>NC_056498.1:46035832-46046388 GCF_014905685.2 Nematolebias whitei
ATAAACTATTTGCAGCATCCAACCTCGGTCAGTAGTCAATCCAATGAGGTCAGATTATTTAGACAGGTTAATCCCATCGAGCTTCAGGGACTCATTTACAGATTGTCAGAAATGAACGGTTTCTTTAAACTGGGGTCAGTCAGAGAACTATCTACAACAGGTAAGATATTGTTTGTTACCGCGCCACTTTAAAATGATCAGAATGTCTCTTTAACGACTGCTGGACGAACGCTCGGAGCCCTGACCTCGACACCGTTCAGGTCCTTTATGACGTGGAACTGTTTTGTGCTCAGGGGCATGCTGGTGAAGCTGAGGGACAAGTTCCGTCACCCCGACTGCTACACGTGCACGGACTGCGACGTCAACCTGAAACAGAAGGGCCATTTCTTCGTGGAGGACCAGATTTACTGCGAGAAGCATGCGCGGGAGCGGATGGCTCCGCCCGAGGGCTACGACGTCGTCACAGTCTTCCCCAAGTAGAGCTCCGCCCCCTCTCCGCCTGGCCTCGAGCTCCGCCCCCTCCTCCGCCGGGCCTCGGACTGAACCCGGCACGGACACGTCGGGTCTCGTCACGTCGTTCAGGAACGACGACGTGTTGATTTGCACAATAATTTTGAACGTAATTGGATTTTTTTCTACTCCTTGTAACGACTCGCTGTTTGTTCACTTTGATGTTGTTAATCGTCCAAACAAGAACCTTCAATAAATCAGACACTTTTTATTAATAAACATTTTTATACAACAAAAACTGCCAAAGAAACATAAAAGAATAAAAGTGCCACATAAATAAAGGTTTGGTGTATCTAACCCTTGGTGTCTGTGATGCTTTTACAGTAAAATGTGGACAAAACTTTAGGATTTCAGAGTTCTGGTCCGGTTCTGAAAACCCGATTAGTTTATTTAGAATCTGAACGTGTTGAAATGTTGGCGTGGGGAATGCTTGTCACCCGCCGGCTTTCAGGTCAAGTTTCAGTCAAGTACTAACGGGAACAGAGTGTCGGTCAAACCTGACGTGCACCGCCTCGAGCGACATGGCGACGTCTGTTAGAGCTCAGAGTTTGTGTTGAGGACGACTCTCGGCTACTACCACGCCGAATTTTAGCTCAATATTAACGTTTTTTTTTTTCCTGTTTGGTAATTTCAATTATCTGCAGGAAACATTTAAATGATAAAAGTTAATCATCCCAAGATGATTTCCTGAAAGTTCTATTATAATTCAGTCAGTGTTTCTTGATATTTTGCTAACAGCAATGGGTAAAAACATTATTGCCCGCCTTTTCCTTTTTGGTTTTCCTGAGAGAAGAATCAGCATTTCCAGGTGTTTCTCAGGTGAGTTTCTTCACAAAGTGACCTGAAGTAAAGAACAGGAAACCCTTTTGATTCGTCTTTTTGAAACGTTTGACAGACGATTTCATTTGCACAAAGAAAAGAGTCCGAGGGGGACGAGTCCCAGTCCACCGAGGAGACACTGGACGGACTGCTCAGGCCCGGCCCCCACTGCAGACCGTCGGCCAGGCGCAGGGTCTCGGTCAGGGCCCAGATGTAGTTGCGGGCAAAGCGCAGCGTCTCAATCTTGGTCAGCTTGGCGTCCTCGGGCAGCGCCGGCAGAATGTCCCTCAGGGCATCCAGAGCTGAGTTCAGGTTGTGCATCCGGTGGCGTTCCCTGTCGTTCGCCTTCATCCTGCGCTTGCGCTGTCCGCTCAGCTCCCCACGTCGTGTGGGGGGTTTAACAGAGTCTGCCTCTCTTCCAAAACCCTGCTGATGTTTTGAGGGGAAATTGTCCCTGGAGTCCACAGAGGAGCTTTTAGAGTTTTTGATGAAGTTTGGAAGACTTGAAGAAAACCTGCAGGATGTCTTGGCAGCTGTGTGGAGGTCCTCAGGGGTGCAGCTGGTTTTAGGAGACATCCTGTATGAACCACAACAAGTAAATCAGTAAGTGGTCCAACATCAGGGTCCCCACACGGGGCACCAAATTATACACTGAGTCCTAGCTGAAAATTCTGGTCAGTATTTAGTTTAAAATGGTTTGAAGTGAATTCTGTTTGTCTGATTATATAAAGCAGAGGTCTGCAACCTGTGACTCTGAGGCCACTTGTGGCTCTTCTAACCCTCTAACGTGACTCCATGGAACAGACTAAAATAATATGAACCGGAGTCATTTTTAGTCTGAAACACCTGGAAACTAATTAATGTGTGTTTCCTGTCTGCAGCTGAATTTCTTTGAAACACACAAGTGAGCTGCTTGAAACAATTTTCACCTGAGAGTAATCAACGCATCAGTTCACACAAACGTATCGCAGCTTCCTGATGCTTCAGCATCATCTGAACGTGACTCAAGATTTTACTGAAATGTGTTTAAAACTCTCATTAGTTTTACTGTTCAGGTCTCAATCTGTA
The DNA here is from genome assembly GCF_014905685.2 of Nematolebias whitei. Classification (NCBI taxonomy): domain Eukaryota; kingdom Metazoa; phylum Chordata; class Actinopteri; order Cyprinodontiformes; family Rivulidae; genus Nematolebias; species Nematolebias whitei. The sequence continues at coordinate 46,038,230 of NC_056498.1, forward strand.
AACCTGTTCTTCATTTTGTTTATGCAGCTTTTACCGTTCAGTACATCATTTAAACACACCAGAAAATTTTTTACGTTTTTCAACTTATTTATTGCTTTAAATGCAGAAATTGGAATTTTGCACATCTGCTTTAGACTTTCAGGCACTGAAACATATAGAACGTTTCTGAAAAGTGTATTTAAAAAAACTAAGCTTGACTCCAATAAAACATTTAGCAGATTCAGTTCATTTAAAAACCCACTGAGTTCTCCTTTGCAAGAGAGACCTGGGCACAAAGGAAATGGCACACACGTGTAAAAGAACAGAGTATAACGTAATAAAATGACAAACATTTGAATAGTTTAAACATCAAAAAAACTAAAAACTGCAAAAAAATACAAAGGTTGTATTTTATTATAAAGTTAGTGTTTCATTTCTCTTTAAATGAGAATGTTTGCAGGTTTTTTTAACAAATCTCTTTCAGGTCTGAACAAGAATGTTGATCCTTTGTGCAAAAGTGTTTCTTTTTTCTTTTGCCTTATAGATGAATTTTTATCCATCAAAGTTACAAAACATAAACAGTTTTTAAACATATATTAAACAAAATTTTATCAGGTTTAGTAAAAAATAAACGAATTTTGTGGATCCAAAACTTTAAGCTCATTGAAACGTCACATGATCTGAAATTGAGTTAAAAAATGTAGTTTTTAACTCAATTGTATCCAATTGAATTAAAAATATATACATTTATTTTCCCAAATACAGAATCTATGTAATTTAGAAGCTTGTTGATTATGGAGAAATAAATACAATTTAAAAATACTTCTTATGCCTTGCTTTTTCTTCATTTTTATTTCTTCATTTACTATTAATTAAAATGTTTGATCATAATCCATCAATTTTAATATAATAAAAAAACATCTGTTAATGTTTTACTAAAAGAAAAACACATTTTGGTGCCTATTAAATGAAAATGTCGACATCTTTTCTCGGCTACAAGTTAATCTGCAAAGTCTAAAAAAAGTTAAGTCAGGTTCAAAAAACAAAATTGTAGAAAAGTTTCATCTTTCATCCAAAACACTTCTTCAATCATTATGACTGAAGAAGTGTTTTGGATGAAAAATGAAACTTTTCTACAATTATTTTGTTTTTTGAACCCGTCCAGAGGAACTGACTTAACTTTTTTAGACTCACCTGGATTACTGAGCAGGGAATTAATCTGCAAAGATTTGACAGTTCTTTAGTCGTTCCTTCCCGTCAAAATTAACATTTATTAAAATGTTATACTTTATTATTTCAAGTTCCGCGTCGTCTACATCAGAAATACGATCTGATCGGGTTTTGAAGCTGCAAGTTGCTTTAAGTTTAAAATCTTATCCATGGGCCGAATACAAATGTCACAAGAGTCGTGTCTGGCCCATGAGCCTTCAGTTTGAAGCTGCAGCCAGAAAAACTTAACACACAAAAAACTTTAAATGAAATAAACTTTTAACCAAATCTAATGATCAGAAACCAAATCATTCAGACCTGACTGAACATGGTTGGATTTTTATTCTTGAGCAGAACTTTGGTGCAAATCGTTGTTTTTTTTCCTTTATTTGAAAAATTAAAGTTATTTACAAAAACATAAATCTGGACATCATAGAAACTAACAAGACGGATGTGTTTGAACTTACATTTGAGCTCGTGAAGTGAGGATGAAAAGGCCGGAAGTCGCGACGGAGGCAGAGCGCGCGTGCGTCTGAGGGATGGATGCGCATCTCTGTCATTTTATGTCCTCTTTATCTTATCTTCTGCGCGTGGACGCCTGAATCAACAGCGTGTGTCAGGTGTCCAATCAGCTTCCAAAGACAGTGCCCCTCACCTACACACGCGCGCGCGCGCGCACACACCCTCCAATCTTCAGGTTTCAAGCGCTTCATTTGTTTTTCCTGAAGAGTCTTTTGTGAAACAGTCACAGAGATTTAACAGTTACTGAGACGAACAAACGTTTATTAAAAACTGCACATTTAGTCTGCAGCTGTTCTTCTGTCTCTCACACTCACGGATTTATGTTTTCCGGTTTGATATTTCGTAAAATAAATAAATAAATAAATGTTGTTTTATTTAAAATGAAAGGTTGAAGGTTTGTCTCTGAGAGGTGGATTCTAAAGGAGGAATATTAGAATTTAGAAATAAAAACTTACACACCACCAAGGAAGATCCTGCGGCGGATTCTCTCCAACTCAGATCAATAAGTGTAAATATATTAATTTATGTCAGTTTTGGTGAATATTTCTTAAATCGGATCATTCAACACGCAGATCAGCTGAAGTTTAGCTCATATAGAAAGATGTTTGGGCACTTGGTTTGAGCTTTTTGTGGTAAACGTTCCCAGACCTGTCCATTCTGATGGAGAGCCGTCGTGGCGAATTTTACGCACTCAAAAAACTGCCACGCGCCTTGCCTTAACGCGTGCACAATCATATCCTAAGTAACTTAAAGTTTTTTTTTCAAATTTCACAACAGTGAAACGTAAAGTAAATATTTATTTTTAGTTGTTTGTAAAAAAAAAAAATTGTGGTACGTGAATGCGCAGACTGTGCGCAAAGATGTCCATTTAAAAAAATCAGTTGCAGCAAGATTACTCTTATTTAAAAACTGTCTGCTTTCATCACAACTTTCAGATAAAAATTTACTTTCCATCATAAAAATAAGCAGCATTAATTACCACGTGCCTTTATGGAGAGACGTTTTGCGTTTAAGCGCAAATTCCCGCGAACTGGACAGAGACATTTACGCACGCGGCCAGCAGACAATAAGGGCCGGACAGATCAAAGTTTTCTGTGCGAAATGAAAGTACAAAAGGTCTTTTTGTCTGTCACGACAACAGCGACCCAATTTCACCTGTCACGTGGGTTTATACCCGCGCGCCATGACGTCTCCAAAAAACTGTCGGTTGTGCTCAAAACTCCATGACGCGCTGCTTTTTTACACTTTTAAAGCAAGTTAAAGATTAGTTAAACGGGACCCAACATGCAGACACTCTGCTTAGAGAGGAGGGGGTGAAAGCTGAGCTCAAACATGATTCAATGACAAACTGCTGACAAAACACCACTAAATGCTCCCCTTAACTTTCTGTCCAAATATGTGCTCCGCGGACCTTCTGATAACCATATGCTTTCAATAAACTGGACAAACACACAGGTGAGATAGGAGATGGTGGCTCGTGTTGTAAAAAGGCAGGAAAAGGTCTAAAGTAAACGGAATGTCAGGCCTTTACAAATAATCCTGACGTGAAATCCATGTGGGATGTGTGGGGCAGGTGCGCGCGAGCCTGTCAGACTCTCCTCGTTATTTTTTTTTTTACATTTTGTTTTATCTTTGAGCTCTCGTGTCCCGCTTGTCGTGGAAAGTGTGGGCAAACACAAGAGACCAAATCCCAGATATGGACGCAGACTCGACGCGAGAGCAATTTAACAATATTTAACAATAAAGAGCTCCGGAGCAGGTGATGCTTCAAACCGCCTCCCCGCGCGGGTTTACAGTCTCCTCCGCTTATTTATCAAAAACCAAAATCTATTTATTATTATTTTAGCAAACAGAGGAACCAGGTGGGGCTTTAGTCCCACTCGGAGCTTTTTGTTTGAAGGACGTTTTGAGGGGGGACAATCAAAGTCCAACAACTCGCTGACCAGATTGTTGCCATCCCAAACCAGCAGCCTTTCAAAGCGCCCCCCCTCCACCCCCTCCCTCCCCTCTGTCTGCCTGAGGAGGAGAAAAAAGAAAAGGAACTTCTTCAGGAGACGAACAACATCTTAAAACATTTAATTGCAACCCGGATGCCATATGTACTCCTCTTGTGAGACCCCCGCAACAATGCGAGCGCCTTGGAGTGCGCCTTTGGAGACGCGTGCGTCTTTGGAGAGGTGCGCGCCGTCGTGACCAGCATGACCCCGAGCACACTTTACACAAGAAGTAATTCACTTTTAATGCGCTCTGGAGCTTCTTTTCACGGGCCACGCTTTGTGCGGAGGTCCTCCGGGAGCGCGCGTCTCTTTTTGTCCACGTTGGACATTTGAAAGACAAAAAAGAAGGACAGGAGCTGCAAGTCGCTCTTTGTTGTTCATCACTTGTTCGGGAGGAAAAGAACCCGTTTGGAACAGATAGAAGAAGAAACTGAAAAAGATCTGAAGTAAAAATCTGAATATTAAAAATATCAGTAAAAATAAAATCGTGCCATTTTTTATTGAGCTTTTCATTCATAAAGATGTTTATTTCAGTGAAACACCGTTTGTAGCTCCGTTTTTAGCACAAATTAAACTCTTTTGTGTTCCAGATTAACTTTTATTAATTTTTTTAAGGGTCACATTTAAAAATATATTTTTTCTAATATTTCAGTTTCTTAATTAAATGTAAAAAAATAGCCTTAATATAAAGCATGACAGATTTTATTAGTTTAATTTTTGTCCTCTGAATTCAAAATGAGCTTAAAGGGATGATTCAGATTTTTTATGTGGGGTTCTACGGAAAAGTTATGAACAGTTAATATTTTACCTGTTGTAGATGGCTGCTTGATCGTCCTCAGTCTGTAAATAAAAACAAGTTTTAATCTTTTCTGCACTCTGTGGTTATAGCAGCAGCTAACTGTAGCACTTCCTGTGCAGGCTGAGGCACCGCCTCCAACAATATCTAAACGTTTCTTCTGGAAGAACAACTTGTCGTGAATTTAACAGCGATGCGAAGGAGCACTCATGTGAAACACTACGAGATTTTAAGACGACGTCAGACTTTGCTCGTCAGTCAAGTCAGAAACTGTTTCTCCAAACAGGTAAGATATTGACTGTTCGTGACCTTTTTACAGAAGCACGCTTTGACGGATCTGAATTTTAGGAAGCCAAAAAATGCTGAGAATATTTTTAATATTAGAGACGACAGCGGACAGGATGGATGGTGGGGCAGTGGCTGGCGCTGTCGGATCACAGCAAGAAGGCCGCAGATTCGTCTCCCAGCCTGTCTGGGTTGAGTTTACATGCTGTCCTCATGCACACGTGGGTTTTCTTCAAGTACTCCAGTTTACAATCCAAACTGATAACTTTAAAGTGACCCTAATGAGAGTGTCTTGTTGTCTCTGTGTCCCTCGAACTGGAGACCTGTCCAGGTGTCCTCCGCCTCTCGCACGGGGACTGCAGGACAAAGGTACCAGCTCGTCTGTGAAGTGGACAGGAGAAGTGGGTGAAGACAAGAGAAGGATGAGGTGACGGCTTCTTTTATAAAACTCTGACTGAAAACAAATTTATATAAAACCTGTTAAAACTAAGAAAAATTTGAACTCTTCTTTACTTTATTTGATAAATATGACTCAGCGTTTCAAAACTGTGACTTAGCATCTCATAATGATTCAGCATCTTAAAAATTTCAAGATATTTCCATATTTTTATGATTTAGTATTCCAATATTTTTGTGATGCGATCTAAAATTAATTACTCAGTCACTACTTATCAATTTTTAAAACACTTTTGCTGCACAGATTTACAGACGAAGATTAGAGCCACAATAAATAAAACGCAATAAAATAAGAAATGCAAAAAAAAGGTAGCTGACTTATTTTTGAGAGTTTTGGGATTACATTTAAAAATTTGACTTTAATGAAATAAGTAAAAAAAATAAAAAAAAACAACCCAAGAGTAGGATTTTTAAAACTTTAATCTTATAATTCAGCGGAAAAATAAATAAAATCTGATTTACAAACATCGCAGCGGCTCTAATGAACTTCTGTTCTGAACCCCGGGGGTTCTTTTCACGACAGAAGACGCAGGAAAAGCCACGACACTTCCCTGTTTACGTCGTAGATCTACACACCATGCGGAGCGGCGCGGACCGCTGGGTTTCCCCTCTCGCTTGAACGGTCTACATTAATGTCAGATCTGCACATGCGCAGACACTTGCGCAGAGTCGCCGCTGCTTCCTGAATCAGAGTTAGCTTGTTTCTGAGGGTTGTTTAGGACCGACAAGACGTGAGTCGAGGACACAAAGCAGCTGCCGGGGTGGGATTTGTCTTTCTCTCTGTGAAGTGGACTAAAAGAAGACTTCCGGGGACTTTTGTCTCGGCGACATGGACTACTGGGTACGTATCTGGAACAACCGGAGGCGAAGTTTTGTTTATTAAGCTAATAAAGGAGTTTTGTGTTGTTGTTGGGATAAAAACACAAACAGTGATTTTACTTTAACTTCGCATACTCACACATTATGCGCGTATTGTAAAAATAAAACCACGCATCGTGTATTTATTAAGTTGAGTTGTTATTTCTGTGCTGATGAGGCAGTTTAAAGTTGTTACGAGGCTACATTATGATTCTGTTCAGCAGGAAGTTAAAACTTTGTGTTTGGATGTTCAGGTTCGAGATATTTGCAGCAGATAAAACCATGAAGAGAAGCAGTTCTCTGTCCTGACAGCTGAGGAAGAAGAAGCTCCTCCCCCCCAAGAGTCTGTCCTCAGCTGATGTTTTTCAGGTTTTCATGAGGACTTGACCTCATGTTGGACAACAAAGGGTCTCTTTTGAAGGAGGTGGGTCCAAAGGAATGGGCGTCCACAGCCGAACAATGAGCCGGGACAACGCTGGTCCCGGAGTCTTTGTGTGACCCGGCTGAAGTTTTCCTGAGGCCGGTTTGGGTCCACGCTGACGCCAGAGGCAGATGACGCCCATCGGATCTTATCCAACCTCTCCTGCACCGTGCAGCCGATCAGGCCCGACCTGAATGAGAAGATGCTTTCGAACAAAACTGAGAGCAGAGAAAGTGCCGGAGCGGGAGGGGTGTGTGGGGGGGTGTCAACAACCTTCATGTCATTTGAATTCTCCAGCAGAAAGTTGCTCCCCTGTGCAGGTTCTGGGATCTTGTTTTGAACTTGTTGCCGTGATGCTCACGCGGACGTTCATGTTGAAATTTGAACCTTAAGCTTTGCGGCTGAGGTGGAGCGTCTCCGTTATCAAACCGCCGGCCTTCGAGTTGTAAAAGCACTCCTGGGTGATAATAGACCTCTAGTTCTGCTGCACTTTCCAGTTCTCCAGACCTCCTCAGGTCGGGAGAATTACTCACATTCACGTCACGTGTCGTTTCTACGAGTCTGGGCTCAGGAGGTCTGTGTGCTTACAGACGAGCCTTCTGTCTTTTCGGCTGATTTCAACACAGCTGGTGGGAGGAGCTTAAAAGTGGTTTACAGCATACCTGACACTCACCTGGCGGTCTGACACTTTGCTTTAGAGCTCTGAACGATGACCTCTCATGTAAGTGAGCCGGTGGCGCGGCGGTTTCTGCTGATGTGACGTTTGAATCATTGGCGTGTGTTTGTTTGCAGAGTGCCTTGGAGGTGTACAAGGAGATGGTGCTGCTGTACCTGGAGGAGGGCCGGCGCCACATCAACGCCCGCTGCGCCGACCTGGAGCCGTGGCAGCTCATCGGGGCGTCGGTCTTCACCACGCTGGGGGCCATGTGGCTCCGAGGCTTCCTCTTCCAGCAAGAAAGTAATGTTTCCCGTGGGGTCCGTGCAGCTTTCAATGTTTGTGTGGGTTTGAACAGATTGACAGGGTTTTGTTCTGTAGAATAGTTGTAGCAGCGTTTGGGTCGTTCTGTTCTTTGCAGGCATTTTTATCACAACGTAACTTCCAGTTCGCTCTTATCTGCGTCACGTTATCTCAAAACCTGAAAACTGATAAAAACTTTCCTGTCATCAAAATGCACCTCTTGTATCTCTGGTGTTTGTCAGTCGCAGTCTGAACTTTGTTTGCTCTCTTGATGAATGTCCTCAACTTCAAGGCTTTTATGATTTTTATTGAAACTTTTCTGTTTCCAAACTTTAAGACGAAAAACTGTCATGACTTTTAAAAACAAGAACTGAGCACAAGTTTAGATTTGTTGTGAATTTTCTTTAACAAGATGATAATTATACATTCTGGCCCAAAGATATCAACATACGCCCACAGACACCTGGTTAAAAGTCTGCTGCACTTTACCTGTAACCAGTTAGAAACCAGTTCTGATGCTGTACCCAGTCAGAAACCAGTTCTGATGCTGTACCCAGTCAGAAACCAGTTCTGATGCTGGAACCAGTCAGAAACCAGTTCTGATGCTGTACCCAGTCAGAAACCAGTTCTTATGCTGTAACCAGTCAGAAACCAGTTCTGATGCTGTAACCAGTCAGA
>NC_056498.1:46046788-46067566 GCF_014905685.2 Nematolebias whitei
TGATTGTTGTGAATGTTGATTGTTGTGATTGTTGTGAATGTTGATTGTTGTGATTGTTGTGAATGTTGATTGTTGTGATTGTTGTGATTGTTGTGAATGTTGATTGTTGTGATTGTTGTGATTGTTGTGATTGTTGTGAATGTTGATTGTTGTGAATGTTGATTGTTGTGAATGTTGATTGTTGTGATTGTTGTGAATGTTGTGATTGTTGTGATTGTTGTGAATGTTGATTGTTGTGATTGTTGTGAATGTTGATTGTTGTGATTGTTGTGATTGTTGTGAATGTTGATTGTTGTGATTGTTGTGAATGTTATGATTGTTGTGAATGTTGTGATTGTTGTGATTGTTGTGAATGTTGTGATTGTTGTGATTGTTGTGATTGTTGTGATTGTTGTGATTGTTGTGAATGTTATGATTGTTGTGATTGTTGTGAATGTTATGATTGTTGTGATTGTTGTGATTGTTGTGAATGTTGATTGTTGTGATTGTTGTGATTGTTGTGAATGTTGTGAATGTTGATTGTTGTGATTGTTGTGAATGTTGTGATTGTTGTGAATGTTGATTGTTGTGATTGTTGTGATTATTGTGAATGTTGTGATTGTTGATTGTTGTGATTGTTGTGATTATTGTGAATGTTGTGATTGTTGATTGTTATGATTGTTGATTGTTGTGATTGTTGTGATTGCAGCTTTGGTTTTTGCAGATTGAGTGAACGAGATGAGAGCTGAGCGTTCGTGTTTGGTTTGTGTTTTTGAAGTTTTGTCTTGTTGTCGCTCTGAAAATAAAAAGTTGTTGAGACGGATCAGAGAAATCTTTTAAAGCTCAAACTGTTGCGACTTCTGTTTTTTTTTTTTTTTTTTTTTTAGCCTTTATTTATCCAGGTTAGTCTCATTGAGCCACGAGAACTCATTTTCAAGAGAGACCTGTTTAGGGAGCAGATGGTGGGGGTTAAGGGCCTTGCTCATGGGCCCAGAGTGGAGCGAATGAGGGTGGGGGCAAGTGTGGCAAGTGTGTGTTTACCGTGTAGCTCGAAACGTTGGAGGAAACCGTGTCAGTTCAGACGTGTTGATGAGTCACAATCAGCTGCTTTATCCCGACTTTCACCACAACTTCTTCTTCGTCTTCTTCTTCTTCTTTTTGTTGATCAGGCCTCACGTCCCGGATCAAGAAGCGATGCTTTCGACTCATCAGGAAAATCCCCTTCATCGGAGTCACGGTACGTCCCGCCCGAGACGCTGGTGAGTCACGCTTTAATGACGCAGACCCAGCGTGATGAGGCGCGGGGGGGTCAGACGTATGATGACGGGGTCACTTCAGCTCGGCCTCCATCTTTAATGGCAGCTGAGGTCGTCACCGCGGCGCTCTGCTGTTTGTGTCCTCAGATTCAGAGGCAGCTGAACAAAGCGTTGGACGACATGTCCCTCAGTCTGTTCACGCTGAAGGAGGGCATGAGCTACATGAAGGAGCTGCCCTCCAGCGGCCTCTCTCACAGCCAAGTCATGGACAAAATCAAAGAGTATCAGACCCTGAGTGAGTCGTGGTTTCTGACTTCTTTAAAAAAACAAAAAAAAAAACGACGTTCTTGATGAATAAAATGTTTCATTCCAGATGAGGTGCCGTGGGAGAGAGGCTGTGTTTCTGGGACCGTGTACTGGGGGGATGAATCCCTGACCAAACTCCTGGTGAAGGTTCGTATCCGTCTTTGGACTTCTGGATAACGGATCGAGCTCCAAACATCTGCGTGTTAGCAAAATATCTCATGGACTACCGGACGGAGTTCGGTGAAACTTTCAGGGAATAATAATCACAACTGGTGAGCCTCAGGAACCGACTCGATTTAAGATGGCCGCCGCAGCCAGCTGACAAAAGAAGAAACGTAAACTAATCCAGTCGGTTGTACAGATGTTGAGCTAAAACTCTGGCGTGGTAGTAGCTGAGAGTCGTTCATAATGCTCACTCCAAGTGTTCAGTTTGTAAAAAAGTTAAATAAAAACAATATTTTAGTCATTTTAAGAAGTTTGAAGTTATGAACGGTTATTATCTTACCTCTGAGCGATCTTTGTGTCTGAGAACATTTTTTATATACGTTACGGTAGTTTGGTTGACCGCCGGCCCGGTCCGACCTCTGCAGAGGAGGTTCTGATCCAAACTGGACGGACTCCGAGTTTCATTCTTCATGTGGAGAGTTTAAAACCCGTTTGTTTTGTATGTTCAGAAACGGTGGAGATTAATCAAACTTGCAACAAAATTCACCCCAGCTCCAAGGTCAAGGTCACAAATCAAGGTCAAAGGTTATACGAGGTGTTTGCTTCAGATTGCTGTAGAAGTTTGTTGACAGGCGTATAATGTGTAACGATGGTACTCCTGGGGTCCATCCTGAGGGAACATGGTCTGTTTCATTGTTTGCCGATGATATTCAGATGTATCTGCTCTTAAAACCCAACAGTTCCTGCTCCATCCACCCTCTGTTAAAATGTCTTCATGACATCAAGGCACGGACGGCTTCAAACTTTTTAAGTTTCATCATCAGTAAACTGAAGTCATGGTGTTCAGGTCTGATCCTGTAAACCTGGACTCTCTTCAGTCGTATCTTAGTCTGTCACAAACCTCAGGATGGTTTTAGACTCTGACTTTAAGTTTAATAAACAGATTAAATCTGTTCTGCAGGAAAGCTTCTTCCAGTTGAGGCAGATATAGATCAAGTCCATGTCGACCAGATCTGACCTTGAAAAACTAGTCCTTGACCTCATTACAACCCGACTGACTGTAACGAGCTTCATGTTGGGCTCAGTCACGTCTCCAGCTCGTCCAAAACGTTGCAGCTCGGCTCTTAACAGGAACTCGTAGGTTCGATCACATCTCACCAGTTCTGTCCTCCCTGCACTGGCTCCCCGTACGGATCCAAGTCAAAGTTTCTTTATTGTCATTCGCACCACATGTGGTACATGTGGTGGAACGAAATTGTGTACACAGCGTCCCAGTTACATCCAACAAAAGTATAAAAATGTAAATAAAAACAGTAACAAGATCCAAGATATGAACTAATAAAAACCTTAAACTAAAAATACGGTAAGCACTAGTAGCATAAAAACAATACGTCGAACAGCAGCACGAACATGAGTCTGTGAGCAGATGAGTATGAATGAACATAGTAGCTACAGATCAGCAGCATGAGATCAGCAGCACATATCAACAACCAAGTGGCATTACAGTGATTCTCCTGGTTAGAGATTCATGAGTCTAACAGCCTCAGGGTAGAAGCTGTTCCTCAGTCTAGTGGTTCTACACTTAATGCTCCTCAACCTCCTTCCTGAGGGGAGCGGGGCAAAAAGGGGTGAGTGGGGTCCTTCATGATGCAGGTGGCCCTCTTCCTGCATCTGGAGGTGTAGATGTCTGTGATGGTGGGGAGACTTGACTCCAACATCTTCTGTGCAGCCTTCACCACTCTGCAAATCAGGATTGATTTAAAATTCTCCTGTTGACCTTTAAGTACCTTAATGACCTTACACCCTCGTATCTGTCTGAGCTCCTTCAACCAGATGTTTGTTCTCGGGTGATGAGATCATCTGATCAGCTGCTTCTGGTTGAAGCTCAGAGGAGATCGGCCTTTTTCAGTCGTGGTCCTAAACTCTGGAACAACCTGCCCCCACATTGGACTGGACTCTTCACTTCCTGTTTTTAAACCTCTTTTATAAACACACCTGTTTTCTCTGATTTTTAACACCGTGCGATCTGATTTACTAGTTTATCGTTTAGTATTTTTACGTTTTCCTTTTGATGCTTTTAATTAATTTAGTTATTTTTTTCTTCAATTCCTGCCATTGATCTTATTGTTCAGCACTTTGGTAACAGCTGCTGTTTTCATCTATAAAGCTGGCTCGCCTGTTTGTTTGCAGGTATACGGGGATTTTGCGTGGAGCAACCCTCTTCACCCGGACATCTTCCCCGGTGTCAGGAAGATGGAGGCTGAAGTGGTCCGGATGTCCTGCACGCTTTTCCACGGGGGACCTGCTTCATGCGGCACCGTGAGTGGGCCTCCTCACCGGAGAATAAAAAGAACCGTGCAGAACCAGTGGAACAAGTTGTTTAATTGCTGCGTCTCAACTCTCCCCCAGGTGACTTCAGGAGGGACCGAGAGCATCCTGATGGCCTGCAAGGCGTACAGGGACATGGCGTACGAACGAGGAGTCAGGCACCCCGAGATGTACGATGAGCTTTTATAAACTCGTCTTCTCGGCTCGGCCTCCGTGTTTAACGTTTGGTCTCCTCTGCAGCCTCGCTCCCGTGAGCGTCCACGCAGCCTTCGACAAAGCGGCGCATTACTTCGGGATGAAGCTCGTTCACATTCCTCTTGACAAGAAGACCATGAAAGTAGACGTGAAGGTGAGCGGGCGACACGCCCGACGGCGCTCGAAGTCGCTCGTTGCAGCTTTTTCACGTTTTGTTTCGTTTGTTTTCAGGCGATGAGGAGAGCCATCAGCAAGAACACGGCCATGCTCGTCTGCTCAGCGCCTCAGTTCCCTCATGGAATCATAGATCCTGTTCAGGAAGTGGCCAAGGTCAGCAGAACCCCCCCCCCCCCCCCCCCCCTAAACACAGAGCTGTGCAAAAGTCCTGAGCCACACCTGATTTATTCATATTTTCTTCTGAGTCTGGAGGAACATTTCCTCACACCTGAAGGGTTTAAAGTTTTTTTTTTTTTTATACGGGGGGTGGGGGTGGGGGGGGCTGCTTTTATCTGATAATTTTCAGTCCAGAACCTGAACATTTTTAGAAGAGTGTTTTGTGTTTCCCCAATGAGACCAATTAATTTATTATTATATTAATTAATTAGTTAATTCATAATAATATTATTATTGTGAATTATTAATGAATTATTCAGGAATGACCGGACTGTTTAGCCTTTAGTACCAAACCAGAAAGACACAATTAGCTCCTCATTCATCAGCTGAAATTTAGAGCCGGGTCAGAGTTACCGACCGGAACGGAGCTGATCCTGAACCAGCAGGAGAGGTAGTCACAGGGCTGAGTCACCAAGTGTGTGAGAGGGGCGGAGCCTGCAGCACAGCACTAAACGTCAGTCAGTCAGCCAGACAGTTAATCAGTCAGTCGGACAGTAAATCAGTCAGTCAGACAGTCAATCAGTCAGTCAGCCAGTTTATCAGTCAGTCAGTCAGACAGTTAATCAGTCAGACAGACAGACAGTTAATCAGTCAGACAGACAGACAGTTTATCAGTCAGACAGTAAATCAGTCAGTCAGACAGTAAATCAGTCAGTCAGACAGTTTATCAGTCAGTCAGTCAGACAGTTAATCAGTCAGTCAGACAGTTAATCAGTCAGACAGACAGTTTATCAGTCAGACAGACAGACAGTTAATCAGTCAGACAGACAGACAGACAGTTTATCAGTCAGCCAGACAGTTAATCAGACAGTAAATCAGTCAGTCAGACAGTAAATCAGTCAGCCAGACAGTTAATCAGACAGTAAATCAGTCAGTCAGACAGTAAATCAGTCAGTCAGACAGTTTATCAGTCAGTCAGTCAGACAGTTTATCAGTCAGTCAGTCAGTCAGACAGTTAGTCAGTCAGACAGACAGACAGTTTATCAGACAGACAGACAGTTAATCAGTCAGTCAGACAGTTAATCAGTCAGACAGACAGACAGTTTATCAGTCAGTCAGTCAGACAGTTAATCAGTCAGTCAGACAGACAGTTTATCAGTCAGACAGTTAATCAGTCAGTCAGACAGACAGTTTATCAGTCAGTCAGACAGACAGTTTATCAGTCAGTCAGTCAGACAGTTAATCAGTCAGTCAGTCAGACAGTTAATCAGTCAGTCAGACAGACAGTTTATCAGTCAGTCAGACAGACAGTTTATCAGTCAGTCAGTCAGTCAGACAGTTAATCAGTCAGTCAGTCAGACAGTTAATCAGTCAGACAGACAGACAGTTTATCAGTCAGTCAGTCAGACAGTTAATCAGTCAGACAGACAGACAGTTTATCAGTCAGTCAGTCAGACAGTTAATCAGTCAGTCAGACAGTTAATCAGACAGTCAGTCAGTCAGTCAATCAGTTTATCAGTCAGTCAGACAGTTAATCAGTCAGACAGACAGACAGTTTATCAGTCAGTCAGTCAGACAGTTTATCAGTCAGTCAGTCAGACAGACAGTAAATTGGTGGAAAAAGCGGAGTAAAAAAAAAAAAAAATTTTTTTAGAACTTCAAATAGTTTTAAAAGCTCTTTATTACGATCTTCTTACCAGGGGGTGGGCATGGGGGAGGGGGGTGACAGCAGACTGGTTAGAGGAGGCGAACCTGTAATCAGAAGGTTGCCGGTTCAAATTCCCTGACTGTTACATCAAAATGTAGATGGCAAAGCTGAAGCACCCACACCTGCCTCCACCTTCATTTGCTCCGCTCTGGGCCCTTGAGCAAGGCCCTTAACCTCCACCATCTGCTCCCCCAGGCGCCCTAGATGTCAGATCTCTGCTCCACACAGAGGCCGTGGTAGCTCGGTGTCTGTGGTTGCGTCAGGAAGGACATCGGGCGTAAAAACTATTCAAACGTTCGTGAATTCGCTCACTGTGGTGACTCCTGGAGGAGCAGCTGAAAGAAAAAAATCAAGTTCATTTTAAACAAACCGTCCCAACGGGTCCATTTGAAGGCGACTGATAAAACGGAGTAATACTGAAACACTTTGAAGGTGAATCTGCAGTTTTTATCAGCAGCTGTGGAGACAAAGGCCTGGTTTTACCTCAGCGGACCACTTTGAACCAGAACACTTGCAGATTGTTGCTTTTTGTGTAACTGTGGAAGGTCGGCCTGCCATCGGCATCAGAAGGTGGAAAACACGTCGCCAAGTTTTCTTGTTCACAATCAGCAAGGTTGGTTTGTAGTTTCATGAAAACAGGAACGTTTTGAGTCTGATGTTTTTCTGCTGCAGCTGGCCGTACGCTACAACGTCCCGCTGCACGTGGACGCCTGTCTGGGCGGCTTCCTCATCGTCTTCATGGACAAAGCTGGTTTCCCTCTCGCTCCATTCGACTTCAGAGTGGACGGAGTCACAAGCATCTCTGCTGACACCCACAAGGTGAGCAGCGACGATTAAAGAAACCCTTAACGTTTACACTGATGATCAATAAATAATAATTAGAGAAACTGCATTTCCTGTGAAAATGCAGTGTGAACGTTTAATGCAGAAGAGCTTGCTGAAAAACAGCTGAAATTAGCTATAAACTTGCTGAAATGTAGCTGAAACAGAACAAGTCTAACTTAGCAGAAGAAAGAAGAAAAAACACATATTTGCTGAATTATGTAGGAAATTAGCTAAAAAAGTTGAAATTAGTCAAAATTAGCTGAAAAGTCAGAAAGAAGCTTAAACTACTAGAAGGAAGTGGAAGGAGTTGAAAATATCTCCAAAAATGTGGAATTAGCTGAAAAAGCTAAATTTAGTATAAAAACAGCTAAATAGTAGCTGAAAGAGCAGAAAAAGCTTAACCTAGCAAAAATATGCTGAAAGGAGCGTAACAAGCTGAAATTGGCTAAAAGAAGTTAATAAGGCAGAAAGTAGCAGAAATTACCACAAAAAAACTTGAATTAATCTGAAAACAGCTGAAATTAGCTAAAAAAATGCTAAAAACTTAGCTTAAATGTAGAACACTGTCCATTTTTAAAACTCTTTTTAAAAACACTCCTGGATTTTAGCACAGACTGAATTTGTTCTTCACTGTTTTTATTGATCTTAATGTTTTAACAACGGTTTTATTATTATGTGTTTTATTAATATGTGCTAAATATTAGCTGAAATAGTAGAAATAGCTGAAACTTGCAGAAAGAATCTGAGGAGCACAAAGCAGCTGAACAAACAGCTGAAATTAGATAAAAATAGCTGAAAAAAGTTAAAATTTGCAGAAGGAAGCTGAAAGAAGTTGAAGCAGAACAAAAATATGACAAAAACATACGGAGTAGTTTAAAGAAGGTGGAATAATAAATATAAACAGGATCACAACAGTGTGAAAGCTTCATAGGCGTTAGCACAATAAATGTTTTCTGCCACTCTCTCCAGTACGGCTACGCCCCCAAAGGCTCGTCTGTGATCCTCTACAAGGACACAAAGTACCGTCAGTACCAGTACTTTGTAGCTCCAGACTGGCAGGGGGGGATCTACGCCTCGCCCTCCATCGCCGGCTCCAGACCTGGTGGGATCATCGCGGCCTGCTGGGCGACCATGATGTACATGGGAGAGAACAGATACGTGGACGCCACCAGGAAGATCGTCAGCACGACGCGCAAGATCAAGACCGAGTATGACACGCACACGTGGTCAGAGCTGACGTCCACGTGAGCCCACGCTAACGTGCACCCTTTTATTCTTTCCTACAGAATCCAGAAGATTAAAGGGGTGTTTGTGTTCGGGGACCCGGAGGTGTCGGTGGTGGCCATCGGCTCGGATCATTTTGACGTTTTCCGCCTCTCGAATGCGCTGACGTCGAAGGGCTGGAATCTGAACACGCTGCAGTTCCCATCCAGGTGGGTGGGGGCGGTGGGTGGGGGTGCTCAGTGTTTCATTAATTTAATGGGGCGTTCTCACAGATGCTTGATATTTTTTTGTTTTTCCCAGCATCCATCTTTGTTGCACAGTTTTGCACACCCAGCCGGGGGTCGCCGATCGATTTGTTCATGATGTCAGAGAGCAGGTCGGCATCATCATGAAAAACCCCAAAGAGAAAACCACTGGAAAGGTGAGTTACTGATGGAGCACCTCCGTATTTAACTAGTGCAGGGGTGCCCAGTACGTCAATCGCAATCTACCGGTCGATCGCAGAGGGATTCTGGAATAAAAACTAGATGTCAGCCGATCATCTATGAACTTTGTCTCTTGATTGACAGACAGGGCAGCCAGTCTGAGGCCACGTTTACACGACGTGAGACGTTCATTTACAGACAACATCCTCATCCTCTCTGAGACTCAAGGTTCTGAGTCCAGGTCTCAGAGCGGAGGTTTTCAGAGGAACCCCCCATGGAGGAGTGAAACAGGCGACTGCAGTCCAAAGTTTTTCTGCTCTAACAACATTTATAATAAATATAACAACAGTTATAATAAATACAAACTGGATTCCAAAAAAGTTGGGACACTAAACAAACTGTGAATAAAAACTGAATGCAATGATGTGGAGATGGCAAATGTCAATATTTTATTCGTAATATAACATAGATGACAGATCAAAAGTTTAATCTGAGTAAATGTAACATTTTAAAGGAAAAATATGTTGATTCAAAATTTCACAGTGTCAACAAATCCCAAAAAAGTTGGGACAAGTAGCAATAAGTGGCTGGAAAAAGGAAATTGAGCATATAACAAACAGCTGGAAGACCAATTAACACTAATTAGGTCAATTGACAACATGATTGGTATAAAAAGATCTTCTCAGAGTGTCAGTGTCTCTCAGAAGCCAAGATGGTAAGAGGATCACCAATTCCACCATTGTTGCACAGAAAGATAGTGCAGCAATACCAGAATGGTGTTACCCAGCGTAAAATAGCAAAGACTTTTAAGTTATCATCATCAACCGTGCATAACATCATCAAAAGATTTAGAGAATCTGGAACAATCGCTGTGCGTAAGGGTCAAGGCCGTAAAACTCTACTGGATGCTCGTGATCTCCGGGCCCTTAAACGTCACTGCACCTCAAACAGGAATGCCACTGTCAAGGAAATAACAGAATGGGCTCAGGAATACTTCCAGAAAGCATTGTCAGTGAACACAATCCACCGTGCCATCCGCCGTTGCCAGCTGAAACTCTACAGTGCAAAGAGGAAGCCATTTCTAAGCAAGCTCCACAAGCTCAGACGTTTGCACTGGGCCAGGGGTCATTTAAAATGGAGTGTGGCAAAATGGAAGACTGTTCTGTGGTCAGATGAGTCACGATTTGAAGTTCTTTATGGAACACTGGGACGCCATGTCATCCGGACCAGAGAGGACAAGGACAGCCCAAGTTGTTATCAGCGCTCCGTTCAGAAGCCTGCATCACTGATGGTATGGGGTTGCATGAGCGCTTGTGGCATGGGCAGCTTGCATGTCTGGAAAGGCACCATTAATGCAGAGAACTATGTTCAGGTTCTAGAACAACATATGCTCCCATCTAGACGTCATTTCTTTCAGGGAAGACCCTGCATTTTTCAACACGATAATGCCAGACCACATTCTGCAGCAATCACAACATCATGGCTACGTAGGAGAAGGATCCGGGTACTGAAATGGCCAGCCTGCAGTCCAGATCTTTCACCTATAGAGAACATTTGGTGCATCATAAAGAGGAAGGTGCGACAAAGAAGGCCCAAGACGATTGAACAGTTAGAGGCCTGTATTAGACATGAATGGGAGAGCATTCCTATTTCTAAACTGGAGAAACTGGTCTCCTCTGTCCCCAGACGTCTGTTGAGTGTTGTAAGAAGAAGGGGGGATGCTACACAGTGTAAAAATGGACTTGTCCCAACTTTTTTGGGATCTGTTGACGCCATGAAATTTGGAAACAACAGATTTTTCCCTTAAAATTATACATTCTCTCAGTTTAAACTTTTGATCTGTGATTTGTGTTCCATTCTGAATAAAATATTAGATGTTGGCACCTCCACATCATTGCATTCAGTTTTTATTCACAATTTGTTTAGTGTCCCAACTTTTTTGGAATCCGGTTTGTATAACAACAGTTATAATAAATGTAACGACAGTTATAATAAATATAACAACAGTTATAATAAATGTAACGACAGTTATAATAAATATAACGACAGTTATAATAAATATAACAACAGTTATAATAAATATAACGACAGTTATAATAAATATAACAACAGTTATAATAAATGTAACAACAGTTATAATAAATGTCAGAGAGCAGAGTGTTTTTGTGCTGCTCACCCTTTTTCAGCTTGTAGGAGCAAAACTAATAAAAATCCAGGTTCCAAAGAGACGTTGGTGTCTTCACCAGTTTGGACTAACTGTCATGCAGACGCTGCAATGGATGCAGCTGAGCCTGCATCAGGGTTGCCAGATAAATTTAAAATGTCTTATTTACCTCCTCCTTTTCTGTGAATATGTTCAACAAACACAGCCCACACCTCATCTTAGAATATCTTTACTCAGCACATGTGACAGTTTAGGTAAAAAAAAAACTGTCATTTTAAAGCCACAGTGCTATAGTTCATCATTTCTTATCTGGCAACCCAACTGACAGCGTTGTCATGTAAACCCACTCGTTTTTTGTTTACTACCCCTAATAAACATTTAAAAACACTAAAGTTTCCAGAGGCTGTTCTGTGTAAACGGGGCCCTACAGCAGGTGGATCGCTTTGACTTGGTCACTTTAAAAGGAGCTCCGTGATGAAAACATCTGGGCACCTCTGAACTAAAGTAATAGTTTTTGATTGGTTTTAATTGTGAGCTCCACCTCCCGGTGCATGGAGCAGAATAAAAGGAGTTTGTCCGTTTTTAAGTGAGGGTTTGTTTACCTTTCTGTTGAGGGCGGCTCTTTGTACACCTTCAGCTTAGAGACCTGTTCAGACCTGTCACTAATATTTGTTCTCACTAAATCCAGGCCCTTAACGGTGGTCCAACACGCTGTTTTGGTAGTTTGTCTCAACTGTGTTAAGACAAGCTGTTAGCTAAGCTCTATTTCGGCTGCTTCCTCGGAGCGTTGAAGAGAACGAGTTTGAACTTTGACCTCCTGTTGTTTCAGGGAGCGATCTACGGCATGGCTCAGTCCATCCCAGACCGATCCCTGGTGACTGAGATCTCCCGCGCTTTCCTGGACTGCCTCTACAGCACCGAGGTGCCGAAGTCACACGCCAGCCACATGAACGGCAACGGCAAAGCCCACTGAAACGAGACCGGACCTTCTCGGGCTTGAACCCTGCAGGGGAAACGCGCTCGCCTCTTCCCTGAACTCCTAACGGTTGCCTTATCCTGCAAAACTCTGTGCACAAAAAAAAACAACATTTATGTCTGCAAAGCTGTTCGAAGCACAAGCCATCACGGGTTTAATCATCCCAGAGGGAAACTGCTTCGTTTCTACGAGGCACAGAGAGGAAACCACTGGGTCCAAACGATTTACGCTTTCCTTTCTAACTTCATTTGAATGGTCCCATGGGAACAGTTGTCTGTTTGTGCTGTTTTATGTTAGAAGTTGATTTTAACGGTGATTTTTAACAGTTAATGCTTGTCTGCTCACCTCATATCAAAACCGTGCAGTTTTATTTTACCGTCAGAACATTTCAGCTTGTTGTTTGTGACTCCGCACCCCTCCCCACAGAAACCACTGAGACCCGGGTCCATCATGAACCTTGGACTTGTAGAAAAAGTTGTTTCATGTTTTGTGTAGCTCCATGAGTAGAAGGGGCTGCGCTGCCCTCTAGCAGGAACGCTGCTGTACTGCAGCAGCTCAGTGTTATCCTGCAGCACTTTTCTGCAAAAACAGCATCTTTATTTAAATCTCTAACGATGTCCACGCACTGCAACGCCCCGACGAGAACACGTCGGCTTCAAGCCCCACTAAACCACTTGACTTGTGACTTTATGGGACGTTTCTCAGCTGCGAGCGTGAAGCTTTGAGTCGTGAGAAACGAGTCGGGATCTTTTAACGTCATCAGGTTTAAATAAGAGAGGAGGAGGGCGTTAAAGTTGAGAAAGCAGCTAGAGGAATCCAAAGCTTGTTGTTTTCATAAGATTTCACAGAAGCTGTGTGAAGAGGTGCTTTATTGACAGACTGAACCCTCGGCTCTTTTCCTCTTCTGGTCAACTAATATTTCCAAGGAGCAGAAACCAGTAGTTCAGCTCGTGTGTTTTCTGTAGTTGCCTCCTGATTTAATCTACCTCAGTTTCTACTCAATGCAAAGCCATGCTGTTCACGATCCACTGAAACGGTCCTACAGACACATAAACCGTCGCCATGGCGATGGTTAGTAAACTAATAATAAGGGATCCTGTCCACTGTGACCAAGGTTTGAAATCCACAGATTAGTTTCATTACGGGAGAATTTTCTTTTTGCAAACGGTTAATCTAATCAGCGGGATGTTTAAGGCCAGAACGGATCTTGTTCTCTTCCAAGACTGTTATTTTTGTTTTGTGTGTGTGCAATATGTTTTTGTTTCTTTAATGACGCGAAACAAAAAGGGGAATCGGAAGCGCTGTAGCGGCTGCTACTGTCGGCCTTGAACGTGGAATCTAACCACTGCTAATCACTTTTTCTTCTGAGATGTTTTGAGAGATTAGACGTGAATGTATTTTCTTGCATGTAGGTAATTTTTTCCGTCTCTTGGTTCCATCCATCCAACCTGAGATACTGTGCGACGACGACAGCAGCTCGTGTTCTGCTTTGGAGAAATGACTTAAAAGCTGGTGATGGAAAACTGATTATGGATGTTCTTTTAAATAAAAACCTTTTAATGCAAGTTTATTTTTATCTTCATCATCACATCTGGCCTGCAAGCTCAACAAGTGGCCCCCAGGCCAGATACGACCATTCGAAAAGATTAGTCTCCCAACAAGCTGCGAGAATCCAAACTGATCATTTTAGGTTAGAAGTCGTGCACACCTGTGAGCGGAGGTTTAGGTAAGTGCCTAAAAAAGATTTAGGAATCAGACAACATAAAAGCAAACAGACTATAATAATGTAGAGAAATAGAAGTAGCTGTTTTGTTGAAACCCTGAGATTATTGTGGCATCATGTGATGTCACCAGATGTGCTCAAAGTGCTGGGAATGACTTTCAGCTACTGCCGCACCAAATTTAAGATCAACATCTGGAAAACGGACTGACCTATAACCATTTGTGTTCTCTAAGTTTTGTGGTGGCACCCATCTGCTGACTCGGCTGTGGTTGAATATTTTCAGTAAATTTAGTTTGTCCAGTGGTTCATTAGACATTTTAAGAAGACACGGATAAAAACATTTTCTGCGTTTGCCTTTTTGTGGCAAGCAGTAAAAGTAACATTTATTTTTACATCATAGAAAAACAGTTGGCACAATAAGACACTTGTTGGGACTAAACGATAAATGACTGAATGCTTTCTGTAACGTTCTCTGGAATGGTTGCTGCTTCTGTTCTTAGAATTTTTGTAAACAGGATTTAATAATTTCCTTCAGTTAATTTGTTTTTCTGTCAAAGAGAAAACCAACTACACACCAGTTACAATTATCACAAGGAATTCAAAGTCATCCAGTCATGTCTTTTTAAGACGAGTCACATTTTTTGTGTTGAGTTATCTGATGGGGGGGTTTGTTCACATCAGAGACGCCTGGTCTATGAAGGTGGCCATTTGGATGTCACGCTGAGATAATCCCCCACATTCATGTGTGCTGAGCGTAATCTGGACCTGAAAGAAAAAAATAGTTTGTCACATGACGAGCTCAGTTTGAGTGTCTCTGCTTTAACCAGAAAGTTCCATGACCAAAACCCCACAAACTTGAAATTCAATTTTTATACATTTAATCTGAAAAAGGAACAAAGATTATTAAAGGGATGTGTTACAGTTTAATCATACAATCTATATTCCTAAGAGTTGATTTTATTTAAAGTATGGACCAGTTACAATTATGCCGTTTATTTTTTGCACATTTAAGCATTTCTGGAAATAAACAGTCTCTCTTGTAAATGAGTCCTCAAGGTTCAGTGAGGCTAATCTGTACTCAGACTTGTTACCTGGATTATTGAGCATGCATCAAGAGGACACATTTGGTATACTGATAGCATTTATTTGTACATGAGAATGAGTCAATTTGATATTTCTAAAATGTTCTTTTCCACCTCTTCCAGTTATAAAATGAAGGAGCAGGACCTGATTTAAGAACTTGTATTTTTGAAACCCGAGTCTGCGCACTCCGGCTGTGAGGCTATAAGCCCCGCCCCTCCCCCCGCCCCCCGGCACACTGAGACAGCGCTTTCTGAGCATGAATCAACTAATTACAGCTAAAGGTAATGAAAAGTAATATTTTAAAAGTCAACAAGGTAAAACAAGCTATGTGATTACTGAATAAAGTTGACGCAGGTAAAAACATCATTGTCCACCTTTTGGAGGTGCACAGTTAAAATAAATTAGGAAAACAACTGTTGCTGGGAGCTAGCATTAGCATTGTAGCACTGCTAGCAACCACCGGAAGTTAGAAACGTAGCAGTTCATTATGGAATTCAATCTAATTCATTCGTTAGACTAAATGTCACAGAATGTTTAGTTTCAGTGATAATTATTTTAACAAAAGTTACTGGGACTCGGTAACAAGATGTCACGAAGTGTCGTGGGTCCAGTTCTGGTTCCCGCCTGTTTTCAAATTGGCTACTTCTTTTTAATCATCTGAATGGAGCAGTTTTAAAAGTTTACAAACAGCCAAATGGTTGCTAAATGCTCCTTTTGCTACAGTTAGCAACCATTTAGCTGTTTTACACTTATCTTTAGCATTTAGCTCTTTTAGCTAGCCTTTCACTACTTTGATCTTAGCTTTTTGCTAGCCGGTTACATTCATCTTCTAGCTAGGCTTTTGATATTTTTAGCTCTTTACTAATAGTGATTGTTAGCTAATAGCTTTGCTTTTAGCTAAAATTTTACTCTAGCCTTTTGCTTCTTTCTCTTTTAGGTAGTGTTTAGCTTCTGTTGACTTATAGTGAACATTTCGCTCCTTTTTATAGTTTAGCTTGTGTTCGGCTTGTTTTAGCCTTAACGACTCAGGTTGCTCTCCTTCAGTTAGTTTCGGCTGTTGTTCAGCTTATTTATACCTTGTTGTAGACGTTGAACCACTCAGGATGATGATCCATCTTCTCTGCCTGTAAAGCCACTCTGGACATGAAACCAAACGCCTACAAACACGTAAACAAACGTGTAAACAAACACGTAAACAAAGGTTAAGAAATGTGCGATCAAACAGACAATGCGCCTGAACTGAAGTGTATAAACCTGGTTGAAGTCTTTGAAGATGAACTCTTTATAAATGGCATCCCGCCCCCCCACCTCCACCCACTGGGCGTTGCGCAGCAGGGGGAGCAGGTGAGCCCTCTCCTCCTCGCTCAGACTCTGGATCTTACCCGCCTGGAGGGGACAGAGTACAGCAGGACTCAGAGGGGGCAGGTTGACAAACACAAGCTCTGATTGGTTGCACGCCCCCCATCTGGAAACAATGAGCGGCTGCATGCCTGGTTCTGGAAGCATGCGGACTCAAAGCTCCTCCAAACCTGGACTCCGTGTTTAAATCAACCAGAGTTTCACAACAAACTTATGGGACTGCATTTTGAAGGACTTTTGTCCCTCAGCTGAACGGAGGGGACAAACAGATGTCCCCATCACAGCCTGAACAAGAGCAGTGACATCATTAGGTGTCATAGCAACGCTGTAATCTGGTTTATCTGGAATGGACGGCACACAAACACTGGATTAAACCTTCTGTATGCACACAGCAACATGATCACAGGGGGAAGAAATGCTGACATTACTTCTGTCAAACAAAAATAACATATGTACACATCTGAACACAGTTAATCTGCTGTAAACAACATTTTTTTTAACTTAAAAGTGAGTAAATATAGAGTGTGAGGCAGTAAATTTTGTATCCAGGTTGTACTCACCATGGATGAAGTGAATTTGTACACAGGAGGTAAGTGGGTGTGGGGGTTCAGCTCCAGCTGCCTGTTGCACTGTCAGCCCTCAGTGAATGCAGCTGGAATTAATCCATCCACAACTGAAGCTCTAGGTCCCGTTTAGCTGCCCCTGCAGATGCCTGAGTGGAATTCCCAGCAGCTGAAAAGGCCATTCGGTTAAACAGTGGTCTGCTGCAGGAGGCAGCGTGAGGACAGCTGCATGATAAGAGTGTTTGTTCAACGATGATGGGAGGGAGATGCACACAGTCTTTGTTTCATTTTTATCAAACACAAGCTTGAATCCCACTAACGGAGTATGGACCCCCCCCCCCCCCCCCACTGCTGGACAGGTCAGCAGATTTAAAGAGCGAGGTCAAAGGTTAATGAGCTCCTCCAGTGAACTCGTCCGTAACATCAGGGAAATGAACCTGTGAGGGTAATTAACAGAGTGAGAGGACGTTTGGAGTAATCAGGTTTTTACAGCTGAATGGACGTGGAAATGAGATCCTGGTGCTTCCCACCGAAAGAGAAGCAGACTGGATGGGTTAACTTACCCACCCCTGACACTTTTAACCAGATTTAACTTGAGACTTGTCCGTTTCACTTTTCAGATGATTTTCTTTTATTCACGTTAAGATTTGTGATTTACAAAAAACAAGTTTATCACCGTTTGCACAATTCAAAGAGCTCTACAGATCCAGGAAATACATTAAAAGAAGAGATTTCATTATATTTTAACATAAAAAATAAAACAAAATAAGACTTTAAACAAAAACCAATAAATGAAACTGAAAAACTAATACAAATACAGTTTTTATTTTATAGGCAACTGGATTCAACCCTTCTGCTGCCCTAGGGTCAAAAAGACCCACAGTGCCTCAGAGCTTAGGCCTCCTGGGGCTTTTTGACCCTAGGGCAGCAGGGGGGGGGGTTAAGGAACCAACAGTTTGTGTACGTCTCAGTTGGTTCCAGAGTTTAGGAGAACAACATCTAAACAACATTAAAAAATCAACAAAATTAGCCAAACTGTGAAAAACTGTTGCCATGGACATCTATGGGACTTTGGTGAAACGAGCCCAGTCCCGTTTGGATCCGCAGCTCGGACTTCTCAGCAGAACCATCATTCAGAGTTTTAAACGGGTCACAGAAATTTGGACTTTACAGAACTGAACTGCAGTGTTCGAGGTCGTTAACGGTTTCTACAGTCACAGTTCAAGTTGAAGATTTTTACATGTAGTGTGACGTCACGCTAACTTTAGAGCTTTCTAATCTTTGCAGACAAACATGAATCTGTTTCATTTTTTAATTTTGTGTGTTTTATTGTTTTTCTTGTCGTTTCTGCTGGCGTGTCTGCGTTTAGGTATTGTTTCACACCGAACCTGACAGTTCCATGAAAACGTAGGTTATTTTGTCTTTCCCCCAGTTTAGCTCTAATGGTTTTCTCTCAAATCCCCACAGAGCGTGCCCACACCCAAAATCTCTCTTACCGTATTTACAAAATAAAACAGCAGTTTCATAAAAAAGTCGTGTAAGTTTCTCAGTGATATTTTTGTGAGGCTTACTTTCTACTCTGCATTTCTGCCTGTCTGAAAATGGAGGCGTGTGGTTACCATGGTAACCTTATTGAGCCACTTGCAGCAGCTTTAGCCGTTCTGTTTACTCTTCTTCTACAGCTGATGCATCAAAACATCGGCCAGTCCGCTCAGATCATCACGAAAGGAAGCCCCGACTCAGGATTTGGTTTCGAAGAGGACAGCCGACGGATGTCGGCCGCCGCTCATCAACAAATCATCGTAGCTCCTGATGATCGCACCTGCCTCCAACGTGAGAGCAGGTAAAGGGAACCAGCAGTGACCTTTGGCTGCTTTTATGTCGGTGTTGTAAAGATGAGCAGAAGGAGAGGCTGCCTCTGACGAAGCAACATGGAGTCCAGCACACGGCTTCAGGCGAGTCTGATTTTGTTGGTTTCCGTTACCTGCAGCTTCGGACAACAAATCAGGAACGGTGAGCTGCAGTTTGTTTGTTGTGGACGGTGAATATTATCGTTTATTTATAGTTTATTATTATGTGGTTGGAGGGGAAATGTTTGCGTACATGTGATTTTAAACTCGGGGCAACCGAAGATCAATCTGTCGGCAGAAAAACTGAAGGAATTACATTTTCTGCAAAAATACAGCGTGAGGAGCTGAACACCTGCGAAGTGTGATGAACAAGCTGAAGCTAAGTTTAAGCTAATAAAAGCAAAACGCTAAAAGCCAAATCTAGGGAACATTTAGTAAATGTAGCAAAATGTTAGTTAAAAACTAAAAATAACAAAAGCCTACCTAAAAAGGCTAGCTACAAGTAGGCCTGTCACAATAACAAATTTTGTTTTCAGGAATTATTGCGATAAACGATAATATTGTTTGAAATTTGACAATAATTAGTAATTGTCAAATTTAATTAGAAATGTTGATTAATTTTTGTGTGTAGTACTTTCTTTGATCACCGGATGGCAGTATAAGACCGTTTGAACCGAAGGATGGATAGTGAGGGAGCGAGCAGCGTGTCTCTGTAAGAAAATGGGAGGGATGCCCCTTGACGTGACATGGGCTGTCTCTCTTTCCTTTTTTCGGTTCTCAAAGTGGCGGATGCTCGGTGTGGTTTGAACTCTTCAGCGTTTGTCACACAAAGCTTTTAATAAAAAAAAATCAGTAAACAAGTTCTCAGGTTCTTTTTGCAGAGAAAAACAACTTTTTAGACGAAGGAACGAGTTTCAACCGTGAATTTTGGAGCTTCGACAAGACGGAGGTTTTTATCTGAGGTCGGACTGTTAGCTTAGCTCGTAGCTTCTCAGCTTAGCTGCTTTTAACGATCCAAAAGCGTGATTTTGTACGGTTAAAACTGATTTTAAAGAAAAAAGAGGAAGGGCGGGGTCAGTGAAGAACCGGAGTTGAGCGTTTTGTCATCCAGGGTCTTCAGTAGAAAGAGAGACACGAAGAAATGATAAAGCCGGTAAATGAAAATGAGGTCGATAATTTTCTTCTATCATGTGATTAATTGATTTATTGTTTATCGCAACAGACCTAGCTACAAGCTAAAATGATAAAAATTAAAAATATAGCAAAAAAAAATTAACAGGTTAACACTAGATATGTTGAAATGTAGGAGTTTAACTGAACGTAGCAAAATGCTAATTATGTAGCAACAGTCTAGCTAAAACATTAAAATAGCAAAAGGCTAGCTAAAAGCAAAAGGCTAGCTACAAGTTAAAGTTATCAAAAGGCAGGCTAAAAGTGGGGAAAAGCTAGAGCTAGCCTTGTTGTTATTAGCTCTAACAACCAATAGAAGTGAAAGATGAGCTAAAAGCCAAATGTTGTAAAAATCTAGCTAAAATAAACAAAATGGTAGCCATGGAGCACAATGCTGGCAAAACTAGCTAAAAACATAAAAGGAGTGAAACATTAGCTAAAAGACATCTGGATTAAAAGTCTGGTTAAAAGTAGCTAAATGCTAACTAAGTGGCAAAATGCTAGCTAATGTAGTGGAACAGTAGCTGAGTTGCAAAAGTTCTACCTAAAAATAACAAGCTAGCTAATTAAAAACAAAACAGAAAGCTGGCTAAAAGTGTCCGAAACTAAAAGTAGGTAGAAACAAAAGGTAGCGAAAGGCTGGCTAAAAGTGGCAAAAGACTAGCTAATAGCTGAAGTGGTTAGCACTAGCTAAAAGCCCAATGTAGAATAAATCTATCCAAAAGTAGCAAAAATAACTAAATGTTAGCCAAGTAGAAAATGCTAGCTAAAACTTAAAAATAACAAAACGCTAGCTACAAGTATCAAAAAAATCTAGTAGCAAAACGTTAGAAATGGTATTAAATGTTTAGCTGGAAGCGAAAAGTAGCAAGAGGCTTGCCAGAAGCTAGAAGTAGCTGAAGGACAAGAGTAGAGCTTTTAGTTGAGGACTAGTTATTTTTCAGGGAGCCACAGCGGCTGGAAGCCAACAGGTCGGGGACCGGACATCCAGTCGTTATGTCATTAATTTTATTTAATGTTTTAAAATTTAAATTTTATTTTAAACAAACTCATCAGTGGGCGGGACTGAGCTCACCTGTGGGCCCAGTGCCCCCCGCCGAGTCCCCCCCCCCCCCCCCCCCCGCCCCCGTGCTCAAATCCGTGACC
>NC_056498.1:46067666-46074207 GCF_014905685.2 Nematolebias whitei
CCCCCCCCCCCCCCCCCGAGCTCAGCCAGTGTTTTGGAAGAGAAGGTTTCAATGCGATTCTGTGGGAAAACGTTTGTAAACAAATATTTCTGTAGTTGAACGCAGCTTGAACATGTCAGAATCGTGATCATTTAATGAGTCGACCCTGATAATGATCAGTAACGCCCCTCTGCTATCTTATATTTATGATCCACTAAAGGACTCATGTTGT
Source organism: Nematolebias whitei (assembly GCF_014905685.2). NCBI lineage: Eukaryota > Metazoa > Chordata > Actinopteri > Cyprinodontiformes > Rivulidae > Nematolebias > Nematolebias whitei. The sequence goes on from NC_056498.1 coordinate 46,067,878, forward strand.
CCATAAACCTGAGCTGCTTTCGATCTTTGCAGGACCCGCTCTGAAAATGGACCAGGCTCTGCTCACGTTTCACAACCAGCTGAACGAACAGTTGCACGTTTTCTACACGACAGATTTCTGCTACAAGGTGAGACGGTTTCTGTGTCCACAACTCCGAACCGGAACAATCCGCTCAGGTCGCCGAGGCTGATGCCGAGACAGGAGGAACACCAAAACTGGGTTCTTCTAGACGGCAGGACACTAGCTAAAAGCTATACGTCCATTTTCTTCCACTTATCCGGGGTCGGGTCGCGGGGTAGCAGCCTAAGTACGGAGGCCCAGACTTCCCTCCCCCCAGCCACTTGGTCCAGCTCCTCCGGGGGAATCCCGAGGCGTTCCCAGTCCAACCAAGAAACATAGTCCCTCCAGCGTGTCCTGGGTCTCCTCTCGGTGAGACGTGTCCAGAACACCTCACCAGGGAGGCGTCCAAGAGGCATCCTAACCAGATGCCCGAGCCACCTCAACTGGTGGCTAAAAGCCAAAAGAAGCTAAATGTTAGCTAAAAGGAACAAACCTTAGCTGAATGGAGCAAATGTTATTTAAACGGATTGAATGTAAGCTAAAAAGCAAAACATTAGTTGAGAGAAGCATAATGTTAGCTGAAAATAATGTTAGCTGAAAACAATGTTAGCTGAAAGGAGCAGAATGTTAGCTAAAAGAAGCAAAATATTTGCTTAAAAGCTAAAAGGAACAATTTCTGACAAAAAACAGAACTAGCAAGATGCTAGTTAAAAGCCCAAACTAGAAACTTGCTAGCAAGAAGGAGCAAAATGTTAGCTAAAAGCAGCTAAATGTTAGCTAAAAGCCAAAACTATCAAATGGAAAGCTAAAAATTCAAAAGCAGCAGAATGGTAGCTAAAAGGTTGTTTGACAATAACATTTACAAAAGGCTAGCTAAAAGTAGCATAAGAATGTATAGAAGCTAAAAATATCAAAATTATGCATAAAAGCTAGACATGGCAGTTAGTAGGTAAAGGTTAAATGTAACAAAATGCTAGATAAAAGCTAAACACAAAACAATGCTAGCTAAAAGCAAAAGATTAGGTAAAAGCTAAATGTAGCTAAAGGTTTGTTAAAAGCTTAAAGCAGCAAAAGATTAGGTAAAAGCTGAATGTAGCTAAAGATTAGTTAGAAGCTTAAAGCAGCTAAAGATTGGGTAAAAGCTAAATGTAGCTAAAGACAACCCACAGAAGATGCTTCTTTCCACAATTTGACAGAAACATCTTCATCATTTGTCTTTAGATGTTCTGAGTCTGTCATGAAAGGCGGCGGGCGATCTGCATTCCTCTTCAGCTTCTTTCTGAAGATCTTTTATCTTCCCGATTCTCCGACTGTCGCCTCAAACGATTGTTAGATCATCATTTGGCCTGTTTGTGTTTTTCAGTGTGTGCAGCAGCACTTGGTGTCCGTGCAGACAGACAACAGCAACTCCTCTGCAACAATCAGCACTAAGTTCACCCTGACTCTGCAGGTGGAGGGGCAGAACCGGAGCGAACCTCTCTGCAGGTACCGGAGTCAGGTCTGGAGCTACAGCATCGATCAGCTCCCTGGTTTTATTGCTCTCGTCTTGTAGACTCACTCTGTGGAGTGTGATGGCATCTCATGATCGCATCAGCAGTCTAAGATTGTTTACAGGCCCGGGGGAAGGCATCGTGACCCGCTATCAGGACCTGAGTCCTCTGAGGATCGATCTGGGGCCTGACCCGCTATCAGGACCTGGGTCCCCTGAGGATCGATCCGGGGCCTTCTGAAGGGTTAACAAGACCCGACGTTCTAATATTGATGGCCTGAAAGCCACAAGTCCTCTGGAAACATCAGGATCTAAAGTGGCAGCTCTCATTAAATAAGACCTGCAGCCGGACCCGCGGGCTTTTGGATCAGCAGGTCACCTGTTACCATGGAACCAGAGAGCGCTGAGTCAGGATTCATTCCGCTGAGTCAGCATTCACTGTTTTTCTGTTTAAAGTCTCGTCCATATATTTGGAATCAAACTAAATCTGCAGACTTTGTGCAGTTTGGATCATTCCAGTATTGAGTTGTTCGGCCGACGGGTGCTGTGATGTTTGGAGTTTGTTATTTTTAAAGTATTAAATATATTTAGTTTTGTTTACACACATTTAGAATTCCGTGGAGATCTTTGCAGCTCCTTCAAACGTCCTCTGAAATCTGCTTCAGCGTTCTCGCTCTGTTTCTGTCTTCTTGTGCTACCTTTAGCTTTAAGCTACTGTCTTGATAACTTTTGCTTTTAGGTATGGTTTTGATTAAATTAGCTTTTAGCTGCGGTTTTGTTACTTTTTGCTTGTGTCAACAATTTAGCTGATTTTACCTTTTAACTGCTGTTCTGCTTTAGCTTTAAGCTATAGGTTTAACCTTTAGTAAATGTTTTGTTAATTTTAGCTTCTAGTCAATGTTTTGCTGTTTTGTTGGTTATTAATTTTAGTTACATTATTGCTGTTTTTAGCTTCTAGTTATGGCTTTAGCATTTAGCTAAAGTTTTAAATTTTAGCTTGTAGCTAACGTTTTTCTAATTTCAAGCCTTAGAGTTTTGCAGATTTTATCTTTTAGTTATTGTTTTGGCAGTTTGAGCTTCAAGCTACTGTATTGCTGCCATTTTTATATCAGCTGAAATTTAGCCGATTTCAGATTTTAGCTACATTTCGCTGATTTTAGCTCTTAGCTGCTGTTTTTCCAATTTTAAATTTGAGCTAAAGTTTCACAAATTTTATAATTTAGTTACTGTATTGTTGTTTATTAGCTTTTAGCTATGGTTTTAGTGTTTTGCTAATGTTTTGCTCATTTTAACTTGAAGCTACTGTTTGGCTAATTTTCAATTTTAGCTGACGTTATGCCATTTTTAAATTTAACTTAAAAGTTTTGCTGAAAATTGTTCTGCTCGTTTTAGCTTTCAGCTCCTGTCCGGCTCATTTTAGCTCGTTGTCTGATTGCTTCGGGGTCTCTGTTTTAGCTGTTGTTCTGTTTGCTTCAGCTTGAAGACGTTCGGCTTCAGTGACGTTCTCTGTATTGGAGCAGAAACGGCACTTCTTCTCTGTGATCAATGCTGAGGTCTGTAACCAGACTGGACTCATTGATTTCCTTTTCCACTCTGAGAATCACTCGGAGGGACAGCAGTATGTCATCCCAACGATGGATCAATATGGACATGTGTCCTTCTGGACCGACCCGGGAGCCGATGAGACACCGGTGGGTGCAGTTTGGGTCTGTAACCACCAGGTGGCGCTCCTGAGCTTTATCGCTGTAGTGGAAGACATTAATGCTGTTTCTTCTTTTTATTGTCCAGTTAATTATGAGAAACGCTGTTTCTGTGGAAGAACGGCCTCAGATAGAAGCTTTTCTAAATAAAACTGAACATGTTTTTGCTGTGGACGCAGGTGGAGTCAGACTTATGAAGAAGGGGGTCGTTACTCCGTTTGGATCCAGGCGCCGGTGGCGTTCACTCATCCAGTCTGCAGTTTTTCTGTGGACAAGAGTCCAAACAACGCTCATCTGCGTGAGTAGAACCACACGTGTGACTGAAGCACTGCATGTCGCCCTCCGTTTTAACTCCAGATGACTCTCAGCTACTACCACACAAGCCTTTAGCTCAGTACCTGTTAACCTGACTTATCTTGGTGTTGGATCAGACTGATCAGCTGTGGCAGCCATATTGAATTGGATTGACTTTAATAACAGTCTGAATGTTTATGAAACATTCACTCGATTGAGATCTGTCTTTTCAGCATCTTTCTCGTTCCACAATTTTTGTTCTATTTCATCAAATCATGAATCAAAACGTTCGGCTCTTTCAGGATAATCCTGCTTTGATTTTTGGTATTGGTGCAACTTTAGCTGTTTGAAACATTTAGCCTTTTCTGACATTTTTTCCTCTCAGAAAATGAATTGAGCTCATCCTTCAACTCTTTAGCTCTGTTTACAACCTTTTACTGCTCCTTTCACAGTTTGTTCTGCTTCAGCTTCTTTCAGCCTTCTTGTGAAAATTTAAACCTTTTTTCAGCTACTATCAGCTAATTTTAGCTGATTTTTTTCAGCTGTTTTATGCTCCTTTGTGCTTTATTCTGCTAACTACAACATTTTTGTGCTTCTTCTAAATTCTTTCTGCTACTTTCAGCTTGTTATGGTCCTTTCAGCTTTTTCTGTAAGTTTCAACCTTTTCTGCTGTTTAAGCTACTATTGAGCTGTTTTACGCTTATTTTAGCTTTTTCAGCTAACTCCACATTTTTTGCATTCATTTAAACTTTTTTCAGCCTAATTCAGCTCTCTCCACTTCCTTGTAATTTAAGCTTCTTTCTGCTTTTTAGCTACTTTTCAGCTGTTTTTTTTTTTTTTTTTTTCAGATAAATTCAAGTTTTTCATATTAATTTCTGCTACTTTCAGCTTATGGTCCTTTCAGCTTTTTCTGCTATTTCAGCTACTATTGGCTGTTTTAATGCAAATTTTAGCCTTTGCTGCTAATTACACCTTTTTTGCACATTTTAGCTCTTTCTGTTTCCTTCTGGTAGTTTAAGCTTCTTTCTGCTTTTCAGCTACTTTTCAGCAATTCTTTTGTTAAATTCAGCCATTTCTTTTAGCTGATTTCATAACTTCTGTGCTACTTCAAATATGGTTTTTTTTTCTGTTTTCTTCTACTAATTTAGTTAATTTAGTCTTGTTCTTTCATTTCAGCTACAATTCATCAGTTTTTTTTTTTTAGCTAATTTAAGCTGTTTTTCAGCAAATTCTTCTGCAATAAGCATTCACACTGCATTTTCACAGGAAGTGTGATTTTCTCTAGTTAATCAGGTGTAAATGTACATCTAGGGATTCTTTTCTGGAAGTTTCATTAAGGTTTGTTTAGTGGATCATGAGAGGTTTTTCTAACCAACAGCTAAAAACTCTTCACCTTCTGCAGCAGGTGATGATGCTGAAGCTTCCTTCAACTCATGGCCTTTTGATTCATCCCGTCTTTACCAGAGTCGGAGCCTCCACGGAGGAGAAATATCCCGGGACGTCGCGTGTATCGATCAGAAAAGCCTTAGTTTCTTGAAAAAGGATAAAAGAAAAGCTTGTGTGCTCGTTCTGAAGTGTGCGTGGTGATCCATTAGGGAGTGTGGAAGGATTAGGGCGTAATGGGATTCTGAAAGCGTCTCTCTGCATAATGTACACTCTACTTAACAACACTGCAGATTATGTTGGACACGGGGCTTTTAAAGCCAAGGAGCCATTATCTGTTCTGGTCCGAGTGACAGCAGGATGAGCTTCCATTAGCTCCACAGACCGGTGATTACACCATCTCCCCTCAGAGACCGCTCCGCCTAAATAACAGTCTGCTCAGCACAGGTAGGAAACACGGTGATGGGGAGTTCACTCTCAGGTGGACACGAGACGATTAACGGAGCCGATGCAAAGTAACGTAAAGCACCTTTTGTTTTTATATTGGGCTGAACCCCTTCATGGTGTGACAAATTACCTAACGCTCAGAAATTAAATCTACAGCTGATTCACGTTTTGAGTCAAGATGGCCGCCACTGCTAGCGTTCCTGTGAAGCACAAAAATGGCTACAACTCTGTCGGTGTGGAAAACGGAGTGTGGTGAAGGAGAGCGCCCGGGCAGGATGGAGGAGTTTCAGGAGTGATTTGTGACAAAAGGGTGTCGGCAAAGGCAACGTTCCTCCTGCCTTTATACAAGCAGGGTTCCCCGCCCTGCCTACCGAACCAACACCCCCCCCCCCCCCCCCCGGTCGACAACCGCCAGCACTGACGTAGCGCTAAGCTAGTAGTGCACAATACAGACGCGCAGCTAGCGCTCCATTTCCCTCACGCTGAGATGTTTCCTCCAGACCCCCTGCCCCGACAGTACTAACAGTGTGCAACACAGATGTGTCTCCGTCCCCGACCCCCACCCCCCCCCCCCCCCCCCCCCCCCCCCCCCCCCCCCCCCCCCCCACCCCCCCCCCACCCCCCCCCCCCCCCCCCCCGACAAAAATCACAGAAGAGATGAGCGCCCTGCCAAGGCAGGTATTGTAGAGGAAACACTGCCAGGTCAAAGGAAAAGTTTACAAGACAGTGGTGAGACCAGCTGTGTTGTATGGTCTGGAGACAGAGACATGGACAAAAAGACAGGAGACAGACATGGACAAAAAGACAGGAGACAGACATGGACAAAAAGACAGGAGACAGACATGGACAAAAAGACAAGAGACAGACATGGACAAAACGACAAGAGACAGACATGGACAAAACGACAAGAGACAGACATGGACAAAACGACAAGAGACAGACATGGACAAAAAGACA
>NC_056498.1:46074307-46084729 GCF_014905685.2 Nematolebias whitei
GACAGACATGGACAAAAAGACAAGAGACAGACATGGACAAAACGACAAGAGACAGACATGGACAAAAAGACAGGAGACAGACATGGACAAAAAGACAGGAGACAGACATGGACAAAAAGACAAGAGACAGACATGGACAAAAAGACAAGAGACAGGACTGGAAGTGGCAGAAATGAAGATGTTGAGGTTCTCCTTAGGAGAGACAAGGATGGAGAAGATCAGGAATGAGATCATCAGAGGTACAGCACAGGTTGAACAACTGGGAGATAAAGTTGGGACATGTCCAAACCATCTCAGTGTGTCCTCTCTGAGGAGGGATAGTGGTTTGGACATGTCCAGAGGAGGGACAGTGAGCATATTGGCAGAAGGATGTTGGAAATGCAGCTGCAGGAAAAAACACAGAGAAGACATATGGATGCAGTTAGAGAGGACATGGAGGTAGTTGGAGTGAGGACAGATGGAGGAGGATGACTTGTTGTGGAGACACCTGAAGAGGGAACAGCTAAAAGAAGTAGTACTTGAGAGTCATCCCCAACACGTACTTAAAGTGCTAACAGATCTTTTGAGATCATCATGCATCTTGTCATTTTTCAAAATAAGAACATTATAATTTTTTCTACAACGTGTTTTTCATTCACTGATTGTTCTTAACCCGTTTCCATCAATATATCGGATCTCATCTCGTCCCCTTTGAACAAGGGAGTCAGATCCTGCTGAGTCACTGGTTCTGTTGTTATTTGGCAGCTCTTCTTTGGTAGTTTTCCATCATGGCCGCTCCCTTAAACCTTAGAAAATTTCAGCAATTTTGTCACCTAATAACTTCTATATGTAAGAGAACCTAATCAAAACGTGGCCACAATTTAGCATTTAAATTAAAAAGTAAAAATTAAAGGGCATACAGGAAGTGGAACGTGGCATTTCAAAATAAAGGTTGTAAACATTGTTCAGAATAAAAGTCTCGTATCACCTGCTGACCAGTGTTTTAGACTAAAATGATGTTATGTTGAGAAACAAAGGAGTTGGAGCCACTTGGATCAAATCTTGATTTTTTTTTGGTATTGCTCGGAGCACGTGTTAAGGATGACTCAGCTACTACCACACCAGACTCAGTTATATCCATTTTTTTATTAAGGTGGATTAGCTGAGGCAGTTTGTATCCAATGAATACTTTCTGAAAGTTTCACTAACATCCATCCACTGGTTGATAAGATATTTTGCTAACAGACAGCTCAATACCTAGTTTAATAGTCAGAGTCCTACCTGCAGCATGGCTCACTCAAATATGAGAGCACGATGTAGAATAATGACACTTCCCTTTTTAAAAACATGTTTTTTGTTTTCAGCTCTTCTGGTGGTCGCGTTCCTTTTGGCCATAACGGCCCTCTTGTTTGTCGTGGTACCGTACGTCTACAGGTGAGTTTTTATTACCCAGAGCAAAATGTCTCCTGCCCATCAGAACACACCTGAACTTCCATCTTTTACAGGAGACGTTGCACAAAGTGTCGTAAAACCCTCTGCTGCCAAGATCCACAGTACTCCGTAGATAACGTAAGCAACACACTTCCTCTAATGACTGCATTTGTGTCATATCCTGATGAACTGCATCAGATGAAACCGATCGACCATATTTAGACCATAATTTAATCAGAGGACTTAAATGAGGAAGTCCAGATAAATGATTTTATGGAGATTCTGAGCAACGAGCCGCACCGTGCAGCACTTCTCACTTCACCGACTCCTTCAAGGCTTTCCTCGCAGAGGAGCTAACGTTGACCAACTCAAAGATTTATCAGTTTTGGACCGTCAGAGCTCACTGTTGCAAAATAAATCACTTCTGCTTGCCTTTGTGTGACCGAAGGTGTTCCCCAGGGTTTGGTTCTGGGCTCACTTTTTATTTTATGTATCAACAATTTTTTTCTGAAACGATGGGGAGCAAAAGTATTTGTCTCTGTTGGTATTGCTTTTATTTCTTTTCTTTTTTTCCTTATGACCTGGAATGTGTTGGTTAAAATTATTCTGCAAGTTAAATGAGGTAGGTCACTGGTTCAACTCCCCTGACCGACAACATCAAAATGTGATGGGAAAGCTGAAACACAGCACCTGCCTCCACCCTCACTTGCCCCACTCTGGGCCCTTGAGCAAGGCCCTTAACCCCCACCATCTGCTCCCCCGGGTGCCCTAGACAGCAGCTCTCTGCTCCACACAGAGGGCTGTGGTAGCTCAGTGGGCTGTGGTTGAGTCAGGAAGAACATCCGGCGTAAGTCTTTGTACGAGTTAGTTCGCTGTGATGACGACCCCTGAAGAAGGAGCAGCCAAAAGAAGAAGATTTAAATAAATTATATGTTAAATGAGATAAAAACTTGTTTAAAATAATTCTGAACAAATAAAACTGAAAAATGGTGCGTGCATATGTATTCAGCCCCCAAAACCTAATACTGTGTAGAGCCACAAGTGTCTTCAGGTCTGTCTCCATGATCTTGGCCCATCTAACCTGGACTTCTGTCCGTTCATGTCCTAACATCTCCAGCACCTTCAGTTTGGACGGTTGCCGCTTGTGTCCAACAGTCTTTCAATTAAACCAGAGACTCTCAGTTGAACAGAGGTCTGGTATTTGACTGGACCATTCCAGGACCTTGACTGGTCCTCCTTAAACCAGTGACGGGTTCTTCAGCAGGGTGTTCAGGATCATGATCCTACTGGAAGGTGGAGCCCAGTCCCAGATCTATGGAAGAATCGGTCTGTTTTTTTGCTGCATCCATTTTTCTTAACTGACTAAACATCCCCGCAGCATGATGCTGCCTCCACCATGCTTCACTGTGAGGATGGTATTCTCATGTTGATAGGTGATGGATTTGCTGTAGACATCATGCTCCTGATGGTCTCATCGGACTACAGCACCTTCCTCGTGTGTTGGAAGGGGACAAAATCCAAACAGTTGTGCTTTTTTCTTGAATCAACATTTTTTATGGAGAACAAACATTGTGCAGCTTCTAGTAGACCTGTAGACCGATTCTTCTTATCTCAGCTCCATCAGGGTTATCTTTGTCCTGGGTGTGTCTGATTAATGTCCTCCTGACCTGCTCCATGAGTTTCAGTGGACGATCCTCTCTTGGCACGCTTGCTGTGATGACATCATCTTTTATCTCCTATTAATGGATTTAATGGAGCTCCATGGGATGTTTATGGTTCTGGGATATTTTTATGATCCAACTCTGATCTGTACTTCTCCACAACTTCGTGACTGACTTGTGCGGAGAGTTCCTTGGTCTTCATGATGTCCCTTGCTTGGTGATAGCTCAGAATAATTAAAGGATGGATTCCATCAGAACAGGTGGATATACTGAGATCATCTGACATGGCTAAATAAAAAAAGAACCCCAAGAACAATGCCTGAAACTCTCATATTCAGACGAGTAAAAATACTTTGTGTCCTGCAGGAAAAAAGATCCTTTTGAACTCAAACGTGACCTCGATCCAGCAGTTACATTGCATGCAGCCTGAGATGCAACAAAACTGATCCGAGACTCCAATCATGGAGCCGTTTGGGAGACACTAATGGAATGATTGATACAAATGTTAGCAGAGCCCGTTGATCGGAGCATCCATCCAGTCCTCTCTCTCTGCGGCAGGAGCCAGCGGTCAGCAGCTCGAACAGCTCCTCTCATTGTACCGAGCAGGACGTCTCTGGCTTCCATATGGTGTTTGGATGGCATACAGATCCATCATGACGTATTAGAGCTGGTGTCTTCCTGCTCTGGTCCTTTATACTGCTGCAGAGGGGCCAGGAAGTCAGGCAAATCCAGCCGAGAGCCGGCAGGAGCTCTGGCTTCGCAGAGAGGCGGAAAAACTCTGAAAGATGTGATTTAAAAAAAAAAAAATAAAAGTTTGGATCTAAGTGCTATTTTGATCCTTTACTTTTGTTCTTGTTTCGTGGGCTCTTTAAAATACATGACTGCATTTTATTGTTTCTAAAAATTCTCCCCCCATCGGCTCTTCCAAAGAAAAATCTTTAATATTGATCGAAATAATCCATTCAAGTGACAAGTCAAGTTTCTTTAATTTGTACCACACGGTCCCAGTTACATCCAACAAAAGTATAAATTGTAAAGAAAAACAGCGATAAGATCTAAGATATGAACTGAGAACTACGCTAAACTAAGAATATGCTAAGCTCTAATTGTACAGAAACTACGCTGAACAACAGCAGCACGAACAGAGTAACATGAAACAGATCAGCAGCAACATGAAACAGATCAGCAGCAACATGAAACAGATCAGCAGCAACATGTGATTTTTTTTTCACAATGATTATTCTGGTTAGAGATTCATGAGTCTAACAGCCTCAGGGTAGAAGCTGTTCCTCAGTCTAGTGGTTCTACACTTAATGCTCCTCAACCTCCTTCCTGAGGAGAGCGAGGCAAAAAGTGTGTGTGCTGGGTGAGTGGGGTCCTTCATGATGCAGGTGGCCCTCTTCCTGCATCTGGAGGTGTAGATGTCTGTGATGGTGGGGAGGCTGACTCCAACATCTTCTGTGCAGCCTTCACCACTCTCTGCAAAGCTTTTCTTTCTGCAGCTGTGCAGCCTCCATGCCACACGTTGATGCTGGAGCACAGGATGCTCTCCACTGCACACCTGTAGAAGGAGGTGAGGACTGAGCTTCCAGACCAGCTCGTCTCAGCCGTCTGAGGAAGTAGAGTCTCTGATGAGCTTTCTTGATCAGGCTGGTGGTGTTGTTGCTCCAGCTGAGGTTGTTGTTCAGGTGCACACCCAAGTACTTGTAGCTGGAGACCACTTCCACCACAGATCCTCTTATGTTCAGGGGGTTGTAGGTGTGTTTGTTTCTTCTGAAGTCCACAATCATCTCCTTTGTCTTCTTCACATTGATGTGAAGGTTATTCTCTCTGCACCAGCTCTCCAGATGTTCCACCTCTTGCCTGTAGCTGGACTCATCATTATTTGTGATGCATCCCACCACCGCTGTATCATCTGCAAACTTTACAATGTGACAGCCTGGATGGGTAGCTGCGCAATCATACGTGAGCAGAGTGAACAGGAGGGGGCTCAACACACATCCCTGAGGAGAGCCGGTGCTGATGGTTATGATTGAGGAGAAAAAGTTGTGGATCATCACTAACTGTGGTCTGTTTGTTAAGAAGTCCAGGACCCAATTACAAATGGAGGGGCTTAGTCCTAGTGTGAGTAGTTTGTCCATCAGGGTTTGGGGGATCATGGTGTTGAAGGCAGACATGTCCACAAAGAGCATACGGACGTAAGAGTCCTGCTCCAGTGGTTGAGCGCAGTGTGGACCACAGAGGAGATGGCGTCCTCTGTTGATCGGTTCTCACGGTATGCATACTGATGAGGGTCCTCGCTGATGTTGATGGTTGTTTTGATGTGAGTTATGACCAGTCTCTCAAAGCATTTAGCGACTATCAGGGTGAGGCCGATGGTCATTCAGACCAATCACTGTAGAGCTCTTGGACACTGGGATGATGGTGGTGGTCTTCAGGCAGGTGGGAACTGTTGCCAGGGTGAGTGAGAAGTTAAAGATGTCTGCCAGCACCTCGCAGAGCTGATCGGCACGTTCTTTCAACATCTTCCCTGGGATGTTGTTTGGGCCAGTGCTTTGTGAGGATTAATCCTCCTGAAGATCCCTCTCACTTTAAGAGTTTCTGACCTTTAGATTGTTGTTTATGTAGTTATTAAAAATTAGTTCATTTTCCTGTTCTTGGATTGTCTGCATCAGAACAAAATAAAACATCTGGTCTTCATCAGGTTCTAAAATTAGACCAATCAAACCTCAGGTGAACAAAAACACAACAGATTTTGCTGAGTCATTATTTCGTAAACTAAACTGGGTTCCAGTTCTGACCCAGCAGCTCTAGAACCTCCCTCTGCAGCAGAACTCTATGGTTCTCTGTCTCTCGTGGTTGTGGAGGAGTTCTGGCCCACTCTTCTTTCCATCGATGCTTCAGTTCATTGAGGTTTCTGCTCAGCTCTCTGAAGGTTTCCACCACAAACCGGTTTAGGTTCTGGACTCTGGACTGTTGCAGCACCTTGGCTCTGCTCTTTCTGACCCGTTCTGTTGTAGATCAGCTGCTGTGCTCTGGATCTTGGTCCTGTTGGACCCAGTTTGGTCCAAGGTTCAGTTTTTGGACAGATGGACTCACATTTGACTCCAGAACCCTTTGGTCTACAGAGGAGTTCTGGTCCACTCCGTGACTGACAGGAGCCCAAACCATCAGCCCTCCACCACCATGCTGACAGATGAGCTGTTTGCTGCAGTGCATTCTGGGTAAACATTTGTCCTTTGGTCTGGTTCTGGTCCAGAAGTCTGGTGGTTCTTTCAGATAAAACTTTCCAAGTCTAAGTCGTGCTGCCATGTTGTGTTTATAGAGAAGAGGCCATGACCTTTGACCTTTAACCTGCTCACAGAGGCCTGTAGAGTCTTAATTGGAGCTCACTGCACAGTCTGACCTTCAGGGTGAATCTTCTGTGAAGATTGTCAGCTGTGTTAAATGTTTTCCACTTGTGAATAATCTTTCTGTAGAACGTTGGACAACAAATGACCTTTGACCCTTCCCATAACGATGAAGAGCAACATCTGCTTCTGAGGTCATTGCTGATGTCCTTCCACCTTGGTGTTGTGTTAAAACACACCTGGATGCTCCAGACAAGCAAAAACTGCAGTTTTTCTAGAGGTGGTCCCACTTGGTTTTATTTTGAAAAACCCTTGAATTGTAAAGTAAAAAAACCTCCATTACTGAACCCTTAAAATAGTAAAATATTGTTGAAGCAACTTCCAGTCTAACCACATACGACCCAAAATGATGTTTAGTGCAGATCATGATTGTTGCCTCACTTCTACAGGATGATGGTGAAACTGCAGAAAGTCCCGGTAAAGCCAAACCGTCTCGCCTGCTCTCTCTGGACACTTTCCGAGGGTACGTATCTCATCAACAACCATCCTGTTTATCAGTCTATCACCACATGCTGATCTTTCAGCGCGGTCTGAGGCACAATGAAAATCTACAGACCCTGTATAATGAACAATTACAGGGGTCACAGTCTGGCCACATGCTCCCTCAACGCCGCTGTTATCAGGCGCTATAGCTTTGGGCATGACTGATACGACTGCGTCCCGGGTTTGAAACAGAGTGTTTCTGTTGGACAGGAGTGATGCATGTGATTGAATCTGGGCTCCCTACAAGTCCTAATTGTGGCCTGGGGCTGGACACTAAGCACGCCTCTCTGGAAACAGGATGCTGGCGTGGCTTTGGCCTTCCTGTTGCCAAATAATTGATGCAATAATACCATCAACATATCATCACACGTCCACAGGGCCGTAGATCTGCTGCCAAACTGGAGCTGCAGCAGCAAGAGGATCATATCCAGCTCCAGCTTCCTTTTGGGGAAAAGCTGAAATCATTAAGGACACCTTCACTCTGGATGGTGACTGCTAAATAACCTAATACTGCAAATCTGGAGAACCTCCTTCAGTGGGAAGGCCATGATGACTCTGGTTTGCTCTTAGTGCTCGAAATAATAGACTTTCCCCCAAACATTTTCCATGCACTCTCCTGCAGCCTCGCCACGCCCCGTACATCAGCAGCACGTTCTCATGACATCACGCACACTTACAAGCACATCTGCCCCCCCCCCCCCCAGGTAGGACTTATCAGAACACATCAGACTGAAGCTACAGCCTAGAACAGCGGTGCCCAGTCCTGGTCCTGGAGGATCATCCTGCATGTAGATTAGATGTTTCTCTGTGTTGACACACCTGATGAGTGATTAACAGGTTTCTGCAGAACTTGAGGACATGCTGAGGAGCAAGGGAACCGCTAACCATGCAGGATAGAGGCCCTCGAGGACCAGGATGGGACACCACTACCCTAGAAGATTACGCCATGCTAGCACAAAGCTACCGCCACAGGTATCACACCTGCAGTAGGTTGTTTTTATGACCGTGTCACAATTATGGTTGTAGCTGAGGCTCGAGACCAGTCCCGTTTCAACATCTGCACAAGAAAGCCACATTGGTGCGAGCTGGTCCCCCATCATGGAGCCACCCGGGACCTTGATGATAAACCACCGTAACTGATCCTGCTACTGAAGTGTGCATCATTGACTGATCACGTCCTATCATGGTTAACCTAAAGACCCTGCTGAGACCCAGCAAATATTGTCCACGCTCTGGTTGAGATCTAGTGAACAAGGCCAGGCTGATTCTGGCAGATCCCGATCACCACTCCATGGTGAGTTCAGGTTGCTTCCATCTGGACGTAGGTATCTGCTGCCCAGATGTGGAACGAACAGACTGAAAAACGCATGAATTCCTGTAGAGATCAGACTTCTCAACCAACAATGATGGTTTCCGTACGGTTATTTTAACGTCTCAATGTCTTGTTTAGTCTGGACGTTTTATGTTTCTACTGACTGAAACTAAATTGCCCCTTGGGGATAATGAAGGTACTTGAACTTGAATGTTCTTAGTTGGGTTGTTGCTTTGTGTGAAAGGTCCTCGACCTCATAAACCAAATCCAAAAAACAATATTTGTTAGCAAAAGGTTGGATTACCCTCTCCGGGTCAGGGTGAGGTGCTGCCTCGAGAGACAGACTTCAAGTATCTCAGGGTTTTGTTCTCAGTGAGGGAAGAATGGAGCGGGACATCAACAGACTGATCGCTGCTGCAGCTTCTGCAGTTTTATGGACGCTGTGCTGGTCCGCTGTGGTGAAGCGGGAGCTGTGCTGCAAGGAGAAGCTCTGTTTATCAGTCGGCCTGCGCTCTTAACCTCACCTGTGGTCACGACTGAAAGAACGAGGTCAGTGGTCTGAATGAGTTCTGCAGGGTGGCTGGATTCTAGATAAGGTGAGAAGTTCAGTTCTCCAGGAGAGACTCGGAGTAGAACCGCTGCTCCTCCACATCCAGAGGAGCCAGGTGAGGAGGTTCAGACATCTGGTAAAGATGGACCCTGGACACCTCCCTAGGGAGGGGTTCTGGACAGGTCCACCTGGGAGGAGACCCCGGGGAAGACCCAGGAGACGCTGGAGAGACGTCTCTCATCGGGTCTGGGAACTCTGGAAGAGTTGGCTGGACCTCCCCGCTCAAGCTGCTGCCCCGAGACCTGAGCCCAGAACCTCATGAAGGATGGATGGACCCACAGTATAAATTGCTCCCCAGTATTTTGTCCAGTTCAACCGCTGAAGTACATTTTCATCAATCTGCCAAAGCTCAACAGACATTTCAGTTCCTCCACTTGTCGACGTCCTCCATCTTGTTCTCTGAAATGTTAATCTGAGGTTACAGACACTTGTCACGTATGGACGTCCTGATTGGTGGCGCTGGAACGTCTCATCCCTGACGAGACATTTAATCAAGCTGGAGACGGATGCTGCAGGTGTCTCCTCCGCCCCGTGGCTTACGATCCAGAACCGTGATGAGTAACGGACACATCAGTCACCTGCCGTGAAGCCTGAGACACTTTTGAAGGCAAACGTCTCTCCTTCTGAGCTGAAAGCCTTTTCTGCTCATTGCTCAGCCTCCTCTGACACGATGTAATGACGGTTCTGGTCTCACACTCACTTTTCTAAAAGGGTTTGGATTTTAATCTTGCAGCTGAAAGCCTTTCACCGGAGTCCTTACTGCTGAAACTCACAGCCAGCCGTCAGTGGAGCCGAACAGCAGCTGGAACAACTATTGCAGCCGAAACAGAGCTGCGTTGGCCTCCAGATGGCCGAGTCATTCTGTCACGCTGAACGCTGACTCAGCACTAATGCTGTTTTATGGTTATAGTTTCTTCTTCTGTATATTTTGTGCTTTTATAACCCGTCATGTATCAAAGTATTCAAATCCATCAGGAAGTGTGCTGACTTTTGTTTTTTATGTATTTATTTTTATTTGTCTTTTTAATTCCTTCTCTTTCTCTGCTGCAGGTTTCCTCAAAGTATTTTTAGCTTTAAAATAGCCTCTAGCTACTTTTAACTTTTAGCTGTACTGACAGAAGAAGTATTTCGGATGAAAGACGAAACATTTCTGCATTTTTTTTTTTTTGCTTTGTTTTGTTTTTTTGAATGTCCGGAGGACCAGACGTAACTTTTTTAGATTTTTCTACCTGGATTATTGAGCAGCATCAGGATATTTTAGATATACTGTTTCTGCTTTTAGCTAGCCTTTTGCTACTTTTGGTGATTAGTCAGCCTTTTTGCTACTTTTGGTGTTTAGCTAGTCTTTTTGCTACTTTTGCTGTTTAGCTAGTATTTTTGCTACTTTTGGTGTTTAGCTAGTCTTTTTGCTTCTTTTGGTGTTTAGCTAGTCTTTTTTGCTACTTTTGGTGTTTAGCTAGTCTTTTTTGCTACTTTTGGTGTTTAGCTGGTCTTTTTGCTACTTTTGGTGTTTAGCTAGCCTTTTGCTACTCAAAC
>NC_056498.1:46084739-46084910 GCF_014905685.2 Nematolebias whitei
AGCTAGTCTTTTTGCTACTTTTGGTGTTTAGCTAGCCTTTTGCTACTTTTGGTGTTTAGCTAGTTTTTTTGCTACTTTTGGTGTTTAGCTAGTTTTTTTGCTACTTTTGGTGTTTAGCTAGTCTTTTTTGCTACTTTTGGTGTTTAGCTAGCCTTTTGCTACTCAAACCTG
>NC_056498.1:46084920-46088348 GCF_014905685.2 Nematolebias whitei
TTGGTGTTTAGCTAGCCTTTTGCTACTCAAACCTGTGTTTAGCTAGTATTTTTACTACTTTCAATCCATTTTAGGTAGCTTTTTTGCTACTTTTAGCTATTTTTAGCTAGCCTTTTAGTAATAACTTTTAGCTACAATTTTGCTTTTTCTTACATGCTGTTATGAAATGTTTTTACCCTTTTTTTTATTAATTGTATTAGTTTTTAGCTACTTTTTTATACTTCTTTTTGCTTTTAGCTCCCCTTCTGCTATTCTTGCCTACTTTTAGCTAATGTTTTAGTCCATTAGAGCATTTAGGTTAGCTTTGTGCTACTTTTAGCTAATCTTTAGCTATTTTTGGTCAACTGTTTACAAAATTGAACTGTTAGCTATTTGTAACTCTTAGCTATAATTTTCTTTTTAGCGTTCAGTCAACCTTTTTCTATTTTCAGCTTCAAAATAGTCGTTTGGTACTTTCAGCCAGCCTTTTTCAGCTTTTGGCTTTTACCTAGCCTTTTACTACTCGTCACTTTTAGCAATACTTTTTCTGCTTTAAACTTTTACTGCCTTTTCTTTTCTAGTCTTTTGCTACTTCTAACTAGCTTTTTGCTACATTTGGTTAAACCTTTTCCATTTTTAGCCTTTAGCTTGGCTTTTGCTTCTTTTAGCTTTTACCTAGCGTTTTGCTACCTTTTGTCATTTTCAGTTCTGCTCCTTTTTTAGCTTCAGCAACTGAGTTTCAGCTTTTTCAGCATGTCAGCCGAGTCTCTCGGCTCTCAGTGTCTTGTGCTTCAGCAGCGAATAAACTTCATTAAGTCATTTAATGAAAATAATCAATAACGCTTTAAGTCGTCAGCAGTTTGGTTTCGGTCTCAGTGCGACGAATCAAACGGCTGTTTGAATTAAAAACACCAACAAGCTGTGACGTTAGAGTCTCCTCCAGCTAAGGGTTGTAACCTTTGTCTGCGTTGCCGTGGCAACTAATGGATACGTTCGTTAAAATTTAAATAATGGCTTGTGTGTGTGTTTGTGAGAGACACAGAAACATCAGCAGGGGTTTTTTTTTTTTTACCCCACTTTAATAACCCTTGTGAGACGATAGCGGCCGATTAAAATCTCGTATCAGCAGGTTTGGGCTAAAAGCTTCGGCTCACCTCTTAACTGAATCCAGGCAGAGGCAGACACGGCTCACCTTATCAGACCCAGAGACCTGATGTCATCATGGCTCCTAAAAACCCTCCCTTTTATTTCCTGCTTTAATTAAACACAACATAAAAGCATCAATTCAAACATTTTCTTCCGTTTTTTTACGCCGGCGGTCGCTGCAGCCGTCTCATGGCTCTCTGCCGGGTTTCTGACGTGCGGTGCGAACACCTTCCCGTCCAGACTCTGATTCAGTGCAGCTCTCCGTCTCCTGCAGCCTTGGCCGAGCGCTAACGTATAAAGTGTTTCATGCATTAGCGTCGAAGTCTTTAGTCAGCAGATGTGCCTGCGGAGCTGCAGAGGACAAGTGTTCATTTCCTGAGTGATTCATAACGTTTAAAATGATTACTAAGCTTCTGGATCGGGACACAAAACGAAGCACATCATCCATAACTTTAATTCAGAAGTTATTCAGTTAAATTTATCCTCGGTTTTATTTGGGCTTTTTACTGCTCTCTGCTACTTGTCTTATTGTTTTTGTCTTTTATAATTCTAATCGTTTCTTTGCAGCTTTGTTTAAAACGAGTCGTAAAATTAAAGTTCACTGTTGGAGTTGAGCTGACGTGTTGGAAAAGAAGCTGCGTTTTTATTTTTCATCCTTCGTGGTTTGTTCTCGTTGGTTTGATGGTTTGGCGTCAGACTGATGGCTGTAATGTGTTTGCAGGTTTGCCCTCACGGTCATGGTGTTTGTGAATTATGGCGGAGGAGGATACTGGTTCCTTCAGCACGCACCTTGGAACGGTGAAGTAAACGTCAAGACATAACAAAATAAGAGCCCTTATTTAACCCTTGGAAGACCTTATGGGGAAAAAAATCATCCACGTTTATTTTTGTCCCCGTTTTAATTAATTAATTAATTTATTCCTGTGCAGTCGGTTAACGCGAATCTTTCTGACAAAACTTAAAAATCCTTCTACTTTTTGATTTTGTCAGAATCTTTTCTAACGCTCTCACAGTAACTTTACTAAACCCGTGTTCCTGAGAGGAAAACCCGACCTCACTGAAACACCGTAAATACACATTTTAAATCTCACGTTCATCATAAGAAGAAAAGTTTTACTAAAACTCTGAATGGTTTCAGGTCTGACTGTGGCGGACCTCGTCATGCCGTGGTAGGTGAAGGTGTGAGGGGAACCACCCGACTCCTGCGCTGTCCCACACCTTTAACCAACACCGTCCTGCTGTTGCCGGCAGGTTCGTCTTCATCATGGGGACGTCGGTGGTTTTGGCTTTCAGCTCCATGCAGAGGAGAGGAGTCAGCCGCCTGCAGCTGCTGCGGAAGGTCACCTGGAGAACCGCCGTCCTGATGCTGCTCGGCTTCTGTTTCCTCAACTACTCTCCACGAGACGGACCACGTGAGTGCGGCGCCCAGAGTACGCCACTAACCCGTTGATTAGATAATAACCGAGTGCTTTTAAAGCAATGGCACTGATTAACATTTGAAGTCAGCCCAATTCGAGATGGCCACCACCGTCAGCTGACCATAGAAATAAAATAATAATCCTCTCATTTCATTTTTAACGCTCACTTGGGATGCACAGGCCAGCCTTCACACATTAGCTACCTGTGCTGAGGCAGTAAATGGATGGTACCTATACAGCTCCTTTCTATCTTATCAAGACTCTCAAAGCTCTTGACAACAATCTGTGCTTCATTTACACGTTCATACAGCTCTATACTAGATCTCTACGAAGAAAAATCAGAGCTTTATCACATTCCTGCACTGGTGGGACACATCGGAGGCAGGGAGGGGTTCTGGACAGGTGCGGCTGTAGTGCGGCACGCCCCTGCCGTTATACAAGCAGGGCGCCCCGCTCGGTCAACAGAACCGAGTGCCCTGCCTACCAAACTGCCCCCCACCCCCTGTCGACAACTGCCGGCACCGACGTAGCGCTAAGCTAGCGGCGCGCATAATACAGATGTGCTAGCTAAAATCTAGCAGGGGTAGCGCTTTGTTTACCTTACGCTGTGCCGTCTACCCCCCCACCCCTCCCGCTCGAAAACTGTCGGTACAAACAGCGCACGACACAGACGTGTCTCCGTCTCCCCCCACCCCACCCCCCGGCGCCGTTAACAAAAATCACGGAAGATACGAGCGCCCTGCCAAAGAAAGTGAACCAGGGAAACACTGATTTTTGTTTTCCCCTCAGTGGACGCTGGAGTAACTGGGTTAACAAAAATATTGAGTGTGATCTGAGAGTTCAGGCGTTTCACAGCAGCACATTATGGGGGGGGGGGGGGGGGGG
>NC_056498.1:46088448-46092596 GCF_014905685.2 Nematolebias whitei
CTTTGTTGGTGTTGGGGCGCGTAGGGTCCGTGATTTTTCTTTATGGCGGGGGGGGGGGGGGGGGGGCAACAACAACCGGTGTGGTAATGGACAATTACAAACAGATAGAGTTACACCCTTCGGCTCGGTGCAGCTGCTGGAGCTGATCCCAGCAACGCTGCGATTTTAAGCATGAAGAGCAGCTTTGGCCCCCGTCTCCAAGGACGTCCTCCCCGGCCCCGAGGTTTGATCTAATAAGAGAACGGAGCCACATCAGCTCCACATGTTGCTCCTTCTCAAAGTCAGGAGGAGGAAGGAGGCGCTAACCTTCATCAGAAACGTGGAGTCGTCTCTAATCACTCTGGGTTCGTTATCTGAGGACTAATCGAACCAGCTGCGATTCATGAACCCAGTTGATAACCCTCTCCCCCCATTTCTAACTGGAACAAACCAAGAAACAAAATTAAACCATTCAATTTATCAATTTTACATGAAATTATTTTTAATTGGACAAAAGCTGTAAATACAAGCTTCTATTTTCTTTGAACTAGTCAAATTATTAGAACGTTTTATGGTCCACTTTTGTCTTTCAGTGGTGGGAGACACTGTTTTTGTTCACGTCTGTTGCTCAGTCGTCTGTTAGCAAAATATTTTTGTTAAACAGAATAAATTTGAATAAAACTCAAAGTAATCATTGGGCGTGCTTCTACAACTGACTTTTGAAGTCAGTCCAATTCAAAATGGCCGCCACCGCCATAAATGAAGCACCTGTGACGTTCATATCCTACAAATACAAAAGTGGAAGAAAACGTGCTAATAATTAATCAATTTGGCATAAACATGATTTTATCTATTTTATCTCAGAACTGGCACATTTTATTTTGAACTTGGAGCAGCCAAAGTGAAACAGGAAGTGACATCAAAGGGGAACTTCCTGGTCTTTGTTTATGGAAACTGTAATATTTGAACTCTGATAATGACCTAAAATAATCTGAACACGTCAGATTCTCCTCTGCTCTGCATAAAAATGTAGAATAAATTATTTTACCCACATGAGCCTCTTCTGAATTAAAGTGCACGGACGTCGCACAACAATGATCCTAAGAGCAAACTGAAACGGAGCCGATGGGTAAGAAAAGACGAGCGAAGTTAAAACGGTCGACGTTCAACGGTCTCATAACGCCGTCTGTTAGGACTGAACAAAGTCTGAACATAGGGTGCCTTTTAAAGTCAGTACTGTGTTAGCAAAATATTTCATTAGGTGCAGTGCTGTGTGTCGTCATCGTATGTTTCTATACAATGACAAAATTAGTTCTCCACATTTAACCCATCACACGTGAGATACGCCCAGGTGGAGCAGTGGGCAGCTGAGCAAGCACCCGGGGAGCAGTTAGGAATTGGGTGTCTTGCTCAGACACCACGATGTGGGCATGGCGGGGAATTGAACCTGCGACTTTTTGATCCCAAGCCGGCTGCCCTACCTCGACACCATCCTCAGTGGATTGTAATGAAACTCCACCCGTAATCACTGAATCGACATCGACAACTGAAACTTTTAAAGTCGACTTGAGCCATCGAGGCCTCCACAGCTGATCGACCTGAACAACAGCCGAAACTCGTTTCTTTGTCCTGATAGTAGCTAAAATATGCTGCGCAGTGATGGCTACCTGCCTTGACAAGGAGCTCATATCTTCTGTGATTTTTGTTGATTTGGTGGGGGCGGGGGGTGTTCGGTGACATGCTGTGTGTACCGACAGTTTTCGAGTGGGGGGGGCGTCTTAGCATGGGGGAGACGGAGCACGACCTCTGTAGCTTTTTAGCTAGCACGTCTGTATTGCGCACAGCTAGCGTAGCGCTACATCGTAGTTATTGACGGTGGAGGGGGGAGTTCTGTTGACCGGGCGGGGCGCTCTGCTCGTATAATGGAAGGGGAAACGCTGCTGTGGTAGTAGCTGAGAGTCATCCACAACGTATAATCCGAGCACGAACACGTTTCGCAGGATCTTTGACGTGCATCATTATCCTTCAGTGCTAATGTTGATGCTAAATGCTAACCAACGGGATGCTAATTTAAGCCGCTACAAGAAAAGATAAACGACAGCAGTTTCCTCTATCGTTGTACAAGCGGCGCCCGCCCTGTCAACAGAACTGAGCCCCCCCCCCCCCCCCCCACAAGCTTAGCTAGCGGTAAGCTAGCAATGTGCAATACAGATGCGCTGAATATGGAGGTAGCGCTCCGTCTCCACCTCCCCGTCAACAGAAACGGCGGTAGATATGAGCACCCTGCCACGACAAGTAAACTAAGGGAAACACTAGACGGCAACAATCGAGAGACGTTTATTCAACTTTGAGTTTTTTTTCCGTTCGGTTGATTTCCTGTGTGTAATTTTACAACAGGAAGTTCTCAGGCCGTGGGCAGCAGAGAGAATTTAAATAAAGGGTTGCTTCCACAGACGGACTAAAACACACAACAAAACGTGTCCCAGTTTGCTGCAGTCATCCAGTTTATAAGACGACATGTGAACGGGGAGGAGGGGACAGAGCGATAAATTACAAAGTGGGGGTGTAACCTCCAGGTTTAACCTGAGGGTCATTAGGAAGAGCTTCCTCTTTTCCTGCGTAAGGAGAGATTTCTGCCGCTTATCTGATTCGTTTGGATCAATGATGGGATCATATTGTTTCACAGCACTTTGTGTGACCGAGGTCTTCAATTAACTAATGTGTCGATCACCATCAATCTGTCCAGCAGCAGCTTCTCAACCCAGTGTTTGTGGAGACCCAGAGATAACGGGGCACCTTTGATTAGCTTGCACCATTCCTGACGTCATCCCTCTGAGCCTCACGTGTGTTCACTGTGTTTGTTGACTGGTCCCAGTGTCCTGGTCCTGGCTGCGGATCCCCGGAGTGCTGCAGCGTCTGGGCTTCACCTACTTTGTTCTGTCTCTCCTGCAGACTTTCTGGGGCCAGACAGAAATCCCAGAGAGAGAGGTGAGCACTTCTGTCAAGTTCACTTTGCATCAGCTCGTGCACGTAGAAGGAAAAACACAATATAGAGGTCCGGTCTGAGGCAGCAGATTTAAATAAGACTAAAGACCGAAGCTCACGGTGCTGGGGCTAGCAGGCGACTAGCCTCGTGGATTCTGATCATGTGACCAACGAGCTGTGAGGCAGCAGTTTGCAGCCAGTTTTTGACAATCATAACCTTTTTTGTGTGCACGGCTCTAATCTGGGTCGTGCAACATGTTTCATCACCCTCATCAATCTCATGTTGGCAGCCGTTCCCACGTTTATGATTTAATCTACTGGAGTAAACGTTAGAAATGAAGATGGGCAGATCTGAACAAGATTTTCAAAAATTATTATTTATCAGGGCAGCACGGTGGCGCAACTGGTAGAGCTGCTGCCTCTCAGCGAGCAGGTCCCTGGTTCAAACCCCGGTCCAGGGGCCTTTCTGGGTGGAGTTTGCATGTTCTCTCCGTGCATGCGTGGGTTTTCTCCGGGTACTCCGGTTTCCTCCCACAGACCAAAAACATGCATGTTAGGCTGATTGGTAACTCTAAATTGTCCCTAGGTGTGAGTGAGAGAGTGAATGGTTGTTTGTCTCGTTTGTCTCTATGTGTCCCTGTGATGGACTGGAGACCCGTCCAGGGTGTACCACCCGCCCCTCGCACAGTGATTGCTGGACATGGGCACCAGCGACCCCCGTGACCCAAAATGGAATAAGCGGGTAAAGATAATGGATGGATGGATGGATGGATGGATTATTTATCATCGGTTTTTGTAGACCTGGATATTCAGGCTGCAGCTTCTGATGTTTCCTGTCAGAGGTGAGCTCCCTTCTTCTTCTTCTTCTTCTTCTGACTTTTCTCTCTTCAGGGGTCTCACATCAAGTCATCCTCCTCCATCTCATTCTGTCCTCTGTGTCCTCTGTCCTCACTCCACCTACCTCCATGTCCTCTCTAACTGCATCCATATGTCTCCTCTTTGTCTTTTTCCTGCAGCTGCATTTCTAACATCCTTCTACCAGTATACCCACTGTCCCTCCTCTGGACATGTCCAAACCACTGTCCCTCCTCTGGACATGTCCAAACCACTGTCCCTCCTCTGGACATGTCCAAACCACTGTCCCTCCTCTGGACATGTCCAAACCACTGTCCCTCCTCTGGACA
>NC_056498.1:46092696-46095792 GCF_014905685.2 Nematolebias whitei
CTGTCCCTCCTCTGGACATGTCCAAACCACTGTCCCTCCTCTGGACAAGTCCAAACCACTGTCCCTCCTCTGGACATGTCCAAACCACTGTCCCTCCTCTGGACATGTCCAAACCACTGTCCCTCCTCTGGACAAGTCCAAACCACTTTCCCTCCTCTGGACATGTCCAAACCACTGTCCCTCCTCTGGACAAGTCCAAACCACTTTCCCTCCTCTGGACATGTCCAAACCATCTCAGTGTGTCCTCTCTAACTTCATCTCCCAGGTGTTCAACCTGTGCTGTACCTCTGATCTCATTCCTGATCTTCTCCATCCTTCTCTCTCAGCTTCAGCATTTATGGAAACTACATTGAAACCAGTTTGAGACACCAACGACAGCTCTACAAGTTTTCAAGAGAAAATTTGTTGCAAGCTAATTTAACATGTTCAGGAGCGAAGAGACGGGACCGTGAACCCCTACGACTCACATGAGGAACTTGGGAAAACCTTGTGAACCTTTCGAAACTGTTTGGAGACGTAGACGCCGTTTACTAACCGATCGTCAACCGTCACAGCTGAGTGATGCAAGGAGTTAAGGCTGAGGAGCTTATTCACTCGAGTGAACGTGTTCAATTCAATTCAAAAATACTTTATTAATCCTAGAGGGAAATTAAATGTTGTAACTCGTTATCCTCGTTTCATTAAGAGATGTTATAGATGCTGATGATTGTAGGCAGGAAGGATCTCTTGTAAAGGTCCGTCCCACAGTGGATCCTAAGAAACTGGCTGCAGATGCCGTCCGATCCGTCCACCCAGTCTCGGCTGGCCTCTTGGTTCCCCTGGGCTGCAGAACCGCCCGAATGCCAGCAGAACTCCTCCCAGACCGATGGCCACTCCTCCCAGCAGCTGCCGAGCTCCTCGTCGCTGCGGACAGCCAACTGTAGGTGCTGAGGGACGATCCTGTCCTTCTGCTGTCACGAGCCGTGTTCCCTGCCAGTTCCAGGATCTCCTTAGGAAATCTTAAGATCTCAGTGGTCGGGCACTCGAGCACAGCTGGCGGGTAGACAGAAATGCATCCACAGAGCCTCCTTTTCAACTCATTTGCGATTCGGGGCTGTAGTTGAGAAATTATTTGAGCTTTTGAGATGTTGATCAGCTGCTGTTGGTTGTAAAAACAAAAAAAAAACCCACATTGTTGTTACGCATCATAACAAATACAAAGTATTTGTACAAATAACAAGTACAAAAGTAAAAAGGTTTCTGCACAGCATCCGATACCAGAGGAAACAATCGTCAAAAAATGTGATTTACATCCAGAAAAAGAGGAATTAAAGTTTCCAAAAGCAAAATCTCAGAATGAAAGTAGAGCTGCTCCGACATGCAGCCACCCCGAGCGGCGCAGTTCTAGAACCGCTGCAGTAAAATGAATTTAAAGTAAAATACATGTGGCTTACACAAATCCAGAGCTGTTCTTTAATAACTCCTCAGTTTGAGTCCCAGAAGACTAAAACCGTAGGAATCTGCAGTTTCCATTAACATAAAACAGGAACAGTTTCCTCCTGAGACTGAGGAAGTTTCATGTTTTTACTGAAGGAGTGTAAGAAGTGAAGAACGGCCGCCCGGTGCCGCTTCTGTGATCCAACCCAGCTTTAATGTCATCACCATCCATCTCATGCTGCCGCGGACCCGTGGACTCCACCGGCAGGCTGCAAAGACCGGGCGTTTGAGGCAACGTGTTGGGGACCAGGCGACGTTCAGCCGTCGATACAAGAGATTCAGATCCTGGTGAACCTGAATAGAAAATCAAAATCAATTAGATTTCTCGCATCGCGTCGCCCGTCAGAGACGTCGGACTGTTTTTATCGATTTTAGACCACAAACAGAATCTACGCTCGATTTAACCGCCCGAGCATTTCCCACACGCACGTTTGCTCCGGTTCTTTTATCGTCGGGCTGCACCTGATTCAACACCTGTCCAGGACGAGCGGGGGATCATGTCTTTGCTCGTCTCTGTCTGTTAGCAGATGTCCACGACTCCACCCGTCTTACAGGATCACGTGGTGACGGTGTCCGCCCGCTGCTCCGGTCCGCCCGGGCCTCTTCAGTTTGATCAAATATTCACGCAGACTAACACAACTTGTTGTTCTTGTTCATTTAAATTAATCTCTGATACGACGGACACCTGTTAGAAATGTCCTGAACGTTTCAGAATAATGAAGTAGATCATAAATACAACATGAAACATTTAGAACTGAGAGTAATAAATCTGTTGTTTGTGCTTTTATTTGCATAAAATAAACAAAAACAAAAGAAAAAGCTGTTTTTTTTGCAAAATTCAAAACTTAACAAGAGCTAAAATTGATTCAAGATTTGTTTGTCAAAACAAGAAAATAGAAGCTGAAACCATAAAAACTGTAGCTAAAAGTTCTAATAAAAAGCTAAAATTGGCCAAGTTGTAGCTAAAAGTTAAAAGAAAAGCTGTAGTTAAACGCTGAATTCAGCAAAACTTTTATAAAGCTTAAATTCACAAAACAGTTGATGAAAGCTAAATGTTGTAAAATCATAATTAAAAGCTAAAACTAGCAAGACTATAGCTAAATACTAAAACAAACAAGACTGTAGCTAAAAGCTAAAAATAGCAAGACAGTAGCTAAATGCTTAAACTAGTGAGAAAATAGCTAAAAGCTAAAACCAGCAGGACAAGAGCTAAAAGCTAAAACTAGCAAGACAATAGCTAAAATCTAAAACTAGCGAGAAAATAGCTAAAAGCTAAAACTAGCAAGACAGTAGCTAAAAGCTAAAACTAGCTAGACAGTCGCTGAAAGCTAAAACTAGCAAGACAATAGCTAAAAGCTAAAACTAGTGAGAAAATAGCTAAAAGCTAAAACTAGCTAAACAGTAGCTAAAAGCTAAAACTAGTGAGAAAATTGCTAAACACTAAAATTAGCAAGACAGTAGCTAAAAGCTAAAACTAGTGAGAAAATAGCTAAAAGCTAAAACTATCAGGACAATAGCTAAAAGCTAAAACTAGCAAGACAATAGCTAAAATCTAAAACTCGTGAGAAAATTTCTAAAAGCAAAAACTAGCAAGACAATAGCTAAAAGCTAAAACTAGCA
>NC_056498.1:46095802-46101752 GCF_014905685.2 Nematolebias whitei
CAAGATAGTAGCTAAAAGCTAAAACTAGCAAGATAGTAGCTAAAAG
Source organism: Nematolebias whitei (assembly GCF_014905685.2). Taxonomy (NCBI): domain Eukaryota; kingdom Metazoa; phylum Chordata; class Actinopteri; order Cyprinodontiformes; family Rivulidae; genus Nematolebias; species Nematolebias whitei. Next base: position 46,095,849 of record NC_056498.1, read on the forward strand.
CTAAAACTAGCAAGTCAGTCACTGAAAGCTAAAACTAGCAAGACAATAGCTAAAAGCTAAAACTAGCAAGATAGTAGCTAAAAGCTAAAGGTAGTACAAGTAACAAAAACAAAGCCAGTGTGGCGAAGTAGATTTCAGAGAACAAGTATTTGGAATGAACTGATGGAATTTATACGTGGAAAATGTTTGTAAATCAAGTTAATTAAATAAATAGGTATAAAGTTTTAAATACTAAAGATCAAAGCAGACGATTCCTGGTGGAGCTGAAAAAACAAAAGGTCCAGGAGAAACTTTAATGACGCCGACTCAGCGTTCACACAATAAAAGTCTCTCTTTGCTCCAACCCTCCTGCTGCCCTTGGGTCAAAGTGACCCGCGAGGCCTCGGTGTTGAGACTGAGGCCTCCTACTTCATGCCTGCTGATGTGCTTCTATTTACACAGACACGACCCGGCGGGCCTTCAGAACGGCCGGACCTCAGAGCGGTTCTGGGTCTCTGCAGCCGAACAGTACAGTAAACGACAGCGGGCAGCCATGCCTCTTCCTCATGATAAACAAGCGCCTCGGTTAATTAAAGTTCAACGATCGAATCCAGGAGTGTGGGATTGAAATTGAGCGACTGCCCCACATACCAGCCCCCCCCCCCCCCCCACCCCCCCCCCCCCCCCCCCCCATCCTGCTGCCTGCATGGCCCGGAGACACGATCCCGCCCCAGCCAGGCTATTTCCACCCCATTGATTCTGTCATCCGTACACATGATGGATACCCGCCTAACGAGCATGATTGGATTCTGATCCGCTCCAGGTTTCTCTCCGCTGCAGGAACCTGTCTTCATGCGTCTACGTCGCGTGTGAAGATGAATAAAATGGGTCAATAAAAACTCGGGGCGGTGCAGCGGCTCTCAGGTTCTGCTTCTCTACGAGACTTCAAGAATAAATGCACGTCGCACGCTGACTCTCATACCAGTAAGATCCACTTTGAGACGGTCAGAGCTGTAGCTGATTTGGTCAGCTCGAATAAATTTAAGGTGCGTTAAAATAAAATCACACTCGGAGGACGTGATGGGGCTCAGTCTCAGCTACTACCACACCTGATCTTAGCTCAATATCTGTACATTGTAAAAGTTTGTGTGGGCCAAGGTCCTTTAGCTGTAGCAATATTACCTTGTGAAAGTTTCATTAAAATCTCTAGAGCAGGGGTGCCCAACACGTCGATGGCGCTCTGCTCAAAGGGATTCTGGGTAGATGCATTAAAAACCAGACGTCAGCCGATCATCGATGAACTTCGTCTCTTGATTGACAGACGGGGCAGCCAGTCTGAGGCCACGTTTACACGACGTGAGACGTTCATTTACAGACGACATCCTCGTCCTCTGAGACTGAAGGTTTCTGAGTCCAGGTCTCAGAGCGGAGGTTTTCAGAGGAACCCCCACAGGGAGGAGTGAAATGCTATGCAAATGCTCAAGTTCAAGTCAACCTTATTGTCATTTGGTACATGAGGTGGAAGGAAATTATGTACACACGGTCCCAGTTACACCCAACAACAGCAAAAATATAAAGTGTAAAAAGAAAGAGTAGATATGATCTAAGATATACGCTAATAATGTAAAACAATACGGCATAACAGCAGCCTGAACATGAGTCTGTGTGAGCAGATGAGTACGAATGAATACAGCGGCATGAGATAATCAGCAGCATGAGATCAGCAGCACAGATAAGTCACATATCACCAATTAAAGCATCACAGTGATTATTCTGGTTAAAGATTCATGAGTCTAACAGCCTCAGGGTAGAAGCTGTTCCTCAGTCTAGTGGTTCTACACTTAATGCTCCTCAACCTCCTTCCTGAGGGGAGCGGGGCAAAAAGTGTGTGTGCTGGGTGAGTGTGGTCCTTCATGATGCAGATGGCCCTCTTCCTGCATCTGGAGGTCTAGATGTCTGTGATGGTGGGGAGATAAATATAACAGTTATAATAATATAACAGTTATAATAATATAACAGTTATAATAATATAACGGTTATAATAAATATAACAACAATTATAATGAATAACAACAGTTATAATAAATGTCAGAGAGCAGAGTGTTTTTGTGCTGCTCACCATTTTTCAGCTTGTAGGAGCGAAACTGATAAACTCCAGGCTCCAAAGAGACGTTGGTGTCTTCACCAACTGTCATGCAGACGCTGCATGCACGATGGATGCAGCTGAGCCCTGCATCAGCGTTGCCAGATAAATTAAAAATGTCTTATGTATCTTCTCCTTTTCCGTGCACATGTTCAACAAACACACCACACACCTCATCTTAGAATATCTTTACTCAGCACATGTGACAGTTTAGGTTAAAGTACTATCATTTTAAAGCCACAGTGCTATAGTTCATAAGTTCTTAACTGGCAACCCAACTGACATGGAAACTACAACACTAAAGTTTCCAGAGGTTGTTCTGTGTAAACGGGGCCTTGTAGCAGGTAGCTCACTTTGACTTGGGCACTTTAAAAGGAGCTCCATGATGAAAACATCTGGACACCCCTGTTCTAGTGGCTCTTTTGATATTTTGCACATTTTAGCACACGTGCAAATCATTATCGCCTGCCTATTGCCTTTCAGGGACGGGTGGATTCAGGCGGGTGATCGATGTATTCAAACGTCGTTGTTCAGACGGTCGTTTCGCTCGTTTTGACTCTCGGATGATCGCTTAATCTGCCGGACCCACCATCTGTTGCCGCTTGTTTTCTAGCAGCCCGACACGTATTGCTTTATCGCCCTCCATCGATTTGAAATCTGTTTCATTTCCACCCTCAGGGAACCTCTGCAGCCGCCCTCTGTAAGTGCACACGAGACGGAGGATTTATTCCTGTCAATAAAAACCTTTGGTAAGTGCTTCCTGACCCTCTAAATCCAGACACTTCTCACGAAAAGGCGGAAAAACGGGATGAGTTTCCAAAAGGCACAAATCAAGGCAGCTAAACACACATTTATTTACCTCTAAGAGCAGCTACGTGTGTAAATCATCACCCTGAGTGTTGGAAGGGTGAGGTGGAGCGGTTTTACATCTGCCCCGACATCTTCATCCTCACTGGTCCAACAAAACGTCCTCTTCGTGCCAGGAGCAGGCGCCAACAGTGTCCAAGCTAAAGACACAGAGCTGCTGGTTTTTGGCTGCTTCCTTCGTCAAGAGTCGCCACAACAAACTTTTCAAAAGTTGTTTTACACTGAGCACCCTGACACAACCGGGACTCGAACCGGCAGCCTCGGTGTTACAACACTGCAGCACTGACCCAACGAAAACTCCCAAAACTAAAGAGAGAGTATTTCATATAAAAATACTAAATGATTTTGCCTAAACCGAGTTAAAGCTAAAAGAAGCAGAAGTATCTAGAACTGTTTTCTTCTTTTGGCTGTTCCTTCTTTACCACTCACTCTCTCACTCCGTCTCACTCTGTCCTCATCCATACATCTCCTCTTTGTCTTTTTCAGTTCCGTCTAGAAACTAAAAGTAACGAACCTCTAGATAAAAGCAGCAAAAGATTTGCTAAAAGTTAAAGTAAGGCTAGCTAAAGGTATCGAAGGCCAAGCTAAAAAATAGAAAAGGACTAGCTTCAAGAAAAAACAACAACAAAAACAACTAAAAGACTACTATAAGTAGGAAAACGCTAGCTAAAAACGAATGTAGCAACAGGCTAGTTATGAGCTAAAAATAGCAAAAAGTTGGTCAAAACTTACAAAAGTCAAGCTAACAATGGCAAAGGACTAGCTCATATCAAAAATAAGCTAAAGTAGAAGAAGGCTAGCTATAGCCTAAGTAGTAACAAGATAAAAGTCACAGAGGGATAGCGAAATGTAGCAAAAGGATAGCTAAAAATGGAAAACGACTAAATAAGCAAAAAAAAAAAAACTAAAGGCTAACTAAAAGTAGGTAAAGGCTAGCTATAAGCTAATGTAGCAATCAGGTAGCTAAAAGTTGAAAATATCAAAAGGTTTGCTAAAACTAACAAAAGTCAAGCTAACGGTGTCAAATGACTAGCTCATAGCAAAAGTAAGCTAAAGTAGAAAAAGGCTAGCTAAAAGCCTAAGTACTAACAAGCTAGCTAAAAGTTGCAAAAGGATAGCTAAATGTAGCAAAAGAATAGCTAAAAAATAAAAAAGGACTAGCTGCAAGCAAAAGAAAAAAATAACTCGAGGCTAAATAAAAGTAGGTAAAAGCTATCTAAAAGCTCATATAGCAACAGGCTAACTATAAGCTGAACATACCAAAACGTTGGTTAAAAGTAACAAAAGTCAAGCTAACGGTAGCAAACGACTAGCTCATAACAAAAAGAAGCTACAGACAAGCTAAAGTAGAAGGATACCTAAAGCCTAAATAGTAACAAGCTAAAAGTAACAAAATGATAACTAAATGTAGCAAAAGGCTAGCTAAAAATAGAAAAGGACTAGCTGCAAGCAAAAGGAAAAAAATAACTCAAGTAGGCAAAAGCTAGCTAAAAGCTAATATAGCAACAGGCTAGCAATAAGCTAAAAATACCAGAATTTTGCTTAAGGATTCAAGGTTCTTCACTGTCATTCACATCACATGTGGTACATGAGGTGGAACGAAACTATGTACACAGGGTCCCAGTTTCATTCAACAAAAATACAAATTGTAAAGAAAAACCGGAATAAGATCCAAGACATGAACTAAGAACACACGAAGCACTAGTACAAAACAATGTGCCAAACAACAGCAGCACGAACATGAGTCTGTGTGAGCAGATGAGGACGAATGAACACAGCAACCTGAAATAAATCATCGTTAAAAGTAACAAAAGTCAAGCTAACAGTAGCAAACGACTAGCTCATAGCAAAATTGATCTAAAGTCAAGCTAAAGTAGAAGTCTAGCTACAAGCCTATATAGTAACAAGCCAGCTAAATGCTGCAATAGGCCAGCTAAAAGCTAAAGAAGCTAAACGTAGAACAAGTCTAGCAAAAGATATAAAAAGACTAGCTAAGCCAAAGTAGCAACAGGCTAGCCACAATCTAAAAGTAGCAAAAGGGAAAAAAAAGGCATTCACACAACTCACCCGCACCTTTCCAATGCTGAAGTTTCACTGACGACGTTTTTAGCTGTTTGTAGGTCAAACCTTGAAAATGATTTTATTAAAATTAAAGTGCCATGTGTTGTCTTCATGTTCCCATACAATGACGAAATTAGTTCCCTGCATTTACCCCGTCGCATGCACCCAGGTGGAGCAGTGGGCAGCTATGCAAGCGCCCGGGGAGCGATTGGGGATTGGGTGTCCTGCTCAGAGACACCGCAACATGTGGGCATGGCTGCATGGAACTGGGACTTTCGGCTGCCCTGTGCAGTATAAGTGACCTTGTGCAGTAGTTCAAGGTGTTCTGCTCAGAATATGTTGTGAATGACTCTCAGCTACTACCACGTCACATTTTTATCCAATACCTGTCAAACGGTCAGAGTTATAGCCATTTCTGTGTTGGCTGGGGTGGCCATTTTGTATAATTTTAACTGAGGTAGTTATTTGTAGATGTACAGTCAGTGGTCCAGGAGATTTTTTGCTAACAGACCCTCAGTTGCACACGTAATTGTGTGATGAAGGGTGCAGATATTTGCTCCTCCTCCCTCCTTACGTTCAGTGAATCATTTTAATGTTGTGGCAGGAAGAATGCCATTATGTGTGTGATGTGTAAGCAGATTCTCTGGGATGTTCCTCAGAGGACCCCCCCCACCCCGGTTACTGTACCTGCTGGGCTTTATAGGCCGTCCATCATGCACAGCTTATTGAGCTCCTGAGTGCCACTCCCTGCCTCCATGTCTGGAGGTAATTAACTCGGCCAAGAGACGTTTTTTTATTTTTTCTTGGCCCCACTTCAGCTGAGATGGAAAATAAAGAAATAAAACGCTCCCCCC
>NC_056498.1:46101852-46120664 GCF_014905685.2 Nematolebias whitei
CCCCCCCCCCCCCCCCCCCCCCGTAAGGAGGCCGTTTCACATTAGAAGGTATTTCATCAAACATCGTTGCACTTAGAGGCAGACAGGGACACGGCTGGCACAGCTCCACGGGGCGCAGGCCATCATCCACATCTTCTGACCAAACTGTCCCAAAGATGTTTGCCCTGCGTCTGCGAGCTGTGGGGGCTGCGATCGCCCACCGGTGACGGCAGAGGGGTGGGGGTGTTTTAGCTCGTCTGTCTGCGTCCCACGGTTCACTGAATGGATTTTAACGACTATTAAACTGAACTGAAACTGAATTAACAAACCTTTCAGACAGCAGTGTTTCCCCTACCATTACACAAGCTGGGCGCCCCGCCCTGTCAACAGAACAGAGCGCCCCGCTTACCGAACGCCCACCCCCCACCCCCCGTCGACATCCGCTGGCACTGACGTAGCGCTAAGCTAGCGGCGCGCAATACGGATGCGCTAGTTAAAAAGCTACAGAGGTTGCGCTCATTCTGAGCGTCCATGCCCCCACCCCTCGAAAACTGTCGGTACAAACGGCGCGCAACGCAGACATGTTGTCCCACCCCCACCCCCGAGCGCCCTGCCAAGGCAAGTAAACGAGTGGAAACACGGGACAGTGGTCACTGGGTCGACGCCGTACGATATGGCCACCGCAGCTACATGTCGTATATAAAAATGTTCAGACCATTCAGGAGATGAATGAGTTTTGTTTTTTGTAAATGTGATGCTTTTTAAATATAGCAACATTTACAAAATTTAAATCCTAATAAAGTACACATTTCTGGTAAAACTTCTACTAATGATGCTATTCCTAATGCTAATTTAATTCTAGCTTTGTTAATGTTAAAATGACTACTGCTAACTGTGCTAATGCTAAGACTATAGTTCGGCTAATTCTACTTCTGTTAATGATCGCACCACTAACGCTAAACTATGGAAGCTAAATTTTGTCGTTAGCTAATAATATGACAAATGAAGCCAAAGGCTAGCTAAAGAAAACACAAGCTAGCCATTTATTATTAGCTTGCCTTCTGCTACTATTAGCTTTTAACTCGGCTTGTGCTTTCTTTTTTTAGCATTCAGCTGGATTTTTGTTGCTTTAAAGTTTTGCTAGCATTTAGCTATAAGCTCATTTTCAACAAAAGCCACTCAGCTTTCACTCCATTTCTCTCGTTGCTTTCGAGTTTCCAATTTGTCTCAAAATGTTTACGATTGTTCCTTTTTTGCTCTTAAGCTGCTAAAACTTTGTGTTAAAAACAGTGCACAACAGTTTGTTGGTTTATGTGTTTTTCTGCATACAAGTATATAAATATTTATATATTCTACTTTGTTTTCAACCAGCGTGGGAAGCACTTTGGTCAACGTTTTTGTTTCTAAATGTGCTTTTTAAATAAAATTAACATTGACGGAGTTGTTGGTGTCTCGAAACCTTTGCAATTTATTCTCCACAAGCTTAAAAGAAAGGAGACGACTTTGGGATGGGTTTAGAGGCCCCAAAAAACAAAAAACTTTAATCGAGCTGAGACATTATTAAAACATTTTGTGACTAAGCTGAGATGAAAATTGTGCGCATCGTTCCATGAGCGTTGCACTATTGTTGCTATTAATTCGCACTTAATTACACAAACGTGTCGTAACAACTCAGTTTGGTTCCATTTTTATCACAATCCCGTGCCCCCACCTAGCCACAACCCAGTCCGATAAACACTTAAAATATTATATTTTAATTTTATTTGTCATCACTGTGGAAGTTCTCGCCCCCTAGTGGTGCATCATGGGTACTTCTGCGTTCTAGTTAGAAATACGGTGAGTGGTCCCTCGTTTATCGCGGGGGATCTGTACCCTGAAGACATGCGATAAGTGAAAACTGCGAAGTAGGAATAGTACTTTGTACTTGTAGTAAGTAGTAGTTTATTTTATTATTCATATATATATATATATATATAAAGGCGTTTTAAACCCTTCCCACACTCTTGCAATATTCTAGACAATGTTTCTAAACTCTAAACGCTCTAAAAGACACAGAATGTCATGATTTTAACTCTCTTCATCTGCTGCTCTTTGCCACTTGCAAGCGCTCTTGGCCACGCCCACTTCTCCGCTCTGCATGGAGATCAGCTGATCAGCTGAAGCAGGAAGTTTCTCCTGCGGTGCGGGCTGCACACAGGTGCTAAATGATTTAAAATAATTTATTTTAAATAAAATTCCATGCCGATCGTGCGGCTCATCCAGCTGTGTGTCATGTCCAATCTTATTTTTAAAAACCTCGATAGAGCGAGTCTGCGAAAAACGAACCAGGAAGTAGCGAGGGACTTACTGTATAGACGGACTTTTTAATGAACCGAGAAAAAAAAATAGTTTTAAATAATTTTGAGAGTTCAGTAGATGAGATCTTCACAAATTTTTGGATAAAAATATTCTCTTTTCATTTTAGTTACTCAAAGACGCCACACTCGAGGACACAAGAAGGTTTTTAGTGTTTTCACCTGCGGGGGCAGATTTTCACCACAGGTTACTCAGATGAACAGTTCTTCATGCACGGAGCTCAGTCGTGAGAATCTGCACCGGGCAGCGTGTGGCAATTGTTTTTATAATCTTATCAGCTCTCACAGACGGACACTGATGGCCTCGACCACACAGCTGCACATGCAGCATCAAATGAGCTCCTCGTTCAGCTCTCCGAGACAGAAAAGAGCTTTCTGATAACTCAAACACGTGGTTCATGGGCAGTTAACATTTTCAGCCACAGTGGTAAAACAAACCTATAAACCTTGACCAAAATTCCCTGATGCAAACTGTTGGGAGTTTAGCGTGCGGAGTCCAGTTTAGTAAAGCGTCTGTTTCTTCAGGTCGCTGTCGTACGTGATGTGCATGGGTTGCTTCTCCTTCCTGCTGCTCGGAGGCATGTACCTCATCATCGACGTGAAAGGCTGGTGGAGCGGACAGCCCTTCATCAATCCAGGTACGGTTCATCTACGCTCGAAGACGAGGAACAAATATTGTGAGATGAAACCCTCTCTGTAAGACGAGCGTGTTTCAGACGACACGTCTGTTTTGATCAAATCGGCGACAGAACGACGGCGTCACGAACACGTTGGAAAGTTTTATCTCCAGTCCGTCGTGCCGTTCTTGATTTACTCAGGTAAATAACTTGTGAATAAAACGATGCGTAAAACAGCAAACCATCAAAAAAATGTATAAAAAGATCCAACACGATCAGTTGGCACTCAGAGTGCGTGTGAGGCATCAGTCTCAACCACTACCACACCAAAGTTCAGCTCGTTATAAAACCAGCTTAGCTAAAATCATTTTTCTGTGTTTGATCAAGTTGGCTGCGGCGGCCATCTTGAAATTAATTGGTTCCGAAACGTCCGCAAACTGCAGCACTTAGTGACACTATTGTTAAAAACAAAAACTAACGCCCTCCTCGTCCCGCCTGCAGGAACGAACTCCATCTTGGTGTACGTCGGCCACTCGCTCCTCGGGTTCTACTTTCCCTTCAGCTGGGAAATCCGCTTCCAGGAGAGCCACTGGGAGCTGCTGCTGCAGAACCTGTGGGGAACCGCGCTGTGGGTGCTCGTGTCCTACCTGCTGTACAGGAAGAAGTTCTTCCTCAAAATATAATCTGGATCACCGGACCCAACGTTCTGCCGTTACTAAAACCTTCCTGTTGTTGAAGATGAACTTTGATACTCACGCATTCGTTCCACCTTTATTTTGACGGGTTAGTCCCATTGAGCCTCGAGGACTCGTTTACAAGAGACAGCTGATGCGTCAAATATCCAAACGAGAGGAGTTTTATGATTTTGTTTTAAAGCAGCTTTTACGTTTAGATTAATGAAAGTTCAGTTTTAGGTAGGAATACGCAACACTGAGTACTTACCAGGTACATGACATGTACATACCTGGTAAGTACTTGGTACCATCTGGTGCTAAGTACTTCTTCTGGATTACCTGATAAATACCAGATATGTATGCAGTATGTACTCATTTGGTACCAAGTACGTACCAGTTCTGTACTGCATGTCTGTACTGCTTTGTACCCAGTACAGACCCACTAAGCACATACCTACTTTGTATTAGCTAACTCCCAGGTACATAAAAAATACAGACCAAGTTCATACAGTTTATTTACATGGTAAGTACCGAGTACCATCTGGTACTAACTAGGTACTTAAATGGTTTACCCAATAAATGCCAAGTCATGCCTGGTTGTGTACCTGCTGATCCCCTGGTACATGCATATTGTGTACTGTACTAAATACAATGTATGTATTAGGTGCATACCGTGTACTTACCTGATAGATAGTAGATATACAAGTTCTGTACCTTTTAAGTCCCAGTACCTATCAGTACGTACCCACTAAGTACCTGGTACTAACCTGCAATGTATGAGACATGTAGAGTATGTACTTAGCTAAGTACTTGTACTTACTAGTACTAGTACTTACCTGATTTGCCTAATAAATGATAGGTATATACAAATTCTGTACCTGGTATGTAACAAGTATACTAAGCATGTACCCAGTATGTACCAGCTAATTACCCAGTAAGAACCAGTTAAGTACTTTCTAATCAGATAACTTTGACAAAAGTAGATGGCAGTACTTAATACAAAGTATCATGTAAATACCTGGTACATAATACAGCCTGGTACCCAGTACCTACAGGGTTGTATTGTGTATTTTACTCGCTTTTCTCTCAGTTGTCTGATAAACGACGGCGTACGGAGGAAGTGATCAGTGTTTTTATTACAAATGAGCTGCAGCGTAAAAATCCATGAAAACCATTAAAACCAGCGGCTCATCTGTAAAGACGTGTGCTGTCATGGCGGAGCCTCAGGATTGATCTGATGCTGCTCGTTTTCTGCACAAAAAGACCGAATAAATTAGATAAACTGATGCGGTACTTAACAAATTAGGACAAGTGATTCCTCTGCACACTGCCGGCTATTATGAGCCTGTTGTCATGGCCACTCGCCCTCTTCCTCTGTGTTTCCGTGTGTGTGTGTGTGTGTGTGTGTGTGTGTGTGTGTGTGTGTGTACCATCTGCTGTCCAAGTGTCAGTACTTTAATAGGGGTCACGATGCACAGCTCATAAAGGAGCGTTGTTAATGGACCTGACACTTCTTGCACTCGTTGGATTAGAAAATCAGGGAAATTACTCAAATTCATCAGCTGAACTCCAACGAAGCTGTTTTACATTTAACACCTAAACGTTGCAGCTTAAGCCAGTATCAGACTGGGCTGGAACCGTTGACCAGTTTGTAGACGGCGTCTTAAATACGTAAAGAATTGGGTTAAAAACCAACAAAGTCCATGCTCAATAATCCAGGTATACAATCCAACAATTTTCAGTCAGGTCATCTGGACAGGTTCTTTAAAAAGAACCTGTCCAGATGACCTGACTGAAAATTGTTGTAAAGAACCGGGTCGCGCAGACTCGCTGTTGAGTTTTGGACGCATTAGAAACATTTGTGCAACTAATTTTCTCAGAATAGTCGAGGGGTTGTTGCGGGCTTCAGTTTTGTTGCAGGCGTCTAAAACCTTTTTCTCGAGCGTTAGAGCGGCACTCGCTGCTGGGAGGCGCTCCGTACGACAAAACACCCGAGGCTCCAGACCCGGCGGTCCAGGTCCAAAAACTACTTGTGTACTCGGCTCAAATCGTAAACGTGGGGTCGGCTGCGAAGAGGGTCGAAGCTGGGACAATGTATGCAACTAAATAATGTGCACGTCCCAGAATACAGCGTTACAAAACGTGCACGCACAAAAAAATCTCGTGGTTTTCCTAAACTGACGGTGTTTTAGTGTGAAGCGCTCAGAATGAGTGCAGCCAGTGTCTCTTGGCTGCAAATGTTGGAGAGTCGGTGAATAAATAACTTCAGGACAGTTGCAAGAAAACGTTGAATTTAGGAGAAGTTTGTGCAAATCGCACCAACGGCACAAATTGTATTATTTGTGTCCAAATCTGCCCGGAAATCTCGATGTTGTTGCACGAGTGCCAATAAAAACGGGTCGGCTGTGGTTCCAGGCCTCGGCACGTGTTGGATAAAGTCTCCAACGGGGCACAAAGCTTTTTGTACTCGTCTCATACGTTTGACTTTTGGAAACTGGTTTGAGACGATGATTGACTCAGATGTGTTTTGAGCAGGCTCCGAGTCCACGTGACACCGTGCACAGTCCGGATCGAGAACCCCCCCCCGCAAACGTTTCCTGACATTTAGAAAAATTCCTCACGAGCCCAGTTTGAAATTTGCCGTGGCGCAGCGAGACGCTGGTTTTAGTCTGCAACTAAAAACAAATGCACGTTTTTCACAAGTGTAGGTGGCAAACTAATCTTTAAACAGTCACAGCCCAGTGAGATACTGGTTTTACTGCATGATGGTTTATGTTGTCTCATTATTATGCTGAAAGACAGTTTAAGTGATTCGTGTCTAACGCAGCCCTGAACCGGCGGAGAGCGGTCCCTCTCATCAGGTCAGGTGGCGTGCACATCGTGTCCATCATGAAATGATCGTCCAGTTAATGAAACGGCATCGGGCTCTTTGTCCTGAGAGCTATCCCATTACACACTCCACAACGCTGTAAAAGCATCGCCTGACGTCCTGCAGGGGCTCGGAAACAGGTGAAAATTAAGCTTTATATTTAAATAAACTCCTCGAACGGCTCATTTAATGTGACATACCTTAAAAACTCTCGTACATCACAAGATCAACAAACACAAAGATGCAGAGAGCGCCGGTAATTTTCTAAAATTTATGAGGTGCATTGATTTCTCCCAGATCATGAGACATCTGGAATGTTTCTAACTTTAGTATAAAGTTGGTGGGTGGTGGTTTCATGCACTTCTTTAAATCTATTTTCTGCCACTTGTTTGTGGTTTGATCAGAGGCAACAGGTCCAGGAGGAAACCCAGACATCCCGTTCTCTTCCTGGGGGCTACCAAACCAGAGGGGATACGCAATCTGTCCATGGAGTTCTGCGTCGGGGTCTCCTCCCAGTGGGACATTCCCACAGCAGGAAGCATCCAAGTCAGATCAAATCACCTCAGCTGACTTGATGAGGAGCAGCAGCTCTACTCCCAGTTCCCCCCAGATGACGGAGCTCCTCACCTGACCTTTAGTCTGGATCTGGCCACGGAATGGAGAAAGCTCAATTCAGCTGCTTGTATTCAGGTTCTTGTACATGGACCAGTAAACTGAGAAAGTTGCCTTTTAGCTCCTGCTCCTTCACTACAACAGACTGGAGCAACATCTCAACACTGCAGACAAAACCCTGATCAGTCCGTCCACCTCCTGCTCCATCTTTGCACAAACCTCACAGATACCTGAATTCCTCCACTCGAGACAAAGATTAATTCCCGACCCAGAGGAAACCTTTCCGGTTGAGAACCTGGACCTTGGACTTGGAGCAGCTGTCTCTAATCCCAACTGCTTCACATGTGGCCGCAAACCATCCCAGTGCACGCTGAAGGTCATGACCTTAAGATACCAACAGAACCCCATCATCTGCAAAAAGCAGAAATGTGACCCAGAGGTTCTCAAGACGGACACCACCCTCTACGTTTTGAGGTCCCATTCATGAAAACCACAAACAGGATCTGAGATGAGGGAGTCTTTAGAGCCCTGCATGCTCCATGCGAAGCCGAACGGTCACGCGGTTGTGAAACGGTCATTTTCGCACACACCTTTCATAGTCCACGAGACGCACAGCTCCTGGGAAACTCCTACCGCTGCAGTAAATGTCCCGACACCAGCTTCTTCCCACCAGAGTCTCCACTCCGTCCCTGCATCCGCCATTTGGCCTCAAATCTGTCATGGAGGGTGCGCCACACTTTTCAGCAGACTCCTCTGTTCACAATGTGTGCAGGATCTCCATCCAGGAGTTTTTGACCATCGTAGTGTGTCTTTGAGTCGTACAGCTGAATGTTAACACAACCACAAACTTTTGTTCAGTCACACAATACGAGCCTCGTGTGGAGAAGTGGCGGTCAGTGCTGCTCTGTGAACGAAATGACACGATTCACGTCACGCTACTACATCAACGGGAGTCGATTCTGACGGAGTATGCAGAGTCCTTATTGCGGAGTCCAACCTGCAGCGGGAGCAAGTTTGACTTGGTGCTGAGGATGCGGACACGACTCTTGATTTGGTCCAGGGACTGCGCAGCTACAAGGACCCCAGCACCTCCCTCTGAGTGCCTCGGACAACACGGTCATAAACATTCAGATCCACAAAATACATGGACTGGAGACTCAAACGTCCACGATTCCTCTTAGAAATGGAAAAATGTTCCCAGAGGATCAGCAAAATAGTTGTCTTATGTTCTGCAACAGGCGATACAAGTCATCAAACGAAGTGCAACAAGCCTATCCTTCCACCTATCACTGTCCTTGGGACTTCAATATTTTGTCTTTATGGTGTGTGCCATCTAGAAGTCAAAACCGGACTCTAGTCTGAGCCCGACCATACGCACCTCCACGTGTCCCTGACTGCCTCCATCCTAAATGTCCTGCACTGACGGCTGGTGTAAGATGGAGTCGGTGACCTCAGAACTTCAGGACTCAGTCTCGAGTGTGATGGTCCCAGTTTATCTTTTGTCTGAGAATACCGGACATTATTCTGTATAAAATACGCATCAAGTTGTCAATCCCAGCAGATTGAACGGTCTTGAAGACGTGACTGCACAGGTTGTATAAAAACTATTCTATTTTTCTTCCCAGCTTAGTTTCAGCTAAACTCTTAACTCATTTGTCTTCTGTTTTTACGGGTGACTCCATAAAAATCATTAAGTCTGCATGTTTACACCAAGCATTTTCTTCTTTTCATTGATTTTCTTGGCGCCTGTGTCTCATGGCTCACATATGGAAACGTTATCCTTGTTGTAAAGTGCTACTAATGTCACATAATGATGCTCAAACTCTCCAATGGCACAAAGAAAGCATTAATTTATTTGGAATGAGAGCGAACATATCTTACCAGCTGGTTTACACAGAAGGAAAGGACCAGAGAATTGCTGTAGTGCTCTGATTTGTATCTGGGATCTCTATATTTAGTTTTGATCAGCACTTTATGACCGCAGGTGAGAGCTGGAACGTAGACAGACCAGTAAATCCAGAACTTTGCCTTTCAACTCAACTCAACAACGACCTCAGCACTGAAGACGAGGTCCAGATACCTGAACTCCTCTGCTTGAGGCAGAGACTCATCCCTGACCCAGAAGGAGTCTTTTTCCAGTTGAGAACCGCGGCTTCGTTCGAGGAGCTGACTCTCAGAAGCTTCAGGACCGATCCAGTGCGCTGTCAGCGTCATGGCCCAAGACATCAGGAGTGGAGTCCAACCTGCACTCAGGACGATCTTTTCTTTGTGCCACGGCTTTTGCTTTGGTTCTACAGTGACTAGACGGCTCTTACAAGTGACCCCCCCACAGAATGCCTTGAACAACATCGGCATAAACCTCCAGATCCAAAAACCATATGTAGACCAGAGAGCTAAAGTCCATGATTCTTGTTCCAAGTGGAAGATTGTCCCCTAAGATCAACATAACCGTTGTCTTACGCTCAGCAACAGGCGGTACGATTCATCAGGGGGGACTATCCGAGCCTGCCCTCCCACATTTTCCCAAACCCAACTTTAGGAACCATAGCTCTGTAGGGTTTTATCTCGGGCTTAATTTGTAAACCAATCGATGCCAGAATGCAAATAGCAGGCGGAGTGGCGGGTGGGGTTCCTCCCCCAGAAAATTTTGAATAAAGTAGATGCGATTTCCTACATTTTGGTGTATTTTAACATCTACATTTGTAAACACGCCGCTTCTGTCGAGCATCCTCCCCCTCCTCCTTTACTCGATGGTTCAGAGCCCAACTCTGTCCCTGCTCGTTGTTGTTCGACTCCACGTGTGACACCTCCAGGCGCCTGCTTGCATACGACTGTCTGGTTAGCTCGACTCTCACCCCCCACTGCTCTTTTAGGGGTGGAGATTTTTTAAGGGTGGAGGTAGAAATGCTACTTGAAGGGGCAGATCGTATGTGATATTACGATACTCATAAGTGGCTGTTGTGTTTAAAATTAGTGTTTATGTAATTATTTTCAGTTTACATATCCAATATAAGTTTATTTTGTTCAATGCAGTCACATTTTTTTTACAACTTTATTATTAGTAAGCCTGAGAGTTACTGGATCAACAGTTGGATCCTGTTCCGGCAGGATCCGGCTCAAATTAAGCCCTGGTTCTACCTCAACAGGTCTCAAAAACAACCAAACCTCATTAGACCAACTGAACCGGCTTCAGATACAGCAGCCATATGAAACATTAAAAACAAACCGTACATTTGAAATCTGTAATTCACTCAACTCATTGACTGTTAAAAGTATTTAAATCATTTAGTGTAGTAATTAACCTTCTTCATTTACTTTAATTCAGGACAAAGAAAAATAAAGTAAGCCGTTTGACTGGGTGGGTGTGTCCATGTTAAGCCACGCCTACCTGCCCCTGTGTCTAATTATCAATATACTTTGATTGTTCGGACGAGCTGTGAGCTCAACAGTCCCTTCCCAGTAAACTATTTCTTCAAACCAACATTTGTTTAAATTATCTACAGCAGGTAAGATGATTATTATAACATTTTAAATGTCAGAGCAGCCCTGCCTCGTCACCCTGCACCTAATACTGGGATTATTGGACCGTTTATCTTGTTTAAATAAAGATTTATTGTGGTGTTCATGTAGCTGCTGCTGCAGGAGCGTGCACAGGGTGAACCTCCTCCTCCTCCTCTCCCTCCTCCTCCTCCTCCTGACAGTCAGCCCAGCAGCAGCCTCAGGACCGCCACACAGCAGCTCCTTCATGGGACTCTGAGGACTTCATCCGGCTCCCCGGAGCAGCTTCCACACCACCCGTGTGTGCGTTTTATCCCGTCGTTCTTCTTTTTTTTTTCCTGGAAGGAACTTTTGGGATCCGTGTTTTCCCGGGAAACTTTCCCCTCCGTGGATATGGAGACGAGTTGTGGGTTTTGTCGGGGAAACGTGGCTGCGCTGCAGCTGCTGCTGCTGCTGCTGCTGCTGGGAGGTAAGCCTCACCATCACTTCACTGCTCCGGTCCAGAACATTTAAAATGCATTTCATTCTGAAGAACATGACGTGTTCAGAACACCCGCTCTGACACGTTCAGTTTGAAGAACACCTTCCATCGTTGTCTTCAATAAACACTTTTTAACAGCTAGAGCAGGATCCAAGTCTGTTCGGGTCGAAGATCACAGAAACCCGTCGGTTTGTGCCCAGTCTGAGCTTTGTGCTGGTCCTGGAGGGGCCGGACCCGAACCTGCGGAGTGGTTCTTAAAGAGACGTGTCAGGAGGGTGCTGAGGTTTGGACCTGCAGGAGGGCGGACAGAGCCGCAGCTTTATTCTAATGTTCTAATCCCGGAGCCCAGCTGAACCAACACCCCCCCCCCCGCCCCCCAGGTCTATATTTGAAAATGTCCGTCACGGCTCAGGAGCTCCACAAACATGAAGCAGGCAGGATTTGAAAAGCAAATTTATGAAAGTTAGATTAATCATCAGGATTAAAAAGGCTTAAAGCACGAAAATGTTAATGAAGTCTTATTCTTTCCATATCATGCTCAGAGTTTGTTTTAAAGACGACCCTCGGCTACTACCAAGCCGAATTTTAGCTCGGTCTTTGCAAAGCTGATTGAGTTACAGCCGTCTTTACGTTTGCTGTCATCCGTTAGCTGTGGCGGCCATCTTAATTTGCTTTGATCCTAAACATTAATCAGTTGTAGAAGCACATCCATTTATTATTGGCTAAAAGTTTTACTAAATTCCATCCAGTGGTTCGTTAGATATTTTGCTAACAGACAAACATGGTTGACTCCAATGTTTAGCCCTAGACGTTTAGGCGACTATAAGTAGAGCTCAGAATATGTGCTGTGGATGACTTTCAGCTACTACCACCCCAACTTTTATCACAGTGTCAGTAAAACTAACTGAATTGGAGCCATTTTTGTGTCGGCAGACGTCCATTAGCTGTGGCGGCCATCTTGAACTGTGTCGTCCCTGAAAGTCGATCAGTTTTAGACGTACGTTTATTGATTCCTGACAGTTTGATCAAAATCCATCCATTGTTCAGGAGATATTTTGCTAACAGACGCACAGATGATATGTTGAGGGTCAGTCTCAGCTACTACCAGACCATCTGTAAAACTGGCTTTTTTAAGTTAGCTGTGGCGTCCATTTTGAATCGGTCCATCCAGCGACGGTTCGATGAAACCCGTCCAGCGGTTCCTGGAGTATTTTCAGTGGCGGGCGATAATGTAAAAGTTATTGATAAACCAGACGGTGAATTTCTTGATTCTTTTTGCTCCTCTGATGGTTCTGCAGCACAAACTCTCGGTGCACCGTCACTGAAGCAGCCGAAAGAGTCACCGGACTCCGTGTTTCCAGGACTGAACGTTCATGAAGCAACGACTGTCGTCCATTTTTATTCTGTACATTTTTCAGCAACTTTCTCCGGCAGTTTTTAGCTATTTCAACAAATCATGAATCAAAACGTTCGGCTCTTTCAGGACAATCCTGATGTGACGTCTGGTATTGGTGCAACTTTAGCTGTTTGAAATATTTAGCCTTTTCTGACATCTTTTCCTCATAAAAAATGAATAGAGCTCGTTTTACATCCTTCAAATCTTTAGCTGTTTACAACCTTTAACATTTTGTTCTGCTTCAGCTTCTTTCAGCTTCTTTGTGCAAATTTAAACTGTTTTACAGTTACTTTCAGCACATTTCAGCTGTTTTTTCAGCTGTTTTGTGCTCCTTTTAGGTTCTTTCTGCAAGTTTCAGCTTTGTCTGCTATTTCAGCTACTATTTAGCTGCTTTATGTTAATTTTAGCTTCTTCAGCTAATTCCTCATTTTTTGCACTCATTTCATGTTTTTTTCAGTCTAATTCAGCAAAAATGTGCTCTCTCCATTTCCTTCTGGTAATTTAAGCTTCTTTCTGCTTTTTTAGCTACTTTTCAGCTGTTTTTTCTAATTTCAGCTTTTTTCAGATAATCATTTTGTGCTCATTTCTGCTTCTTTCAGCAAACACGTGTTCTTTCTGATTTCTTCAGCAAATTTAAGCTTGTTCTACCTTTTCAGCTAGCTTTTTAGCACATTTTAGCTAATTTCAGCTGTTTTCAAATAATTTCTAGTTTTTCATGGTGATTTCTGCTACTTTCAAACTAATTAAATTCTTTCTGCTAATTTCAGCTTGTTGTGCACAGTTTTTTCAACTTCTACTTAGCTGTTTTTATGCTAATATTAGCTTTTTCAGCTAATTCCACATTTTTTTCACTCCTTTCATCTTTTGTGTTCTTTCTTCTTTCTCCTGCTGATTTATTTACGCTTGTTCTAAATTTTCAGCTACGTTTCAGCTGTTTTTCGCAAATTTCAGCTGTTTTTCAGCAAGTTCTTCTACAATAAACATTCACGCTGCATTTTCATAGAAAATGTAATTTCTCTACTTAATTTTCTGCTCCTCCTCATCATCATCTTCATCATCCTCACCTTTGGTCAGAGAGGCCAGGTGGAGCTGCAGGTGTGCAGCAGCTGCTCCGGTCTCTGGGTAAACACCGGCTGTTTGTTTTCTGGTCGTGGAGCTCTCGCCTCTCTGACTGCAGCGTGACACGCCAGGCTCTGGAGGGTGATGATGTCATCGTTTGTCCGTAACACGCCGATAAATCAAACGGTGCTCACTCTTCAGGTGAACGTTGTTGTTCTGAGTCATCAGCACGCAGCTGAGTTCAGCAGCTGTTTTCAGCTGTGTTCAGCAGCTGAGTTCAGCAGCAGTTTTCAGCAGCTGAGTTCAGCAGCTGAGTTCAGCAGCTGTGTTCAGCAGCTGTGTTCAGCTGTGTTCAGCAGCTGAGTTCAGCAGCTGAGTTCAGCAGCTGAGTTCAGCAGCTGTTTTCAGCTGTGTTCAGCAGCTGAGTTCAGCAGCAGTTTTCAGCAGCTGAGTTCAGCAGCTGTGTTCAGTAGCAGTTTTCAGCAGCTGTGTTCAGCAGCAGTTTTCAGCAGCTGTGTTCAGCAGCTGTGTTCAGCAGCAGTTTTCAGCAGCTGTGTTCAGCAGCAGTTTTCAGCAGCTGAGTTCAGCAGCAGTTTTCAGCTGTGTTCAGAAGCAGTTTTCAGCAGCTGTGTTCAGCAGCTGTGTTCAGCAGCAGTTTTCAGCAGCTTTGTTCAGCAGCTGTTTTCAGCTGTGTTCAGCAGCTGAGTTCAGCAGCAGTTTTCAGCAGCTGAGTTCAGCAGCTGTGTTCAGTAGCAGTTTTCAGCAGCTGTGTTCAGCAGCAGTTTTCAGCAGCTGTGTTCAGCAGCTGTGTTCAGCAGCAGTTTTCAGCAGCTGAGTTCAGCAGCAGTTTTCAGCTGTGTTCAGAAGCAGTTTTCAGCAGCTGTGTTCAGCAGCTGTGTTCAGCAGCAGTTTTCAGCAGCTGAGTTCAGCAGCAGTTTTCAGCTGTGTTCAGAAGCAGTTTTCAGCAGCTGTGTTCAGCAGCAGTTTTCAGCAGCTTTGTTCAGCAGCTGTGTTCAGCAGCTGTGTTCAGCAGCAGTTTTCAGCAGCTTTGTTCAGCAGTTTTCAGCAGCTGCGTTCAGCAGCTGAGTTCAGCAGCTGTGTTCAGCAGCCGTTTTCAGCAGCTGCGTTCAGCAGCTGAGTTCAGCAGCTGTGTTCAGCAGCAGTTTTCAGCAGCTGTGTTCAGCAGCAGTTTTCGTGCCGACGTCTTCAGGAAGAGGAACTTGTTGATCCGCAGCCGAAGGCGCCACGTTTAAGCACGAAGTTGGATCCTGCGTCTCATTTGTAGCTAAACGTTTGATGAGGCTTCGTTTCAGCAGCACTCTTACCAGGATGAAAAACAAATGTTTTTTATTAGTTTTGTTTATTTATTTTTTGTTTAGAAGCGTTAAAAGCCATTAAAAGGCCGAAGGCGTCGTCCAAAAAGCCTCTGCGAAAATGAACGAGTTAAAGGGACAATTCAGCCATTTTCAAATACCTTTCACTTCCTGCTGAAGAACGGTCGTTTTTCTTTAACTTTTTATTTAAACAGCAAAAGTTTTATTAACATTAAAAACAAGATGATGGTTTCTGTGGAAAATTAAAGTTATTTTAGTTCTTGTGCTACTGATAGTTTTTAGCCAGTCCTTCGTACTTTCAGCTTATGTGTTGCTACTTTTCACGAGCACTGTTTCTATTTTTTTAATTTACCTTTTGGCTAGCCTTTTTGTTATTTTAGCTTTTTACTGATATTCTTTCAGTTAGCCTTTTGCTACATTTAGCTAGCATTTTTGTTATAGTTTTTTATGTTAAACTTTTAGCTACCATTCTGCCACTTTTGGCTTTTAGCTGGTTTTGTCTTTTTAGTTTTTAACAAGTTTATATATATATATATATATATATATTTATATAAAATATATATATTTATATAAAATATATATATTATATAAATATATATATTTTATGCAGTTATTTGTTAGCTTGCATTTTTGCAACTTTTAGCTAGCATTTTTGTTACTTTTTTCTTTTAGCTTTTGCTAGGTTTGGCTTTTTGCTGTCATTTTCTTTTAGCTTTTAGCTACTAATTTGTCATCGTTTACTTTTAGTAAGTGTTTTGCTACTTTTAGCTAGCATTTTTCTACCTTTAGCTAACATTGTAGCATCTGCTACATTTAGATTTTAGCTTTAATTTTCTTACTTCTAGCTTTAGTTGGTCTGTTGTTACCTTTAGCTCATGTTTTTCTACTTTTAGCTTGAAGCTATTGTTCTGTAGCCTTTATTTTCAAAACTTTATTCAGTAAATTTCAGCGTCACGGAACATTTCTTCAGTTCTTCATGACTTGTCCACAGAACCCCAGTTCAAAATGGCTGAACTCTCCCTTTAAGTTCAGTAGAACCTCCTGGGCCCGCTTCATGTTAGCCGGTACTGAACCGAGCCGAAGCCGTTTACGACCGTCAGCCCTCAGAGGAGCCGCAGATGTTTCCACATGACGGCTTCGACCCGTTTGCTTTCCGCTCTGACCTCGTTACCGTCTCTCTGACCCGGTGCCGCCCTCTGACCTGAGAGACCCGGAGGTGACCCCCCATGATGACCCACCCTGGGGGGGTGGCTGCTTCCTATCCTCTCTTCAGATCGTCTTCTTCAGCAGCTTCGGCCTCCAAGAGGCACCAGAACCAAAGTTCTGCTTCCTGCGGTCCAGTCACCTCATGATGACTCGGGTCTGAATGTAAACCGTAATAAAACACGGGGAGGGACGGGACTGATTCCTGTTCTGGTCCATCTCTTCGGGAGTTCTGCTCCAGACCCGTCAGAGCCCGGGGCCTGATCCGGTAGTCAGTTCAGGGTCAGGCTTCCTCTCACGCTTGAGCAGAATCTCATTTCCTCCGCTGAAAGGACGAGGAGACGACGGAGACGTGGCCCCGGGGGGGCTCAGTCCTCTGGCCTCACTCGGGTTCTGACAAGTTGTTTTCCAGTCGCCGTGCTCGACCCGCGGGCCAAACAAAGGACCGGCTCTTTGTCTGCGGCGCCGCACACATCAGGGTCAGGACCAAAGGTTTGGGCCGGGCCAGAACAGAATCCAGTTAACGAGCTGAATGAATGAAATCTAGTTTAAAATAAAAAACAAGTAAAACCTAAATAAATCTGTTTTTATTTAACCCTCGTTTTATTTTACGATCTTTGTTTAATTTGTAGTTTTAAAACCTTCGGCTCGTTTAGGACATGGGTGCTGAAACTTTTGGTTTTTGTAACTTTTGTACTTTTCAGACTATTTATATTTATTTACAAACATTTTCCACGTAGATAAACTTGAAGATCAAAAGCTTCAGAAACATTTTTCTCTTTGTTGGATTTCAAACTGGCCCTGCTTTTGCCTGCTTTAGCTTTTAGTAAACTTTAGCTACTTTTAGCATTTAGCTAGCCTTTTGCTAATTTGAGCTTCCAGCTACTGTTTGCTACTTTTATCTTTTTAGTAATCATCATGCTATGTTTAGGCTGGCTAGCCTTTTTTATGTTTAGCTTTAATTCAACCAGTTGCTACATTTAGGTTTTAGCCTTTTTGACTTTTAGCATTTAGCGATCACTTTGCTACTTTTAGCTAATGTTTTGCTTCTATTTAGTTACTAATTGCTATTTTTAGATTTTGGAAAATGTTTTACTAATTTTATGTTTTAGCCTTTTGTTACTTTTAGCGTTGAGCTAGCCTTTGCTAATTTGAGCTTCTAGCTACTATTTGCTACATGTACCTTTTTGTCCATGATCATGCTATGTTTAAGTCTGCTATCCTTTTGTTATGTTTAGCTTTTAGCCAACTGTTTGCTACATTTAGATTTTATCCTTTAATTACGTTTAGCATTTAGCTATCTCTTTGCTACTTTTATGTTTGATACTTTTATTGCTTTTAGCGTTGAGCTAGCCTTTTACTATTTTGAGCTTCTTGCTACTATTTCTTACTTGTAACTTTTTAGCTATCATCATGTTATGTTTAGGTTGGTTATCCTTTTGTTATGTTTAGCTTTTAGCCATTTGCTACATTTAGGTTATAACCTTTAATTACTTTTAGCATTTAGCTATCACTTTGCTACTTTTAGCTAATGTTTTGCTCCTATTTAGCTACTAATTGCTACTTTTAATTTTTAGCTAACATTTTGCTACTTTAGTATTTTGCTACATTGAGTGTTTAGTTAAATCACTATTGTGATTTTTACCTTAGCAGTTGGCTTCTTTTAGCTTTTAGCTAGCTCTTGCTTCTTTTAGCTGTCAGTTAGCATTTTACTATATTTGGATTTTAGCTATCCTTTTGATACTTTTTATTTTTGTCAAGCCACTTGTAATTTTTAGATAAAACGATGAGGAGGACACAATTAAAAGCAGCTTCAAATTTTCTGTTCTGCTTCTCTTCAGCTTGTTTTTTTTTTCCTTTAGCTTCTAGAGTTTTGCTACTTTAGGCGTTAACATCTCAGTTCCGGTTAAAGGCATCACCGTGAGGCTCTCTCTCTGTTTTCGATGTCACTCTTTCCGTGTATTTTAATATTTATCAGGCACATTAAAGTGCTCTATGTGGAACAAAATGGCCGCACGGCCCAGCTTGGTTCAGTTTAGTTTTCCCGTTTGAACTCTTTGGATCAATCGTCTGTTCACTGATGACCCTCGCATGCCTGACTTTTATTGATCCTGATTTTAATTTGTCTGATTGTTGCTCGACTAATTATTGTCTTATTGACCTCGTCTGTGATGATTTGTGATTATTGCTTTGCTAACACGATGAAAATAAAATCTGAAGCGTTGTGGCCGAACACAAAATATAACGACCTCATCTGCCTGAATGTTTGTTTCACTATCAAAGGATGAATTTCCTGTTTATGTTTATAAAGTTTACTCATTTAAACTGTGAGCATTACTCGTGCCCTCACGATATAAATGAAGAGCTGGAACCACAAGCTGTGGTTTATCTATTCAGACCCAGATCTCACAGGAAGTGACCGTCCCCGTCGTCTTAACCGAACCAAAACATTCTGGGATATTTTTAAAACTACGATGAGTTAAAAATGATTCTTTGAATCTTCTCTTCGTCACAACCTCCCATCCTGAGCAGCACAGGGGAGACCGTGGGAAGAAACAACTCCCCTTCAACAGGAAGAAGCCTCCACCAGAACCAGAACCGAGCTCAGAATATGGGCAGAACATCTGCTTTGACTGGCCGGAGAGAGGAGGATTGGAACGAGACAGATGACACAGAGTGACTGGTCCAGGTGTGGTTTCTATGGTCCAGGTGTGGTTTCTATGGTTCTGGTGTAGT
>NC_056498.1:46120674-46121904 GCF_014905685.2 Nematolebias whitei
TCTGGTGTAGTTTCTAAGGTCCAGGTCCATGTGTGGTTTCTATGGTCTAGGTGTAGTTACTATGGTCCAGGTGTGGTTTTTATGGTCCAGATGTGGTTTCTATGGTCCAGGTGTGGTTTCTATGGTCCAGGTGTGGTTTCTATGGTCCAGGTGTAGTTTATATTGTCCAGGTGTGGTTTTTATGGTCCAGGTGTGGTTTCTATGCTCCTGGTGTAGTTACTATGGTCCAGGTGTGGTTTCTATGATCCAGATGTGGTTTTTATGGTCCAGGTGTGGTTTCTATGGTCCAAGTGTTATTTCTATGGTCCAGGTGTGGTTTCTATGGTCCCAAGTGTAGTTTGTTTAGTACAGGTGCAGTTTCTGTTATCCAAGTCTAGTTTCTATAGTCCAGGTGTAGTTTATATAGTACAAATGTTGTTTTTCTATGGTCCAGGTGTGGTATTTATGGTCCAGGTCTAGTTTCTATGGTCCAGGTGTGGTTTCTATGGTCCATGTCTGGTTTCTATGGTCCAGGTGTGGTTTTTATGGTCCAGGTGTGGTTTCTATGGTCCAGGTGTGGTTTCTATGGTCCAGGTGTGGTTTTTATGGTCCAGGTCTAGTTTATATAGTCCAGGTCTTGTTTCTGTGGTCCAAGTGTGGTTTATATGGTCCTGATGTAGTTTCTATGGTCCAGGTTTATGTGGTCCAGGTATAGTTTCTTTGATCCAGGTGTGGTTTATATGGTCCAGATATAGTTTCTATGTTCCAGGTGTGTTTTTTTTTTTTTTGTCCAGGTCTGGTTTCTATGGTCCATGTCTGGTTTGTATGATCCAAGTGTGGTTTTTATGGTCCAGGTGTAGTTTCAATGGTCCAGGTGTGGTTTCTATGGTCCAGGTATAGTTTCTATGGTCCAGTGTTGTTTCTATGGCCCACTTGTGTTTTTTATGGTCCAGGTCTAGTTTATATGGTCCAAGTCTAGTTTATGTGGTCCAAATGTGGTTTCTATGGTCCAGGTGTAGTTTCTATGGTCCAGGTCTAGTTTATATGGTCCAGGTCTAGTTTATGTGGTCCAAGTGTGGTTTCTATGGTCCTGGTGTAGTTTTTATGGTCCAGGTGTGGTTTATGTGATCCAGGTGTGGTTTATGTGGTCCAGGTATAGTTTCTATGGTCTAGGTGTAGTTTCTATGGTCTAGGTGTGGTTTATATGGTCCAGATATAGTTTCTATGGTCCAGGTGTAGTTTCTATGGTCC
>NC_056498.1:46121914-46122120 GCF_014905685.2 Nematolebias whitei
GTGGTTTACATGGTCCAGATATAGTTTCTATGGTCCAGGTGTAGTTTATATGGTCCAGGTGTGGTTTCTATGGTCCAGGTGTAGTTTCTATGGTCCAGGTGGGGTTTCTATAGTCCAGGTGTAGTTCCTATGGTCCAGGTGTAGTTTCTATGATCCAGGTGTGGTTTCTATGGTCCAGGTGTAGTTCTTATGGTCCAGGTATAATT
>NC_056498.1:46122130-46125042 GCF_014905685.2 Nematolebias whitei
CAGGTGTAGTTTCTATGATCCAGGTATGGTTTCTATGGTCCAGGTGTCTTTGTCTCACCTTTCTCTTTAACGTGTCTGTTCTCCAGTTTCCTTCACGACTCTCCTCCTGTCGACTCGTCCTCACAGCGTTTAGCCGCCATTTGTTTTGAGAAGAAGAAGAAGAAGAAGAACTTCACCTTCTCTGTGTCCACCTGACGTCTGTGGCTCCATCGTTCGGGCAGCGATCATTTCACTCACGCAGGATTCGTCCAGACTGTCGTTTGTACATCAGCCTCATTGTTGGCAACGAAACTGAGCTCTGCTGATTTATTACAAATTAATGTAGAAGTTTGAATGATGCACATTTAGTCCTCATAGATTAAACGTGTACAAATTTAAATAAGAAAAATAGAGTATTTTGACTGTTTCAACAGCTGTTCCTGACTTTATCTGCAACAGCAATGCTAACATATTAGCCTTAAGCTAGCAGACACAGCTAACGGTTACCATGATAATTGTGAAGACGCTAGCGTCTCTTTAATACGAGGTTTATTTGTCATTTAGCTGCTTTTTATTGTTTTACAGTATTTTTCACGAGAGGCAACAGAACAGCCTGAGCTGAAGTCTTCTTTAGTGAACAGTTTATAAATGTATATTAACTGGACCAGCAGCAGAATGACTTCCTGTTTTTATCAACGCCGTGTGCTCAGTCTGAAGCGCTCGACCTCATGTTCAGGTTTTAAAGCCACGCTCGTCCCCGGAGGAATCCCCAAACTGGATTTGTTCCTGCAGCCGACCTCACGGAGACGCTCCATTAGATTTCCTGATGACTGATGGACGTGAATCATCGGATCTCGGCTCTTGTATTCTCTACGGGCTAATCGGATTACATTACCGATCATTGATTATTATGTTACGGTATGCATGTCGGTGAGCCGAGTGTTCCACCTACAACCCGACCGCCTCCAGATCCAATATCTCGTTACGCTGACGATAAGTTTGACGGCCGTGCCGCCACGACAGGAAGCGGCTGCCCTCGTTATTAAATCTGTCTGTTTGTGTCTGAATCAGGCGACTGTGCGTAACGGAGCAGGAAACTGAAAACATCCGATCAATAACTGCTTATAGAAGAAAATGTGCAGCTTTTCAGTTGATTGACTTTGTGAGGAAAGCCGTTCCAACAACTGGTCCGTGTTTGGGAGAAAAGGAAACGTGGTATTTTTACTGGGTTTACTGGTCCCTGGTGTTAACGGCTTTAGCTACTAATAACCCGAGTTACTCTGACCAAACAGTTGTGAGATTGTTTCGGCTGCCAGCCTTCCCAGTGGCTGAAGTTCACCTTGTGAGAGATGAAGCAGCCGAAGCTCGCTCGGGGACGCCCGACCCACGTTTTGATTCACCGAGACGCACAGCCGATGGCTTATGTCATCACATGAGCTCATAGCTGGTAAATCTATCAGCCGAAGCACGCGTCGAGGTAATTGAGTTCCTGCCTTTGTCTGGAGGGATAGAGAGGGCGTCCCACCCTCTCAGCTCTGACTCGGTGGGCTCTGGTTCTGGGATGAGCTCTTGTCCTTTTTTGTCCTCAAAGTCGGAGACGGCGTCGACGCGTGTCGGGAGAAAGACGACGAACTGAACCTCGGCTCGTCTGTGAACACCGGAGCTTTTTACTGATTTGTTTTTCAGTCTGGTTTAAGTTCAGCCTCGCCGTCGGCGCAGGAGAACATCGTATCTTCTGTCAACAGAACTCGCGACAAGAGTCCCGCTGTTCAAACACCGGCTCTGTTTGCACGTTCGTTTAATCTAGCTCTGGATAAAATATGACGGCGTGTGTGGAACCTCCGCGTCACTTTTATAGACGAACGAGAGCCGTAAAACGTCTTTATGACCTCCAAAAGGTTTACACGCACGAGGGCGGCCGAGGCCGAGTCAAAACCGCTTCCTGTCTGATTCGGAGCCTGGAAAGGAAACGCCTTTTATTTTGAAAGGAAGACTTTGACCATTGTGATGTGGGTTTCGGTGTAAAATATGTAAATAATATCTTACCTGTTGTAGACAGCCCTTTGAATGATGCAACCAAGACAACATTGGGTTAAAACAACGCAAATCTTCAAAACTTCACATCAGCTTTATTTTATAAACATCTGTACAGAGAAATATTAAAAATTCCTGATAGACATAACACTGGGATGCCCCAAATTTTCATCAGCTACAGTGAGCATGCATCAGGATAGTGGCTGCTGATGTTTCTTACGCCGACAAAAAGCCCCATAGAGTTCCATGTAAGTGTCTGGGTGAGAGTGGAGTGCACGGGGTGAGCAAGGAGCACGCCTGCGTCTGTGTGCTCCAAGAATTGAAGCTCATGACTGAGGGAAAGGATCATCATCTGTAAAAGGTTGCATCTTATACTCGTCACAAACTGTTTCCCTTCAGCTCTTTAAAGTTCTGCTGCCCACGAGGACCGAGAGGCCCGCCGGATCTGACGGCAAGCTGGATCCAAGTGGACGGATTGTTCAGATTTGCATCAGAACCTTCATGCCCACTGCTATCAACATCTATAACAATTCTTGAATGAAACTGACAACACTTAATTTCCCTTTGGGATTAATAAAGTTTTTTTGAATTGAATTGAATTAAAGAAACAAAAGGTTCAAAAGCTAACTGCAGCAACAGAAGGTTAGCCTTGAAGCTAACTATAGCAACAGAAGGTTAGCCTTGAAGCTAACTTAGCAACAGAAGGTTAGCCTTGAAGCTAACTACAGCCACAGAAGGTTAGCCTTGAAGCTAACAACAGCAACAGAAGGTTAGCCTTGAAGCTAACTACAGCAACAGAAGGTTAGCTTTGAAGCTAACTACAGCCACAGAAGGTTAGCCTTGAAGCTAACTTAGCAACAGAAGGTTAGCCTTGAAGCTAACTATAGCAACAGAAGGTT
>NC_056498.1:46125052-46128770 GCF_014905685.2 Nematolebias whitei
TATAGCAACAGAAGGTTAGCCTTGAAGCTAACTACAGCAACAGAAGGCTAGCCTTGAACCATGACCCAAAGAACCAGATCCTGGATAAATGAGCTTCCTTCACAGAGTGGGTGGCTCAGACAGGGTAAGGAGCTCCATCATCGATGGAGCGCTCGGAGTAAAGTGGCTGCTCCTCTGCACATAAAGGAGTCAGCTGAGGGGGTTCGGACTCCTCCCTTTGGAGGTTTTTCAGGCATGTCCCACTGACCCAGAACTCTCTGGAGGGATCATAATCCTTTCTGGTCTGGGAACACCTCAGAGTCCCCCAAGAGGACCCGGAGAGAGCGGGAGGTCTGGGTCTCTCTTCTGGACCTGTTGCCTTGGCGACCCGACCACAGAGAAGCGATTGGAGATGCAGAAGATGTTGCATCACATCGCTCTGGAGTCATCGAAAATATGCAAAGAACAGAAAGGAAGTGGAAAACTAAAAGTGGATTTATTTGGTCTTTCTCGTTAATAAAAGTATTACAAAGTCAAATCAGGACTGATTTAACTCCGGTTCTCTGACTGACACGTGTCGATGTTTAGGCAGCTCGTGGAACGCAAACATTTTTCCACAGACGTTAATTTATATTTGAACTAAGTTCAGAGTTTTGCCGGCTTTAGGTTCAGCTCATTTAATGTTTCAGTTCATTTACAAGAGGTTGGTTCACAGCACCAGTAGTAAGTCGGACCCCTTCAGGGTGGAGGACTCCACCAGGGCTGCTCGTTGTCACCGAATCTCTTCATAACTTTTATGGACACAATTTCTCGGTGCAGCCAGGGGGTGGAGGGTTCAGAGGCCTCAGGATTCATCTGCTCTTTGCAGCTGATGTGGTCCTGTTGGTGTCATCGTGCCGTGGTCTTCAGCTCTCACTGGAGCGGTTTGTAGCCGAGAGTGAAGCTCTGGGAGGAGAACCAGCACCTCCAGATCTGAGGCCGTGGTCCTCAGTCTGATTGTTTTCTTCAGGTCGAGGGTGAGATTCTGCCTCAAGAGGAGGAGTTCAAGTATCTCAGGGTTTTGTTCACGAGTGTGAGAAGAATGGAGCATGAGATTGACAGATTGGTGCAGCGTCTGTAGTGTTGTGGACTCTGTGCCGGTCCATTGTGGTGAAGAGGGAGCTGAGCTGTAAGACAAAGCTCTTTGTTTACTGGTCGGTCTACGTTCCTCCCCTCACCTCTGGTCATGAACTCTGGTAGAGACTGAAAGAATGAGATCGTGGATCCAGGAGGTTGAGATGAGTTTCCTCTGCAGGAGCTGGACTCTCCCTCAGAGACGGGGGGAGAAGTTCAGTTATCAGGAGAGACTCAGAGGAGAACTGCTGCTCCTCCACATCCAGAGGAGCCAGTTGAGGTGGTCGAGTATCTGGTTTTTGATCATAAGTTGTAAACTGAAAATAGTTTGATTTATTAATTTAATCGTAATTGTTTTAAACCTGTGACATTTTGAAAAAAAACACATTTGTACCTTTAGATATTTAGTTTAAGAACCTGAGGTTTATAAAACGGTGTTCCTCTTTGGTCTTGGCTGAGTTCAGACCAGACGTCGGCTCGTCCGTTCAGATTTAAACTTTATTTTTCCACGCAGAGGTTGTTCAAACAGCTATCTGCTGCAGGTAAGATAATGACCGTTTGTAACATGTACACTCACTCCAAAATGGCAAATAAATGACAGTCTGTCCGTAGAAAGTCATTATCCTCACACATCCAGCTGTAACGGGTGAGGGAAAGTAACGAGTCATGCTCTGGAAAACCCTTAGTCATGGCTCCACAAACCAAGATGCCGTCTGCTCGGGCGGTTCTGCTCGACCCATCCAATTAATTAGTTCTGATGTAAACGGTTGGCTTCTGTCCAGAAAAGAAATTGAGTTTTGAATGATAGAAACAGACTGTGTCCCAGGGGGGGGGGGGGGTTGGGGGCACCTCATGCTTTATTTGTTGAGCCGCCTCTGATTTACGACTTTTGCACATGTGCTGTTTCTGCAGGAGACGTACTGCTGATGTGCATGTATTTAATAAAATGTTTATTGTTGATAAACCTGAACGGACTCGTTGAATAAAACAGTTTCACTGCAGAGACGAGCTTCGGCTGAGA
Organism: Nematolebias whitei; assembly: GCF_014905685.2. Classification (NCBI taxonomy): domain Eukaryota; kingdom Metazoa; phylum Chordata; class Actinopteri; order Cyprinodontiformes; family Rivulidae; genus Nematolebias; species Nematolebias whitei. Next base: position 46,127,166 of record NC_056498.1, read on the forward strand.
CGAGCTTCGGCTGAGCTTCGGCTGAGGCTCACGGTGGGCTCGTAGTTCCCTCTGGTGGTCGGCGTCAGCACCTTAATGACAGGTTTATAATCTGCGTGTGTGAAGCAGCTGCGAGCTGAAGACGGTTGTTTCACGTGAAGATTCTCATCATCCAGGTGGTGATCACTAATAAAAACAGCTGGACTTGTGTCCTGAAGCTGAAGACGTTTGTCCAGGTGGTTCTGAGATCAGCTGCAGGTTAGACGGGAACTACTCGCCCTCACAGTGGAGTCTCGTTAGACTCACAGAGATGTTCGGGTCACCTGCAGGGACCGGAGCTCACCTGAACTCTGGGACCTCCTCCTCTGTTTAGTTGGCTCCTTCACCTCCTCTCAGACCACCTGTCCTCTGTCCAACATCTGGACCTGCTGGTCCTCAGAGTGTCCCTCGTCCTTTTGGTGGAGATGGACCTCTGAGTGGTCCTGAAGAGCTGCTCTCTGGTGCTGAGTCGTGCGTCTGTGGAGAAGTTCTTTAGTTTCTCCAACGTGGAGGTCTGAACATTCCTGCAGACACTGCTCAGTCTGGGTTTAGGGTTCTGTCCTCACGACGGACCGGCCTCTGTCTGAAGGTCCTGCTGGGTTTAAAATGTGTTGGGAGAAATTCCTTCAGTCTGGGATGATGTTTGTTCTTCTCTTCTGTTCTGCTGATTGAAGGTCCAGATAGGGTATCTGGTTCTGTTCCTTCAGTTTTTGTGGGGACGGGTCCGGCTCGGTGGTGTAAAGTTCTGAAGACAGAACGTTCTGACCCATGTGAGCAGGTTTCCTGTGAACTTCAGTGTTGAGGCTTCCACCTCTGTCCACGATCAGCCAAAGGTCCATAAAGGCAACTTCTTGTTGTTGACGTCCTCTGCTGAACTTGATGTTGTCCACAGAGTTGATGTGTCTGCTGAACCTTCTACTTCTTCCACATGGATTTTGACCCAAGTGTCGTCCACGTATCAGAACCAGCGGCTCGGTGTTGTTCCTTTGAAGGGGTCCAGAGAGTTCCACTTCCTCCTTGTAGAGATTGTCCACCATCGGTGACCCTGGAGATCCCACGGCACAACCAGGCTTCTCTCTGCAGCTGAAATAAGTCGTGGAACGACAGAGGTCCAGCAGGATGCAGGTCTGGTCCAGGGTGGACCTGGTCCAGCTGTGAAGGTCATTATCTTGTTGAAGATGTTACCTGGCAGTTTCTAAGACTTTCCTGTTTGATAAATCCTATAGTTAGGGTTGTTATGCTGCTTTAAGCTTAGACTACTAGAGGACAAACTGACCTCATGTCCTTAAATGAATTGTTAAAACTGAACAGTTTTCATTTGATACTATTTCTATCTTAACGTGATTCTTGACCTGCCATTGTGTATCTGTTCCTACCAAACCCAGCCGGTCGAAGCAGATGGTCCTCTTGTCCTGATCCTGGTTCTGCTAAAGGTTTCTTCCTCATGAGGGAGTTTTTCTTTCCACTGTCGCCTTCATGCTTGTTCAAGATGAGAGTTCAGTGATGGAGTTAAACTCAAAGCTGCTCCTCAGATAAATAATGTTCAATTATTATTTTATAGATGAATGTTTCTGTTCAATTATTATT
>NC_056498.1:46128780-46150014 GCF_014905685.2 Nematolebias whitei
AATTATTATTTTATAGATGAATGTTTCTGTTCAATTATTATTTTATACATGAATGTTTCTGTTAATTATTATTTTATAGATGAATGTTTCTGTTCAGACAACTTCTGTTGTGACTTGGAGCTTCATAAATAAACTGAACTCAATTTAAGGCTCTGATGTTGGTGAAAAGTGGAGACGTCAAAATATACAAGTTTCTCTTTCATGGATGGATGGATAGGTTATTTATTTATTTATTTCTCTATTTATTTGTTTATTTATTTATTTGGGAGTCATGCAGTAGCATGTTTTAATTAGACAGAAAAAACAAGAAATAATAAAAAAGAAACAAAATACAGAAACTTGGAAAAAGACAAAATGCACGGGGTGGTAGGAAGTACTAATTGATGATTAACCTGGATATGTTTGTGTACATGTACAGTACATGTAAAGTTCATGTAAAGTTCATGTTTCCTCTGTGACGTGTGTTTTCCACAAGAGCAGCTGAAGCACCAACAACATGTTTCATATTATAAACTGGATTTAGGAGTTTTTGCTGCTGACGATGGGTCTGACAGGTGTTCCTGTTCCTCTGGATATAATCTGTGATCAGATGAACGACTTGGAGGTAATCTGGTCTGGTCTGGTCTGGTTCTGGTTCTGGTTCCTGGGACTTTGTGCTCTGTGTTTGCTGGTTGAGTCCCTCTTCAGGGTCTCGTATGTAGCGTGTGGATATTTTGTCCTGGGAATCAGAGTTTGGTTTGGTTGTGATGACGAGTCCTTCCTGAAGTGGAGGCAGTCAACAGATTCCTTCCGTCCTGCCGGGTCGACCCGACAAACAAGTGGTCCGTTGTTTGTTTTTGTTTCAAAGGCTTTTAATCAAAAGGGTCAGCGGCCGCGTCGACTGCATCTTTTATCCTTCAGGAAGGACGGCCACGTTTCATCCATCAGCTCCAAGTCCAGCAAAATTCAATCAATGGCTGAAAGCGGAGCCGGGGCCTCGGCTGCGCCAACAGAAATAGAAAATCTAGTTTTGCTTTCTGCTAATGTCGTTAGTGCGTTCCCTAAATGTCGCCCGCCGTCGTCAAAGAGGAACACAACAGGGATATAATTACAGGAGCAGCTCGTCTTCATTTTCCTGTAAAACACTCGGCCTGCTTGAGTGCTTTATGGATCACACGCACGTGCGCGCGAGCTGGCAGGTAATGATTTATTTCTCGGCTGTATCATGTTATCCCTCTAATTAAACTTCTCAAGGTGAACTCAAGGACAGCGGGAAGCCGCGTGTTATTGACCACATGGGAAATTCATTAAAAGGCTGCATTAAGTGTCATCTGAACCCTGCTTTCACTTTCCGCTGACGGGGAAGATGAACGACGCGTCGAGGCAGGAAACGAGAATTGAACCCGTCGTGTTGCTTCGTGGATTAGTTTCCGCTCAGCGTCCGGGCGGCGACGTCATCTTCAGTAACGAGCCGGACGCAGTGTCGCCGGAGGATTTGAACACGTCGGTGCTTTTTGTTTGTTTTTGTCAGAGGCGGCGCAGAGTGACGGGTCCAGGTGAGTGGAGGGAGCAACTTTATCCAGCACCAGGTGCAGTGGTGGAGCCAGGGGGGAGCCAGTGGTGGCCTCGACCACCACCATTTAATCTTCAGCCACCCCAACCATTCGAGGAAACTACTTTTAAACGTGTCTCACTTAAAGAAACTGGTCCACATGACACGATTGAACCTTTTTTGTTGTCGTACTTTTAAACCATCTGGGGTGGCTGGTTTACATATATAGGGTGGCAGCCATCTTGGATTTTGACTTGGCAACCGTGACCTTTTCTAGATGTAGCCACACACCAGAATGGAAGTCGGTGCCTCGTTTATTTTTCAGGTTATCGTGCTCACAACATGCACGGCTGGACAGACGGTATTTACAATTCCGCCTTTTTGCCAGATTGTGACGGTTTATTAAGGGGTTCTTATTTTTTATAATTAAAAACCATTAAACTCAATAGAATATCTTCATTGAACGTTACGATCCAGGTCATAAAATTTCTAGGACTAACGTTCGTAACAGTGTGCACGGCCAAGAATACAGTTCTGCACACAACAAGGTAAGACGACACAAACAAAACAACCGACCCGTTCGGCCTCAGAAACGTGAATGCTTAAAATTTATTGAGTTCATCAGAATTCAGAGAGAACACAACTGAAAATTCACTTTTTACTTTACAGTTTTGAGTGTCCAACAGTCGCAGCTCGGAGCGATAGCGGCTGCATTCTTTATTTTCATGAAACATTTCTCTTTGTGGTTCATGAATCTCCATTAATCGTGTCAAAAACTCATAAATCTGACTTGTTTTTATTAACTTCCAGTACTTTCATATTGTCTTATTTCATGTTACCGTATTTTTCCGCCGTACACCGCCCTATAAGTCGCTTCAGTCCAAATGTGTCTAATAAAGTGGAAAAATTCATAAATACTTCGCATCTATTACGCGTCACCGTTGACAACCCGGAAACGTGGGCCGGTGTTGTGCCAAAAATTAATTGGCTGCCAAATGGCGGCCACGAAAGCGTGCACGGGAGGACTTTAACAAGAATTTAACAAGATTAACACTTAAAAACAATTGTTTGTTTGCTGGAAATTATAGTAAAGGTGCGTCTCAGTCCGACTTTTCATTAATAAATGCACTTTGACGGTCAAATCAGCTGCATTTCTCCGGAGCGGTGCAGCGAAATGAAGCTGACGTTTGCTCCAGGCGAGCTGGACGAAGGTGGCAAGCTAAGGCAAGCCAATTGTGTCATTAATATCCACTTTTACCTATTACATGACTCAACGACATGCCATACTCCTCAAGTGCCATCTAGTGGCTGAAAATGGTAGTGCTCAAAATTTTCAGTCAGAATGAATGAAAGCGATTATATCTCAGTCATAAATTGGTTTATAAATATGGAAAAAAATCATAACGAAGTCGCTTCGGCGTGTAAATTATGCAAAACACCGCGACTTATAGGGTGAAAAATACTGTAGTAATACTTTAAAACATTTTAAAACTTTTTATATGATAAAGTTATTTTGTCATTTAACATTTCTAAAACATTTAGTTGCTACGATAGTGAAAGAGGTTCATCTGTGATGAAAAATCTTATAACTCGTTCAAAAGTCTTCCTAACAGCAAACGATGTGTATGAACCCTGATGATAAAATCTGTGTTAGAGGGAAATCTTCCATTTTTAGCTCTTTATTCTTGTTTTTATTGTCATTGCTCTACAGGGACAGCAGCTCTGTACTTCCCTCAGAGAGAGTACACGGAGACGGTGTACGTGGGACAGCCAGCAGGGACGCCGGTCCTGCAGGTCCACGCCATGCGGGACGGTGACTCTGAAAAGCCACATTTCTACCTGTGTGAGAGCCGACACCCGCCCTTCAGCTCCTGGTTCCACATGAACATCAGCAGCGGAGTCCTGGTCCTGAGGAAAACGCTGGAGGAGACGGACTTTTCCTCGCTGAGTGAGTTGGATTTTTTTTATTTTTTCACCTTTAGTTTATACAGGTAGTGTTACTGAAACGCACTGACTCATTTTCACCTGTTTTAAACATAATTAAGTAAAATAAAAGCATTTAAAAACAACCAGATCAAAGTGCCATATAAAACTAGATAAAATACTAAAAACAAGAACGTAACTGCTTAGATTTTTCAAACGTTTAAAATCCTTTAAAGAAGTCAATGTGGACAGCTTCAGGTGTTCCAGCTTACAGGAGCAAAGAAAAGGCCTTTTTGTCGAGTTCGGTCCACATCGAGGGGACGCTGCAGGTAACGAAGGCCTGGGGGCCGCACTGTAACTATAATAGATGAAGATGCACCAGTGTCTTTTGATGGTTAACGATGACCAACTAGTAGAGTGCAGTGATGGTAGTTACACCCAGTTAGGAACCTTTCAGCGCCGTGGTAGACCACATCCAACATGTGCAGGGAGCTGGCAGAAGCATTCACCGTCACCAGAATCGATGGCGGGTGAGAAAGTGGCAGCTACAAAACATTTCCTGGCATTCAAAGTTCATAGAGAGATTAGTGTCAATTAAAATTCCCAGATATTGAAGGAAGGAACTGCTGACACCAAATTTTTGTTATAGAACAGCATCTTCTTGGTTTTACCAGCATTTAGCAACAGTTTGAGAAGAACAAGTCTGATTGAATGAGGTCAGATGCTGACTGTAGAAGCTGGAAAACTTTGGCAGCTGTGTTGGCGTGACAGTAAACGATTGTATCGTCAGCATAGAGATGCACAGAGGTTTGACCCACACATAAATTGTGAAATGAGTGGGTCCTAAAACTGAGCCTTGTGGCACACCGTTAGTAAGTGTACCTTTTGTGCTGTACACACGTCATTCAACCAGAGAGGCGAAAAGGAAAACCAGCAATATAATAAAATCTGATCCTTTTGATGCTCGTGTTTAGTCCTAAAACAAGCCGAAGTTTAACTCTTCGCTTTCACACTCCGGTCAGAGCAGAGCTAAGTCACAGCGTGAGAATGAAACATCTTCTGGTTTTCTTCTGCCTCTCCTCAGATCAAAACTCATGGCAACGCAAAAAGCTGTCGCTCCAGGTCGCCGTTTCGAACGCCACCATCAAGAGGTCCCTGTGCAACCCCCAGAAAACAGCCCACATCACCCTGGAGTTCGTCAACGCCTCCGTGCCGCACTGCGCTCAGACGGACCTGAACGAACTTTGCTTCCCCCACATGGACGCCTCCAACCCCCACATCAAGGAGAACAGGTTCCCCGGGGCCCTCCGGCAGCTCCGGCAACTCACGAGACTCAACGTCTGCCCCAATTACACCGTCTCCTACAGCGTGGAGTCAGGTGAGACGGGAACTGATGTCGCCCTTCGGTCACCAGCAACATGGCCGCTAACGCAGCTAGCATGCCTTGAAGGAATGCATATCACCCGCTGCCTTTCATCTTAAAGCTTTAAATATAAAGTCATGGGCGATTACGCCCTCAGAGAACGTGTTGGGAATGACTCTCAGCTACTGTCACACCGAAGTTTAGCTCGTCTGAAAAACTGACCGAGTCAGAGTACGTCTATCTTTGCTCAGGTCAATTAGCAGTTAATAATTTTTAGTCGAGTTTAAGATAATCAGTTGTAGAGAAACATCCAATAATTACTAATAAAATCCTTGAAGTTCATGAGATATTTTGCTAACAGACAAATGAACACGCACAAATAGAAAAACATTGTTGCCCTTCTTCTGTGTTTTGGCTGCAGGTGATAATAAACTGCTGATACTGAGCAGCCTTAATACGGTTTACCATACAGTGGTCGCTAATGTACTCGCCCTTGTTTTGTTTGTTTGTTTGTTTGTTTGCACCGCCCTCCTGTTTGCTGCGTTCTGCAGAAACGCCGGCGCCGTTCGCTGTGAACGGGAACACCACGGAGCTGGTGGTGACCGCTCCTTTGGACCGCGAGGAGAGCGAAAAATACAAACTCCTGATGGTCTGCACCGTCCAAACGGAAAGCGCCGTCACCAAAGTGGACGCTTCGCTGGAGGTTCTGGTGGACGACGAGGACGACAACGCGCCCTACGTGAACGGGACGGACACCGCGGACGTTGTCATCAACTACAACCGCAGAAAGGCGAGGCGGGAATCTAACCGGCGTGTTTTCACCGAGGCTGAATTTTAGACCAAAAGCTAAATGTTTTTTTAATTGTTCTTCTTCCAGGGAGCAACTTTCGGGTCCCTGTTTGTGTTTGACAGGGATTTAACCACCATCTACCCCAAAGACCAGAGCGGAAACAGGTTTGTGGAGACGTTCATCAGCAGTGACCCCTGGATCAAAGACACCTTTGACGTCAAAGGAACCTTCAGTGAAAGGAAAGCTGCTCAGGGAGGCGTTCGAGAGTCCGTCTTCGATTACCGTAAGCAGCTCAGAGGCCGAATGACGTTAGAGCACAATTTAAACGAGAGCAAAGGTGAATGCTGAGCGCTGAAGAAGCTGAAACTGTGATGTTGAAGCTGAATGTAGCAGAAGGTTAGCTAAAAGCTACAAGAAGCAAAATGCTAACAAAACCCCCCAAATAGCTAAACTCTATCGAAAAGTAGCTAAAAGTTAAAACTAAGTATGGGCTAACATAAAGTAGCTAGATGTTAGCTAGTGTAGCAACAGTATAGCTAAAAGTGGGGAAGTGTTAGCTTAAAGTTAAAATTAGCAACAGCTAGCTAAAATTTAAAAGTAAAAAATCACTAAAAGCTCAAAGTCGGCAAAGAATGGTAGAAAATTAAACAAGCAAAAGGATAGCTTAAAAGTAAACATCGTAAAACACAAGCTAAAAGCAATCAAATGTTAGCGATAAGATAAATGTAGAAAAAAGAGGCTAGCTAAAATCAGCAACAACTAGCTAAAAGTAACAAAAGGTGAACTAAAATCAAAAGTGTTAAAAGTCTGGTTAAAGACTAAATTAGTAGCTAAAAGTATCAAAAGATCAGCTCAAAGTTAAAAGTCGCAAAAGACTAAAGTACCAACAAGTTTGCTAAAATCTAGAAATAGACAGAAATTAGCTTAAAGTAACAAAACATTTGCTAGAAGATAAAAGTTGGAAAACTTTAGTTTTAAGTTAAATGTAAGAATAGCAAGCTAAAATTAGCAACAACTAGCTAAAAGTAAAAACTCAAAAGTAGGAAAAGATTGGCTAAAAGTTAAAGATAGTTAAAGGCTCTCTAAAAGTAGCTAAAGGATTGCTTAAAGCTAAAATAGTAAAACATGAGGTAAAAGCAGTCAAAGATTAGCTCTGAGTAGAAAAAAGGCTAGCTACAAATAAAAGATGAACTAAAAACAAAAGGAGAACATGCTGGCTAACAATAAAATACTAGCTAGAAGCTAAAAAAAATGTAAGTCTTGCTAAAAGCATAAATTAGTAAAAGACTAGCTAAATGTTGCAAAAGATTAGGTCAAAGGTAAAAGTAACAAAAGACTAAAGTAGCAACAAGCTAGTTAAAAGTAACAAAAGGCTAAAGTAGCAACAAGCTGGTTAAAAGTAACAAAAGGCTAAAGTAGCAACAAGCTAGTTAAAAGTAACAAAAGGCTAAAGTAGCAACAAGCTAGTTAAAAGTAACAAAAGACTCAAGTAGCAACAAGCTAGTTAAAAGTAACAAAAGGCTAAAGTAGCAACAAGCTAGTTAAAAGTAACAAAAGACTAACTAAAAGCAAAGTGAAGAAAAATGCTGCTGAAGAATATTAAAATGTTAGATAGAAGCTAAAAATATCAAAAGTTTAACTGCTTCCTGAAAGTAGCTAAAAGCTAAAAGTGGCGTAATAAGACTAATTAGAGCCGGTTGATTTCAAGGACTTTTAAAGGACAAAGAGAATTTTATTTATTTCTGAGAGGATAATATTTGTAAAAAAGGTAAATATATTGAAAAGTATAAAATCTACAGAAACAAAAAGCCACGACACTCATCTCCTGAATCAGCTGAACATTTTGCTGTTGGAACAGCTAAAATATCAGCGGTTTGCAGAATAGTTTACTGTAAAAAAATAAAAAATACAGAAAATTAGAGTCTGAGATTTGATCTTTCTTCCCAACCTTACGTTCTCAGATCTGGTCCTGAAGAAAAACCTGCTGTTGACGGAGAACCGGAGCGTGTTTCTGGAGTACCGGGTCAACGACACCACCTACCCTGGTCTGGAGGGGACCGTCCTGCTGCACTTCAACATCACCGTCTTACCGGTCCAGATCCACTTCACCAACAGCTCCTACGTGTTCACGCTGTCCCGCAGAGCCTCACTTTATGCTCAGGTACGTGCAAAAGACCAGAATCAGCATCTTTCTTAAGTTTACTACAGGATGGACACTTTGTCAAGTCTGTCCAATGAGTCTGTCCAATGAGAATGTCCAACTAGACTGTCCAATCAGACTGTCCAATCAGACTGTCTAATCAGACTGTCCAACTAGACTGTCCAGTCAAACTGTCCAACCAGACTGTCCAATCAGACTGTCCAATCAGACTGTCCAACTAGACTGTCCAACTAGACTGTCCAATCAGACTGTCCAACCAGACTGTCCAATCAGACTGTCCAACCAGACTGTCCAACCAGACTGTCCAACTAGACTGTCCAATCAGACTGTCCAACTAGACTGTCCAATCAGACTGTCCAATCAGACTGTCCAACCAGACTGTCCAATCAGACTGTCCAACCAGACTGTCCAATCAGACTGTCCAACTAGACTGTCCAACTAGACTGTCCAATCAGACTGTCCAACCAGACTGTCCAACCAGACTGTCCAATCAGACTGTCCAACTAGACTGTCCAGTCAGACTGTCCAACTAGACTGTCCAGTCAGACTGTCCAATCAGACTGTCCAATCAGACTGTCCAACCAGACTGTCCAACCAGACTGTCCAACCAGACTGTCCAATCGGAATGTCCAATCGGACTGTCCAACTAGACTGTCCAACTAGACTGTCCAATCAGAATGTCCAACCAGACTGTCCAATCAGACTGTCCAATCAGACTGTCCAACTAGACTGTCCAACTAGAATGTCCAATCAGACTGTCCAATCAGACTGTCCAATCAGAATGTCCAATCAGACTGTCCAACTAGACTGTCCAACCAGACTGTCCAACCAGACTGTCCAATCAGACTGTCCAACTAGACTGTCCAATCGGAATGTCCAATCGGACTGTCCAACTAGACTGTCCAACCAGACTGTCCAATCAGACTGTCCAATCAGACTGTCCAGTCAGACTGTCCAATCAGACTGTCCAGCCATGTAGAACAGTCTAACAGCAGACGTCCTCTGAGGTAAAGCTTCATGCTCTGCAGGTTTCTTCCTTTCAGTCCTGGTTCGGTTTAAAGTTTATAAAATAAATGTTTCTATAGTTTGTTCTCTTCAGCTCGAGTCTCTTTAAGCTCCGCCTCCCTCCCCGTCAGCTGATGGCGAAGTGCCATGCATCATATTAGAGGTGCGCCTCTCTGCAGGCTGTATGGAAATGTGTTTTATGGTGATGTAATTGGGTAAATGGGGGGGGGGGGGGGGTGTCTGGACTTTAGGGTGAGTCAGCAGTCCTGAAGCTGTGGAGACCAGAATGTGGAGTCACTGAGGGACTGCCACCCTCTGTCAGCAAAATAATCAAAGAGAAACAATAAATGTAACTGTCAGCTAAAACAGTGCAACTACTTCTGCGTACTGTTTCTTTTACGTGTTCATGCAGCTAAATGTTCGGCTCATTCTGGAGACTGCTGCTGTGAGCTTCAGTTCCTGTAGCTTTTAAACTTTTCAAAAATTTTAACTTTATTTACAAATACTTTCCCCATAAAACACTTTAAGATCTTTTGTTCTTTCAAACTCTACTTCAACAACAGGTTTTTTAAATCTTCCTATGATACATTTAGCGTTTAGCCACTACTTTGCTATTTCTAGCTTTTAGCTAATTTCCTACCACATTTAGCTTTTACCTGGCGTTTGTTACTTTTATATCAACTAGCTAACATTTTGACATTATTACCTCATCTTTTGCTAGTTTTAACTTTTCACTAACTTTTTGCACTTTTAGCTTTTATCTAGCTTTTTGCTACATGTAGCCAGACTTTTGCTATTTTTAGCTTTATCAACCTTTAGCCTTCAGCTAATCTTTTTCTACAGCTAGCTAGCATTTTGTTTTTACTTCACCTTTTGCTAGTTTTAACTTTTAGCTGACATTTGGACGTTTAGCTTTTAGCAGGCCTTTTGCTACATGTAGCTGACCTTTTGCTACTTTTAGCTTTAGCTACTTTTAGTTTTCGGCTAGTATTTTGCTACAATAGGTAGCATTTAGCTATTTTTACTACTAGAAAACATTTTTCTAACTTTTTGCTTCTTTTAGCTTCAACAGCTCAACTTCAGCTCCTTCAGCATTTTTCAGCGCTCGGCCTTCTTTCGGTATTTTAGCAGCAAAAGTTGTTTTTTTAGTTTAAACTATTTTAACTCGACTTTTTTTTAACTTCCTGTCAGGTTGGAAGAGTTTGTGTGGAGAACTGCCTGCAGTTCGATGGCTTCAGTGTCTCGTACCAGCTGGAGGTGCCAGACAACACTTCGGCTGATTTGCTGTTCTGCTATTCGGCCGTGAGCATCACCCGGTCCTCAGACGGGGTGCAGGGAGTTCTGTACGTGAACAACTCGGAGGCGCTGCGAGCGTGTCCGGACCTGCAGTACCTGGTCGTGGCTCAGGAGGGACTCACGCAGCTGGAGGCCAGCACTCAGATCCACATCGTGTTCGAGGGCGAAGGTACAGCTGGAACCATCTTTCACAAAAAGTGTCAATTCTTCTTCCACTGGCTCTATGATCTGTTATCATTTTATGCTACTTGTAGCTTTTAGCCACCATTCTGCTAGTTTTAAGCTTTAGCTAGCCTTTTGGTACTGTTGGCCTTGAGCTAGCATTTAGCTACTTATGTGTATTGTTCTACTACTTTTGCTATTTTTGCTTTCCTTTTGATACCTTCAGCTAGCTTTTTGCTACGTTTAGCTTTTGACAAATCTTTAGCTACTTTAACTAATGTTTTGATACTTTTTGCGTTTAGCTTGGCTTTGGATGCCTTTAGATATTTTTTTTGTCTTTAAAACTTTTAGCTGATATTTTATGTATTTAGCTACTAAATAGTTTGTTTTATATTTTTGGCTTTTAACTAGATTTTTGCTCATTTTAGTTTTAAATTAGCCTTATGCTACTTTTAGCTTTTACCGTAGTTAGCCTTTTGATCCTTACAGCTTGTTTTGCAACTTTAAGCTTTTAGATACTTTTTTGAAACTTTGGATTTTAGCTTAGCTTTTGCTGCTTTTAGCTAGTTGTTTGTCCTTGTAGCAAGTATTTAGCTAATTTAGGCTTTCAGCTAGAGTTTTACTTCTGTTGACTTTTAACTGATGTTTTGAGTTTGTAGCTTTTAGCTACCGTTCTGAAGCGGCGACCACGTTTAGACCGAGCTGTTAGCGGTTTCCTTCACAGAGGGTTAGCTACAAATACGAGCAAAATGTTTTCTTAGCTTTAGCGTTTCCTCGTTGATGTTTACAAACATCTGGTTCTGGTTCTGGTGAACGAAGCAAACAGGACCAGGGACGAGGGCCAGCAGCTGCTGTCCTGCGCAGAAAACCGACAGCGAGGCGAGTGCGAGTCCTCCCGAGGTCTGGGCGCGACGACGGGGACGTGTCTGTGGCGGCAAGGCTCCGACAGAGGTAAGCTCCGCCCAGCAGAACCGAACACGCGTCCTTTGTAGCAGTTGGTCTTAAAAGTGTCTTTTTAATTTTGTTGGAAACAAACAACAACAATAAAACATCAATAAAACCACCAGCGTGATGCTCTGATGGTAAATTTACTGAACCTGTTTGTTATTTTTTCTTGTTTCAGAAATAACTAAAAATTACTCGACGTGCTCGCCTGACTTGCGCACGTGTCCGGATGCGTTTTGTGATGCGGTGGAAAGCAAAGACGTGTCGATATGTCCGCAGGACTGCACCAGTAAGACCAGCATGCTCTGCTCGTTCACACCCACGTGTTAAAGTCGTCAACTGTTCACATGTTGTCGAAGGACGCACCGTTGTTTTTACCGGAGCAACGCACTCTGTGTGGATGACGTACACCGGTTGTTCTGTTGGTTTTGTTGGACCCGAGGTGCAGACGGAACTCGGGGAGCCCAAAGTGTAAATTAATAATTTATTTAAATAAAAAAATCACTGACGTTGGAGCAAATCTTACATTTGCCAGGAAACACGGAGGGAGGCCAGAACACGACAGTGCACGGACAGGGGACCAATAATGAAACGCAGAATATATAGAGGCCCTAACGAGGGGATGAACACAAACATCTGGACAACAGCTGGCAGAGGAGGAGCTGATCACATGAGGGGAAACACTGCAGAGGACAGACGACACAGAGACCCTCTCAGTGGAGACTAAAACACAAGCAGTTCAGGCTAAAAAGATAAAATGTTTGACTAGGCCTGTCACGATAAACAAAAAATCAATTAATCGCACGATAAATGAAAATTATCGACCTCATTTTCATTTATCGAATTTATCGTTTCTTCGTCTTTCTACTGAAGACACTGGATGACAAAAGGCTCGACTCCGGTTCTTCACTGACCCCTCCCTTTCTCTTTAAAATCTGTTTTAATCATCCAAAATCGTGTTTTTGATCTTTAAAAGCAGCTAAGCTACGAGCTAAGCTACGAGCTAAGCTAACAGGCCGAGCTCGGGGAAAAAACCTCCGTCTTGTCGTAGCTCAAATTCTCAATTGAAACTCGTGCCTTCGTGTAAAAAGTTGTTTTTCTCTGCAAAAAGAAGCTGCGAACTTGTTTACTGATTTAAGAGCTCAAACCACTCCGAGCGTTCGCCATTTTGAGAACCGTAAAGAGACAGCCCATGTCACGTCAAGGAGCCTCCCTCCATTTTTCTTAGAGACGCGCTGCTCACTTCCTCACTATCCATCCTGGGGTTCAAACAGTCTTATACTGCCATCCAGTGGTCAAAAAAAGGTACTACACACAAAAAATTAACCAACATTTCTTCTTAAATTTGACAATATTGACTAATTATTGTCAAATTTCAAACAATATTATCGTTTATCGCAATAATTTCTGAGACAATTAATCGCCCAGTAAATTTGTTATCGTGACAGGCCTGTGTTTGACAGTAAAGTTATATTTGCTACGTTACGCAGCGTATACTTGTCAAAACGGTGATTAACTTGTGGTGTTTAGTATATTAGCTCCGAAGCTAACGGGAAAGCTAACAGCTGTAGAGCGCAGCGTGTAACGGGGCAGCTGTTTCTCTGGTCTCTGCAGGGGAAGGGGTCATCGGCGGCTTCGAACCAGGACTGAGCGGGTTCGGCATTAAGGCGGGCCACGGGACCTGCTACTGCTTCTCCGAGAAATGCTTCTGTGAGAAGATGGAGGAGTTCATCGGAGAAGGTGACTCATCGACGTTTATAGCTTGAAAACTAAAGAGCAGCTTGTCGCCTGCTGCTCCTACAGTTTTAAACAAAGGTCTTGCTGCGTCGCAACGTTTCGGTCGTTTCAGGGGAGTCGTGCTCTTCTTTCAGAGGCGATATGTGACGACATGTGCAGAACCGTCGTCGCCACGGCTCTGCTCCTCTCCTTCATCGTCTCCATCCTGCTGTCCTCGTACTTCATCCACCGGTACCACAAGAAGTCCCCGAAGCCTCCCATAGCGTCGGCTGAGATGACCTTCCGCCGCCCGGCGCAGGTTTACCCCATCAGCTTCCCCGCTAACAACCTACGCCGCGGCTCGCAGGAATCCATCGAGACCGACACCTTTAAGATACCTGTAAGCTTCTCTCAGGCTGTTACTGGAGAGGGTTCCCAACCACTGGGCCACGGACCAGCACCGGGCCGGTGATCAGTTTTTACCGGGCCAAACAAATGTTACGAAAAAGTTCTGTATAAATATTTCAGTATGTATTTTTGTTGGGTGTTTTATTCTGAAAAATTACTGTTTTTATTTTCGCATCCTGTGTTTGCCTCAGTCAGCATCCAGACAAATTTTAGCTTCAAGTTGTTTTGCTGATTTTAGTGTTTAGCTAGTGGTTCTACTTGTTGCCACTGTTCTGATCATTTTAGCTTTCAGCTATTATGAGTGTTTTGCTAATTTTGTCGTGTACCCATTGTTGCTATTTCTACATTTTAGCTACAATTTTCATGTTTATTTTTAGCTAGCATTTAGCAGTTGTTCGGCTGGTTCTAACTTTAGTTTATCTTTCAGCTACAGCTGTTTTAACTAGTGTTCAGCTGGTCTAACTTGTAGCCACTGCTCTGTTCATTTTAGCTTTCAGCTACAGCTTTGGCTACTGTCCACTGTTTTGATATTTTTACCTTTTAGCTACAATTTTTATGTTTATTTTAGCTAGTATTTAGAAATTGTTGGGCTGGTTCTAACTTGTAGTCACTGCTCGGTTCATTTTGGCTTTCAGCTTCAACTTTGGCTACTATCCGTTGTTTTGATATTTTTACCTTTGGGCTATATTTTTTATGGTTGTATTTTTTCAGCTAGCCTTTAGCAGTTGTTCCGCTGGTTCCAACTTAATTTTATCTTTCAGCTACTACAACTGTTTTAGCTAGTGTTCAGCTGGTCTAACTTGTAGCCACTGCTCTGTTCATTTTAGCTTTCAGCTGCAACTTTGGCTACTGTCCACTGTTTTGCTATTTTTACCTTTTAGCTACAATTTTTATGTTTATTTTAGCTAGTACTTATAAATTGTTGGGCTGGTTCTAACTTGTAGTCACTGCTCTGTTCATTTTAGCTTTCAGCTACAACTTTGGCTACTGTCCACTGTTTTGCTATTTTTACCTTTTTAGCTACATTTTAAATAGTTTTATCGTTTAGCTATTTTTTCTGATTGTTTTAGTTTCAACGATTCAGTTTCTTCAAGAAATATCAACAAGTCACTGACACTGGTTTAAACTGTATTATTGCAGAAAAAGCTAATTATATGTGCGTGTGTGTATATATATATATATATATATATATAAATATATATATATATATATATATATATATATATATAAATATATATTACATGACGAGCAAAGCTAAAAGTTAAACCTAGAAAAATGAGTACAAGCTAAACCTTGCTGGAGAACGTCCTCCTCCTTTTAGTTTGCAGGAACGTTGTCTTGTACTTCACCGTTCCATGGAAATGTTGCCGGCCGCTGCTGTGCAGATTAATTTCCGCCCTTTCTGTGGATTTTTCGCGTCATCGAATGTTTTTCGGCTGTTTTTTTAACAGGAGGATCCAAAGTGGGAGTTCCCTCGTAAAAACCTCGTTCTTGGCAAGACCTTGGGAGAAGGAGAGTTTGGGAAAGTCGTCAAAGCGACGGCGTTCAGGCTGAAAGGAAAAGTCGGCTACACCACCGTGGCTGTCAAAATGCTTAAAGGTAAAACCAGCGTCCCGACGGTTCTGGAAATGCTGAACTGTGAGGGGTGTGCGAGTACCGCCGCTGCCTTTCTGTTGCAGAAAACGCTTCTCACAGCGAACTCCGCGACCTTCTGTCAGAATTCACGCTGCTGAAGCAGGTCAACCACCCGCACGTCATAAAGATGTACGGCGCCTGCAGCCAGGACGGTGAGCCTTCGCTCCTCCCGCCTCCCTCTGTCGTTGCTCCAAATCCGAGCGCTGCGTTTCTCTCCACAGGTCCGTTGTATCTTATCGTTGAGTACGCCAAATACGGGTCGCTCCGCAACTTCCTGAGGGAGAGCCGGAAGGTCGGTCCGAGCTACATGGGCAGGGACGCCAACCGGAACTCCAGTTACCTGGAGAACCCGGACGACAGGGCGCTCACCATGGGGGATCTGATCTCCTTCGCCTGGCAGATTTCCAGAGGCATGCAGTACCTCGCGGAAATGAAGGTACGGAGCAAGATACAAGATAAAGGAGAAAAAATGGGTTTCTGGAAAAGAATATATTAGGAAGGCGTGTGGATGTGTACTACTTAGATGTTGAAACATTTTTTAAAAAGCGCTAAAAGACCCCGTTATACAAATGTTGGGTAGCAGTACATAATACAGCCTGGTGTTCACCAAGTGTGTACCTGATACGTACCTGGTACTTACTGAATATGTACTTGATGCTTGCTGTACCTGGTAACTGGTACAGGGGCGGCTGTGGCTGAGTGGTTAGAGCAGTCGTCCTCCAGTAAGAGAGTTGGGGGTTTGAGTCCACCAGCAGTCACATGCTGGAGTGTCCCTGAGCAAGACACTGAACACTCATCACCTCCGATGTGTCCCATCAGTGTGTGAATGTGATGAAAAGCACTTTGTACAGATCTAGTATAGAGCTGTATGAATGGGTAAATGAGGCACAGATTGTGTTGTAAAGAGTTTTGAGTATCTTGATCAGATAGAAAGGTGATATATAAGTACAGTCCATTTGCCATTTACTTACTAGCTACTTACCTGGTAATTTAATGGTACCTACCTTGTATTTACTGGGTATGTACTTGGGTACCTAGAGGGTATAGACCTGGCAATTATTTGGTACTTACCTGGTTTAAACTTGGTACCAGGTATGCAACTTGTACTTTCAATGTACATACTAGGTACATATGTTAACTACAGTATTGGTACTTATCTGTACCTAGTACTTACAGAGATATGGTTGTATTATGAAGTAACTTGTTACTCTGTAGGTATCTGATACTTACAACTTGCAGACATGATACATATTCCTTAAGTACATACCTTGTACTGTAAGAAGTCCTTTTAGATGAAGGATGAAACGTCTCAGTTTAAAAAAGAAACCGTCCAGAGGACCTGACTGAACATCGCTGGATCCTTTACCTGGATTATTGAGCATGAACTTTGGTGTACATACCTTGTACTTGCCAGTTACGTGCCGGGTACTTGCAGGGTATAAAGCTGGTAGCTCCAGGGTACCCTTACTACCCTGGTAAGAACCGTGTTATGTATTGCTTCGTGTTTTGCATCAAAACTGCTTCAGTTTCAACCGAACTGTAAAACCTAAAACGTTTTTATTGCCGGTAAAATTTGCAGTAAAACATCAAATCGGTGTTGATTTTGTCACGAAGCGCCTAACATGAACATCTTGGTCCAACAGCTCGTTCACAGGGACCTGGCAGCACGAAACGTCCTGGTAGCCGAAGGACGGAAGATGAAGATTTCAGACTTTGGCCTTTCCAGGGACGTTTATGAAGAGGACTCGTATGTAAAACGGAGCAAGGTATAAAAAATATATAATTTTGATTGTTAACCTTGTTTTTTTAAGCAAACTGAACAAAGTCTCTTCCTTTTCACCAGGGTCGTATACCTGTGAAGTGGATGGCGATCGAGTCCTTGTTCGATCACATCTATACCACGCAAAGCGACGTGTGAGTACAAGTTAAAGGAACATCACGGCACACGCTGATGCACCGGACTGAACAGTTAGCTGCTGTACGAATCAAATTTATAGTTCTTTTAAACAAAAAACGTGCATCCGTTCATCTTCTGCTGCTAATCCAGTTGTGTAAGAACCAGCCCAGGCCAACGATCGTCAGACCTCCCTCTGAGGTCTACCTGCTACCTTCTCCAGCTCTTACGAAGGGACTCCCAAGGGTGAGACCAGTTGTGAGATCTCCATCTGCTCGGATGTCTCCTCCCAGTGGGACACGTCTGAAACACCTCCCTTGGTTGGCGACCAGAACACCCCTCCATCAGTCTCCACCTTACTGAGGTGGTTGTGTGGTGTAGGTGTCTGAGCTCCCCAAAGACTCCTGAAGCTACAGTCTGGGCCTCCTGTCACTGACTGACACAAATTAGGAGCAGTTTGGTAACCTTTATGGTGACCACAAGGCAAGACTCAAGATGGGGATACCAGGGTCAGCACCTGGAGCCAGGATTGTTGGTGGACCCCTGCTGGCTAGGCCCTTACCGTTAGAACTCAGGGTACAAGAATTTACCTAAAAAGGTTAATTGGCTTGTTGATCCAACTGTACCTTAAAAAGTACAGACATTAAAAAGGGTTCTGTCTTTAGTGGTACCCTTTTGGACCTTGAAGGTATGAAAAATACTGTACAGTACTTTTGCCAGTTCCTTTAAAGGTACTAACAAAAAATGTATGCTTGTGTTGCTTACGGCACAACGCTCGTACTTTTCGAGGTACAGCTGGAGTAACAAGTCGGGCTAGACACAAATATGTAGGACCCCCGCCTGTGGAGCTACACCCTTCAGGCGGCGCTGTAAGGGACTGCTACATTGTGGGTCTGGTTCGTTTGGGGAGGTGTGAACTAGGGCTTTAACAGACTACTTGAGTAATCTACACATTGATTCCTAGGACACCTATCGAGTTTTTAAATTTAATGTCGAGTATTCGTGGTGACGTCATTACGTCGCTGTTGCATCACGTGTCACGTGATCCGCACCGGGCGCGGGTTACAAAATGGATTCCTTCAAGCAGACAGATGGAGCCGAGCAGGTCCAGTCTTGGAAAATTGGTAGAAATGCATCAATAGTCTGGAAATATTTCACTAAAGATGAATCAACTTCCTGACTGTTTGGAGCTCGTTGTGAACCGGTGTTACACAATATTCTGTAACCACCGTATATTGTGACCGTAGGAGGCGGTGTTGCATGCACTGTTGCAGGTCACAGAATATGGTGTAACACCGGGTCCAATGATAGAACCAGCTTCCTCTGATCGTGTTTCACAAACAAAAAGAAAAAAATATTAATCTCTAAACCTATAAAAGACCTATAAACATATTAATCTCTAAAACTAAACCTAATGCGCACCACAGCTGTCGGTGGTGTGGGGTGATCGTCTGCCCCCCCCCCCTCCACCCCCACACTGTTTTTTAGTTTCGTTTTTGACGTGCTGCACGTTTCTTTCACTTTTGCAGCTTAATGATAAAAACTAATAGTTTTAGTTTTCCTGTGACTTATTTGCAGTTTGATAAATGGTAGGAGCATAATATACACTCCCAATGTTTTGTTGGTCTTTTTTTTGTAAATAATTACCTTTTTTTGCAGTTTTATTTATTTATTTATTTTTGCATCTTGAGATCCTATGCCGTCATCAAGTACTCGAGTTCTGCTCGAGTTTAAAATTATGTAGTCGTTCAACCCCTAGTGTGAACGCGCCGTCGAACTCTGTCACGGAACAAAAAGGCGAACTCTGGCCCGGTCTAAAACCTAGGTCTCGGTCCGGTTGAAGAAAACTCCAGCGTGGTTCCAGTACAGTGTGAATGTAAACAGACCGAGCCCCGCTCTGCAAGCAGGAAGTGGAGTACAGCGTAGGACAAACAAACACACATTTCTCTTAGCTCATATGGAGCCGTCAGCTCCTTGTGTGAAAAACAATATTCTCCATGATCTTCTGCCTCATCTTCCACTCATGCTGAGTCCATTGTTGAAAAATGACAAAACAGAACTCTAAAACTTGATGCCACTCCATTTTAGTTTTTATTTCCAGAAGAAGACGTGTCTTCAGAGGTTTTTGTGTCGTTTCTTTCAGTAGTTCTTGGTGCAGCGCCCCCACAGGCGAGCGGGGGAACAGGTTGGTTCAACAGGTTGGTCGACTGCACAGTGCAGTGTGAACGCAAACGCACCAGCTCAAATGTAACAAAATGTCATGAATATCGGTCCAGAACCGAACCAAGTCTACCGGACTATCTGGTGTGAAAACAACCTCAGTCTCTCCAGCGTGTCCTGGGTTTTCCCCGGGGTCTCCTCCCAGTAGGACATGTCCAAACCACCTCAGCTGTTTCCTCTGGATGTGGAGGAGCAGCGGTTCTACTCCAAGTCTCTCGGATGTTAGGAACATTTCTTAAATTAAATAAATGAGTGAACTTGGGTAGGTGTATTCTTACTCTGTTTCAGCTACATGACCGTTTTTAAAATGGCGCAAGAAGATTCTCTGCCCCTAAAACGTCCTCGAGTAAACTTGGTACCTTACCGACATTTCCACCGACTGTAGCTGCCGTTTTTCTCCAGATGAAACAGAACTTCCTGCTTTCACTTCTTCTCTGAGCGTCTCTCTTCCTGCAGCAGGAAAATCTGTTTCTTCAACAGACAAGTTTGACTAATATTTGTTATATCTGCAGTAAATTTAATCCCTGTGGCAAAATGAGGAACGGTGACTCAGTGTCGGAAAGTAGCTAAAGTTCGCCTTTTGTTTTCAGATCAAGGATCGTGGTTGTTTTAATTTTAAGCAGAAAAAAGTTTCAGAGTAAGTTTGACAGAAATGATTCAGTCTCCCTTCCCAAACTAAACAAATTTAGAAACAAAGTAATTCAGTAAGTATAGAAGAAATGACGGGAAATACGCTAAAAGCTTTTGTCTTGCTACGTTTACTCAAACTTAAATAAACGTTCATAAAGAAATGTAATTATGAAAGTGTTAAAATGAACAAAACAACTCTTTAAAGCAAAGTTCTGGGCGTTGTTGGGGTTCTCCACGTCTAAAGCCGGAAGGTCTTGCCATAGTTGGGAGCGCCCGTCACGGCACTGATCTCATCGTTTAGCTCTCAGCGGGAGTTCTTTCATTTGTCAAACGTGCGAGAGAAACGACAACACGGCTCTGGTTTGTGATTCATTCTTACATTTCTGTCGTCCAGCTGGTCGTTCGGCGTGCTGCTGTGGGAGATAGTGACTCTGGGAGGGAACCCGTACCCGGGCATCGCTCCAGAACGCCTCTTCAACCTCCTCAAGACCGGCTACAGGATGGAGAAACCGGAGAACTGCTCCGAAGAAATGTGAGCGCCTCCGTTTTACCTTCTAACCAGGTCGGGTCAGGTCCTCTGGACCGATTCTTCTTTGTTGAAGCGCTTCAACGAAGACGTATCCGTCCAGAGGACCTGACCCGACCTTCTTAGATTGATCTAGCTGGATTATTGAGCACGTCTGTTTTACTTTATTTCTGTCCACTGTGGCATCACCTTGTTGCTGCTGAATGTTTAGGACAAGCTGTTTAACTGAGAGCAGGTCCGTAAACCACAAACGAACAATAATATCAAGACATTTAAACGTATTCGAACATATCTTTTATTACTAATGAAAACTGATGTAATTGTTTTTTCATTAACTCTTTAACTCCGTATTTAAACCTGTAGCGTCCATCGAGTGGTGCTGCAGCACCCTCCACACCCCTGCTCCTCCCCCCGTCGTTCTGCTTTGAGCCCAAACGGATTTATTTATTTATTTTAACCCTCCGGGAAACTTTTTCCTCCGCAGGTACAACCTGATGCTCCGGTGCTGGAAACAAGAATCCGACAAGAGGCCGACGTTCTCCGACATCAGCAAAGAGCTGGAGAAGATGATGGTGAAGAGTCGGGTACGCCCACGCCTCCATGAATTCATTCGTTTTATGTTTCGTACTGGACAGAAGTGAGAGGAAGATGGGACGGTTTGTGTCCTCAGGTTTAAACGTTCCTGAAATGTGATTAGATTCACAGGAACAAACAACTCCTCTGGTTTCACAAAAATTAACTGAAAATATACAACAGCTTTTTTTTCTGAGTGCTGAGAGCCGAATGACTGCGGAAGAAGCTGAGCTGGTAACGGAAGCAAAACACTAGCTAAAAGCTAAAAACTAGCTACAATATATAGGAAGCAAAATACAAGCTAGGTATGAGAAGCAAAACACTAGCTAAAAGCTAAACACTAGCCACAGGACTAAAAGCCAAAATAAGGAAAATGCTAGCTAAGAGCTAAAATAAGCCAAACACTAGTTAAAAGAAGCTAAATGCTAAATAAAGATAGCAAAATAGTAACTTAAA
>NC_056498.1:46150024-46150280 GCF_014905685.2 Nematolebias whitei
TAAAGATAGCAAAATAGTAACTTAAAGGAGCAAAACGTGAGTTAGAACGCCAAAAGAAGCAGAACATTAGATAAAAGCTAAAATAAACAACACTTGATAAAAGCTCAAAGAAAGTAAACTAACTAAAATAAGCAAAATACTAGCTAAAATAAGCTAAATGCTAAATATAGCAAAATAGTAACTTAAAGGAGCAAAACGTGAGTTAGAACGCTAAAAGAAGCAGAACATTAGATAAAAGCTAAAATAAACAACACTT
>NC_056498.1:46150290-46153933 GCF_014905685.2 Nematolebias whitei
AAAAGAAACTAAACTAACTAAAATAAGCAAAATACTAGCTAAAAGAAACTAAATGCTAAATAAAGATAGCAAAATAGTAACTTAAAGGAGCAAAACATGAGGTAGAAAGCTAAAAGAAGCAGAACATTAGATAAAAGCTAAAATAAACAACACGATAAAAGCTAAAAGAAACTAAACTAACTAAAATAAGCAAAATACTAGCTAAAAGAAGAAGTGCACTAGCTTACAATCTTAAAGAAGTATAACACTCGATACAAGCTAAAAGTAGCACAATGCTAGTTTAAAACAGTAAAAGGTTGGATAATAGCAAAATCAATAAGCTACAATCTGAAAACAGCTAAAAGGAGCACAAGCCTAGATAGAAGCTAAAAGTAGGTTAATGCCAGCTCAAACCTATAAGGAGCACAGTGCTAACTAAAATAGTGAGATTATTTTCCAACCAACGAACCTGTCGGGACCAGAACCTGCAGGTTCGGCGGTCCCACCTTTAGCTCGAGCGCGCTCAGTCACGTCCTGGTCTGCTTTTGACAGGATTACCTGGACCTGGCGGCGTCCACCCCGGCCGACGCCCTGCTGTACGACGACACCCTCTCTGAAGAGGACACCCCTCTAGTGGACTGTAATAACGCCCCCGCCCCTCGAACCCTCCCCTCCACATGGATTGAGAACAAGCTCTATGGTAGAATCTCCCACGCTTTCACTCGATTTTAGAAACAGAGCTCCTTCTCTCTTTTGGCAAGACGTAGTTGGCTTTTCTTTAGTCGTGCGTGTGTGTGCGTGCGTGCGTGTGTGTGCGTGCGTGTGTGTAGGCATGCTTTTTACCGTTTCACGCTGACGTTTCTCCCATTTCTCCGTAAATGAGAGGCTCAGTTAAAAAAGAGAACGTCTTTTTCTTTCTTTGTTTTCTTTGGACCTGCTTCTAATGTACATGTGTGCTGACCCAAAACAAACATTTGTATATTTCTATACACACCCACGTTTAAATTTTAAAAACGCTGCTTCATTCAAATTTGTAAATAACTCACATTTTCATTGTTTTGTTTTCGTTGACCCCGGAGGGGACGGAGTGTAACATTTGAAACAGGTCCTCTGTGAGTCAGTCGCTCGTTGTGGTTTGAAGTTTCAGATCGTCTTAAATGTGCCGACTCTACGTCTTTAAACTGTCTTGACTCCACGATGTTGACCAGCAGGGGTGCGACGAGACCGAAACATCACGAGATTTATCTTTAAGCTCAAAACTGTCTCATGAAGTGAAAAATAAAAAAACCTCTCATGACCATCTGGTGAAATCATCTCTGAAAATGTCTCCACCACGTTTCTGTTTAAATAAACGTGTCAGGCACTAGGACCATGTGGCGCACGTCCCTTAGCTTCTCCATACAACCTCTGCAGCTACGTGCTGAGAGGAAGAGTCTGTCAGAATTTATTTAAAACAGAACCGAGCTCATATGATTTGTTGACTTTAAAACTGAAAAAAAGAAGTTTAAAGTTTTAAACCCCTCATTAAGCTGTTGAACTGAACAGGAAATGAGTCGATCAAACTTTGAGGTAGAGATAAAAAAAAAATCGACCAGTACCGTTTTCTGAGTACTGTTTAGTCCTCTGTGTGAGCAACGGTCCTCTGATGAAAATAACTAAATAAACTAAAAACAGGAAAGGAGTTTCACTCTAATGTCCTGTGAGCTTCACGTTTCACAGCGACTGAGTCTGCCGATATTCAATATATCCAAATTATTTTCTTTTTCCCTGTAAAATTAAGGTGGAATCTTTGCAGATTGTTTTTATTTTCATTAAGTGTTTTTTTTACTTGTTTTGGTTGCCCTAAAATGTTTTAATTAGGGAAAGAAAAAAAAAAGGGGGGGGGGGGGGTAACAATATGTAATACAGCCCAGTACTTGCTGAGTAAAGGTAGCATCGGGCTGTATTATGTAGTGACCTGTTGCCCTGTACCTACAAAGTACATACCTGGTACTTACTACATATGTACTGGATAAGTACCAGGTAAGTTCCTGGCACTATTGTGTATTCTTACCCTAAAATGTTTAAAAAAAAACAGTCTTTAATTACTAAAAATTCCATAAACTTTTTATTCTGACTGATAAATAAGATAAATTGAAAATAAGTTATTTTCATATTTTGACATGATCTGAAAAACATAATAAATGTATGTACTTATTTCACATTTTTATCACTTTATACCTTGATCAGATGTTTAAATTATAATAAGTTCGATTTCCTTCTAAGGTCTGAAATGAGAAATCAGGTCGGACAGTGGAGCTCGTTTTCCTCAAAAACTGTTAAAACTTTGACTCATCTTGTGAAAAGTGTCTCGTTCCGCCCCCGCTGAGCAGAGTAACAGTAAGGCTTCAGAACACAACTTCACTTACAGTTCTCAAAGGCTACTGGAAGTCACAGATTAGCCTCCATAAATCAATCAATCAAATGAATAATCTCATACGACGTTGGTTTGAGAGCCTTACTGTCTGCACGCTGTTTACCTTTCACTGAGTGCAGACAAATGATATGTTCTCATTTTTAGGCATGTCATACCCCAACTGGCCCGAGAAGAGCCCGGTACTGCTCAACAGACACGATGCCACTAATCCGGTCGTTACAAGATATGCCAATGATAGTGTTTATGCAAACTGGATGGCTTTGCCCTCACCCGCAAAAGCCGTGGACAAGCTCGATAGCTAAAGACAACCTAACTGGTAGATGTATATATTTGTGTAAGTGTGTACATAAAAACAGCCTGATGTTAAAGTCCCCGTTTTATTTCTGCTGCGCAGGTTTTTAAAAAACTGTTTTCTGGATTAACGTGCTTCAATCAGCTCCTCGCCGTGTTTCGTACCACTGCATGACTGTTGTCCAGTACGTCGGTGTCTTTAAAGTGCCTGCGTCACTTCTACAGTAGACCTCCAACTTTAAGATTCTGGTTCCGGTCCAGGACCCAGAGGGGACGCTTTGACTGTCATGTGTTCAGCTAAGAGGACGCAAATGGAAATCCCAAACTGGTTCTGGAAATCTAAAGTTGCCTTTTTACAGGATTGCTCCTGTCAGAATCTCAAAGACACGTTTGCCTTTTTCCTCCACGACACGTTTCAGAGCTGCCGAAGAAAAGAAACAAACGTGACGAACTCTTCTGCTTTTGTTGGTCATTAAGACGCCATCCGGTGAGCGGACATGAAGATCGAGCTTCTGTCCCGTGTCGGGCTCCACGTTTCCATTCACTGTAACGATGATGTAAACCAATGAATGCTGTTATGTTATTTGATTAATTATTAATAAAATGGAAAGAAATACTTTGTTTAACTTGTGACTCTGAAAATGGTCTCCACGATGTACAACTCATGTTTCATATAAATTATTACTAATCCTGCTGGGTTAAAACAACCTAATCTGTAATCCAGGCTGGGTCCCATTTGGACCGTGCTAACCCGGGTTAGTTTTAACTCAGCGGATTATCACTTTGATCCAGAACTACCCCATATCAGAATGACTCATTTGCAAAATAAAAGCTACTAATAGGTTGAGTTGAAAATAACAACCGAACATCTGGGTTACTTCATGACTACAATTTGTGTTTGTGCTAGCTAGTGCTAATCACTATTAGCATTAGCATCTGCTAATTTTAGCCAGTTTG
>NC_056498.1:46153943-46156025 GCF_014905685.2 Nematolebias whitei
CAGAGTTCAGTTCACTACCCAAAAATTGTTAAAATGACTAATTTGTTAAATTTGAGCTACTTAAAAGTTATGAAAAATAAGGGTTTAATACATAGTATAGATAAATACAACTTGACTTGGTGCTACCTAGCTGGTGCTAATCGCTATTAGCATTAGCTTGCTAGCATCAGCTGTTCTGTTGGGGAGACGAGACGGTCTAGTTTAAATTTATCGACTAAAACAACCAGAAATAAATTGTTTTGACAAATTAATACCAGTAGGTCAAATACTTTTTTTATTTTTTAAATCATTTATAAAACATATGACTTATCATTAAATGTGGGAGTGGTGGAGCAGAGGTTAGAGAGGGTGAGCCTGTGATCGGAAGATCGTTGGTTCAACTCCCGGTACCGACAACATCAAAAATGTGGTGAAGCATCCACACCCGTCTCCACCCTCATTTGCCCCATTCTGACCCTTGAGCAAGGCCCTTGACCTGCTCCCCAGACAGCAGCTCTCTGCTCCACACAGAGGGCCGTGGTAGCTCAGCGGTGTGTGTTTGTGTCAGGAAGAACATCCGGCATAAAAATATCTGCCAAGTCTTCATGCGACTCAGTTCACTGTGGTGACCCTGAAGAAGGAAGAAGCCAAAAATAATAATCATTTAATGCAAAATTTCCCAAAGTGAAGTGGGTGAAATAAATTAGAAATACCGTTATAAATTTGTAATTGTTTAAAGATGGCACACTTGGCTTGTAAAGTTGATCTGCACAGATCTGACCGGTCTGATCTATGAGCTCATCAGTTCAGTTTGGCTTAAACTCTCTTATTCTAAGAGGTATGCACAACAGGTAAGACACTAATTGTCCATAACCTTTCCACATAACCTCACTTCAAAATGGCTGAAGTAAGGTTTTTGTTTTATGTGCATGTGTAAAAACAAAAGTTAAAATATTAAGCTCACTAAGAATCTTATAAAAATAATAAATGTAAATGTTATGAATTTGAAGCGTCGGCGTGTTTGATGACGACACTCGTCAGGTGAGCTCTGATTGGCTCCTGGTTGACCGGAAGTGGATTACCGCCTACTCGCTTTTCTCTGCTCCGTGGCATTTTGCAGCAGGAGCTGTCCGGCGGTTCTGGTTTCCCACAAAGACGCGGAGTTTTTAGTGAGAGCGGAAATGAGCAGCACCATAACAAGGTGAGTAACGTTATTTTAGTCCCTCCTTGTAATAAATGAGTTTAATTTAGCTGCAAAAATAATCCGAACGCCTCGCGAAGCTCCGAACATCGTTAAGCTAGCGACAAACCCGTATTTGCATCCGGTTTAGGTTTTTCAAATTAAGTGCATGTCCTTGCAGATTCTTTCAAAATAGTTTTTATTAATAATGGGAGAATTATAACTATTACTAAACTAGATAGATGAAAATGTCTCGAATTCTTAACACTGAAATTAAAACTTAAATGCTGCTGCAGATAAATCTATTTTAATGAACCAAACGAACCATTTAGTTTCAACAACTTTAAAACGTTAAAATGTTATTGGATCACTTTTTTCATCTATTCCCTCTGCTGCTCATTTTCGTTTGATATCTGCAGCAAAATCACCTGATTCTTTAAATAATTTCTCACCAGGTTGTAAAATAGATAATTTTTGACAGTTCTGTTTGAGCTGTGAATAAATAATCCAGAGTTTTCTCAGACCTGTACAGCACATTAAACAGTGTGAAGATATCTCACAGTTTGCCAGTCTTTAAATTAATAGAAGTGCACGTTCGATGTGCACGGCAACTGTTGTAGGACAAAAACAGCCACGTTGCTCAACATCACTGTGTAGAGTTGTCCAAAGTCTAAAAAGCAGAGACTTCTTATGAAACCTGATCAATTCACCATGAACAGGTTTCACAGAGCGAGCTGTACAGTCAACAAGAGGGATTTAATCAATAACTTTATGGATCATTCCCAAATGAATTAAATCTAATCTAGAAAGAAGCTTTTTCTGCAGAAGTTCTGTGATGCTGGAGAAGCTGAACCTGAGCCGTTAAAGCTAACAGCGCAGCTAAAAGTAGTACAATATCAGCTAAAAGTAGTACAATATCAGCT
>NC_056498.1:46156035-46156423 GCF_014905685.2 Nematolebias whitei
GCTAAAAGTAGTACAATATCAGCTAAAAGTAGTACAATATCAGCTAAGTCAAGTCAAGTCAGATTTATTTATAGAGCACATTTAAAACAGAAACTGTTACCAAAGTGCTTAACAAAAATATCACATCATCAGATAAAAAGTAGCAAGATATATTTACAGCACATGGAATAAAAATATAAAACCAAAAACAATTAGAAACAATGAAATACTAAATCAGATCTGATGACCTTGTGTTAAATAGGAATAATAACAAAAGCATAAACAGAATCAGCATCAATGAAAAACCAGATCTAAATCCAATCACCCTGTGTTAAATGTCAGTGAGTACAGATGTGTCAGTGAGTACAGATGTGTCAGTGAGTACAGATGTGTCAGTTAGTACAGATGT
>NC_056498.1:46156433-46161489 GCF_014905685.2 Nematolebias whitei
TACAGATGTGTCAGTTAGTACAGATGTGTCAGTGAGTACAGATGTGTTTTCAGGAGAGATTTAAAAGCAGAGACTGAGGTGGCCTGTCGAATGTTGATGGGCAGATTGTTCCAGAGTTTAAGGCCCACGACTGAAAACGCTCGATCTCCTCTGAGCTTCAGCTGGTTTTTGGTACGGCCAAAAGCAGCTGGTCTGATGATCTCAAAGCCCGAGAAGGAGTATAAGGATGAAGAAGGTCAGAGAGGTATGATGGTGCAAGGCCGTTAATGCACTTGAATGTCAGCAGAAGAATCTTAAAATCAACTCTGACACGTACAGGAAGCCAGTGAAGAGAGGACAGAACCGGAGTAATGTGCTCAAACCTGTGAGTTCCTGTTAAAAAGCCGAGCTGCAGCATTTTGTACGAGCTGGAGACGTGAAAATGAAGCCTGACTGACCCCAACATAAAGTGAGTTACAGTAGTCCAGCCGGGTTGTAATAAATGCATGGACTAGTTTTTCAAGGTCGGATCTGGACAGAACGGACTTTAGCTTTGCTATCTGCCTTAGCTGAAAGAAGCTCTTTTGTAGAACAGAGTTGATCTGTTTATTAAACTTAAAGTCCGAGACTAACACTACCCCGAGATTGGTAACTGACTGCTTTAGATGAGGCTGAAGGGAGTGCAGGTTTACAGGATCAGTGACAGTGGTAGAGCTTGGGTTAAACACAATGACCTCAGTCTTCTGATCATTAAAACTCAAGAAGTTCGCAGCCATCCAAGTCTTGATATCATCAAGACATTTTAGCAAAGGGAGGATGGAGCAAGAACTGTTTGGTTTTAAAGGTAGATAGATCTGAGAGTCATCGGCATAACAGTGAAACGAAATACCATGTTTCCTCAGGATTGACCCCAAGGGGAGCAGATACAATGAGAACAGAAGGGGTCCAAGAATGGAGCCTTGTGGGACCCCACAGGAAAGAGGGACAGAAGCAGATAAATGATTGCCAAAGTTAACACAAAAACTCCTGTCACCCAGATAAGAACGGAACCATTCTAGCACCACCCCTGTAATCCCAGCCCAGTGTTCTAGCCGTGACATAAGGATGCTGTGATCAACAGTGTCGAGTGCAGCGGTAAGGTCGAGGAGTACCAGGATCACAGACTGACCAGAGTCATTTGCTAGCAGAATGTCATTACAGACCCTTACTAAAGCTGTCTCGGTGCTGTGCAGTTGTTTAAATCCTGACTGAAAAATCTCAAAAATTCCATTTACATTCAAAAACTTGGTTAGTTGACTAAAAACTATTTTCTCCAAGATTTTAGAAATAAATGGAAGTAAAAGCTAAAAGTAACAAAACATGAGCTTAAGCATCTTAATAGCAAAACACTAGCTGGAATTTAAAGTAAGAAAATGTTAGCTGTGGTAGCAAAAAAGTAGCTAAAACTAACCTGAACTAAGTAGAAAATGTTAGCAAAATGCTAAAATTATCAATTTAATGTATCAAAATAGTAGCTAAAAGTAGATTACTGGCTAAGAGCTAAAACGAAAAAATCTTGGCTAGAAACTAAAAGTAGCAAAAGGCGGTCTACAGTACCAAAATGGTAGCTAGAAGCTAAAAGTGTTGAACGGATCACAAAAAGCAGCAAAAATGGAACTAAAGGTCAAGTTGCAAAAATGCAGCTGTTAGCTAAAAAAAAGCCAAAAGGTAGGTTAAAGCTAAACGTAGCAGAATAGCTAAAAGTACCATAAAAAGACAAAACGGAGCCAGTAGCTGAAGCAGATTTAAAATAAAGTTTTTGAAGGAATCGAAGAAATCCTCGTGTGTTTCGAGGAAAATATTGAATAAAGTTAAATATTTTGAAAAGTATAAAAGTTATGAAAAGTAAAAGTCACAGTCTGCTGAACATTTTGAATATGACTGGCTAAAATGCAACAAAGTAGCTGAATTTTTAAAACACTGAATCAGCATTCTCACAATTATGAGCTACGAGGAGAAATAAACTATTTCAAATTATTATATTCAATTATTATTATAAGTGTTTTACAAATGATTCTGGTCTGTGGTTTTGTTTTTAGTTTAATAAAACTTTAAGTCTTGTTTTCAGCTCTCCCCTTCGGGACTCAGAGTCCTGCTGGTTTTACTTGTCAGCTGAAGACAGTAGCTGAAAAACAGCCTCACTGTGGGAGCCGCCACCTTCATCAGCTGACTTCGGTGTGTGAGAAAGTTCTCAGAAACCTTCAGCTTGCTCCTGTGAGTGTTTAAAAACTGCTCCCGAGGGTTCCGTCCGTGTTTTTTTAGTTTTAGACCAAGATAAACAACCTGGGTCATGTCTTAACCCCCTTTTAGTGCAGCGGTTCTCAAAGTTGGGGTTCAATCCACTGTGGGTCACAAAACTCCAGGCTGCATGTCTCAGATGACAAATAATTTTAAAATACGTTTTTTTATTCGTTATTATTATGAAAGTTAAAAATGTGTTGATGTAAGCCAACAAAATAGCATAATTTTATTTTATTTTTTTTCATTTAGCCTTTATTTATCCAGGTTATAATATTTATTTTATTATAATAATCCTTGTTTAATTGACCTATCTGTAATGTTAAATAAAATATAGTTAGTGTCACAACTTCTGCTTTTGGTATTTTGTGGATTAGGAGCTGAAAAATTAGTTTCCGCTGTGCGAGTGTTTTATTTTGAAAAGGTGGTTAGGGGAACCGGAAGTGCTTGCCCTCTGTTGAGGCGCGCGCGCATCTTCAGGGCTGCTGTTGTTCGGGCAAAGCGAGGTTCTGGAGCCGGTCGGTCTCAGCTGTTTGGACCCTTCGGGTTTAAAATGAAGCTCCAAAACGTCAAGTTTTCATTCATGTCGGACCGGAAGTGAAAATAAATCCGAGAATCAACCCGGAAGGGTAAAAAAATAATTATTATTCTTTATATCTGTTATTTATTTCTACAAACCTTCTCATTGTGTGAGGAGAGAGGAGTTCTGTGACTTTTAGTTTTAGTAAATCTTGTACTTTTGAAAATGTTTAACTTTTTTTTCCTCATAAATTCATCAGGATCTGTTCAGTTACTGAAAAACGTTGTTTTCATTAAATCTGCTTCAGCGCTGATTTAGTCTGTTACTTTTAGCATCTAGCTAGCTTATTGCTATGTTAACTACTAGTTAGCTTTTTGAAATTTTAACTAGTCTTAACTAGTCTTTAGCTACAAACATCTTGCCTTAAACCTTTTTGTTATTCTTTAAGTTCAAGTAGGTTTCATCATTCGCATCACGTGGTGCATGAGGTGGAAGGAAATTGTGTACACAGGGTCCCAGTTGCATCCAACAATAGCAAAAATATAAATTATAAAAATAAACAGTAAATAAGGATCTAAGCTATAAACTAATAAATACATTGAACACTAATCGTGCAAAACAAAACGCCTAACAGCAGCACGAACATGAGTCTGTAGTAGATGAGTACGAATGAATACAGCAGCATGAAATAATCAGCAGCATGGGTAATCAGCAGCATGAAATAATTAGCAGCATGGATAATCAGCAGCATGGATAATCAGCAGCATGGGTAATCAACAGCATGAATAATCAGCAGCATGGATAATCAGCAGCATGGATAATCAGCACCATGGATAATCAGCAGCATGGGTAATCAGCAGCATGGGTAATCGGCAGCATGGGTAATACCATACCATACCAATTTATTTATATAGCACTTAAAACAGCAACAAGGCCAACCAAAGTGCTGTACAAAAGAACCAAACATGCACAGCGGACAGGAAAACATAAAATAGAAATACAGATGCAAATAGCAGCAGGAGCTAACTAAAATGGCCAACAGAGTAGAGAACAGACCGGACCAAAACAAATCACACCGTGTTAAAGGCAAGAGAATAGAAGTGGGTCTTCAAGCGAGACTTAAAGACTGAGAGTGTGGGAGCCTGCCGGACACTCAGTGGCAACTCATTCCACAGTCGTGGACCTGCAACAGAGAAAGCCCTGTCACCTCTGAGCTTACGACGGGTTTCTGGGACTGAGAGAAGCATCTGGTCTGCTGACCTCAGAGAGCGCAGTGGGACATATGGCTGCAGAAGATCAGTGAGATAGGATAATCAGCAGCATGGATAATCAGCAGCATGGGTAATCAGCAGCATGGGTAATCAGCAGCACATATCACCAATCAAAGCTTTAGCTCAGGACTATTCAATTGACGGCTCTGGGGTCAAATCAGGCCCACAGGTGAGCTCAGTTGGGCCCCTCAGTGGGTTCATTTTTAAATGAAACTAGATTTTAAACCATGAAACAAACTAATTCATGAGAATAGCTGCTGAGCTCTTGGCTTTCAGTAACTTGTGTTCTACCGAGGAGCTTTCTGGTTTTAAAGAAGCCCCGTCAGGTGCAACAGTACAGACTGACATTGGAAGTGTGGCTAACATTTTTCAAAAGACTAAGGAAAAGTCCTGGTGGTGGCACAGAGGTGGGACTCTTAAGAACTGAGCCCTGCAGCTAGCAGATGTTTTCTGCTTCCTTTTCAACATGTCTCTCCGAACCTTTAGGGTCCCACAGCTCTGGACAGACTCGGTTTTGTTCCAATCCCAAAAACCAAGACTGCTCAGTCCCTGACCCACTTCAGGCCTGTTGCCCTGACTTCTTTCGTTATGAAGTCATTCGAAAAACTGGTTCGGAAGACCGTATTTCCAGAGGTTTAAAACTTTTGGAGCCACTTTAATGTGCAGCGGGTCAGGGTGAACGGGTGAGAGTGTCTGATGTCTTCTGTCCTCTACCAGTTCCCCTCAGGCTCTGATGTCTTCTGTCCTCTACCAGTTCCCCTCAGGCTCTGATGTCTTCTGTCCTCTACCAGTTCCCCTCGGGCTCTGATGTCTTCTGTCCTCTACCAGTTCCCCTCGGGCCGCGTCCTTTCACTCCTTTATTCATTTTATGTACAAAGACTGTTGAGGTGGAGCATCAATACAAACATCTGGGAACTGTTCTGGACGACACTGACCTTTTCACTGACCCACTGGACCTCACTGACCTACAGAACCTCACTGACCTACAGAACCTCCCTGACCTACAGAA
>NC_056498.1:46161499-46178047 GCF_014905685.2 Nematolebias whitei
GACCTACAGAACCTCACTGACCCACAGAACCTCAATGACCCACAGGACCTCAATGACCCACAGAACCTCACGGACCTACAGAACCTCTCTGACCCACAGGACCTCACTGACCTACAGGACCTCACGGATCTACAGAACCTCACTGACCCACAGAACCTCTCTGACCCACAGGACCTCTCTGACCCACAGAACCTCACTGACCCACAGGACCTCACTGACCTACAGGACCTCACGGACCTACAGAACCTCACTGACCCACAGAACCTCCCTGACCTACAGAACCTCACTGACCTACAGAACCTCACGGACCTACACAAGGTGAGGTCAGTGAACAAGGCCAGGCTGATTCTGGCAGATCCCGATCACCACTCCATGGTGAGTCCAGGTGTCTTCCATCTGGACGCAGGTATCTGCAGCCCAGATGTGGAACGAACACACTGAAAAACATTCATCCCTGCAGCGATCAGGCTTCTCAACGAACACTGATGGTCTCTGTTATTTTAACGTCTCACTGTCTTGTGTAGTATAAATGTTTAGTGTTCCTGCTGAAACAAATTGTCCCTCGGGGATAATAAAGATTCTTGAACTTCAGCTTTAGATGCTTTTTCAGTGTTTTGCTAGCGTTTCTCTACTTCTAGTTATCATTTAGTCTTTTCGGCTAGCCTGCCTTTTGATACTTTTAGTAACTTTGGGTTTTGCTGTTAGCTTTTGCTGCTAACACTGTACATCTTATATCTAGCCATTTGCTGTGTGTAGCTCTTAACAAAATGTTAACAACTTTTAGCTTAAAGTCCAACATTTTTCAGTCAGGTCATCTGGACAGTTTCTTTTTTTGTGCTGAAACGTTTCGCCTTCGATCCAGAAGGCTTCATCAGTCAAGGAAACACAACAAAACTGATTCTTCCCCCAACAGCTTACTCCAAAGTGGAACAAACCAGTTCTGCTTGTGATAAGATGGTCTCTTTGGTACGCCCCTCCTCCATTGCCGGCCCTCTTCGAAGGCGAAACGTTTCAGCACGAAAAAAGAAACTGTCCAGATGACCTGACTGAAAAATGTTGGATTGTACACCTGGATTATTGAGCATGGACTTTGTTGTTTTAGCTTAAAGCTACCTTCTAGCTACTATTTTGGTGCTTTTAGCTAATAGCCAGTCTTTTAACTACTTTTAGCTATTGTTTTATTACTTTTAGCAATATACTTTAGATTGTTTTGGCTTTTGCTAGCCTTTTTCTATTTTATTGTTTAGCCTTTTGTTACTTCTAGTTAGCTTTTTCCTTAAACTTCTAGCTAATCTTTTGCTACTTTAAGCTAGCCCTTTGTTACTTTTAGCTACTTTGGTTTTTGCTACTAACGTTTTGATGCTTTTAGCAAACATTATATAGCTTTTAGCTAGCTTTTTGCAACATTTAGCTGTTAAATAATATTCTGCTACTTTTGGCTCTTAGCATTAGCAGCTCCGTTTTAGCTTTGGCTACTTTTTATTTTCACATGAAATGCAGTTTTTTTTATTTTTGATCTATTTTAATGTTTATTTTTAATCATTTGCAGGTGATAGGTACTCGGAGCAACAGAACCTCTGTCTGATTTCACTGGGAGCCGAACACCATGATGCATTTCGACACGGCCGAGACGTTCTGCGGGGACACGAGCCGAGGGGGGCGGGGGATGCAGACTCTCCAGCTGTAGGTCTTCTGAGAACGCGATGCCCCGGCGGGGGGTTCCACTCCAGGGTCGGTTCCGCTGGCTCTTCCTAGGCCTCTTCCTGCTGCTGGTGCTGCTGCTGTTCACGTACCTGCTGGAGTGCACCCCGCCCGCCGACGTCAGCCTCGTCCTGCCCGGCTTGGGGGCGGAGCCCTACGGGAAGGAGTACTACCAGGCTCTGCTGCAGGAGCACGAGGAGCGCCACCTGAGCCGGGCCTCCAGCCTCAAGAGGCAGATCGCTCAGCTCAAGCTGGAGCTCCAGGAGATGAGCGAGAAGCTGAAGCTGCTGCAGGACAGGAAGGAGCCCCCGGGGGTGCAGGGTCTGGGGGACAACAAGGACCAGGAGCCCGGAGACCTGCTGGACTACCTGCACTCCCAGATCGACAAGGCCGAGGTGAACACGGGGGCCCGTCTGCCGAGCGAGTACGCCCTGGTGCCGTTCGAGAGCTTCACCGCCTCCAAGGTGTACCAGCTGGAGATGGGGCTGACCCGGCACCCGGAGGAGAAACCGGTCCGTAAAGACCGCCGGGACGAGCTGGTGGAGGTCATCGAGGCGGCGCTGGATATCATCAACAACCCCGATGAGGAGGACGGCGTGGAGGAGGACATTCCCATGCAGAGGACGTACACGGACAGCCATTTTATAGAAGGTCCAACCCGAACGGTCAGAACACGGACCGACTCTTTCAGCTTCCGTCCAACTTTCTTCTTCTCTGCTCGGCAGGACTGTACCGGACGGAGAGAGACAAAGGGACGCTTTACGAGCTCTTCTTCACCAAGGAGGACTCCAGCAGCTTCCGTCACGTCACGCTCTTCAGGCCGTTCGGCCCGGTTCTGAAGGTCCGGAGCACGTCTGTGGAGACGTCGGGGATGATCGTGGACATCATCGTCCCGCTGGCAGGCAGAGTGGAAACCTTCCTGCAGTTCTTACACAACTTCAGGTGAGTCACCTGAGGCTGCCGTTACTGGGACATGACCCATCACGCTTTGTTCTGGTGTCCTCAGGAGACACGTCCTCAGGAGACACGTCCTCAGGAGACACGTCCTCAGGAGACGCGTCCTCAGGAGACGCGTCCTCAGGAGACACGTCCTCAGGAGACACGTCCTCAGGAGACACGTCCTCAGGAGACGCCAGTCTGGCTTTTTTTTTTTTTCCACCTTCTGTACTTTGTGCTGTTTTAGCTGTTCGTGCATCAAAACGTTCGGCTCGTTCAGCCGGTGGCTGCTGTGACTTTTAGTTTTTTTAATTTTTAAACTTTTTAAAAATATTTTTCCAGTAGAAATGCATAAAAAAAACAACCTGCTTCAGCTACTTGCTCGTTATTGTCTTCTCGTGCTAATTTTAGCTTTAAGCTGCCTTCTGTTACTTTTAGACAGTCTGATGCTACTTTCAGGTTTTAGCGAGTTTTATTTTTGTAGCTTTTTCTATTTTTAGCATTTAGCTATCCTTGTGCTACTTTTCAGCTACTTTAGCTAGATTTTTCTTTCTCGTGTTCTTTTAGCTAGTGTTTTTCTGTCTTTACTTTCTAGCGATCTTTTACTAGTTTTAGCTGTGTTACTTTTTGCTTTTAGCTAGGATTTAGCTGATTTTGGCTTTTATTTTAGTGTTTTAGCTTTTATTAATGTTTTGTTTTTTTAGCTTTTAGTTTAGTTCAGCCACCATGCAACAGATTTTCAGCCTTCATTCATTAAGTCTTCAGTTGTCCCTCGGCTGATCTTCAGCTGTCATTCAGCTGTTTGCTCCAGTTCTGACCATTCATGTGTTTTCAGGCAGGTGTGTGTCCAGCAGGACAGACGGGTCCATCTCACCGTGGTTTATTTTGGACAGGAAGGTCGGCAGGAAGTCGAGTCGTCTTTGGAGAAAATGTCCAGGTTTGTCTTCGTCCACGCTGGTTCTGTTTCTGTTTGGACCCGTCGGTTCTGTTGACACAGACCTTGTTGTTCTGAAGGGAGGAGAACTTCTCCAACTACACCCTGATCCCGGTGGACGAGGAGTTTTCTCGTGGACGAGGTTTGGACATCGGAGCTCACGCGTGGGACAAAGGGGACGTCTTGATGTTCTTCTGTGACGTGGACATTCATTTTACACCGGAGTTTCTGGACATCTGCCGTCTCCACGCTGCTCCCAGTAGGTTCCACCTGTTCTTCAAGGGTGTTCTCA
Organism: Nematolebias whitei; assembly: GCF_014905685.2. Taxonomy (NCBI): domain Eukaryota; kingdom Metazoa; phylum Chordata; class Actinopteri; order Cyprinodontiformes; family Rivulidae; genus Nematolebias; species Nematolebias whitei. The sequence goes on from NC_056498.1 coordinate 46,165,363, forward strand.
CCTGTTCCTCAGAGTTCTGCACCTTTTTGACTCTCGACGTGTAAAATAAACTTTTAATTTCTTTGTGTTTGTAGACAAGAAGGTTTTCTACCCGGTGGTGTTCAGTCTCTACAATCCTGCCATCGTTTATGGAAGTTTGGAGCTCGCTCCACCAATTGAACTCCAGCTGGTAAGAAGATCTTTATGCTTCATTAAAGGGATAGTTCAACTGTTCTGAAGTGTGGTTCTGCTGTAAAAGTTGTAAAAATCAATATCTTACCTGTTGTAGCTCTTTTAATGACCCCAGTTTGAAGAAATTGACTTTTCAAGATCTTTTCATAGTTATTCAGATTGCATTCTGTGTTGGCAGCAGCTTGCATTAGCACTTCCTGTGGTTTAAAGTTAGTATATATATATATATATATATATATATATATATATATATATATATATCCCGAAGAGGAGACGTGGGTCCCCCTTCCCATTGGGCTCACCACCTGTGGGAGGGGCCAAAGGGGTCGGGTGCAATGTGGGATGGGTGGTGGCCGAGGGCGGGGACCCTGGCGGTCTGATCCTCGGCTACAGAAGCTGGCTATTGGGACGTGGAATGTCACCTCTCTGGTGGGGAAGGAGCCTGAGCTGGTGTGTGAGGCTGAGAGGTTCCGGCTAGAAATAGTCGGACTCACCTCTACACACGACAGTGAGACCTGGAGGGGTGTGGTTGGGAGGAACGGCCCCCTGATCTGAACCCGAGTGGTGTTCTGTTGTTGGACTTCTGTGCTCGTCATGGATTGTCCATAACGAACACCTTGTTCAAGCATAAGGGTGTCCATATGTGCTCTTGGCACCAGGAAACCCTAGGCCACAGTTCGATGATCGACTTTGTCGTCGTCTCGTCTGATCTGCGACCGACCACATGTCTTGGACACTCGGGTGAAGAGAGGGGCGGAGCTGTCCACTGATCACTACCTGGTGGTGAGTTGGCTCCGATGGTGGGGGAGAATGCCGGTCAGACCTGGCAGACCCAAACGTATTGTGAGGGTCTGCTGGGAACGTCTGGCAGAGTCTCCCATGAGACGGAGCTTTAACTCTCCCACCTCCAGGCGGTACGCCACCAACACTGTTTATAGTGGGAGTGGTGCGCTGCTGACCTCAACTCAGGATGTTGTGGGTCAGTGGGCAGAATACTTTGAAGGCCTCCTCAATCCCACCAGCACGTCTTCCACTGAGGAAGCGGAGCCTGGGGACTCTGGGTCCGGCCCTCCAATCTCTGGTGCTGAGGTCACCGAGGTGGTTAAAAAGCTCCTGGGTGGCAGGGCCCCAGGGGTGGATGAGACTCATCCGGAGTTCCTTAGGGCTCTGGATGTTGTAGGGTTGTGTTGGCTTACACGACTCTGCAATATTGCGTGGACATCGGGGGAAGTTCTCCTGGATTGGCAGACCGGGGTGGTGGTCCCCCTATTCAAAAAGGGGGACCGTAGAGCGTGTTCTAACTACAGGGGGATCACGCTCTTAAGCCTCCCTGGTAAGGTCTATTCGGGGGTTCTGGAGAGGAGGGTCCATCGAAGAGTCGAACCTTGGATTCAGGAGGAGCAGTGCGGTTTTCATCCTGGCTGTGGAACACTGGACCAGCTCTACACTCTCAGCAGGGTCCTGGAGGGTGCGTGGGAGTTTGCCCAACCGGTCTACATGTACTTTGTGGACTTGAAGAAGGCGTTCGACCGCGTCCCTCGGGGAACCCTGTGGGGGGTACTCTGGGAGTATGGGGTACCGGGCCCTTTGATACGGGCTGTTAGGTCCCTGTATGACAGAGTCTGGTCCGCATCGCCGGCAGTAAGTCGGGCTTGTTCCCGGTGAGAGTTGGACTCCGCCAAGGTTGCCCTTTGTCACCAATTCTGTTCATAACTTTTATGGACAGAATTTCTAGGTGCAGCCGAGGTGTTGAGGGGATCCGTTCTGGTGACCTTAATTCTTCATACATTATCCACAGAACTACACTTTGAACTGTTAGAACTATCCCTTTGAAAGGACCTTTTTTTTTTTTGTGATATGTATTAATTAATTTGAAATTGTTCAAATGTTGTTGAATCTGAAACTTTGTTTTTCATAAAGATTCATAAAAAAGATGCTGGATTCTGGAGAGACTTTGGATTTGGAATGACGTGTCAGTACCGCTCCGACTTCCTCAACATCGGTACGGACCCAACAGTAAAGTCTGCAGAAAGCTGAATCTCCTTTTACATTGTCCTCCATGTTTTGGGACTCGAACTACTTACACCTACAGCTCTTTTGGCGTACAAACAGCTAAAATAACACAAACGTTCAGCTAATATGGATGTTACTGATCTATTTAACTTCAGGTACAAATATTTTCCCCAGAGAAATACACAAAGATCTAAGTTTAAAAACATTCTGTTTAATGTTTAAAATCTGCTTCAGCTGCTGCCTCTGTCGTCTTATCTGTTTAAGTTACTGTTTTACTTCTTTTGGCTTTTAGCTACTATTTTGCTCATTTTCACTTTGAGTTGCTGTTTTGATTATTTTAGCTGTTAGCTAAGTTTATTCTGTTTTGCTTTTTTAAAAACTGTTTTTCTGATTTTAGTTTTGTCTTTCACGTGGCAGCTAACATTTAGCTGCTTTTAGCTTGTAGCTAGTCTTGCCAGTTTTAGCTCGTAGTTTCATCTTTTATGACGCATTTTAGCAGAAAATTCTCTTCTTGCATCGTTTCTTCAGGCGGCTTCGATCTGGACGTGAAGGGGTGGGGCGTGGAGGACGTCCACCTGTACAGGAAGTACCTGCGGAGCGACCTGATCGTGGTCCGGACCCCGGTGTCGAGCCTGTTCCACCTGTGGCACGAGAAGCGGTGCGCGGACGAGCTGACGCCGGAGCAGTACCGCATGTGCATCCAGTCCAAGGCCATGAACGAGGCGTCCCACTCCCACCTGGGCATGCTGGTGTTCCGCCAGGAGATCGAGGCTCATCTTCACAAGCAGGCCTTCAGGACTCCGAGCAAACCGGAGGACTGAGGGGGAACCCGGGCCCAGACTGAGTCCCCCAAGACACATCTGGATTCTACTGCACAGCTGCAGACACTTGAATGTAACGAGCGGAGCAATGTGAACCTGAAGGGCAGACGAGCTAAAGGAGGAAAACCAGCTAGCATGCAGCGATGAACTCTACAAACTTCGGCTTCTCTGTGAGCGCTCAGCATCGTCAGACGGAGCCGGTGGGCTTTTCAGAACCGGGCCGGAGAGTAAAAGAAGTCCGACATGTCTTCTTTATCGAGGGCAGGAACAATTAGAAGCTGCACTTTCTCTTCAACGGCCGTTAAATCGCAGCTGCAACGGCTCTTTTGGGTCAGAACGTCTTTAGTTTGTTCTCGCGCGGGTTCTAAAGGGAACGTTAGCCTTTTCTGACGGATCGCTTGTTTTTTTGATGACTGAGGATGAGTTTGGTAGAGAACGTTCTTTCAGAGGGCTGTACGATGTTCTGACCCGACCCAGAGACGGTTCTGATCAAACTCTGAAACAACGTTAGCCGTCGCCCTCGTCGGACCGGTTATTAATCACTCTCAACTACCACAAGTTCTGGCTCACCATCATTTCTGAGAGCTAGTTATTCCGTCCAGTGGGTCAGGAGATATTTTGCTAACAGACAGAGGCTCTCGCAGTGATTAGCACTCAGAGTGTGCGTTATAATGACTCTCAGCTACTACCACCGCAAAGTTTAGCTCAACATTTGTAAAACTGACTGAATGAAAGCCATTTTTGTTTTTCTTTTTGTTTTTCTTACATTGAAATCGATAAATTATTAAAAAGATTAATAAGATTATTAAGATTAAGATTAAACGTTTGTCAAATAGTATTCGGACAATTGACTGTTACATTTTGATCAGCTAGCTTTTAGCTCGTCGCAGCCAAAATTCAGCTTGGAGCCACCTCTTTAGGAAGATGGAATCTAAAGTTAATGTTTGGCTCCTAATCTGATTTATCTGGAAAAACAAAAAAAGGGGGAGTGGTGGTGCAGGGGTGAGAGAAGGTGGGCCTGTGACTGGAAGGTCGCTGGTTCAACTTCCCGGACCGACATCAAAATGTGTGTGGAAAGGTGAAACACCCACCCGTCTCCACCCTGGGCCCTTGGCCCCCACCATCTGGGCCCCACAGAGGGCTGTGGTAGCATCAGGAAGAACATCCAGCGTAAAAACAATCACCAGGTCTTCGTGTGTCGGTTCGCAGAAGAAAAACGATCTGTCAATCATTCAGAGGAACTTCTCGTCTCATGATTTCTGCTCCGCGGGGATTTGGACTCCAACAGAACCTCGAGACGCAGGAACTCCTTTAGCTCAACTAAACCGTTGCTCCTGAAGTCACGAGCGTTTCCTGTTTCCTACTTTTCAGACGCGTGAAGAGAAAGTCTCCCACATTTCAGACAAAAAGCTGCTTTTGTTCTGAAATCCTGTACGGAAACGTCCTCGCAGAACAAAAAGTAAAACTGGAGCAAAGTCATGACTTTTATTTTGAAAATTTGTCCTAGAAAATAAAAGCAGTCTGCTCCTGTAAACTCAGCAGGTCTTAATTTAACTAGAACACGTGTCGAGTTGTATTTTATTAGTTCTTCCAGCTCATGTTTCTTAATTTAAGACAAAAGTAAAAATACAGCTGTATAAACTAAAATAAAAATAATAAAATAATCTGAAGAGAAACTGGAGGTTTTTAATGAGGCATCTTCTCCGGGTGGATCCCCGAGCTCCTGTAGATCTCTTTGAGGATGAGCAGCGCCGTGTCTTCAGACTGCCTGGAACAACACAAACAAACCGTAAGACGGTAAACTCCGCCCACAGCGCCGCACCCACGAAAAGTAAACAAACAAACAAACAAAAAGTGAACGAGAAGAAAAACATTTTCACTGTTACAAAAAACTTCAAACCGTTCGGTTTGCGAGATGTTTAAAGGGAACCAGGATCAAAAGAAATGTTGAAGCTGCTGCCAGCGGCTCGTTATGGTCGCCATGGTAACCACGCATCTGTCTCTCGCTCCCTGAAAAGCAGACGCTCTGTTTTTCTCACCGTGACCGTTTCATTTGAGGCTTACTTTTCAGTCCGGGAGTGTTTGACGCAGGTACGTGGTTACCGTGGTAACTTCAAGGTTGCCTCTCACTCCCTGTCGGGTTATCGAGCAGCAGACGGAACGGGCGTTCACGGTTCAAGAATTTTAGTTTGCCTAAGGCTTACGTTTCAGTCAGGGAGTGACGGACGCCTCGTGGTTACCGTGGTGACCATAACGAGCCACTGGCAGCAGCTTCGTGTGTCTCTTAACGTGCCTTCAGCTCGTATGTCAAAACGTCAGCCATTTTCAGAAGGAAGGCCCAGATTGCCGTTTTCATTTTTTTTTTTTTTAAAAAGAGTAAAAACTAAATTTAGAGAAAGTTTGGACTTTAACTCACCGACGGACTGAAGTTAATTTTAAACGCCGTTTCGTGGACGTACCAGTAGCAGAGGTGGCTCTGGAGGGCGAACAGGTACTCGTTGAAGCTCTCGATGGGTTTCTCCTGCAGGACGTAGTCGATCCGGTTCCCTCCGTTCAACATCCCGATCTTCACCGGAGGCTCCTCCTCCCTCGGCGGCTCCGGGCTTTCAGGGATTTTATGCTCTGAAACCAGCGGGATCGAACACGTTGACGCTCCGAACGGGCGGCGGGGAGACTCACCCGCCTGCGCGTGCTTCTCCTCCTCCTCGATCTGATTGGCCACGATGGCCAGCTCGGCCTGCAGAGCCGACGAGGTGTGGGCCCGGGCGAACTCGTTGAGCGTCTGCCAGGCGTTCCTCAGGGAACTCATGAAGCCCTGCTTCAGGTCCGACCCCATCCTGGACAAACTCTCCTTCAGCTCTGAAACAGAACCCGCCTCCGCTAAGTCCGTCTGTGCAACGAAACCTTCTTAAAAACAGAGAAGTGAGACGGGAGTTTTTACCGAGATGAAGCCTCTTCCTGCCTTTGTAATGTGGGATCAAAACGGGCTTCAGGTCCAGGTCTGGGACTATCAGGGGCTCGATCCTGTAGGCCACCGGGTCCAACTGGAACAAAGCTCGTCGTTAGCAGAGGGTCACGTTTAATCAGCACCAAGTGTGTCGTTTTAGCTGCGTACGGGATGATAGATATTAAAGAACCCTTTGCACGTGGGCAGCTGGTACGAGTCCTCGATCCGCTCCAGGCCTCGGACCGTCAGAAACATGCCGATCGGAGAACCCAAGGCGAAGAAGTTCACCTGGTCAAAGTCCAGAGTTTGGTAAACCACCGACACCTGCAGAACCAAACACACCAGCATGTTTCTGTCACTTATTTTAGCTAGCGTTCTGCTACTTTATCAATATTTGTTACATGAAGCTTTTAGCTAGTGGTTTGCTACGTTTAGCTTTAAGCTATCAGTCTAACCTTTAGTTATCGTTTAGTTTTAGCCATCTTTCAGCTACCTTTTTTCATGCATTAACCTTTGACTCATCTGTTTATTTCTAGCTTTTTTATACTTTTTGCTTCTTGATAGCGTCTTTATCCTTTGTAGTCTTTTCCTAATTTAAACTTTTATCAAACTTTTGCTCATTTTAGCTACCCTATCTTTTAGCTAGTCTTGTCTTAATGTAACAAAATGGTGGTAAACTAAGCTTTTAGCTAGCATCATGCTAGTTTTAGCTTTCTGTTACGTCTACCCTTTAGTTTCAACTAGCTTCTTGCTAGCTTTAGCTACCTCATCTTTTAGCTACCCTTTTTTAACAAAAAATTAGTGTTTTGCTACGGTTAGCCATTTCTAGCCTATAATACTTTTCCTTCTAGTTAGCATCTTGATGCTTTATGCAGCCTTTTCCTACTACCCTTAGCTACCTATGTTTTAGCTAGTGTTAACATTTAGTTAGCTTTTTGCTAGTTTTAGCTATCATTTGGTTAGATGAGGCTTTATCCTAGTCTTCTGCTTATTTTAGCTCAGCTTCAGCTTCTTCTAAAACTTTCAGCAATCTTTCAGCTTTTTCACACTTTCCTCCCGAGCCCCGGTTTGTTTACCTGTCCGGTACCAACTTCAAAGCATTTGTAGTCGACGTGGACGGAGGAGACGGTGCTGCCCACCGGGAGCTTCGTCACGCTCGGATCAACCAGAACTTCGGCTGCAGGTGGAGGCACCACCTGAACAACTTCAGCTTTCTTCTCCTGGGCGGCCTGTGAAAAACAAACCATCAAATTAGGAGCTTCACTCTGTGACGTCACACGAAGGTTCATCCAGAGAAACTTTAACACAGAACAGAAGCTAAAATTAGCTAAACTGTAGCTAAAACGTAAAGTGATCAAAACAGTAGCTACTAGGTAAAATTCACAAACCAGTATCTATCAACTAAAAGTAGATGGGGCAAACAGCCGTAGCTGAAAGCTCAATGTAGAAAAAGCTACAGAAGCAGAACAGTAGCTAAAACTTAAGAAAACAGTAACTAAAGTAGCTAAAATATAAGATAGCTAAGAACTAAGTGTCAAGACGCTAACAGAAGTAGAAAACGAAAAGCTAAAACTTGTGAAACAGTATCTAAAAGCCAAAAGAGCAGAAAGCTAAGAGTAAGCCTGTCACGATAACAAAGTTAGAGCTGGTGATTAATTGTCTCATAAATTATTGCGATAAACGATAATATTGTTTGAAATTTGACAATAATTAGTAATTATTGTCAAATTTAAGAAGAAATGTTGGTTAATTTTTGTGTGTAATACCTTTTTTTGACCACCGGATGGCAGTATAAGACTGAACGGAAGGATGGATAGTGAGGGAGCGAGCAGCATGTCTTTTTAAGGAATGGGAGGGAGGCCTCTTGACTTGACATGGGCCATCTCTCTTCAGTTCTCAAAATGGTGGACGCTCAGTGTGGTTTGAGCTCTTTAGCATTTTTTACACAAAGCTTTTAATAAAAAAATCAGTCAACAAGTTCTCAGCTTCTTTTTGCAGAAAAAACAACTTTTTACACGAAGGCATGGGTTTCAACTGTGAATTTTGGAGCTTCGACAAGACGGAGGTTTGTTTCCCGAGGTCGGCCTGTTAGCTTAGCTCGTAGCTTAGCTTCTCAGCTTAGCTGCTTTTAACGATCCAAAAAAGTGATTTTAAAGGGTTAAAACAGATTTTAAAGAGAAAGGGAGGAGTCAGTGAAGAACACCGGAGTCGAGTCTTTAGTCATCCAGTGTCTTCAGTAGAAAGATGATAATTTTCATTTATCATGCGATTAATTGATTTATTGTTTATCGTGACAGGCCTAGCTAGGAAGGCATTAGCCTAAAGCTTAACATGACAAATCAGGAATTAGCAGGAGGCGAGCTAAAATATGTTTTTTTTTATGAGCAGAGAGCTAAAATGTAAAAGTGGCCAAAAAGACACAAACGAATGTTTTTGAAGGACTAAGATCTGAAAATATGCATCAACAAAGTAAAACGTTCTGAAAAGTACGAAGGTTAAAGGTGCCTCGATGCCTTAATGACCGCGCTCACCTGCCGGTTCAGTCGCTCCTTAACGAACTTGGCGATCTTCTTCCTGGGGCCCAGCGGGAGGCCCATCTCCTTCAGGTCTTCGATCGTGCACATGAGCTGGAGGGACGGAGGACGGCGTCAGGTTTACTCGTGTGAAACTCGCCCTCACCTGTCCGTCGGAGAACGAGGACTCACGAAGGACTCGACGTCGATCTTCTCCTGGTCGAAGGTGCTCCGGTACTCGGAGAGGCCCAGATGTTGCAGCACAGCAGCCAGGTCCTGGAAGTCCTCCTGGTCCTCTCTGGGCTGCTCGTCCACAGGAGGGACCGCAGGGCTCGTCTCCGTCTCGGAGGACGCCACCTGCTGGGAGACACGAGGTTTACACCTGAACTGAAGCGCATGAACCTGCAGCCACAAGTGGAGCAGCAGAACCAGAACTAAAACCAGTCTGATGAACCCAACAGATCCAAAACAGATTTATTGTAAATACTCGGCGGTGGCTAACGGAGGCTAGCGGAAGCTAACGGTTCAATCTTCAGTAAAACGTCACCCAGATTTTAGCTGATTAAAAAAAACTGCTTCGAAATTGAAAAAAACAACGAGAGAAATTTACATTTTCTGCTAAAATAAACAAGTGACTGGTGAAGTTTGCAGGAGGAGCTAAAACTGAACAGTTTAAGCTACATGAGCTAAAGGCTAAAAGTATCTAGCTGAAAATAGCAGTATGATAACTCAAAACTAAAAGTATTAAAATGCTAGCTAAAAAACAGAGAAGGTAAGACAGCTACCAGTGTTCTTCTAAAAGCTAAAAGAAAAATGCTAGCTAATAGTTCAAAAAGCCAGGCTAAAAAGAAGTTTTTAAAAAACAGCTAAAAGCTAAATGTAGCTCAAGTCTAACAAAGTATCAAAAGGTTAACTAAAAGTAGCAGGAGGCTGGCTACAAGCATCAAAAAGCTTGTTAAAAGCTAAAAAAGGAGAACAGTAGCTAAAACTTGCAGATGGCTAGCTGATAGTTGAAAAGTAGCTATTGTTTAATAAAATGCTAATGTCAAGCTAAAATTAGCTATAGTCTAGAAAAAATATCAAAATGGTAGCTAAAAGTTGCAGAATGGTAGCCAAAAGTAGCATAATAGTAGCTAAAGGCTAACTAGCAGAACAGTAGCTTAAAGGTAAGGAGTTAATAACAGAGCTAGTAGCTGAAGCGGATTTCAAAGAGAAAAATATTTTAAAATACTTGAAGAGATCTTTTTCTAAAGTGGAAATATGTGTAAAGTTAAATATTTTGAAAAGTATAAAAAGGTACATACACCAAAAGTCGTGACCCATCTGAATGAGCTGAACGTTTTGATGATAAACAGCTAAAATAGCACGAATTAGACTGCAATTACGTGGAAAAAGAAAAACTACAAGTGAAAGCTGAAGCAGCATTAACACATTAACTAACACACTTTGTGCTATTTTAGCTGTTAATAGACTAAAATGTGGTGCTCACTTTTGGCTTCTGTCTCTTTTATACTTCTTGATTTATTTAACTTTATTTATAAATATAGAAACACGATGAGCTCTTTGGGTTCATAAAAAACATTCAATGAAACCTTCAGCTACTTTTTGTATTAAGCTTTTATTTTGTAGCAAGTCATTTGCTAATTTTAGCTTCTACCTACTTTCAGCTAACCGTTTGCTACTTTTGGCTTCTAGTTAACATTTGAATACTTGTAACTACCCTTTTGCTACTTTAAGCTATCCTTTGGCTACTTTTTACTAGCATCCTGCTACTTTTAGCTTATATATTTTTGTTTTGCTGTTTTTTGGTTATTAGCTGAAGTGACCCAGAAAGAAAAACGTACGGTAGTTTTAAAAAAAAACAAGAGTTCTACTCATGTTGGCTTTTAGCCAGTTTGACCCCTTTTAGTTTTAAAGTTTCGGTCAGTTTTGGACGAACTGGACCGGACCTGTTTGGCGTCTTCGTTAGCGGAGGGCGTGGCTGGCATGACGGGTCCAACAGAACCGGTCCTCTGATTGGACAGCAGATCAAAGAGAATCAGGGAACCTGCGGCAGATGGTAAAGAGTTAAAATCAGAGTTCAAACAGAACCCAGGAGAACCTGGTTCTGGTTCTCATACCCAAGCTGTGCCCGGCCACCGAGATCCTGCCCCTGAAGTCCGGGTTCCTCTCCATGAAGACGGCGTGGAGACGGTTCATCTCCTGAGCCACCGTGTCCACGATGGTCTGACAGTAGGTGGGGCTGTTGTAGAAGAGGACGTCCAGCAGCGTCTCGTTGGTGAAGTGCCGGAGACGGCCGGTGCTCGGCAGCGTGATCTTCTTGATCCTCCTGGAGGACAAAAGGTTCTGGATCAGAGGACGCCCGAAAGGTTCTGGATCAGAGGACGCCCGAAAGGTTCTGGATCAGAGGACGCCCGAAAGGTTCTGGATCAGAGGACGCCCAAAAGGTTCTGGATCAGAGGACTCCAGAGGTCCGCAAGTCTCTGAGCCCTTCATCGAGAAACAACTTCAAAATAAAATGTTTCAAAGATAAAAAAGTTTCAATAATTCAGTTTTTTTTTCCAACAACTCGAAGCTAAAAACGTCTGAGTCTGAAACGTCCTTTAGCTGCGGCGGCCATCTTTAATTAGAAAGTAGCATCAAACTACAATCAGCACAACCACCGCTGGAAGCTCACAATCAAACAGATGCTAAAGGTAACAGAAGTAGCTGAAAGCAAAATATTAATAACAGCTAAAACCTAAATTTAGCACAAGCAGCTAAAATTAGTATTACAGTAGCTGAAAGCAAAAATTAGCACAACAGTAGCTGAATGTTGGAATATCAAAACGGTAACTGAAAGCAAAATATCAAATTCACCTGAAGTCTAAATTTAACACAAAAGTAGCTTAAAATTAATACAATTGTGCATTAAAGCTAAATTACATAGAAGCTAAAAGCTAAAAAAAGAAAAAGCCTAGAACCAAAATGCTAAAACTAGTACAACGGTTGAAAGCTAATTTAGCAAAAATGTAGTTACAAGCTAAATTAATGTTATAACAAGACCAACAGCAGCTGAACATTAAAATTAGCACAACGGTAGAAAAAAGTTTAAATATTAACGGTAGCTAAAAGCTCATCAGTAAAAACAGCTAAAACCTAAATTTAGTACAATAGAAATAGAAATTAGTACAACAGCTTAAAGCTAAATAAAAGCAAACTAAAAAAGCACCAAAAGATGCTGAAATTTGTACAACAGCTGGAAGCTAATTTTAGCAGAAATGTAGCTAATAGCTAAACTTAGCATAACAGTGCTAAACATTTATAACAGAATGCTGAAATTAGCAAAATAGCAGAATGCTAAGATTAGCACAATAGAAGCAGAATGCTGATAAACAACAGTAGCAGAATGCTACAATTAGCTAAATAAAAGATAAAATTAGCACAACAGTAGCTTAAAGGTAAAATGCGTACAATAGTAGCTTAAAAATAAATTAAAAAGCCAGTAGCAGAAAGCTAAAAATAGCAGAATAGATGCTGCAAGCTAAATTTAGCACAACAGTAGCTGAAAGCTAACTAAAAACCTTTAAAAGCTAAAACTGAAGTAGGCATGCTGCAGCAGATCTCAGACCAGTTTTTCAATTATTTAAGGTGACCTCTATTCATTTTATAAGAAAAAAAAAACAAACATATAAAAAGGTACAGGTATCAAAAATCACAGCCGAAAAGTTCAGAACGAGCCGAACGTTTCGATACTTGGACAGCCCCGTTCAATGAAAGTTTGCTGAAATGGTTCGAAAGAAGAAATTCTAAACAGGAAAGAGTCGGCGTTCAGGCGAACACCTGTCCTCCGCTCACCTGTCCACCCCCGTGGCGTCTCCATGAAGCGCCGTGTGCCACTGGACAGGAAGGAACTCCACCCGGCTGATGGCGTGCTCGTCCAGAGCTTTCTTAAAGTGACTGTGCAGCAGCTTCAGGGACACGCTGCGGAAGTCGTCCACTGAAAGCAGAACCACCTTCATCACCATCACCGTCGTCATCATCCCCACCATCATCCGCACCATCATCATCATCGTGCGTGTGAAAACTCACCGCACTCGATCACGCTCCGGAACCTGAGGTCGCAGACCGGACCGATCCCGTGGACCATGAACACCAGATGATCCACCGTGGCGAGCTCGCCTAGAAGAGACGCGTTAGAAACAGGAAGTTCTTCACGTTAGAAACAGGAAGTTCTTCAC
>NC_056498.1:46178057-46179443 GCF_014905685.2 Nematolebias whitei
CACGTTAGAAACAGGAAGTTCTTCACGTTAGAAACAGGAAGTTCCTCCAGGAGCCGGATGTTCCAGCTGACCACAGAGAGCTGAAAAAGTATTCACCCCCTTTGTTTCTTTTCCGATGCCTTAAAACTCAAATTTTAATCCATTTTCTGCAAAACTGATTAAATTTTTGTCATTTTTTAAGGTGAGCCGACTCTGGCGGCCATCTTGAATCTCAGATTTAATTGTAGATTCCAGTGGTTCGTGAGTTATTTTGCTAACAGACCTTTTGGCACCTTCGGTCACATTGATTGGAACGAGGAACTTCCTGTTTCCCTCCGTTCATCCAGTGAGATTACAGATTACCATCAGGCACTTCGTCGTGGTCGTCATCGATGCCCCTCTTCACCACTCGGGGCCGGGTCTGCTCGTCCTGAGTCGTGCCCCACTCGCCCGGCGCCGAGGAGGGCTGGAACTGCACGATGACCTACACAAACAAACGTTTGTTTTCATCATCGCCCAAACAAACAAACGAAGACGACGCGTTCTGACAGGACCCACCTTCGGGTTGTGCATGACGATGGTTTCTCCGGACGGGAACTCCAGCCGCCGGTGCCACTGATTGGTCGACACGGCTTTCTTATACTCCGCCTGAAGTCGGCAGAGTTACTGATTATTATTTATTTGTCAAAGTAAATAAAAACAACGCAGATCAGCATCGTCTTGATGAAACATGCAAGACCTTCCCTGAAAAAGACGCTTATGTGGAGCAGATGTTCCAAAACCTGCAGATGTTTTTCTTCATTTCCAGATGTGTCAGCTGCTCGTGACAGAGGCACTAATGTACCCCCATACCATCAGAGAGGCAGGCTTTGACACCAGGCTGGATGCCCCCTCTCCTCTTTAGTGCAGAGGATGTGGCGTTTGTGGTCTCCAAACAGAACTTCAGATTTGGATCCATCAGACGACAGAACAGTCTGGTCCAGAGAAGACGGCAGTGGTTCTGGATGGTGTTCACATCTGGCTTCTTCTTTGTCTGATAGAGCTTTAAGCAGCACCTGTGGATGAACTGTATTTACAGACGATGCTCTGTGGAAGAGTTCCTGAGCCCTGAACAGAACCAGACCTGGTTTTAGGCCCCTGAGGGAGATCACGACCATCAGCCTCGTCCTTTGATCTCAGAGATTTCTACAGATTCTTCTAATCTGTTGATCAGATTATGAACTGCAGATGATGGAGATTAAATTCTTTATCCAGGAACTTTATTGTGAAATTCTTCCACTCGTTTAAGGCAGACTGCTGAACCTCTGTCCATCTTTACTTCGTCTCTTTTTATCCCTCGTCCTCTGATGAACCTCAGACACTGAATGCTCCTCCAGCTGCTCATGACAGAAGCACTAATGTACCCCC
>NC_056498.1:46179453-46185428 GCF_014905685.2 Nematolebias whitei
AGAGGCAGGTTTTGACACCAGGCTGAATGCTCCTCCAGCTGCTCATGGGGACTCTTCCAGCCTGTTCCAGGAACAACTTTTCTGAGACGACTCGCTGCCACAAAATTCAAAACTATATTTTTTTGTGTGTTTAAACATTTGATACGTTCACGATGTTCGGTTGTGATGAAATAAGGGTTCATAAGATCTGAAACTCACTGCGTTGTTTTCATTTACTTTTTGCACAACGTGGCTCTTCTTAAATCTTGTAAAGCTCTTGACTAAATCCACCGGATGAATATCAAACGTGAAAGGTGTTTGGAGTCAAACCTCCAGCTTGTCGCTGAACTCCTCAGAGTACGGAACAAAGCGGCTGTCCGTGTCCCCCTTGTAGAACCAGGAGCAGCGCCGGACCTCCGTCGGCTCCTCCTCCCAGAACATCGCGGAGCGCGTCCGGTCGTAGAGCCGCACGTCGTAACGCCCTCCGTCTGTGCGTACGACTACGTTCTCTGGGTCCGGTTGAACTGGACGAACAGAAGCCAACAGATTTACGTCCGTGCTTCTCGGGAGAACGGCGTCGAAGTTTCTGTCGACCTCACCTGAGTTGTACGTCTCCTCGAGCTGTAGGGAGTCGATGATGCTGAAAGGAAGCCAGACGCTCTTTGACTCCACCTGTTTGCAGTAGAACCAGTGATGCTGGACCGCTTCGTAGACGTTGAAGTTGTACGGCATCACGGGGCCTGCAGGAACGACCGCTCCGGTGGAGGCTGCCGGAGCCGGAGGGGCTTGAAGATGAGCGAGAGGGGGCTGAAGGAAACAAAAAAAAGACCCGCAAAGATCCAGTTTGTGACTGCATCATAAATCTTTTCAGGTGTGGTGAAGATGAAGCTCGTCTACCTTTGTAAGCGCCGGTCCCGACGGGGGGCACATCTGCGGCGAGGAGCTGAAGGAGTAGGGGACCTGCGGAGACGTGTGCGTTGGCGGCAGCATCTCCGGAGCTGGAATGTACGGGCTGGCTCTGCTGCTGGCGGGGGTGTGGCGGTA
The DNA here is from genome assembly GCF_014905685.2 of Nematolebias whitei. NCBI lineage: Eukaryota > Metazoa > Chordata > Actinopteri > Cyprinodontiformes > Rivulidae > Nematolebias > Nematolebias whitei. The sequence continues at coordinate 46,180,477 of NC_056498.1, forward strand.
CGGGTTGTGACTCTGCTGCGGCGTCGGCGGCGGCGTCATGGTGGCAGGGGGAGGCGTGCGACACCCCACCGGGTTCGGCGGTGTCGTTTGGTAAACAGTACTCCCAAAAACCTGCGGGGGCGGGGTCATCCGTGAGGCTGCAGGTGGAGGCGGTGGAGCCACGCTGAAGCTGTTAGGAACAGAAACGGATCCGGTTGTTGTCTGGGCTGCAGATAAAGACGGCGGCACGTACGACGACCGGCCAATGGACGCGAACGGGTCAGAGGTCGTTACGGGGCTGGAAAAGTAGCTGAAGGTGGAGGATGCCGCCGGTCCGTTCCCCGACATCTGACCGAGGAAACGGTCTTCTTCTCCGACATCGGTGGAGTCGTCTGGACATGGAGAAGAAAAAACATGTTTTGAATAATATCACACGTTTAAACGTGACGGAAACAGGAAACATGACACAGAAAGTTGACTGAGGTTTGCACATAAATTGCAAATAACTTAAGAAAAATAATTTTATATTTTTTGATCAAATGATGGCAGCGTTTAAAATATTATACAAAAATATGCCAGTTAACTCAAAAAGATGTTAAAAACGTCAGATTTTACCATTTTTATTTAAATGCCTTCTAAAATAACTTACAATTAACACCCAAAGGATTAAAAACCACATGTTATTTCAGGCTAACCACTCTAACAGTGTTTATTTCTCTTTCCTCTTCAGAACAGCTGACAGCCTTAAGCCTAGCTGCTAGCCTAGCATGCTAACGAGCTAACTTCCGTTAAAAGTCGTTCTTCTTCGTCTCACCTCCTGACAGCGCCGTCGGACCGGAGGCCTGACTCACTGGCAAAAACGGCAAGTTGAAGTTAAACTCCGGAGCGGCGCTGAACAGTAAATTAGCGTTGGCTGTAGAAGCATTATTGTTTTTCCTATCTGCCATTTTCTCCCAGGGAACACGTAGCCACAACCGGAGAGGACTTTCGGAACCGGTCAGTCATAGCGGCGAATTTTGACGATCTGTAAACCGCCACAAGAAGAAGCTAACCTATGAAGTTGCAGTGCATATGGTTTCTAGATCTGCTAAAATTATGCAGTCACTTACGGGGGTCAGAAAAAAATAGCGACTTTGAATTGTTACTGCCACCTAGCGTTCAGGAGAATTACCAAACTTTGATTTAGTTTGGGTCTTTGCACGAGCGATGATGGTGCGTTTTATTATCCTGAGAAGTCGGAATTTTCGGGTTTTCAATGTGATTACGTTGCTCACCAAATGTACCGCGAATGGTAGTTAGCCGCAACAATTGTGTGACACAATTAGCGAATTTTACATTTTGTAATATTGTTTTTGGACCGAAACCAGTAGAGTCTGACGTGAAACTTTAATTGAGTTCTGAATTTTGAGTAAACGTGAAAGCAGCACAACTCATTCATTTAACTTAATTTACAGGCTGACTCGTTTTCAAGAGACCTGTTTTAAACCAAAAAACAGATGAGGTGCACACAACAATAAAAAATATATAACGTATTAAAATATAACGCGCTTTGCTTTTTGGCCTTCTTCTTCATTCACGTTACTAAAAATATTATTGTTTGTATAACTATTTAATGTAGTTTGTTTTTGTTTCAGTTACTCGTTATCACAGTATTATTCCTGCTCCGGTTTGTCCCGGTGCGCAAAACAAACGCGCATGTTCTAGGGAGCGGTGACGCAAATTTCCCGCGCTCGGTTCTGCGCTCCCTTTTAAGGAGGAAAGTTGTGGATTCGCGGATTTTACCGGCATATAATCTTGATTAATCTGACAGCTGTGAACCGGGTGAGGATGCCTTCTACGATGGACTGGATCAACGAGCCTCTGGGTGTCGTTGAGGGGATGTTCGGTAAGAACCGACGGCTAATCTGAACGCGTGGAGCTAGCTAGCAGCTAGCCGTTGCTAGTTTAGCAACAGTGCGCGTCACATGTTGTTCCTCTTTTAACGTAATTATCAACAATAAACAACAAAATTAGTCTGATTGGGCTCTTGAAGACGCTGTGTGTATCCACCTCAAAATTGTTGCTTTAAAATATGATTTAATGCATTTTTCTAAACTTCAAGACTGGTTTAAAATATAAGAATATAAATTATACAAACAGAAAAATGACAATAATTAGTTTAAATAGAGCCAATAACCTTTTTGGAATCTCAAACCAGAGGCAAAAAATAAATGTGTTTGCTCACGTTAGCCTTTAGCTTTGCTTCGTGATAACTAAAAAAATAATAATTATGTTTTTATAAACACATTTTATTAGAGCTGAGCGCTTAATAACCTTCAGTGACGTTTGTTAAAACAACTTAAACTGAATTATTAAAGTTAAAACAACTGGACACAAACTAAACTTGCTAAATAAAAGATCAAAGTAGTAGCAAAAAGTTAAAATGTGCTAAATGTTAATAGCTTAAATTAGCAGAGTAGACACTAAAACATCAAAACATTAGTTAAAAGATAAAATTACTTAAATTAAAAACTAAAACCAGCCGAATAGCCGCTTACAAACTACATTTAACTAAAGAGTAATTAGAAGCCAAAGTTTGCAAACCTGTAGCTGAAAGCTATAATTGTTAAAACAATATGTCCAAGTTTGAACTAGCAGAATGATGCGTAAAAGAGCTAAATTCTAAAATCAGCAGAATAGTAGCTAAAACCAAAGTCCACAAAACAACTTAAATTGAATAAAAAAGATTAAACCAGTAAAGTTACGTATTAGAACCTGCAAAACCAGCTAACGGGTCAACAAAGTAGCGTCCAGGATAAAAAAATATATAGTAGCTAAAAGCTAAGTTTACAATAAGTAAAAGAAGCAAATGATACCTAAAACCAAAAGAATAGTAGCTGAAAGCTAATATTCACAGAAGTAAGCCAGCAGAGCACCAGGTAAAAGCTAAACTAACCAACCGCTTCTAAAAGTTAAACTTCAAATAAGTAAAGTTTATTTGTAAAACAACTTTCATAGATACAATATCACAAAAAGTAGCTAAACGTAAAAAACCCCAACAAAACAGCTTAAAGCTGAAATCTAAAGAAATGTGGCTTAAAACTAAATTCAGCAAATTAGCAGATAGAAGTTCAAATTAGTAAAACAGTGGCTGAAAGCTAATATGTCAGAGCTACAAGGTAGCTAAAAGCTAAAAATGAAGCAAATAGACTGAAGATGTGGAAAAGTGGTAGAAATGGACACGCTGCAGACAGATGTATAATAAATATATTTTTTAAGATCAGGTTTGGCGGCACAGCCGGTTGTGGGACTCTGGTTTATTCGGCTCGTGTCTTTTTGATATTTTAGCTGCTTCCCAGAACCATCGGCCCTCAGGATGGGAGGCGAAGGTGGTGGAGTTTTTCAAGGAGCAGCTAAAGGAGAAGGAAGCTCAGAGCTCGGTGACGTATCTTCGGCTGTTCAGCTGCTTCGCCTGTTGTGTTCCGCGTGACGTCGCTCTGTGGCGTGACGGCCATCTTTGTCTTTAGGTCCCCTCCCTGAACGACGTCCCCCTGCACTACCTGAAGCCCGACAGTCTGGTGAAGTTCCGCTGCCTGATCCAGGACATGTTCGACCCGGAGTTCTACATGGGGGTTTACGAGACCGTCGATCCGTCCACGAACGCAAAGGTGCGTTCAAGATGGCCGCCACGGCTAATCACACTTGACCAACATGAAAATGGCTACGACTCCGACCGTTTTACAGACGCTGGTGGTTGTTTTCAAGGTTTGACTAAAACTCGTTCCTCAGCCGAAGATGATCTCAGGCTGAAAGGCGGCGGGCGACATGCATTCCTGTTGTCTCACTTCCTGTCTGCCTCTCCTCAGACGCTGCGGTGTGGGAGGTATAAAGACGTGGCAGAATGTTCGGTGAGTTCACCTCTGATGGCTTCTCTTCGGCTCCTCCGTGAGGCTCCAGCAGTAACTCTACTTTCATCTTCAGGTGGACTTTAGCTCCAGAACCATGACGACCGCGGAGAGACAGACCTTCTACTGCGTCCCGATCCCCGGAGAAAACTCCTGGGTCAAAGAAATATCCTTCTGAAAGAGCCGAAAGAAGACGCTGCGTGGGTTTAACGTGAGCCGAAATGTTTGAAAATGTAACATTAAGACTAGCATAAAAGTAGCTAAATATAAATTCAGCAAAACTGTAGCCAGAAGCTAAAATCAGCCAAAGAAAACATAGAAGCCAAAATTTATAAAACTTTATGTAGAAGCTAAATTTAGCAAAACAGCAGCTAGAAGCTAAATGTCATGAGATGATGAGAATAATTTTTTTTAAGAAATGTTTGACCCCTTTCTCAATGATCCATGGGCCAGAACCGGCCCGACAGTTTGGGACCCGTGTTTGTCGTTTTCTTTAATCCCGCTCCACATGTATGCCGGCGGCAGCCAGGCGCGAGTCGTCCCGTCCACCTCGTACGTCCCCAGCAGACAGAAGAGGAGCTTCGAGGAGGACGAGGACATGGACGTTCAGCCGCAGAAGGAAGGACACGCCGGTACCATCGCTTGTTTTCAAAATCCGAAACAGGAACAGTTCTGGATTAAAACGTAGAGCTCTGTGGTTCTTTTAGGTTCTCAGAGTCCGGTGGAACAGCACGGAAACGGTGACTGTAAGCGTCAGGAGACAGAAGCTCCGTCTGGTCGGGAAACCTCAGCCTCCCACCTGGACCTGAACTTTCCTCTGCCGGGGGAGAAGGGCCCCTCCTGTCTGGTCAAGGTACCGTGTCCTGCGTCACACCGGGGTACAGTGTCCTGAGTTACACCGGGGTACAGTGTCCTGCGTCACACCGGGGTACAGTGTCCTGAATTACACCGGGGTACAGTGTCCTGCGTCACACCGGGGTACCGTGTCCTGCGTCACACCGGGGTACAGTGTCCTGCGTCACACCGGGGTACAGTGTCCTGCGTCACACCGGGGTACAGTGTCCTGCGTCACACCGGGGTACAGTGTCC
>NC_056498.1:46185528-46189895 GCF_014905685.2 Nematolebias whitei
GTCACACCGGGGTACAGTGTCCTGCGTCACACCGGGGTACAGTGTCCTGCGTCACACCGGGGTACAGTGTCCTGCGTCACACCGGGGTACAGTGTCCTGCGTCACACCGGGGTACCGTGTCCTGCGTCACACCGGGGTACAGTGTCCTGTGTCACACCGGGGTACAGGAGGGCAGCGTGGTGGCATATTTGGTAGAGCTGCTGCCTCTCAGTGAGAAGGTCGCCTGATCAATACCAGCCTTTTTGGGTGGAGTTTGTATGTTCTCAGTGTTGCTTGTGTTTTCTCCAGGTACTCCGGTTTCCTCTCACAGTTAGACTGATTGGTAACTATAAATTGTCCCTAGGTGAGAGAGTGAGAGAGAATGGTTGTCTTGTTTGTCTCTACGTGTCCCTTTTGATGGACTGGAGACCTGTCCAGGGTGTTTCCCACCTTTTCCACAGTGATGGCTGGACATGGGCACCAGTGACCCCCACGACCCAAAAAGAAAGAAGCGGGTAAAGATAATGGATGAATACATACAGGATTTAAAAAAACCTATTTATAATCAATTGGGTCAGTTCTTCCCTGAAGAACCACTAGGGGGCAGTAAAGTGACGGAAGTTTCTGGAGCGTCTAATTCTGACAAAGTTAAAAATCTTTTAGACTTTTTTTAAGATTTGTCAACTTTTAAAAATGGTAAAAACAGAATTTACATGAAAGATTTGTAATTGGACGTAAATAAGCATCTTTAAAAAAGTAGCTAAAAAAAATTAATAAGTAGCTAATAAGTAGCTAAAACAATAAGTAGCTAAAAAAAATTGCCAACAAAAGTAGCTAAAAAATAAATAAATTAGTAGCTCAAAATAAAGGTTGAATGAATGAATGAAAAATTAATAAGTAGCTAAAAATAAATATATAATTGGCTAAAAATGAGTTAAAGAATAAATAAGTAGCTCAAAAATAAATGAGTAGTTAAAAAATTAAGTAGCTAAAAATGTAGCTAAAATATATATATACATATATATATATATATATATTTTAAAGTAGTTAAAAAATAACTTGAACGTTTGTATGTGGAAAAGTTTGGAATCTAATTTAGAGAATGCAGGAAGTCTGAACCCGATCCTTTGCGTTCTGGACTCATTCGGGTTGGGAGTTGTTGCTGTTTGTGCCGCAGGTGGTTTAAGATCTGGACCGGTTCTGTGTGTCGTTCGGCAGGTCTACGAGGACTGGGACATCTTCAAGCTGAACGACGCGCTGGAGGTCTACGGGATCCTGTCTGTCAGCCCGGCTCTCAGCGCGCTGGCTGACGAGAAGTACGACGCGCTCGCGGGTGTTCCTGTGCACTTCCTGTTCCCGTTCGGCTCTCATCGACTCTCCTCTGCAGGGACGCCCTCCTGGACCCGTCGGAGTGCATGGAGACCGCAGAGGAGCAGAGGGTCCACAGCCCGCCGGCCTCTCTGGTCCCTCGCCTCCATATGGTCTACGCCAAGCCGCTGCTTCACAACAACCCCCTGCTGCCGTGCACGCCCCCGCAGGACACCAGCACCTGTAAGCAGCAGAGACCAGTCTTTGTGGACCCGTCTAAAACTCTGAGGCGTTCGCTGAGCCTCGTGTTCGAGGACGCCGCAGCTGCCGTCCTTGAACCAAAGCCTTAATAACGTCCGACAGTGTCTCCTGTACATTACAGGGCTTTATAAAGAAAGTATTATTATTATTATTATTATTATTATCACTCGTCTTGGAAGAGCGCTCGTTTCTTTTGTCGAAGGGGGGTGGGGGGTGGAGACATTGGTGACTGAGACACGTCTGTACGCTACGTCAGTTCTGTCATTTTTGGGGGGGTGGGGTGTCGGCAGGCAGGGCGCCCTGCTTGTACCGTGGTAGGAGAAACACTGACGTCCCACTAGGACAAGACCCCGGGACAGACCAGAACCCTGTGCAGGGATCATTTATCGTCTCTGTTCCTTGTGCTCCCCCAGGAGGAGCAGGAGAGGGAGGTCTGGGTTCCTCCTGGACTCGTCGCCTCGTCGACCCGGCCTCAGGTGAGCGGGAGAAGACGGAGACGACGGGTCAGTAGTTTCTGAACCGTCAGAGAAATCGACGATGTGAATAAGTTCATACGAACTGCGTGTTTGACACTACTCTCGGCTACTACCACTCATGTCTGTAAACTGAGTTTCAGCCATTTTTCTGTTTGCTAAGGTTGGTTAGTTGTGGCGGCCATCTTGATTTGGGTTGGCTGGTGTTGAAGCTCGTTTTGCGTTGCATGCACTGAGACCGACCCGGTTCTGAGCTTCAGCCTCGTTTGCGTTCAGCGGAGTGAGAGAGCATGAACAAAACACTCGTTATTTCAAAGTTTGACACGGTTCAGAGTGAACGCACCACGTTCCTGTCGTTGCCGTGGGAACGTTTTCTTAATCCTCCGTTTCCTCCTCAGTTTTCTCGTCAACGCCGAGCGAGGCGGCCGCGGTCAGGGAGGAGCTGCTCTCGTACTTCACTCGAGTCCTCCTGGGCGACGCTCTGGCAGCAGAGTTCCTCCTCCTGCAGCTCATCTCCACCGTGTACGTGGCGTTCTGATGGAAGCCCGTTGTTGAAACCGAGCGTTTTCACCACCGCGGGTTTGTTCTCTTGCAGCTACGCCAGGAGGGACGTCCTGCCGCTGGGCAAGTTCACGGTGAACCTGAGCGGCTGTCCGGCTGTGGCCTCGTACACCGAGCGCCTCTACCAGATCCTCCAGCAGCTCGTGCCTTCGGTGAGTCCACTTTAGATTTTTATTCTGGATCCGTTCCTCGGCTCGTAACTCGTTCCTGTTTTTGTTCCGTTTCTTGTCTCAAAACGTTCGGCTCGTTCAGGACGTTCCTGCTGGGACTGTTATATTTAGCTTTTATTTCTCTCTGTGCTCTGGTGAAGACAGACGTGTCTCCCTGTGCTCCGTCCCCCCAGCTTTCGTCCTGTGAACCTTAAAAAGCCTCTTTTTTCTGCATATCTCTTAATTTGAAGGATCAGCTGGTCTCTCAACAAAATGGATGAACTTCTCCTGACAGGAGTCAGGGTCAGGAGGACCCTCTTACCTCGACGGAAACAAATTGGAATCATGATAACTGGTTATTTTGCTGTTTGGCTGGTGAAATCTTGGATCGTCTGTAAATTCGTGTGGACGTGTCGAAGCTCGGCAGCACTCAGACTGAATTTGTGGAGCTGCGTCAGGGAGCTGGAGCAGCTGTTATCAGGACTGTGATCTCTCTTGCAGCACACATGAAGGTGGGAATAATCTGGAGAAGCTGTGAGCTCGACCTTCGGCGTAAATGATCAATTCGGCTGTTTTTGAGTTCCATCAGAGGAATATATACCAGCGAGACTTTAAAAAGGCAGAAACAACAATTCACGAGTTCTGCCTGACCCAAACTGTGGCCTTGATGCCGGACTTATCTCAACTCCCCCAAGGTCATGGACATGTGACAGAACCTCAACTGAGCTGAAGATGAACGTCACCTTTTATCTGGACAATGGCTGAGGGGGGGCTCTGGACTATGCTACGACTTTCCCTTAAAATTCAATGTCTTCACCGCCTGTATGTTCATGTATAACATCTGTTAAGAATAAGAAGGCCGCGCTATTTATAGCAGCAGCTTCGTGCACTCCGTCCATCTTTCGGACGACTACGTACGTGTTCTCGTATCTCGGTGCGATGACGATAAAGTTTATTCTTCTGGTTCTTTGTCGGCCATGTTTTTCTGATTGGAAATGGAACTGTCTTCACGTCCTTCAACCCTTTTCAGCTGTTTATCTGTGTCTGCTTCTTCTCATTTAAACTTTTTAGCTACTTTTTATGTATTTTTCTGCTAATCCGAGCATTTTCTTTCTATTGTTTGCTAGTCTTTGCCTTTTGCGTTCCTTTCACCGTTTCTGCTCATTTCAGATTTGTTGAAATCTATTCAGCTTTTATTTTCCTGCTTTCGGCACGTCGGCTGTTTAAATTCAGCTCGTTAACAGTTTAGCGATGAAGCCTTTTCAGCAAAGTGTTTTCACAGGAAATTACGTTTCTCTGGTTTTTTGTTTTTTAAATATTCATGAAACGTTCCGTGTTGCAGTCGTACTACCTGGCCATGAGCCTGCAGAACATGAACCGGATGCGGTTGGCGCCGAAGAAGGACTACGTGGCGAACCGACTCGTGAGCGGCACCCTGCAGCTGGACAAGAACACCACCCTGTTCCTGGACGAAACCCGGCTGGAGCAGGGACAGCTGGACGCCACGGGTGAGGCCCCAACGTGCGGCCGGAGGGCGCCGCTGCCCCGTGCTTGTGTAAAAACAGCGCCCTGAGACACAAACTTTGTGTGTGTGTGTTGCAGGTGTGTGTGACGTGACGCTGACACCTGTGTGTGT
>NC_056498.1:46190295-46194661 GCF_014905685.2 Nematolebias whitei
TGTGTGTGTGTGTGTTGCAGGTGTGTGTGACGTGACGCTGACACCTGTGTGTGTGTGTTGCAGGTGTGCGTAACGTGACGGCTCTGGGGAACGTGATCTCGTGGCAGAAGGTCGATTACGACTTCAACTACCATCAGATGGAGTTCCCCTGCAACATCAACGTGCTCGTGGTGTCCGAGGGCCGCTCGCTGCTGCCGGTGAGAGCAAAGACTGAATGAGCCGGGCTGCAGGGACCCCCTCCCTCCTATATGAAGCCCCGCCCCCTGGGCGTGGCCATGGAAGGGTTGGGTTTCCAGCCGTGGTCAGGCGACACCCCAGCTGCCGTTCAGACCCACACCCCCCAGCTGGCACGTCGCTCCGTCGCCTGAGGAATGCGCCGCGTGCTATTCGTGGCAGCGGCTCTGATGAGTTGCTATGGCAACAGCCGGGCGCCGTCATGCAGCAGAGCGCCGCCCACGGCTCCGCAGAAGTCCAGACTGTCGGCTGTGAGGTCAAACGTCTCGCGGTGCCTGAGCTCCTCTTGGACCTGAAGGTTTTTCTGCCCGAACCCACAGGTCTGACCCGGTTCTGAAAAACATCAGAATCCTGAGTCGTTTAAACTAAACCGGTTTCCAGTTCTGACCCAGCAGCTGTAGAACCTCCTACAGTTGCAGAACCCCCTGTGGTTTCCAGTACTGGCCTCATGGTTCTGGAGGAGTTCTGCTCAGCTCTCTGAAGGTCCACCACAGCATCAGTCAGGTTGAGGTTCTGGACTCTGACTGTACCTTGGTTCTGTTTTTTCTGACCCGTTCTGTTGTAAGTCAGCTGCTGGGTTTGGGATCATGGTTCTGTTGGACCCAGTTTGGTCCAAGTTTCAGCTGTTGGGACTCCAGAACCCTTTGGTCTCCTGGTCCACCCAGTGACTGACAGGAGCCCGAACCATCAGCCTCCACCCTCGTGCTGACAGCTGTTTGCTGCAGTGCATTCTGGGTAAACATCTGACCTCTGGTCTGGTTCTGGTACAGAAGTCTTGTGGGTCCTTCATATGAAACTTTACAAACCTCAGTGGTGCTGCCATGTTTTTAGACAGGTCATGACCTTTGACCTGCAGTCTCTGCACTGTCTGACCTTCAGGGTGAATCTGCTGTCAAGATTGACAGCTGTATTTAAACTTGTGAATAATCTCTGTAGAACGATGGACGAGTTTGGAAATGACCTTTGACCCCTCCCAGATTAACGGGCACCAACAGCTGCTTCTCGGAGGTCATTGCTGATGTCTTTCCGCCTTGGTGTTGTGCCAGCACACACCTGTCTCCAGAGCTGCTGCTCTGTTAAAGGCGGTCCCACCGAACAGCAGCTGGACCTCTGAGGTCCGGTGGAGGCAGCGAGGCCGGAACCAGTTTTATGTCAACACTTTGATGCAGGACGTCCCCGTGTCTCAGAGCGGCTGTCCTCTGTCTCCTCAGTCCGATTGTCGCGTCCACCTCCAGCCTCAAGTGGCCCCGTTCACCGTGGAGGAGTACGTCAGCGGCGTCCAGGGTCCGCAGGCCTCGTCGCAGCTCAACAAGTTCAGGATGTACCTGAGCGCCGCCCGGCTGCTGGACTACAGCATCCCGGACGAAGTGACGAAGGTGAGACCCGACGGTCCGAGGATCCCGTCCCACGTTTGTCCTCGTCAGCAGGAGACAGGTTTTCTTTAAAGCTCTCGTCTTTGTGCCTCCTCAGTCGGTTGAAGATGACTTTGTGGACATGAGGAAGGACGACCCCCAGGGTGTTTCGGCCGAGGACCTCCACAGGATGCTCGTCGTGGCCAGGTGAGCTGAATCGTCACCCGCCCCTAAACCTGAATGTTAGTTTCATTCAGCCTCTAAAAGGGACAGTTCAGCCATTTTGAAGTGGGTTCCAGTGGAAGTTATGAATAACAAGCTGAAGGACGGCTGAAGAAGCTGAAACTGAGCTAAAGCTAAAAGAAGCAGAGCATTAGCTTAAAGCTAAATGCTACAAAACATTAGAAGCTTAAAGTAGCAAAAGGTAAGTTGAAACCTGAAAGCAGCAAAAGTTAAAAGTAACTAAACTTTTTTTTAAAGCTGAGTAAAAGATGTAGGTAGCTGAACATTAGCTAAAAGTTTAAATAACAATGAAGGTTATCTAAAAGCTAAATGTATAAAGACTGACTGGAAGCTGAAAGTAATTTAAATATGCAGAACGTTAGCCAAGAACTAAACGTAGTGAAACTTTAGCTACAAGTGAAAGTAGCTAAAAGCAGGAAAGGGCAGGTTAGGACAGAGCTGGTAGCTAAAGCAGAACAATTATTTTGAAGAGATCTCTAATAAACTAATGCTCGTGTAAAAGTTAAAAACATTAAAACCTTTCACGTCTGGTTGTAAAATGTTAAAGATTGAGTTTTAAAACTCGGTGATCCACTTCAATTTTAGCTTGTTGGACGTGAACATCATCTGCTGCAGGTAGGACGTTCATAACCTTTCTGTAGAACCTCGTTTTAAAACGGCTGAAGTGCCAGAGAGTCGGCAGCTGCTGCCTTTTGTCCCAGCAGAGCCACCGTAGCTTCATCATGTTTTCACATCTTCTCTGAACCTTGAACGACCAGACGTGTCCGTCTTTGAAACATTCGGATCAATTTCACGATGCTAAACGCGTTCGCTTTCCGACAACACGTGCGACGCTCTAATCTAATGGGAGGCGAGTTGTTGCTGACGGAGTTTGTCCGCAGGTTGTTGTCTCTGAGCCTGGGACAGACGTCTCTGTCCCGGGACGTCTGGGCTCGAGCCAAACACATGGAGACGCTGCGCAGGAGTCGGCTGGAGCAGCACAGGAGCGTCAACGGCAACGAGCCGTGACGGAGCTGCCGCTTTTCTTTCACGAAACAGTTTGTAATAAAGTTTTTCATGGGACTTTAGTTCAGTTCAACTTTTTGTATATTAAATGCAACTTCTTAATTATTGTCATTTTCTATTAAAGTATTTTGCTGCAGACCAAAACTAACGAGTTCTTACTTTATTTAACGTTTTGTTTTTTTTATTCCAAAGGAGCTTCTCGAGACGACGTGTAAAATGCACTTTTTATTAAACACACCCACAGGAGATAATAAATAGAATATTTTAGTATACAATACACTGAAAACAGTCATATGGAGGAGGACATGACGACAACGTGAACGCCAGTGCTCGGAGGAAAAATGTGCTTTTACAGTGCAAATAAAAGTCGTAACGAAAAGACTCAGCAAATTATGACGTCAGCGTTTGGACAGAAGAACCAGGAATGATACAACGCTCCAGTGTGAAAACTTAAAAACCACCTCCGACCATCAGCAGCCGAAACTGTTTCAACCAGAAAAATAATATCTTACCTGCTGGTGGAGTGACGAAAACAAAACAGGAAACAGCTGACCTTTACCTCTGGATATAAACACGACAACACTCAAAAACACGGTCATGGTTCGTCTTGATTTTCATTATTCTGCCCCCGACGGTTAATGGATCATCTAAACCTCGTTTCTTGAGGTTAAAAATAAAATCTGTACAATAGAGCATCTAAATATAATCTACGGCAAGAATTCCTAAATACCAGCAGCAGAGCGCACGTTCCGACACGTACCGTCTAATTCCTGCTCGTTTCTACAAATAAATAAATGCTCTGGTGTCTGAAGGAAACGAGACAAAACGTAACGACCCTGAACGGTTTCCGAGCGGTACACCAAACGTAACAGCAGAATTAAAAAAAAAGCAGATTTTCTATAAATACCTGACAATAGAAATAATCCCACTTTAAGGCAAATACGCTTTCAGTTTTGGGGCGTGCGTAAAATAAAAGCGTCGGTGTTCCTCACAAACGGGTGGGTTGCATATATGCGAACTATATGCTACACTCCGGTACTGGTCAAACATGCAGTACAGAACCAGCTATGGATGAACTCAAATCCCAAATTTAAAAACCGAACTGAAAAGTTAACGTCACCATAACTCCAGCGTGCAGTCCCGATATACTACACTCATAAAGGCAAAAAGCTGAAGGGAAGCGTTCCCAGGAAAACGTGAACGGTACTCACTGTACATATTGACGACAGGACACTCTGAAAGCGACGTTGCACCGGGCTGCGGCTGCTGGAGACTCGTTGGCTAATGGCATTTGCAAAGGAGGCAGAAAACGTCACACAACACAAGGTCTGCAGTCTTGTTGCCAGAGATATGAACATGTTCAATAAAACTGACAACGTAAAGTGACTCGTCTAGAAGTCGTCTCAAATTTGTGCAAAGCTTCTCTAAAGTAGTCCCGAGTCGTCACAGGCATCTCTGCGTCTTCACTTTGCTGTGGTCGTCTCAAACCCGTCTCCGACGCGTCTCGAACCCGTCTCCGACGCGTCTCGAAC
>NC_056498.1:46194671-46206992 GCF_014905685.2 Nematolebias whitei
CCCGTCTCCGACGCGTCTCGAACCCGTCTCCGACGCGTCTCGAACCCTTCTCCGACGCGTCTCGAACCCTTGTCCGACGCGTCTCGAACCCTTCTCCGACGCGTCTCGAACCCTTGTCCGACGCGTCTCGAACCCTTCTCCGACGCGTCTCGAACCCTTCTCCGACTCAACAAAATGGTTAAATCGTGTCATCTGGACCAGTTTCTTTAAGTAAAGAAACGTTTCGTCCCCCATCCAGAGGACTTCCTCCTGTTGGAATCTCAGAAGTTGACTTTTAACACGTGCAAACAGAGCACAACCATCCGAAACTATCAATCATCAACAGCAATCAACCGTTTTAGGCCAGATGGCCAACTTGCTACTCACAGAAACAGCCTGAGGACAACCAAGACCAAAGTGGTTCAGAAAATCGTTTTGTTAAAGAAACTGGTCCAGATGACATGATTTAACCATTTTTGTTTTCTACCTGGATGATTGAGCTCACACGTTTTTCTGAACCACTTTGGCCTTGGTTGTCCTCGGGCTGTTTCTGTGAGTAGCAAGTTGGCCACCTGCCTAAAACACTTGATTGCTGTTAACGATTGTTTTGGACGGATGGGTCCTTTTGCATGTGTTAAGTCTGATTCCAACAGGAGGTTGTCTTGAAACAGCAGTGAAGTTTACCTATGGGACAGATCTTGTTGGCAGGCTGCAGACTGACGAAGTCCTCTGGATGGGGGACGAAACGTTTCTTCACATAAAGAAACACGATTTAACCATTTTGATGTCATCTACCTGGATGATTGAGCTTACAAAACTTTCTGCTCCAACTCATCCCAAGCATCTTCTGTAGTTCTATTTTGACACCTTCAAAGTTCTTGCATCAGAAGCTACAGCCCCAAATGTCCAGGTCCAAAACTGGTCCATATCATCCCGTCCTCTTTTCAAGTGAGCACCAGTCGGTTAAATTATTAACACGGTTGTTGAAGAGGGCAACAAAATAATGTGCGCGGCCTAGAGTACAGTTCTACGACACGCACGCAAAAATACGCGTTTTTTTTTTGTTTTGTTTTTTATCTGGCTGCAAAAACACAACCACACTTGTCACAAACGCTCAGACTTCATGAAGCTGTTGTCTTAAAGTTTAAAGTCTCCAAACAGTCGCAGCCCAGTGAGGTACGACCTGAACTGTTCTGACGTGGTCCAGATGACACCGAGATTCTCTAAAATAACTACGTACGGTAAGTTGTACACACGGAACTGTCCTTTGGGTTTCACGTAACGGTGTTTGGTCAGTTGTTACGCAGGAGTGCTGCTTAAACGGGATGAAATAAAAGTACATAATTAGCTATCAATGCTCCACGAGCACTGTGGATATTCAAGTTCCGACTAAAGACCGTGACGCGTTTGCATAAACAAAAAAAACGCTCTTTGGGAGTACTTTGAGGATGCAATAAAAATCTATATACTTTATAACTATATAATCTATAACTCTTGGTTATCTGTTGAGCTTTTCCCAAAGAAATGCACCCATGGAGTGATTTACTTCAACAGTGAAGTATTTCTGGAGTGATTTAGGATTTGGACGGACTGCTGAATCCCAAGACATGGAAAATGCAGTTACCCTGCACAAGAACCAAGTTCAACCTTTACGGCTGATACATATCATGTCTTTGATATGTATCCGTTCGTTTTCTAAACCTGCTTTGTCCTGTTCAGGATCATCATTCTGCTACGACCGCACCAAAGTCCTACAAAAACACCAGGTTTCACGACTGCAGCTTCCACGGAGAGGCACGTCTCATCAGCAAACCCTAAAACTGGACGGTGTTCGAGGTTGCGTGGCAAAAGGAAACTGGATCAGTGCTCTGAAAAACAGAAAAATCCACAACGATGTGCGTGTAAACAGTCCGTCATGTTGGGTTCAGGGATCTGTCAGTTTTCTACAAGAGTCTTCGTGAGAAATAGGTTCATTTAAGGGCAAATCTAAGAGCGTGTATTTGGCCTATGAATGACACTGTGCAAGCTTTCGCTGATGCTACCGTTTAGAAAGTTTCTCGATGTAGAACTACAAAATCCTGCTACAAGGAAAGAACTAGATCTGAATGATCCTCGTCTGGCACTGAGTAAACATTGCCTTCAGCTTGTTTTCTTGAGCCTCGTTGACGGTGTCCGGCTCTGGGCTCTTCTGAACCTTTGCAACAGCGTAGTTGATGCCCTGGGTGAGTCCGGCCTGGGTAAGGCTGGCCACCTGGACCATGGAGCTCTTGATCTTGGCAAAAGGAGACACCGCTCGGCTGCCGTTGCTGTCGGCAGGCGAGGGTCCGAGGCTGCCTTCCATCTGCGAGCCCAGACTTCTCTGGGAGCCTCCTGAGACTGTGGAACTGGGTTTCTGAACGGAGAGGAAGTTGGAACCAGAGGTAGAGGTTTGGATGTCCAGGTGGGAAGGCCTGGGGAGCTGAGGATCCTCATACTGACTCTGCAGCTCTGAGTTTGGCTGCTTGACCGAGTCCGCTGGGGTCTTTTGCACAGGCACTGCAGGGTTGAGAGGTGGGCGCTCACCGAACACCTCAACAGGTTTGGTCTGTGCGTCCTGGATAAACTGGTGGCAGTAGGCGTCGATGGGAGTCCCAAAGTCGATAAGAAGGGCTTCTTCTGCCACGGAGGCTGACCCCGGTGACGTGTCACTTACATGAGACAAGCCTTCTTGCACGTCTCCGCAGCCAGTGACTCTGATAATTGAGGGAATATTTAATTCTGTGCTACCGATGGACTGGGAGCGGCTCCCCAGACGTGGGTTTGATGCTACAATGCCACAGCTTGGTAGAACGTAGTCCACTTTGTCAAAGGAGCTGGTGCACGGACGCTCGAGGTCCGAATTATAGGAATCCGAGTCTGAGGAGTTCTCATAGTGCTCATCGCTCATGTCCTTTAAGACTCCTGCGCCTGGGTTGTTGTCCGACGTCTCCAGGCTGCTGTCCGACTTCCACAGGTTGACGTGCATAGTTGGTTTGAGGAAACTGACGGTCACGTCGGGCTTAGAGAAGTTCCCCAGCTTACCAAGTGGCTTAAAGGGGCCGATGTTTACGTTCGTCTTGGTCTGTTTCACCTTCTGATTAAGAGAGGAGAATTTGTTGAGGAGGAAACTTTTGCCCTGCGAGAGACCGGAGCTGCCCTGAACCTGGTCTGCAGGTTTGTTCTGGATCCCCATTATGTCCTCGTGTGGTTTACTCTGCCGCCTGGAACACAAAAACACTCAGTGAGCCACAGCTAAAGAAACAGAACAATGCCAGCTAATAAGTTAAAAGGTAGCTCAATGGTTACCAAAATGTAAAAGTAGCAAATTGCTAGCTAGTCCTTGGCAAGACACTGTGTCTGAAAAGTTCAAAGGAAAAAATAAACTAACACTAGCTACAATGAAAAAGTTTCAAAAAGCTAGCCTGAATCACCAAATCGCTAATTAAAAGTGACAAATGCTACCTGAAAGTAGCAAAACACTAGCTAAAATATAAAAGTAGCTCGAATAACATTGGGAAAATTTAGTTTTGCACTATCGATGGCACAGAGCTAACAATAGTTAGCAATACACCAACAAGGTTGAATGATTGAATTTAATGTAGCTAAACACCAGCTAAAATAAAAGTGCCATAAAGCTAACGAAAAGTGCCAAACTGCTAACTAAAAGTGGAAAATATAAGTTAAAAGCAGCAGAATTCTAGCCAAAATATAAGCAGCACATTAACTGTAATTTGAAAGTGTAAAAAAAATGTAGCTAAAGGTTAGCTAAAATGTAAATGCGACAGAAAAGCTAGCTAAAAGTCCCGCAATGCTAACTTAAAGTGCCAAACACAAGCTAAAGTAACTAAATGTGAAACTAAATATAAAGTAGCAATACGCTAACTAAAATGTAAATGTATAAAAACGTGACTTAAATGTAGCAACACTAGTTAAACATGACAGAAAGCTAACTAAAATTAGAAAATGGCCTAAACACTAGCTAAAAGTAGCAAAAATCTAGTCAAAATATAAGTAGCATAATGCTAACTATATTTGAAAGTGTTAAAATGCTAGCAAAAACGTAAATATGACAAAAAACTGGCTAAATGTACTGTATTGCTAACCAACAGTGCCAAACACTAGCCAAAATTATCAAAATGCTAACCAAAATATAACTGTAGCAATACAATAACTAGAATGTAAATGTATAAAAATGTGGCTTAAATGTAGCAACACTAGCTAAAGTGTAAACATGACAGAAAGCTAACTAAAGTAACAAATGGCCTACAAATGGCAGCAAACACTAGCTAAAAGTAGCAAAATTCTAGCTAAAATATAAGTAGCACAACGCTAACTGTAATTTAAAAGTGTCAAAATGTACCCCAGTGTAGCAAAAAGCTAGCTAAAAGTACCACAATGTTAACCAAAATGGAAAAGTAGCAATATGCTAACTAGAATGTAAATGTATAAAAATGTGGCTTAAATGTAGCAACACTAGCTAAAGTGTAAACATGACAGAAAGCTAGCTAAAAGTAAAAAAAGGCCTTCAAATAGCGGCAAACACTAGCTAAAAGTAGCTAAATTCAAGCCAAAATATAAGAAGCACAACGCTAACTGTAATTTGAAAGTGTCGAAACGTTCCTCCGTGTAGCAACAAACGACTAAAAGTGGCAAAACGCTAAGGTTAATGTTGAGTATTTAGAAAATATCTAAATTATATTAAAAGTCGACCTGTTCCGAATGAGCCGAACCTTTCGACAGCTGAAGGTTGAAAACGTTCAAAGTGTGCAGTCGTTACGTGTCCAAGTGAAGGAGAGAACAAAGAGAAACAGGATCTCTACAGTGTGATACTCGCCTCTCCAGCTTCTTCTCCACCACCAGCAGGTCGAGCCCCGTAGCCTGTTTAGTTATGCGCAGCATTTCGGCTATGCACTGTAGCGTATCTGAAAACGTATCACGAAGCGTTGATAAGTACATAAAAAAGATCCATTTGGTTTTTAAAACATCATCCAACCTTTGCCGTCGTCCTCGGGGTTCCGTGTCGCTGCTCTCAGGGTGTGGAAGTACCCGCTCGTGTCTTCATTCCTGTAGTGCAAACGCATACAGCAGAACTTCGGCTTCCCGAACAGCGTAGGCTCCGGACCTGCAGAAGGAAGCGCCGACCTTTATCTTTTTTTTTTATTCTTGCATGAATCATAACCGGTGAGGCTCTTGATAAAACATGAAACGTTCAGGAAGTGTTTTTACACGAACTTCTCACCGATTTCAATCTTTTCCAGCCCTTCCAAGTTGAGGCGCTGGTACTGGTTGACTTTATCTGCCTCTTCGTCGTAGCTGTAACAAACAGACGACGGTAAACGACGAATCCATTAAAATGACTTCAAAGAACGGACATCAAAGGGATGACTCACTAGGCGATGTAGTAAGCTTTGTCCGACAGGAGCAGCATCACGTCCACGTCTCTGTTGGTGGCATCGATGAGGCTGGAGGGGAATGAAGAACTTTATTTTGAAGGAATGCATGTTGCCCGCTGCATTTAAACAGATGTGATCTGCAGCACTCACAGGGCGTGTTGAGGCGAACCCTCAGCTACTACCACACCAAATTTCAGCTCAGAATCTGCAGTACCGACCGACTTACAGCTGTTTTTGTGATTGCCAATGTGGCGGCCATCTTGAATCAGGTTCATTCTAAAGCTAATGAGTTTTAGATGCACATCCTGTGATTACTTTGACAGCTTCGTTCAAATTTGTCCATTTTAATTTAATTAGTTTCAACAGTTGATGCCATTTTAAACGGAGCGCTCAGAATATGTGTTGGGGATCAGCCTCAGCTACTACCACACCAAACATGAGCCCAATATCTGCACGATTGACTGATTTATTGCCAATTTTGTGTCCACTAGTGTTATTAGCTGTGGCGGCCATCTTGAATCAGTTGGACTCTGAAGGTCAGCGGGTTTTAGACGTGCGTACTTTGCTAACAGACAAACCCACACACGAGCAGCTACATGATCACCGAGGTTGATGATCTACATGATTTTATGAAGTTGCTTCAAGTGGTGTCCTGATACTTATACCAGACTCAAATACTCGTAGAAACACCCGATACTCTGGACGGATACATTTTTTATACTCTGTGACGTCATTTCCTCTTTCAATGCACAAGCAAGAAAAAAAAGTAGTTTGCAGATGTTTTAATTTAAATAGAGGTGATGTTAAGACCGCAGACAGTCGGTTGTGTTCCAAATAAAACTGTAGTTTAAGTACTAACACATTAACTAAGACGCAGTATGAGCGTGTACTCAAACTGAAGTACTAGTACTCAGTCTGGAAAAACCTAGGATAGAGACGCCCCTAGTTGGTCCAGATCATCATCCAGGAAGGACAGCACTGACCTCATGTCGGAGTTGATGAGGGCCCACCCTCCGTGAAACGTCTCATCATCTGGCAGCAGCAGCTGCATGTAGGTCTGCAGCAGGAGGCTGACCTGCTCCTGAGCTCCTCTCTGGCTCTCCTTCTCCTTCTCCTCCTGCTCCGTCTCCTTACTGAAGATGGAGTAGAGGTCCTCGGTCACCGGTAAGCCCATCATGAGATCTGGGGGGGCAGAATGCAGTGGTTATTGTGAGCAGTCAGACCTGCAGACCAGGCTGTAACGCCCCGCCACCGTACCGATCACCGCCTGCCTGTAGGCATCTCTGAAGCGGTTCAGATAGTAGCGGTTGGCAGAGTTCACTCCGTCCTTCATCACACCGGCCAGCTTCCTCTCTCCTGTTCGTGTGAAGTCTCCCTGCAGCAGAACAAACCGGGATTAATGAAAACTCCTCACGTGAACTCCAGTCTCTGCAGCGCAGAAACATCAAGTGTGAAAGTTCGACGACAGTTTTTAAAACCAGACGGATCTCACCTGAACCCTCAGAAGGTCCTTAACTTTACAAATGATCCTCAGGGGGAAATAACCGCCTTAAATGCTGAAAAATACTGGTTTTTATGTTTTTGTCCACAATAAAATGTTCTGTCTTTCAGAGCAATCTCAGCTGGAATTAAAAATATAAAATTTAAATGACTTCCTAAAACTTTACCTTCTCACAGGACTTTAGTTTTTAAAACTCCACAATTAGTTTTTTTTATATATAAAATAATAAAAGTTGACGAAATGTTTATTTTATAGCAACTTTTAAAGTTTTTTTTTTCTCCAACTTTGATACATTAAAAAATTTAACTTTGTATTTTATTTTTTATTCCAACCCAGAGCTTAGGGAAGTCCACCTAGACCCATCGGACCCTCCAGAACCGGTATCTGAAGACGAGGCTTCCTTTTGCGTCAAACTTGAACGAGTCGGTAACGTCACTGTGAGGTTAGAGTTTCAAAACATTCTGACAAAGTAAAACGATTTGACGAATCTTTACGCTTTGAAAACATGAACAAAAATAAATGGGTGTCGGTTTATTTCTCAAGACCTTCTGAGGGTTCAACTGGGAATATTCAGGATTAAAGATTAACTTTATTCTTTCGTTTCAGCGTTCTTGAACCTTTCATGCCAGAATTATAGTAACTTTCTTTAAAACTTAAAAATAAAGTTATGTGTGTGTTATATGTGACTACTTGCATGGTCCGTTAGCGCCTCACGTATGTTGAGAATGACTCTCAGCTACTACCACACTAAATTTAAACTACTAGTCTGTCAAATCGGCCATGTTGAACCCTTTTTGATAGAAACTGATCAGTCGATGATAAAAAGACCATTTTACCTTGAGCGCTGCGGTTCCTGCGTACTGTCTGCTGATGGTGTCCCCGTTGTTGGCCCACATGACCTGATAAATCCTGTAGCACTTCAGAGGCAGCGGCTGCTCTGGAGGCATCACGCCCAGCTTCTTCAGCTGCCGGAAGAAATCACTTTAATGTCCTAATAAGGTCAAACAAAAATCTACAATACAAAAACATTTCTAATCCTAATGTTTTATAGATCGGTCTGATTGATCAGAGCGTCTCGTTGAACACCCGGCTGACTCAGCAGACCTAAATTCACACAACACAAACGTTGTTCAGTCTTCAACAAAAATGAGGAAGTTTAACTTTAACATCGTGTTCCTCTGAACTCTAATGCTTTTGAGCAAGAGTCGTTTTATTTGTCTAAAAAATGCTAAAGAGGCAACAGCATGGCCACAGCCATGAAGCCATTAACTCACTGGGCTGCTATTGTTGGAAAAAAAACATAATTTCCAGACTATTGAGCGTACCCAAATATAAGCCACGCCCACTAAATTAAAATAATAATTAATTTAATACGTACCCGTAACATACAATACGTACAGTACCGTATTTTACGGTTTATAAGTAGCAGTTTTGTTTATAATTTACATACCCTGTGACTTATAGGCCGAAGCGACATATTTATTGATTTGTTCTCGTATTTATAAACCTTTTTTTGGCTGAAATGTGTTTTCACTCATTCGGACTGAAAAACAAAATTGAGCAGTTCCACTTTCAGCCACTGATGGCAGCAGAGTAGCAGCAGTATGGCATGCCGTTGTATCATGTAAACGTGGCTATAATGACAAATTCAAAAAAGTTCCAAGACAAAAACAACTGGACTTTATTTATTATACTTGTTTTTTTTTCTTGAACTCTTTTGAATTTACCATGTCCTGGATGACTGAGAATCTTCACCAGCTATTAATGGTACAATCGGCCTGCCATAGTCCCCCCACCTTGGTTCTGCTCGCTGCTCAGCTTCATTTCGCTGCACCGCCCCGGCGAAATGCAGCTAAAGTGCATTTATTAAGCAAACGTTAGACCGAGACACACCATTGTTATAATTTCAAGCAAACAAATAATTATTTTTAAGTGTTAATCTTGTTAAATTCTTGTTAAAGTCCTCCTGTGCATCGATTTTTGGCACAACACCAGCCCACATTTCCAGGTTGTCAGTAGTGACGCGTAATAGAAGCGACGTATTTATGAATTTTCCACTTTATTAGACATATTTGGACGGATGCGACTTAGGGGGCGGAGCGACGTGTACGGTGGAAAATACGGTAAATGTTTTTTTCTGAACAGTGCCGGTAACAGGGCTGGTTAAAAATAAATAAATACAGTAGCCTATCAGGAAAAGTCTTGATCGTAGTCTTCATCCTCCTCCTGTGCACTGCTTGTGCCGTCCTCTTCATCACACTGCCTTTCAGAACAGGGAGGGGAGGAGATAATGGTGGCGGGTGGGGGTAAACGATGTGGCAGATCTGCTGAAGTTTCACCACCTCCTCTCCTCCCCGTTTCATTGGTCCGCTGTGACCTATTCTGTAATTTCACTGGTCAGATTTTTTTAAACCTTTAATTATACAGGTAGTCTCATTGAGTCCCGAGGACCCACCCCCCAAGAGACGTGCATTGGGCAGCTCTGCGAGGACCCGGATGTGACGAGGCTGAATGTTTTGGCGGCATGAAGCTCGTTAGCCGGTCAAAAACCCAACATAAATTAGCCGCAGCGTTGTATAAGCCGCGGGGTTCAAAGCTTGTGAAAAAGGTAACAGTTATTAGTCCGGACATTACGGTAGTTGAAGAGTCAAACTTTTGAGAAAATTGTCAATTTATTCAGCTGCAGTCTCCCTGAACTCTGAGTGTTTGCGACCTGAGATTTGTTGAGAAACATCCAGGTAAGAACTCGGCTGCTTGGCTGGAATCAGATCACATCTGCTCAGGACCGTTGTCCTTGTTCTGATCACCCAGGACAGATGTTTAGTGCCGGGTCTGAACGGGGTCCAACTCACCTGCTGTTCCATCACCACCCGAGCTACGGCAGCTTGAACCACGTTGGTCCGGTCGAGGCAGTCCATACAGTTGACCCTAAAGATCCCCTCCTGCTTGCAGATAACTCCGGCTTGGTCCACCCTGATGCAGTCCAAAAGGTTTGTGTGAAAATCAAACGACAATCAGGAATATTAACATGAACTCTGGGCCACTGAGGGTTCGTTACAAATGGTGACGTGCACGACACTCACCAGGCCCACTTCATGTCAGTGATGATGTCAGAAATGGCATCGGTCAGAGTCTGCACGTTCTCAAACTTCATACCTCGACTGAGAAAGAGGAAGAAGAGCAAAGAGGAAGTGAAGCGAAGCTCGTGTAAAATTCACGAGCGGTGGCGACTGCGCTTCTCTCACCAGTGCTCGTGGAAGTCAAACGAAACGTATGTGAGGTTCTGGTTGTTGTACAGCAGGACCTGCTTCAGAAACGCATCGCCGATGATCTTCTCCCGTCCGCTTTGATCCACCAAGTTAATGATGACCTGAGGCATGAGGCAACAAGTGAAGTTAGAGAAACCAAACTCATAAACAGTAAAAAAAAAATTATCTGCCCCTTTACATCACGCGCTAAATGTCTTTAAAACAGACCGCAGATGAAAAACACTAACTGTTTAAAGACTGAAATATTTGTCAACATGAAGACGTTTACTCGACTGGTCTCCAGTCACGACCCGGCTTTGGAACAATCAAATGATAATAAACTGATAAATGTCGAAAGTAGCAAATCTAATAAAAAATAAAATTAAAAAAATGAAGCCGAATCACATTTTTGTAAATCCAACAAACCTGTTTCTTGTAAAGTTTGAGCTGCTCTTCAAAGTGAGCAGCAAAGTACGACATGGTCTCCTTCTCTCCTGAAAAAAAAAAAAATCAGAAAAAAATACAATTTATTTATTTTACTGATCAAGGTTAGTTTTTATAAATCACAATTTGGAAAATTAAAGGCCAAAGACTAAAATCATCTGATGTAAAATTCCAGCATTATAGTTGTTTTGATCAAATGGGGGGAAGTGTTGAGGATGACTCTCAGCTACTACCACACCAAAGTTTAGCTTTAGCCGTTCACCTTGGGTCGCAGGTGATGTTTCCATTAAAATTCAAAGGCAGATTTTTTATTTTTTTTTACAAATCTTTAACAGAAAATTAAAACAGATCATTAGTGATTAACACGATAAATGTATTCAGGCAGATTTGAAGATCCAGACCAAAAACTAAAAATTAAAAAATTATGTAAAAAGCTACATTCGGCTGTTTTAAGTCATCTCATCTAAAACCATCTGTGGAGCTGTTGTGGGCGTTCCTGCAGGTAGCAGACCTTTACTGACCTTTCTCTAAGCGGGGTCGAGGGTTGTAGCGATACCCGGCCTGGCTCCAGAACACGGGCACAGAACCACGGGTCTGCACAAAGGACAGCGTGTGGCTGTGCACGTGGATCAGCTGCTCTGTCTCCACGTAGTTCGCCACATGGCCATCTTTATCCACGCCCCTGCGTTTGTAGCGCATCCCTTGGAAGACGAGGAGGAAAACACGGGAAATATTCTGAAAATGGTTCTTCTCATCAATAAATTTATCGTCTTTGATGTCATCAAGTTATTTACGAAGACGTTCCCACGGACCGGGCTGACTGTGGTTCTACCTGCGCGGTGGCGGCTCCTCCTGGAGATCAGTGCCACGGTGAAACGAGGATGGATGTCATCGACGCAGGTGATCTCCTTTGGTGGGGTTTCTGGGCTGCTGCGCTCCTCATCGGACGTCTCGTTGTAGTTCACCACCAGTTCCTCCACCTGCACGAAGCCTTGGATGACCGGGATCAGCCAGGGGTCGGCCTCTGGGAGCTGAAGCAGCCAACGGGTCAAAACAAGAAAAAGGAGACCATTTATAAAAACGCAGACATGGAAGTAATTTAAGTTCACTTCAAGGGAGACACGATGCTGTTTGAAAAAAAAAACAAGTGCTCTACTTAAACGTCACAAACTAAGGTCAAGTCCCTATTCACCCATTAACCTGAGTTAGCACTCCACCTCTTCGATCAAGCAGAGTTCTGCCTCTATGAATAAGCATTCCACCTCTATGAGCTAGTTTTCTGACTCTGAGTTGGTGTTCAGCCTCTTTCAGTTGGTGTTCAGCCTCTTTGAGTTGGTGTTCCGCCTCTTTGAGTTGGTGATCCGCCTCTTTGAGTTGGTGTTCAGCCTCTTTGAGTTGGTGTTCCGCCTCTTTCAGTTGGTGTTCAGCCTCTTTGAGTTGGTGTTCAGCCTCTTTGAGTTGGTGTTCCACCTCTTTGAGTTGGTGTCCAGCCTCTTTGAGTTGGTGTTCAGCCTCTTTCAGTTGGTGTCCAGCCTCTTTCAGTTGGTGTTCAGCCTCTTTCAGTTGGTGTTCAGCCTCTTTGAGTGGGTGTTCAGCCTCTTTGAGTTGGTGTTCAGCCTCTTTGAGTTGGTGTCCAGCCTCTTTCAGTTGGTGTTCCGCCTCTTTGAGTGGGTGTTCAGCCTCTTTGAGTGGGTGTTCAGCCTCTTTGAGTTGGTGTTCAGCCTCTTTGAGTTGGTGT
>NC_056498.1:46207092-46210612 GCF_014905685.2 Nematolebias whitei
GCCTCTTTCAGTTGGTGTTCCACCTCTTTCAGTTGGTGTTCCACCTCTTTCAGTTGGTGTTCAACCTCTTTTATGTCTTCACCATAAATCCAAACTTGTGCACCTAAACTCTTAGTTTTTTTTTTTAAACCATTCCACCATTTTCAAAGTAAAGGTTGAAATAAATATTTTAGATAAATAATATTCATGTTGATGATGAGTGGATGTAAAGTTACCTGGAGGTCAATGAGGTCTTGGATCATGTGTTTGTTCCAGAAGAAACGATCATCCACCTGTTAAAACAAACAGGTAAAGTGAAGAGGTTTTACACAAACAGACAAAAACAGGACGAGGTCCCCCCCACCTGCTTCCACAGAGGTAGGCCGGACTTATCCGAGTCTCCCTGACGCTGCACGCTGTTCGTCAGGTCATAGGTCATGCTGTAGTAGAAGGAGTCCGAGTCCATGAAGATCTTGTACAGCTCTTCCAGCAGCCGCCTCTCCAAACGCTCCTTCTCTTTGTTTTCTTTAACCTGGAAGGCAGGGGAATACTGGAATGGGACGTTGGAAAGAAAACAGCGTAAGAAGCCAAGAAATCCCCAAGAGCCTGGAAGCAAAGTACGAAGGCAGGAAAGTAGAACGCTGCACAACAGAAAGTGTAAAAAAAGATAATAAAGCACCTTCTTCTTGATGGGCACAGCCACGTTGGACTTGATCTGACTGAAAGTTTTCATCAAGAACTTGGAATCATCAGGAGACTGGGCCAGCTTCTCTGGTTTGTCAATTCCAAAGTGATGCTTTTTACAAAGCTGTGAAGAAAAAATAAAATGACAAATTTAATACCGCTCTAATATTTAAAAAAGACCAACTTCAGGCCGATCCTCGTCAATATTTATTAAAAGATTCAGTTTTCAGACCCAACATGTCAAACTGTTCGATAGAAACAAAAATGTATATTATAGAAAATTCACAACAGCCGTAACTTGATTACATTTAAATAAATTAATAAATTAATAAAAGGCGTCATCACAAGCACTCACTAACGTTTCGCGTCGTTTCAATTGCCCTTAATTTATTTCTTAGTAAAACTTTATCACGATCCATCACATCAGCTAAAAAACAACCTTTTCCGTCAATAAAAATCTAAATGTTCGGCTACTAACATTTTACTTTGAAACAGGACAAAACTACAAGAATAAAAAAAACGCTCCTTGAAGTTGTTTAGTAATTATATAAAATTTTTAAAAAAATCAGAATTAATTTCCTCCTGCAGGCTAGTTTCAGTCATGTTAAAATCCTTTCAAAATAAAATACCATGCAATAAATAAATAAATAAATAAATAAAACTATGGCGGCCATGACAGTTGCTTTAATTCTTCAAAAGTTGCCCATTTTAGGAAGAATTTGAATACTCTAAAGCCACTGACCATCCCTGGTTAACAGCCATCTCACAATAATAACCAGTTGACGCTCGGAGCACGAGCTGGGGAGGACTCTCAGCTACCACACCATTATTTAGCAAAATATCTGCAGATTTGACTGAGTTGTACCCATGTTAGTATTTGCTGCTGATTAGCTGTGGTGCCCATCCTAATCAGCTGACTCCAAAAGTAAACAGACTGTAGACTTCTGAGAGGTTCACTGAAATCCAATCAGCGGTTATTCAGATATTTTGCTAACAAACAAACAGCTAGAACAGCTACGTTTTGGACTTTTTGTGATCACTCAGATTATGGATTACGAGTCTGTAACACCACGCCAAACTCTAATGTTTGATGTTTGTAATATTTACCGAGCGTGGCCATTTGATTTGGTCTGCCCAGGCCGCCTAGCTGTGGCGGCCATCTTAGATGAGTTGTAGATGCTCACCCAATGATTATTTCTAAGAATTTTATTATTTTTGCAAAGATATAGACAAATGCAGGTAAAAAAACCACCAGCGTTTTGGACCGGATAAAGTTGTAGTAGTGGCCTAATTTGGCCCACAGACCTTCAGTTTGACTAGATTCAGAACAAAAGAATGGAAACATCTGGCCCCGTTTATTTTAAAACAGAGGCTCAATGAAGGAGTTTAATCACTACGGTGAACTACAGATAAACTAAACATTAATCTGTAGAAAATCTAAAACACGACACGGTGGTTCTGTGGGTCAGGGTCTAAAAGCTACTGATCCTCCTCCGAGGTTACTCACTTGGAAATATTCAGTTTCATCGTCCAAGAAGTTTCCCTGAAAAACCAAAACTTTAGGAAAATTCTACTTTTGTTGTCGTTTGCTGCTCCGGTTTTACTTCTCCGACACGAATCGTGCTCAGACTCAGGATGGGTACTTGAGTTTATTAATAAACAAATATTAATCACAAGTTCTGGTAGAAGTGAGACATTATTAATCGTGCTAGGAGGCGTTCATGTGATGTTTAAAATGTGTGAAATGTGCCTACCTCCAGGTCCAGCTCCTGGGGCTCCTCGTCAGACAGGGGAATGACGGCGATTTTGGTGATTTTGTAAACCTTGTGGCCGCCCGGCGGTAAACGGCCCACCAGAGCTTTCTGACGGATTAAAACAAGACCCAGTGGAAGATCTGCCAAGAGGAGAAACAGGACGGAGGAGCTGCGTCATTCATGTTAATTAGTCTCAAAGGTGTTGATTAAGCAGCTGCGCAAACTACAGACTTTATTAATGAGCTGCACGAGACGTCAAGGAAATAAATATTTACATCCCCTCATTTCATTTGGTGCACTAAATATTACATGCATTTTATTGTGACGGGGTGTATTCAAGACTTTCAGGTCCACACGCACAAAATCTGACTCGTATCGCTTTATTTCAAGATTTCATACTTTTCCAGACTCTAAATTCCAGATTCCACAGCTTATTTTTTTAACCTCTATAAAATGTTTATAAATAATTTATGCCAGATGTTTCTATAGTGGTCTGTTTTTTTATGTGAACTTTAAATAAACACAAAAAAAGACTGCTTTAGAGGAATTTGCATTTTTACAGGAACCAGAGTGAACGATGAACTCTGGATGACTTCGCTACACTGCAGCTGCAAGCTAAATGGTGCAAAAAAAAACATAGCTAAGAGCTAAATGAAGCAAAAGTGCAACTATGAGCTAAATGTGCAAAACCATAGCTAAGAGCTAAATGATGCAAAAACTGCAGCTGCAAGCTAAATAGTGCAAAACCTCACCTAAAAGCTAAATGGTGCAAAACTACAGCTATGAGCTAAATGATGCAAAACCATAGCTAAGAGCTAAGTGATGCAAAACTGCAGCTGCAAGCTAAATGGTACAAAACCTCACCCAAGAGCTAAATGAAGCAAAACTGCAGCTGTAAGTTAAATGATGAAAAACTGCAGCTATGAGTTGAATTTTGCAAAACCATAGCTAAAGAGCTAAGTAATGCAAAACTGCAGCTGCAAGATAAATGTTGCAAAACCTCAGTTATGAGCTAAATACTTTAGGAGTACTTTCAGGAGGATTAATCCTCACAAGGCAACTGGCCCAGACAACATCCCCGGAAAAGTGTTGAAGGAATGTGC
>NC_056498.1:46210712-46213105 GCF_014905685.2 Nematolebias whitei
TTAGCTTTTGGTGTTGGTTTTAGCCTCTAGTGTGCTGATTTTAGCTTCTGGTGTCTTGTTTTTATCTTCTACTGTGATGATTTTAGCTTTTGGTGTGCAGCTTTTAGTTTCTGCTGAGCTGATTTTGGCTTCTGGTGTCATAATTTTAGCCTCTGCTGTGCTAATTTTAGCTTCTGTTTTACTGTTTAAATATTTTAATTAATAACAGCTCAGCTACTCAAATCCTTTGACCCAGTTCCAGTGGTCATTCAGATCGTTTCCTCACAGAAAACGTTTTCTCTTGTGTTTTTTTCATCAGATGAAACATCAGTGTAACCTCTTCGGCTGTGGCCTTCCCCTCAGCCGT
The DNA here is from genome assembly GCF_014905685.2 of Nematolebias whitei. Classification (NCBI taxonomy): domain Eukaryota; kingdom Metazoa; phylum Chordata; class Actinopteri; order Cyprinodontiformes; family Rivulidae; genus Nematolebias; species Nematolebias whitei. Next base: position 46,211,059 of record NC_056498.1, read on the forward strand.
TTGATTATAACATTTCAGTTGTGTTTGTGCGCAGCTCCCTGAGGAACAGTGGCCTTCCCATGAGCTTGGCGGGAACCTTGATTCAAACTTACGTGGGGCAGTTTGGTACCGGCATGAGGAACGTGATGCACAGCCACAGGGCCTCCAGCAGAACGATGATCAGCCACTGTGGCCAGTACAGGAAAACATCCTGAGCAGGTTTGCTCCAGTGATACTGCAAACACAAATGTTGTTCGCGCTGTGAGTTTTATAGAACGCCAACAAACTTCCTGTCCGCCATGTTGGAAGACACACAACAGACCAACAACCAGACAGAGCTGGAGCGACGCTGTCGACGCACAACGTTAAGTTTCTGAGTTTATTATAAGCTGAAAAAAATCTGCAATAAAATGAAACTGAGGAAATACCAAGACGAAGTTGATGTTAATGGCTGTCAAGAACAGAATGTAAAGATTTATGATTCAACACTATGGCCCACATGTGAATGATCTCCAGAAGGATTGTCCGATGTTTGTGGGGAAGTCACACGTTCACACTGTAAAATTGTTCTCGTTTCCAGGCCAAGTCACTAGCTAGCTGTGATTTTTGTATTTCAACGATACGCACGTGTGTGGAGACACTTCAGTCTCAAGAATGAAAACCGTTACATCCAAGAAGATGAATACGTGAACGTTGGTTTGGACGGAGGAAGTGGTTGGTTCAGTCCTACGCATTGTGATGAGTGATCAGCACAAACAGCACTCTGCTGTCCGCCGCCGTTACTGCTGTTCATCTGCACCTGCCAGCGCAGAGGAATTACTGACTGCAGCCGTTCATAGTGCACAGAGGGGGCGTCGGAGGAAACGGCTACAGTTGTCGCAGCCGAAACATCAGGAACGCTACGGGGTCACTGAAAAACTGCGTCACGCAACGCGGCCTTTATCTGCATCTGATCACCTCAGGTTGGTCTGTTATGTTAAATTATATGGAGATGGGGTTCTCAAACTGTGGTGGCACCACTGGTGGTACCAAAGATCAGTTGTAGTCAGAAAAAAAATTACAACTTTTCCCAAATTCAACAATAGGCTTGACGTCGGTTATAAGCTGAACAGTGAAGATTAAAAAAGAGAGACGGCTAAAAGTATGAGTGATTGAAGCAGATTACGATAACGGCTGGAAACAGAAACGCAACGGAGAATATTTGAGAACCTCTGTGGAAACTGGAGTGGACGATGGTTCACTGATGTACCAGCAACAAAAGGTGCGAAACGGTGAAGAAGTCTGATTCAGTTCATCTAAATGTGTTTAGTTGATCCATCCATCCGTCCATCCATCCATCCCTCCATCCATCCATCCATCCATTATCTTTACCCTCTTCTTCCTTTTCAGGTCACTGGCGCCCATGTTCAGCAGTCTCTGAGTGACAGGCGGGGGACACCCTGCTCGCTCTTTAAATCATAAACTTTCAATAAACTATTTTTCCCTCAGCATGACTTGTTATCGTAGGCATCTCAAATGAGTTTCAAACGTTTCTTATTTTGTTGCAGGCTTCTCAAACTTGTCCAACTTTACTTTTCACGAATTTAGACAGTAAAAGCTGCATTTTAAAACGGACAAGGAGCTCATCTCTGAACTGGAAGTGGCAGAAATGAAGATGTTGAGGTTCTCAGGAGTGACGAGGATGGAGAAGATCAGGAATGAGATCATCAGAGGTACAGACATGTCCAGAGGAGGGACAGTGGTTTGGACATGTCCAGAGGAGGGACAGTGGTTTGGACGTGACCAGAGGAGGGACAGTGGTTTGGACATGTCCAGAGGAGGGACAGTGGTTTGGACATGTCCAGAGGAGGGACAGTGGTTTGGACATGTCCAGAGGAGGGACAGTGGTTTGGACATGTCCAGAGGAGGGAGAGTGGTTTGGACATGACCAGAGGAGGGACAGTGGTTTGGACGTGACCAGAGGAGGGACAGTGGTTTGGACATGACCAGAGGAGGGACAGTGGTTTGGACATGTCCAGAGGAGGGACAGTGGTTTGGACATGACCAGAGGAGGGACAGTGGTTTGGAC
>NC_056498.1:46213205-46221019 GCF_014905685.2 Nematolebias whitei
TGTCCAGAGGAGGGACAGTGGTTTGGACATGTCCAGAGGAGGGACAGTGGTTTGGACATGTCCAGAGGAGGGACAGTGGTTTGGACATGTCCAAAGGAGGGACAGTGGTTTGGACTTGTCCAGAGGAGGGTCGTATTGGTAGAAGGATGTTAGAAATGCAGCTGAGAAAGACAAAGAGGAGACATATGGATGCAGTTAGAGGACATGGAGGTAGATGGAGTGAGGACAGAGAGATGGAAGAGGAGTCGCTGTGGGGACTCCTGAAGATGGAAAAGTTGAAAGAAGAAGATGCTGAAGCCCCAGATCTGAACTTCATGGAGTTCTACTCATGACAGAAAAGATCCAGCACTCCAGCAATGGCCAGGAGAAGCAAAGGCTTTGTTTAACCTTTGACCTTGATTTGTGACCTTGACTTTGGGGCTGTGATGATGAACTGTATAAGCAACAATCCGTTAGAGATGCTGCATCGGTGTGTGAAGCTTCATTAAATGATCTCGAGTGGATCAGAAGTTATGGGCGGGACAAGAGAAAGTTTACAGACGATGCGGCCGCCTCTCAGTGGGAATAAAATCTGTTGAAAGCGAACGTCCTCGTCTCCAAAGTGCGGTGCCGTCCATAAACGTGGAGGCTGCTGCCATGTCGGAACAAAGCAGGCAACTAAACAACTCGCACGGCCAAGAATACAGCGTGGCACATGAATCATTTCAAGCACGGCCTGAGCACGACCACGTGGTTGAAAACAGTCACGTTTGGATGGGACTGCGACGGAACGTGTTCATTTTCTCAGTTTTGAGTCTCCAGCAGTCCCAGTTCAAACTGGTTTTAGCTGTTAGAGCCTCCCGTCTGGTTCAGAAATGCAAAACAAGCCGTCTCATGTAACACTCGCCCTCTCCCCGGGGGACGCTGCCCCTTCGTAACAAACAGGAGTCGAGCCTTGCTGCGTCCTGAGACCATCAGAAACTACAAGTCTGGGCACCTAAACCTGTCCTGGGTTCAAAGTTTTATCCTGAACCTGACTCGGAGCCTTGTTTGCTCCGTTCTCAGGGACTTCTCGAGCAGATTGAACTGTTTTATTTAGCAGAATCTAAAACCACATGTGAGGCACTGCCCCCCCCCGAGGAGCTGGATACACATGTCGTCCCGGAAACACCGCCTGTCATGGATGTTGTTGAACTGTGCTGACATCACGCACACGTCCTCTGCTCTGCTAATGAACGGCTGTGGTGAGAAAGACCAAGACTGGAAACAACCTGCACTTCGCCTGAGAGTAAAACGTCCAGACCAGCGAGCCAAACAGAAAACAGAACTTTTTAAACCAAGAACTCAAGTCCTGTTCTCCTGCTCTTTATTACGTCGTGCTGCTTTTGAAAATAAAAACTCCAGAGCATGCAGCTCGATTGGGAACAGTGTGCTTAGACTTTTCGTTTCAGACATTTGAAACAAAACGTGCAAGAAAACAAAAAGATAAATGGGATTTTAGAGAAACTGATGAGCCAGTCCTGTTTGGATCTACAGCTGAAGAACACGTCACAGAAAACTGGACTTTACACGAATGAACTGCTGCTTTTGATTTTTTTATTGGGTTTTACAAAACCACAGTTGAAGTTTGATGTTTTTTCCAACGTTCAGTCTCTATACGAGCGGTGCGAGAGTTGGGTTCGCATTGTCGGCAGCAAGTCGGACCCCTTCAGGTGGAGGACTCCACCAGAGCTGCTCGTTGTCACAGATTCTGTTCAAAACTTTCATGGACAGAATTTCTTGGTGCAGCCGGGGGGTGGAGGGAGTCCAGTTCAGTGGCCTCATCTCTTTTGGCAGATGATGTGGTCCTCGTCGTGTCGTGATCTCCAGCTCTCAATGGAGCGGTTCACAGCCGAGTGTGAAGCAGCTGAGTCCAGAACAAGACGGATGGATGGATGGATGGATGGATGGATGGATGGATGGTTTTTCCACTGACAATGCCACACACTCTTAATTATTCTAAAATTGAATATTTTTTGCCAAACTCTTTACGGTTTTTGCCGAGTGTTTGCAGTATTGCAGACTTTGTGCCGACTTTGTTTTTTTGGATATTTAATGGTAGTGTATTATTTTGAGACCCTTAGAGACAGGGTGAGAAGTTCAGTTCTCAGGAGAGACAAAGGAGAACCGCTGCTCCTCCCCATCGAGAGGAGCCAGTTGAGGAGGTTGGGGCATCTGGTAAGGATGCTCCCTGGGCGTCTCCCTAGGGAGGTGATTCGAGCATGTCTGACTGGGTGGAGACCCCAAGTAAGACCCAAGACACACTGGAAAGACCACGTCTCTGTCGGCCTGGGAACATCTTGGGAGTCCTCCCAGAAGAACTGCAAAAGCTGGATGTGGAGAGAGATGTCTGGACCTCCCTGCTCAAGATGCTGCCCCCGAGACCTGAGTCCAGAATAAGATGGATGGATGGGTGGGTGGATGGGTGGATGGATGGATGGGTGGGTGGGTGGATGGATGGATGGTTTTTCCACTGACGATGCCACACACTCGTTCAATTATTCTAAAATTGAATATTTTTTGCAAAACTCTTTACTTTTTTTTTGTAAATTATAAATAAAACAAATATTTGTCCTCTTTCACCTCACAGCTGTGGGACTTCACGGTTTTCACCCAAGTCGGTTTAGAAAAGAGCGCGCACGACCAGGTGTCCACAGATTCAGGTTTATTTTAGCTCAAGATTTCATCTTCAAAGCAGGAAGTGACGTTTCTTTTTACTCGTTTTATTTCCTCCATAAAACACTGAAGAAACGTAAAACTTCAAACCCAGCTCACGGTTCAAGATTTTTTTTAAATATTTGACTTACAGTCTTCACACGACGACTGTTTGAGGCTTACTTTTCAGTCTGTTTCTGTCTGCCTCGTATGAGGTGACAGACACAGGTGTGTGGTTACCATGACGACTAGACTGAGTCTTCTCTTTTAATCCTGGTTCTCTTTACACTTCTTCTACATTTAAAAGAGAAAACGTCGGCGTTTTATTTATTTATTCTCCGATCATTACAACGTTCGGTTGGAGTTTAGACGCCGTTTAAAACGTCTTCGGAGGTTTTCTGTCGTGGTTTTACGCGACGGTCCACACGATGAAACGTACCAGAACGATGGCCCACACCAGGTATCGGCAGAGGATGTGAACGTTCCTCCTCCTGTAGAAAATGATAATTTTTCCCGCCTGTGGAAGAAGAGAACAGGGATGAGGACAGGAAGGCTCGGCCCGCAGGCTCTGAGAAAAACCCACGTGGGCGCTCAAACGTCCGTGCGTTTGGCCTTTGGTAACCAAATAGTCCTGGGATGTGGCTGGTGTGGCGGTTCCATTCTGCCCCGTCCCGTGGAACCAGATGTGGCGTGTACGTCAACTGATTAATTTGGTGATGATGAATATGTTTCAGCTGAGAGCATTAGCCTGGTCAAACACAGGAGGAGGGCAGCGGACACCTGGCGTGTTGTCTAAGGCCCGCTGACTGACGGGCTCAGAACCGCCCCACCCCCACCACCACTGGGAATTGAGCAATGGGGCAGCTTTTGCAAAGCAAGTTCCCACAGAACAAACGGGTTTAAGTGACGCCGACCCCATCAGAGACTCAGGTCTGAGGACCAGAACCTCTGTCCTCTGGGCAGCTGTGCTCTTAAACCGTTTTGTTTTTCTGAAGGCACAGTTTGACACCTCTGCTACAACCTTGTTGTTGATAGTTTCATGTTGGAGGAACCACTGGTCCAGCTCACCTGCATCCCCAGAAATCCCATCACGACAGAGTTTATTGTCCCCAGAACCCCCTCTGGGTCAAAGGGCTGCTCGGTCCGATACATTTCCTGCAGAAAAGAAAAGTAAAATCAGTGAGGGAGTCCGAGAGTCCACCTGTTGTTTTGTTAACAAGCGGTACGCAGACGGCCCCCGTCCCTGAGGGATTTGAATGTTTGTAGTTTTGGAGACGAGTGTTTTTCTGGACTGGAATTGAACAGAGAATGAAGTAAACCTCAATGTTTTTGATTCAAGATGTTCACGTGGGAAGGAGTTACCCTGGAGAAGAACAGAGGTCGTTTTTAATTTCTCGTCTGAGGCGGCACAGCGTGACGGATCCTGGAGAGGAGGGAGCAGCTTTATCCACCACCAGGTGCAGAGGAGGAGCCAGGGGGTGGCCAGTGGTGGCCTTGACCATCAAATCATTTGAGGAAACTATACATTGAAACAATATAAAAACTAGAAAGCACCGTTTCCTCAAATAACAGGGGTGGTCAGTTTACATATATCTATATGGAAGCGGCCATCTTGGATTTTGACATGGCAACCCAATTTTCAAAGGGAACATTTCAGCCACACAACAAACTGGAAGTTGGTACCTCACTTTGGGGAAGCTGTGGCTGAGTGGTTAGAGCAGTCGTCCTCCATTGGGGGAGTTGGGGGTTCAATTCCACCAGCAGTCACATGCTGAAGTGTCCCTGGGCAAGACACTGAACCCCTCATCGTCTCCGATGCGTCTCCCATCAGTGCATGAATGTGATAAAGCTCTGATTAGTCTTAGTAGAGATCTAGTATAGAGCTGTATGAATGGGTTAATGAGGCACAGATTGTTGTAAAGAGCTTCGAGTGTCTTGATTAAATAGAAAGGAGCTGTATAAGTGCAGTCTAGTTACAATTTACCATTTAATCATTTTTCAAGTTATTGCACCCAAAACATGCATGGATGGACGGACTGACAGACCGATGGAGCGAGGGCATTTACAATTCCTCCATTTTGCTTCGCGACAGTGGACAAAAACCAACCAACCAGCCAACCATCCATCCATCCATCCATCCATCCATCCATCCATCCATCCATCATCTTTACCCGCTTCTTCCTTTTCAGGTCCCTGGTGCCCAAATCCAGCCATCACTGTGAAAGAAGTGGGGGACACATGGACAGGTCTCCAGTCCATCACAGGGACAGAGACAAACAACCATTCTCCCTCTCTCACCTAGGGACAATTTAGAGTTACCGACCAGACTAACGTGCATGTTTTTGGTCTGTGGGAGGAAACTGGAGTACCTGGAGAAACGGTCATGTTTATTTAATGTCCGGTGACTTTCTGTGTTTGAACTGTTCTTTTGTCCTGTTTGCTGTTCGGCTCACCTGTTCCCCGAGCCATCCCTCACTCTGTCAGCTGGCCACGCCCACACACCTGTCACCACTCTACTCAGGTGCCTCCACTTTCCTTAATTACCTCCGTCTTTATATTCTTGCAGTTTTCATACCATCAACAGTTTTTGGTTACAGCTCTTCAGACTATGTTATGTTTATTTCCAGAGTTTTAATCTGTGCCTCCTTCAGTCCTGAGTGTTTTGTAGTTTTGTTGCTGCAACAGCACCGTATTTTTTGCCGTAAACGTCGCATCGTCCTATAAGTTGCATCAGTCCAAATATGTCTAATAAAGTGGAAAAATCCAAAAATATATTGCTTCGCCGTATAAGTCGCATCTATTACGCGTCACCGCTGATGTGTCACGTTTGTTACGCGTCACCGCTGACGACCCGGAAACGTGGGCCGGTGTTGTGCCAAAAATGGCGGGGGCGTGCATGGGAGGATTTTAACAAGAATAACACTTAAAAACAATTATGTTTGCTCAACATTATAGTAAAGGTGTGTCTCAGTTGAACTTTTACTAAATAAATGCACTTTAATGGTCAAATCAGCTGCATTTCACCGGAGCGGTGCAGCGAAATGCAGCTGATTTGACGGTTGCTCCAAGCGAGCTGGACGAAGGTGGCAGTCGATGGCAAGCCAAGTGTCAGGCAGCACAACGGCGCAGTGGTTAGCACGGTTGCCTCACAGCAAGAAGGTCCTGGGTTCAATCCCTGGTTGGACCTGGGGTCTTTCTGTGTGGAGTTTGCATGTTCTCTCCGTGCATGCGTGGGTTTTCTCCAGGTACTCCGGTTTCCTCCCACAGACAAAAAACGTGCATGTTAGTCTGCCTTCAGGCCTCCCTTGCAAAAGATCTGTGATCTCAGTGGGATTTGTCTGGTTAAATAAAGGTTAATAAATAATAGCCACTTTAACCTATTACATGACACAACAGCATGCCATACTACTCGAGTGCCATCTAGTGGCTGAAAATGGTAGTGTTCAATAGTTTCAGTCAGAATAAATGAAAACGGTCATATCTCTGCCAAAAATTGGTTTATAAATATGGGAAAATCATAAACAAGTCGCTTCAGTGTATAAGTCGCAGGGCATGGAAATTATGCAAAAAACAAACAAAACAAAAAAAACGCAACTATAGGCCAAAAAAAAAAACACAGCAATTTTGTTTTCTTGAATAAAAATAGTTTTTTTAGCTTTCCGAGTCCCGTCTGCTTCCTGGGTCCAAACGCTCCTGCAGGTCCTGAGTTACGTTTTGATGTTCTGCTCCCGGTCTCCACCTGCCACAGCTGCAGCCACTTCCCTCATCATCCATCCTTTTTACTTCTCTCTTCTCCTTCATTGGCAGTTGAGCTTAGTTGGTTGCCATGTCGTTTATTCCTCGTGCCTCCTTGTGCTTCTTCTAGGTTTTATATGCTTTGCTGCGACTTTAAGTTTTGTTTAATTTAAAGTTTATTTTCAGAGCTCCTCGACTCCACCTGCATCTTTGGATCCCATCTCTGTTCAACCATAACACTTGGAGTATTTGTTGGGAATGACTCTCAGCTGCTGCAACTCCCAGTTTGAGCTCCATACCTGTAAAACTGACTGGGTTAAAGTGTCTCTTTGTGTTGGCTAAGATTTAAAAGCTGCGCTAACAGTTTTAACCCTAAAAGTTCATCAGGTGTTTATGTGCAGCCAATGATTACTTCCTGAGAGTTCATGAGATATTTTGCTAACAGGCCCACACACTACTGCCTGCCTTTTGGCTGTACATGCAAAAAGCTCACCTTGCAAGTAGGATATCTGTACATGTTGTCTCCAAACATCCATCTATCGATGAGTCCCGCTGCCCCCCCAGTGCAGTTTGGGTAACGACCATCGTCTCCGATTCCACCAGCTCCTAAATAGCCTCTGGTGACAAACAAGACAATTTTACAAGAAAACTCCCAATAATCCCAAAATACAGTGGATTATAAGGACATGAAGAATTAAAACAGATTGATCCAATGGCATCAAAGGCCTCTGCTGAGCGTTTGGGTCCACGAGTAAAAGAACCACAGAGGCGGAAAACGAAACAAAATACAGAAAGCAGAGTGAGCAAGATGGATCCTCTGCCTCCCCTCGTCTTATTGAACTCAACAGACAGATTAGCTAATTATGGCCCCTGAAGCCTCCACCACCAGCCCATAAATCACTTTGGTTTGCGACACCTCTGCTGCTGCCCAGCAGCTCCAAACGGAGAAGATCTTAGCAGGAAGGAACAGAGGAAGTGGAACTGTGGGCAGAGGTGTTCACAGAAACACGGTCGGCTGCAGAACTGTTCCACAGAAGAACTCAAACCTCCACTTGTTCTTCCTACTTACATACAAACTAGCATTAGCACTGCAGCTAATCACTACAGGAAGTTAGAAAACAGATGAAAACTCCTACAAGACAAAAAAATTTAAAAAATGACTGAAGGGAATGTTTACGATTCATTGATCACTGCTAGAAACATTTAGGTTAAACAAACCTTTGTATAGTTTTAACCAACAACCTGTCAACATCTGATTTTAGCTTGTGTCGTGTTGACTGTAGCTTCTGCTCTGCAGATTTTAGCTTATTGTGTCTTGGTTTAAGCTTCTACTGTGATGATTTTAGCTTTTGGTGTTGGTTTTAGCTTCTACTGTGAAGATTTTAGCTTTTGGTGTTGGTTTTAGC
>NC_056498.1:46221119-46225356 GCF_014905685.2 Nematolebias whitei
AACATCTGGTCTCCTCAGGTCCTCCTATACCTCCAACATCTGGTCTCCTCAGGTCCTCCTATACCTCCAACATCTGGTCTCCTCAGGTCCTCCTATACCTCCAACATCTGGTCTCCTCTGCTCGTCCATAAAGTTAAATCATTTTTTCAACATTTGACGTGTCTACGTTCTTTTTTTATTTTTGTTCCACACAACGCCACAACTTTTTGGAAGCGTGTTGTAGACCTGAGCTGTTGTTCTGGTGTTTCTCGTGTTCTGCTCTGTCTGAACTGTCTTCTTCTTGTCTTTCTCCTCCTCTTGCTGCCACCTCGGCCTCTAGACTCAGGATGTAGAAGATGTAGATTTAGAGAGTGAGCCTTGGTATAAATTCTTTTCAGAGATGGAGTCTGACAAAGCGGTAAGTGGTCCATGTCCTCACGGGGACAGCTCGTTGTCCTTTGTTGCATGTCGTAACATCCATGTTGTCTACATGACCCGTGTCTGAGGACCGTGTCGTTTGTCCCGGCCCACTTTAACCCATCGTGTCCCATGAACCCCTCAACCCAATTCCAGTGCATCAATATGGAGTCAGTCCTCATTTTGTAAAACTTTCCTCCAAGTAAATTGACTTTCTTAAAATTATCGCCCACCCTTCGCCTTCTGTTAGTTCGATAACTAATACACCTGTTAACTACAGCTGTTGAGTCTGTTAGCAAAATATCCTGTGAGCCACAGGACAGATTTAATTGAAACTCAGAATGTAACCATTAGATGTACGTCTACAACTTTTGGGAGTTAATCCAATTCAAAATGGCCGCCACACATAGGCGTTGTAACAGTTACATATGAATCCCCTTCACATTTTAAAAATTTTCATTTGGACCCCCCCCCCCCCCCCAACACACACACATTTACATGAAATATTAGTTCACCAGCGGGGTTTCTATTTCTTCATGAACGAATCCATTCCACTTGATTAATGGAATATACTCAAACCACTAAAAATCCACACCAGGTTTTCCAGGTTACCTGCAACAACTCACCACAGCACATGCACTGTTCCTCTACATGACATGGGGGGGGGGGGGGGTAGACACCTCTGTTGTGCCATGTTAGTGCAGGCAGATGTAGACACGGGGGGTGGGGGCTGTTGGGATGCATGACAGAAGCAGAGCGCTACGTCTGTAGCATCTTAGCTAGCCGGTCTGTATGATGTGCCACTAGCTTAGCGCTACGTTAGTGCCGGCAGTTGTCGACCATTAGAATTAATTAAGAATCATTGAATCAAGTGTTTACTTCTGTAGGTGCATATAGACGTTTAACAACAGTTAAAATACGCCAGAGATGGCATCAACTTTATTCAGACCCCCACCAGTGTGTCTCCCCCACATTACAAATGCTCCTGACTCCACAGCTCATCGACCTGCATCCAAAACAACGATGGCTATGAGTCAGCCAGCTTTACAGTTAGTTGTGGTAGTAGCTGAGAGTTTCCTCCAACACAAGCTCTGAACATGAAGGTCATTCTCAGGGTTTCTTCTCCGTAGTCGTTTCTTCTCGGCATGAGTCAGAGTCAGAGTTTCTTTATTGTCATTCGCACCTCATGTGGTACATGTGGTGGAGCGAAATTATGTACACAGGGTCCCAGTTACATCCAACAATAAAATGTATAAGAAAAAACAGTAATAACATCTAAGATATGAACTAAGAAAAACATCAACAAATATACACTAAGCACTCATAACATAAAACATTGAACATCAGCACAAACATGAACATGAGTCTGTGAGCAGATGTGCACGCATGAACACATCAACATTGAAACAGATCAGCAACAACATGAAACAGATCAGCAGCAACATGAAACAGATCAGCAGCAACATGATATGGTTTTTCACAGTGATTATTCTGGTTAGAGATTCATGAGTCTAACAGCCTCAGGGTAGAAGCTGTTCCTCAGTCTAGTGGTTCTACACTTAATGCTCCTCAACCTCCTTCCTGAGGGGAGTGGGGCAAAAAGTGTGTGTGCTGGGTGAGTGGGGTCCTTCATGATGCAGGTGGCCCTCTTCCTGCATCTGGAGGTGTAGATGTCTGTGATGGTGGGGAGACTGACTCCAACATCTTCTGTGCAGCCTTCACCACTCTCTGCAAATGAGAAGGTTTTAGTTGAACTCTCCGGCATGCGTTCTTCCAGGTCTGTATTTAAACTGGAGTACTGACACCGGTGTCCTGATAAATCGTAGTAATCTAGATGTTTCTTTGCGTCGGGGTCTTCTTGATCTTTCCGAAGCATTTGCAGCGTTTCTCGTTGTTTCTCCACCCAGAAGGATCGATTGTCTCGCTAACGTTCAGCCAGCTCTAAGCTGGAGGTCTGGATCAGAGGGCCGGTCTTTGCAGGCGCTAGACTCCAGGAATAATCCTGGGCACTTTAAATACCGGTTCTGTCTCTCTGCTGCAGTTTCCGTTGTATATTTACCAAAATTACCCGTTGGTGTTCGACAGGAAGCGTGACACCGTGTTGAGGTAAACTCATGCTCCGGGTCTTACTCGGCACTGGACGAGCGTGGCTCCGGCTGCCGTGGAAACACATTCTGAGCCTCCCCGTGAGTCAGAGCGGTGTCGCCACGCCGATCACACGAGACGCTCGGCAGGCTGTTGCTGTATGAGGTCACGTTCCGGCCTCCACCAGACGTGGCAGCAGGAGCTCCTACTTGAGATCTGAGGACGTGAAGAACAGGTTCAGACCCGGAGTCTGTTCCACCACAGCCCAGACGAGCTCGGCTCGATGACGGCGCGGCTCCTGTTCAACGCCAGAGACAGCTCTGGAGCGACACCTGGTATGTGCGCTATTTGACCTTAAGGCTCGGCCAGACACTCTGGCTCATCGGAGTGTGATTGACACATCAGTGGTCCCCAGCACAGAGATGTTGCAGCAAAAACCCCACAGGAGATGAAGGACCTTCTCGTCTCTGGATCAGTTTGAAAACCTTCAAAGTCTCTTTTATCTTCAGTGATCCAACGTGAGTTTTTCTACAACCGATGTCGATCTTTAGAAATTACAGTACCTGATTTACAACACGCAATTTTTAGTTTTCCAACAAAACACAACAACATTTCCTGGACATTAGATCTGTTACACATAGAAATATCTAGGAGAAAATTTCCTAAAAAACTCAACTACACTTGAAACGTTGTGAGCTGGCTGTAGCAGCTGCTACTGCATCTTTATTTTCCTACTTACTAACTGATTAAATACTCACAGGCACCAACGATCGCTGATTGATTTTCCTAAGTTGCCAAAACTTGATTTTTATTGGTCTGGAGTGATGTGATTGAGAATCCTTGCGTCTCACAGATGAACGTGTTCTGGTCTAAACTTTCACTTGTCCAGACTAGAACTTCATACACATCATTAGAGAGAGTGTCGGGTGCACTTCCATCATCCCAGCTCCAAAGTCAAGGTCACAAATCAAGCTTTTCTGTGTAGATGCACACATTTCTGAAAATGGCACTTTTTATTTTAGGACATTTTTAGAAATGACAAAAGATTGTTTTATATAAACAGACCAGTAAAATCCTTCAAGCTCGTTCCTGACAACCTGACTCCACAGAGTCAGAGTTCTGGGTCCACTCGTAGTCATAAACCTTTTAATTAACAAGTTGAAGGTTGGCGGCACGGTGGCTCAGTTGGTAGAGCTGCCACCTCTCAGTGAGCAGGTTGCCGGTTCAAATCCCAGCTGGAGACCTTTCTGGGTGGAGTTTGCATGTTCTTCTCATGCTGCTTGGGTTTTCTCCAGGTACTCCAGTTTCCTCCCACAGACCAAAAACATGCATGTTAGACTGACTGGTAACTGTAAATTGTCTCTAGGTGTCCCCTTGATGGACTGGAGACTGTCCAGGGTGTCCACTGCCTCTTGCAGTGATGGTTGGATATTGATTCAACCTTTATTTAGACAGGTTCATATGGGCACCAGTGACCTGAAAAGGAAGATGCAGGTAAAGATGATGGATGGATGGATGGATGGATGGATGGATGGATGGATGGATGGATGGGTAAAAGATAATGGATGGATTGATGGATGGATGGATGGATGGATGGGTAAAGATAATGGATGGATGGCTGGATGGATGGATGGATAAGATGATGGATGGATGGATGGATGTGTAAAAGATAATGGATGGATGGATAATTGATAATAGATGGATGGATGGATGGATGGATGTGTAAAAGATAAGGGATGATGGATGGATGTGTAAA
>NC_056498.1:46225456-46227517 GCF_014905685.2 Nematolebias whitei
GAGACCAGATGTTGGAGGTATAGGAGGACCTGAGGAGACCAGATGTTAGAGGTATAGGAGGACCTGAGGAGACCAGATGTTAGAGGTATAGGAGGACCTGAGGAGACCAGATGTTGGAGGTATAGGAGGACCTGAGGAGACCATGTGTTCGAGGTTTTGGGGGACCTGAGGAGACCAGATGTTGGAGGTATAGGAGGACCTGAGGAGACCAGGTGTTGGAGGTTTAGGAGGACCTGAGGGGACCAGATGTTGGAGGTTTAGGATGGAATCTTGTCAGTGTTTACAGACAATGATCTGTGGAAGTCTTCCTGAGCCCAGAACAAAACCAGACCTGGTTTTATTGCTGTGACCCATGAGGACCCAAAAATCACGACTATCCAACCTGGACCTTCAGCCTCGTCCTCGGAGCTCTGATTTCTACAGATTCTTCTAATCTGTTGAACGGATTATGAACTGGAGATCATTTCAGATTAAAGTCAAGAACTTTATTCTGAAATGATCCTCTACCTTCAGACAGCCTGCTGAACCTCTGCCCATCTTTACTTCTAGAAGTCTCCGTCCTCCTACTGACCTGTGGATAATTAACCTCGTTACTGCTCCTCCAGCTGCTTCTGACTGGACTTCTTATGTTTCCAGCCTCTTGGGGCTCCTGGAACTACGTTTGGAGATAACGGTCCAGGGACTGAACTTAGAACTTTTCTTTCTAGTCAAGAAGCTCAAAGGTCGTTACAGGACAGCCCGTGTCCTCAGTTACCTGCACACAGCACCACGTCTCTACAAATCTAATCTAATCTGTACAGATTAATCAGAGCTTTAGATCTCATTCATACAAGATGGGACACATCAGAGACAGTGGGGGGGTCAGTGTCTTGCCCAGGGACACTTCAATATGAGACTGCTGGTGGATTCGAACCCCCAACTCTTCCATTGGAGGACGACTGCTCTAACCACTCAGCCACAGCCGCCCCTACAATAATGACCTTAATCTTACCGTACGTATTTAATTAAAGTTTAAAAATCTTTCATGTTACAACGTAACGGATCTGATCGCAGATTATAGACGAGCGCGGTCTATACATGTAGAAACTTTTTTCTTTTTAAAGTGAGTGGGCGTGGCTTATATTCAGGTGCGCCCAATAGTCCGGACACTACGGTATTTATTTTTTATCGTTAACGTTCAGTTGATTAATTTAATAATTTAGTTTTTACTCTGCAGACCGACACCGACGGTGACGTCAGTATTTTTATTCCTGAACTCATAAAAAGTTCTAAACTTCTACATTTTCTTTGTCAGAGTCAAACGTTGACACCGAGGCCGTGACTGGACGGCAGCAGAGACCTTCAGGTTGTGGACGGCCTGGAGGACAAACTGTCCTTAATCTCTGAAGTTTCACGAGGCTCGTGCTGAAATCAGGACAGATTATAAAACACGACCGCACCTGCACTCCATCGCAGCCGAGAACAGAAACTGTTCGCTGGACGACGACGTCCTCGTCTTTCACGTGGGAGACAAAAGCTTCTCCAGAGGGAAACCTGCAGGTGGAGTGAGAGGTGGGACTGACTGCCCTCCACCTCCAGCACCGTCCACCTCCACCCTTCACCTCCACTGTCAGGGGAATTTAGGTAAAAGTCCACCGCTATCTCCAGCACCCTTCACCTCCACCATCCACCCTTCACATCCACCTCCACCCTTCACCTCCACCATCCACCTCCACCATCCACCCTTCACATCCACCATCCACCTCCACCCTTCAACTCCACCATCCACCCTTCACCTCCACCCTCATCTGCAACACCCTCCACCTCCACCCTCCATCCTTTCCCACCGCATCCACCATCCACCTCCTCCTTCCACCTCCATCATTCCCCTTCATCTCCACCATCCACCCTCCACCTTCACCCTTCCCCATGCCCCTCCACCATCCATTTCCACCCTTCCCTTCCCCCTCCACCCTCCATCTCCACTGTCAGGGAAATTTAGGTAAAAGTCCACCTCTATCTCCAGCACCCTTCACCTCCACCATCCACCTTTCACATCCACAATCCACCTCCACCCTTTAC
>NC_056498.1:46227617-46230638 GCF_014905685.2 Nematolebias whitei
GTGATCATTGGTCAAAGGTTCAGTAGTCCCAGTGATCAATGGTCAAATATTCTGTAGTCCCAGTGATCATTGGTCAAAGGTTCAGTAGTCCCAGTGATCGGAGCACTCGGTGCTGTGAACCCCAAACTGGAAAAGTGGCTCCAATAGATCCCAGGAACTACTTCAGAGATCTCTGTAAGAGCACAGTCCTAGGAACAGCTGAGATACTGAACAGAACCCAGACCTCTGGTAGAAGACCGAAGTTTGAAGTGAAGTGGAACTGCCCAAGTTATTGGACAAGTTACTATTATTGATTATTTTTGAATTCCAGTTTGTGAAGCAATGACGTAGGATTCATACCAGTGGAGGTGAAGACCTTTCCAGCCCGCTGATCTGAACTGTTTGTACTTTGTTCAGTTCATGTTGAGGCAAAGCTTTCTAATGTAGTTTTCTCTTTACAGATAGTCTCGTGGTGTTCCTTTACCTCTAAAACTCTTCTTCACAATGTGTTTTTTAATAAAAGAAAAGCTTCTTCTAACATCTCCTAGTTTCATGGTGGTAGTGAGCGCCTGTGCCCACTAGATGATGCTGTAGATCTTCATTGTGGTCAAGGATCTCTCAGTTCTGTTCAGAATCTGTGGTTAGAGTTTTATTTTTAACTCTCATGAACCCCTGGATAATTTTCCATAAAACTCCTCAGATGTACGGCTACGACTGATTCCACACGTCTTCAGCTGCAGAGCAGAGGTCCAGTTGCTTCGACTTGTTTTTAAGTTGTCCTGGATGGCTGTTCTGACTGTGGACTGTTCTGTTTGATGGACCTCATGTTTAAGTTAGAACCTGAATGACCAGAACCATCGTGAACGTAGTGCACAAGCCAACACGTTGCGTGAGATTGCACCAGATATTGTTTACAGTGTTTGACTAAAACAGCTAAAACTTTGTCTCTTCTCAACTAAAGACAGGACGTCTAAAACCAGGAACACTCCCAGAACTCAGAGGTCCGTCTGAGGGCAGCTCTATGGATTTACAGTGAATCCCCTGAGGCTTGTTAGCGCTCGGCTCTTTCTTTAGCTTCTCTAAAAGCTTTGTTTTGACACTCTTTGTAACTGGTGCCGCTCGGCCTGATGGCAGGCGAGGATAAAGCCGGCTCTGATCTTCTGCTTCGTCTCTTCCAGAGGATGCTCCAGCTCCCTTCAGTTACCAGGAAGATGGTGGGTTTTCATTCAGCCAGAACACGATCACGTTCCACTCTGAAGCGTTTCGCTCTGATCTGTCTGCGTCTGTGTGCTCGTTTCCCGGAACAGCCGTCCCTCGCTCCAAGAGCGACCATCAGGTCGATTCCCGAGGCCGATCGATGCCGGTGCCGGCGCGCTCGTCTTCTCTCAGACCCTCAGCCAAAAGGTCAGTGGCCACAAGAAGACGCGTTCTCCTCCACCTCCTTAGCAAAAAGTCAGAGTAAATTTATTCCTGAGGACGAGATGTTTCAGTTTATCTTTACAGTTTGTGTTTTCATGACCATACGTCAGCACATTAATAATCAAATGTGATTTTTTATTTTTCTAATTGTGACTTGAATGTTGCTCAAACACCTCCTGATGAGACTGGATGTGTCCGAGACGTCTAAATAAAACTGAAAAAAGTAATAAAAATGTTTCTTTAGACTTTTGATTAAACAGGAATATTCAAAACAACTAATTTAATGACGGAACCTGTAAAAGTGATCTGTCCACAGGGACACGTTCAGCTCAGGTGTGTCCTGTGATCAGTCTGCTGAAGGGAGGCAGGTAGTCACAGGGCTGTTTGGTGTCAGGGCGTGTAACACACTGAGCATGGACCACAGGAAGCTGAGGACAGAGTGTCTCAGGAGCTTAGAGACAATGATTGACATCACGTTGAAGGTAAAGACTATCAGAGCGTCTCCATGAGCGTGATGTTCCTCTGATGGCAGCTGCTTAGATTATTCAGAAGGTCCTCAGGACCGGAGACAACCTGCCTGGATGTGTCCACAAGACGGCAATACGAACTAAAGAGTCCAGAACAAGGTCCAAAAAAAACTAGAGGTCAAAGACTATTGGTGTCAGGTCTCGCCATCGGTCTGTTTGAGACAAAGTGGACTTCATGGAAGACGACTGGACCACAACGTGTCTGGAAGAATGTCCTCTGGACAGATGAGACACAACTGGAGCTTTTTGACAAAATGTCCCATCAGCTCTGTGTCCATAGACCCAAAACTAAAACGAAGAACAGAACTTGGAACCTATGAGACATGGAGGAGGCTCGGTCCTGTTCTGGGTCTAGAATCTGCAGAGTTCAATTAAATCTAAAGACCATCAAGACAGTCTGGAACCACATGCTCTGCAGAGTCAGAGGGCTTGGTCTCAGTCGCAGCTCGAGTCCTCAAACAGGATCATGACTCAAAACTCACAGCTAAAAACACCAAGACTGGATCAAAACCAAACACTGGATGGTTCTGAAGTGTCCTCTGAGCCCTGATCTAAATCCTGTTGAACATCTGGAGGAGGAACTTCAGACAGCTGGAGCAGTTTGATCAGGAGGCGTGGACCAGAACACCTGAGGACCAGAACACCTGAGGACAGAACACCTGAGGACAGAACACCTGAGGACAGAACACCTGAGGACAGAACACCTGAGGACAGAACACCTGAGGACAGAACAACTGTGGACAGAACACCTGTGGACAGAACACCTGAGGACCAGAACACCTGAAGACCAGAACACCTGTGGACAGAACACCTGTGGACAGAACACCTGTGGACAGAACACCTGTGGACAGAACACCTGTGGACAGAACACCTGAAGATCAGAACACCTGTGGACAGAACACCTGTGGACAGAACACCTGTGGACAGAACAACAGTGGACAGAACACCTGTGGACAGAACAACAGTGGACAGGTGCAGAGGATTGGGTCAGACCTTTGAGCAACAAAGTGTTAAGTTAAAGTTCTGTCCTTTTTGTCGAGGCCAGCCTATTTATTTATTTATGTATTTATATATATATATATATATATATATATAT
>NC_056498.1:46230738-46235591 GCF_014905685.2 Nematolebias whitei
GTCCTCTCTGAATATTAGCCTCTCTGTCCCCGTCCTCCCTGAATATTAGCTTCTCTGTCCCTGTCCTCCCTGAATATTAGCCTGTCTGTCCCCGTCCTCTCTGAATTTTAGCCTCTCTGTCCCCCGGGTGATGCCCGGGCGAGCAGAGAGGATCTTTTGTCCTCCCGGAGTGTCTCTTTAAATGCGAACAGTTCCACAGATTAACTGAGCAGAGATTTATTTAATGCGTCCTCGTAGAGAATTGTTGAAATCTATTTTGGGCCGTGGAGCTCGTCGAGCTGTAAGCCTGCTAAAATCTGCCGGCTGCAGCTGAGGGGAGACGGTTCTGAGTCGGGATCGTTCGGGTCGGGAAAATATCACGTTTAGTGTTTTCTACAAAAGGTGTGTTTCTGTGCCCCCAGCACCCCCCATGTGTGGCCTGTTTAAATATTTGACGTGCCGAAGAACGACTGTGATACTCGGCAGATAAGGAGGTGCACATGCATATGCCATGAGAGGCCCCTGTTTAAAGATGGAGGCTTAAGGTTTCTGGGGGCCCGACAAAGACCCAACACATTTGCATTTTAAGCCGTGGATTTAAAAACAGCTCGAGACGAATGAATACAATTTAAAATGCTAAGTATTTACCTCAGAATTTAAAAAACCTCCTAAATATGATTTATTTTTCAGCAATGCATACACAGTGATGATCAGCTGATGGTGCGTGGGCCAAATGTGGCCGGCGATGAGGCCTAATCTGGTCCGCTGGGGGGGCGGAGCTAAAATTCTTTAAAGCTGCAGTTTTCCTGGTCAGCTCTGACATTTAGGTTTTTTTCCACCATAAACAAAAAGTTTATTTCTGTGTTTCGCTGCAACACAAACAACTTTCATAAATGAACTTAGTACTTCGTGGGTTGGTGTACTTGGTACTACAGGGTACTACTACGGCTGTATTTTAAAATTGCTTGTTTACGCATTACTTAGCAAGTCACGTTATAATATACCCCGGTCTCCCAAGGTACAAAGTACGTACCTGGTATGTACCCTGTAAGTACAGAGTGAAGAAGTAATTCTATAAAACAGCATAAGGTACTTGGTAAGAATGATTTATTTACTTGGTACTTCCAGTTTACATACCAGTTATGTACCTGGAAATATCAGGGACCAGCTGTATTATAAAATGACTTGTTACCCAGTATTTATCTGGTATGTACTGGTACTTACCGAGTACTTATCGTACTTGGTACAAACTGGGTAATTACAGAATATGTAATTGGTACTTGCCTGGCACATATTGTATGTACCTGGTATATCTTAAAAAATTATTACCCGGTACCCACCTGGTGCATACCAAGTATTTACTAAGTAATTACCAGGTACTTACCAAGTATGCAATTGGTGTTTAGTTGGTATGTACTATGCACTTACCTGTACACTTTTTACCATGTCACTTCTTAGCTTGTATTTACAGAGTATATACTGGGTACTTACCAGCGACGCACAGGATACGAACAACTTGTATCATAAAGTAACTTGTTGCCTGGTACTCAAGTACTTGTAATATTGTACTTACAGAGCGCAGAGTACTGGATCTTTACTGTGTAAGTACTACAATGTTTTATGTATTGCTACCAAAATCTAACATAATAAGTAAAATAGATTATCCTAAATAAAATATAAAATAACAGTAAACAAGCAAATTAGGTCTAAATCATTCATCAGTTTGTTTGTTTATTGTTGTTGTTTAGATCAAAGGCCCCGCCCCCACAGAGTCTTTAAAAAAGAATTGGGCGTCTGAACAGATTTAGTCGGTGACCCCTGGTGTTGTTAAACAAAACAAACTAGAGAAAATTGCATTTCCTGCAAAAATACAGTGTGAATGCTTGTTGCTGAAGAATCTGCTGAAAAACAGCTGAAATTAGCTAAAAATTGCTGAAATGAGCTAAAATGCTGAATTTTAGCTGAAACGGAAGAACAAGCCTAAAGTAGCAGAAGAAAGCAGAAAGAACACAGAAATTAGGAAATTAGCAGAAGTTACCACAAAAAACGTGTCTGAAAACAGTTGAAATTAGCTAAAAATGCTAAAAACAGCTGAAAATGAAGAACAATCTTAAATTAGCAGAATAAAGCAGAAAGAACATGTTTGCCCAGTTATTCTGAAAGACGCAGAAATGAGCACAAAAAATGAAAATTATCAAAAAAAAAAAAACACAACAAAGCCCAAAACAGAAATTAGCAAACAAAAAAAAAAAAGCTGAAAAGTAGCTAAAAAGCAGAAAGAAGCTTAAATTACCAGAAGGAAGTGGAGAGAGCACAGTTTTGCTGATTTAAGCTGAAAAAACAAACTATAATTTCAGCGGCGACGGGTCCAAGTCTGAGGAAAACAAAACAAAAACTACCCCCAAGCTGTGACTACACTTCCCAGCATGCCTCGGGGGCTGGGGGTTGAGGTTTGGACGGGTTCTTTTTGCAGCGAATGTGACAGAGAGTGGCACAAAGGAGGAAAGCCGGGGAGGGGGTGGCGGAGCGGGGAAGAGCGAGCCGGACAAAAGAGAAGACATGGGCTTTGCACGGAGGACACGATAAAGCCAGGAGCATTATCGTCAGCGTGAAAGACGGGGGCCACACTTCAAACGGGATTTTCTCCCCCTGACAGGAGGCTCCGCTCGGTGGCTCCGGGGCCCAAGACGCCGCGACGATGGGATCTGAGCAGAACACGACCCACTTCTGTATCAAAACGCAGATCAGCAAACACAACGGCAGCAAAAACTGAGCTCTGTCAGCAAAATATCTCAGGAACCACTGAACAGACACGACTACAAATCGTTGACATTCAGAGCCCGGTCAAGATGGCCGCCACAGCCACCTGACCGTAGCAGACAATAGTTCAGCCAGTTTTACAGATGATGGTGTGGTAGTAGCTGAGAGTGATCCCAACAGCTGCTGTAAGTGTTGCAGCTGCCTTTGGACATTTAGAACGGTCGTTGAAGTCTGTTAGCAAAATATCTCATAAGCCACTGGACAAATTTTAATGAAGCTTTCAGGAAGTAGTTATTGGACGTACGGTTACAAATCCTTAACATTCAGGACCGACCTGATCCAAGATGGCCGCCACGGCCAACTGGCCCAAACATTAAAGTAGCTGTAACTCAGCCAGCTTTACAAACACTGAGCTAAAATTTGGTGTGGTAGTAGCTGAGAGTGATCCCCAAAATCTACTAGTGCTGCTCATTTCAGGTCTTTTTTCAAACGTTAGCATTAGCTGTTGTTAATGTCTGTTAGCAAAATATCTCATAAACCTGTGAACAAGTATTAATGAAACGTTCAGGAAGTATTAATCGCATATCAAACTACAACTGATCGACTTTTGGAGCCGACCCAATTCAAGATGGCCGCCACAGCTGATATCAGCCAACATAAAAATGGCGACAGTGCTGTGATTGTCCAGAAACTTCACTGAAGTTTAACGTGAGAGCTTTAAGCTGAGAGTGGTCCCCAACACGTGCTCTGAGCAAGACACGTTGTTCATGTCAAACTAGCGAAAGGTGGCGGGCGATAGGCATTCCTTGGAGGAATGCCGGGCCTGTATTTGTTCTGTGTATTATTACACGGAGTCGAGGGAACCGTGGACGGGGCTTCTCTATATTGGAGGCATTAAACTTTACAAATATGAGTCTGAGCAGCGAAGCCACGGGCTTCAATAAATTAGCCGGAGATTATTATTCCTGCTGTTGTTCTTGCTGGTCCCAGCAGCCGGGTTGTTATGGTAACCTCAGACACAGTCCACGCTTCTAATCCCCGGCCCTTCTCTAACCCCAACCTTTACTCTTTTAATCAACATCATACTCGACACAACCGGGCAAAATATTTACACGTTATCGCTCGCAGCGTTCAGTGAGAACCGGCGTTTTTCACTCTGGGAACTCCGAACATGTTCGTACGCGTCGCTGTCTGTGTTTGGACGCTTCATAAACAGCAACAAAACCTTCGGCTCCTTCTGGACGGGGACGCTGGGACTTGTGGATTTTCTAACTTTAGTACATTTCACAGTATTTAACTTCGTTTACAAATATTTTCACCATAGAAATACACGGAAATCTCTTCAGATCCTTTAAAAACATTGTTCTCTGAAGTTGGCTTCAGCTGCTGTCTACTTGTGTTACTTTCAGCTTTTAGCTACGGTTCTAATTCTTTGGCTTATAGCTAGCCATTTCATACTTTTTAGCTAGCTTTTTGATATTTTAAATTTTAGCTAATATGTTCAGGTTTTAGCTACTTTTCTAATACTTTAAATTTTAGCTAGACTTTTGATACTTTTACCTTTTAGCTAACATTTTTATACTTTTAGCTAGCCTTGTGATACTTTTACATTTTGGTCAGTCTTTTGAAACCTTTAGCTTTTAGTTAGCATTCTGATACTTTGTCTTGAACCTAGCCTTTTGATAGTTTTAGTTACTATTCTGCTACTTTAAGCTTAGCTAGCTATCTGCTACTTTTAGTTTTTAGTTAATTTTCTGCTATATTAGTTAATTTATGATACTTTACCATTTTGTTACTTTTAGCTTTTATATACACTTTTAATACTTTTTAGCTTTTAGACATTTGACAATTATTTAGACTTTTGCCATTTTTAGCTTTTAGCTACAGTTCTAATTCTTTGGCAGCTAACAATTTTAGCTAACCTTTTAATATGTTCAGGTTTTAGCTACTTTTCTAATACTTTAAATTTTAACTAGCCTTTTGATACTTTTAGCTTTTAGCTACAGTTCTAATTCTTTGGATTATAGCTAGGCATCTAATAATTTTAGCTAACTTTTTGATACTTTAAATTTTAGCTAACCTTTTAATATGTTCAGGTTTTAGCTACTTTTCTA
>NC_056498.1:46235691-46241504 GCF_014905685.2 Nematolebias whitei
GTGAGCAGAGTAAACAGGAGGGGGCTCAACACACATCCCTGAGGAGAGCCAGTGCTGAGGGTTATGGTGGAGGAGGAGAGGTTGTGGATCCTCACTAACTGTGGTCTGTTTGTTAAAAAGTCTAGTACCCAGTTGCAGATGGAGGGGCTTAGTCCTAGTGTGGATAGTTTGTCCATCAGGGTTTGGGGGATCATGGTGTTGAAGGCGGATGTGAAGTCCACAAAGAGCATACGGACGTAAGAGTTTTTCTGCTCCAGGTGGTTGAGCGCAGTGTGGACCACAGAGGAGATGGTGTCCTCTGTTGATCGGTTCTCACGGTATGCATACTGATGAGGGTCCTCGTTGATGTTGATGGTTGTTTTGATGTGAGTCATGACCAGTTTTTCAAAGCATTTAGCGACTATCGGGGTGAGGGCCACTGGCCGATAGTCATTCAGACCAGTCACTGTAGAGCTTTTTGGGACTGGGATGATGGTGGCAGTCTTCAGGCAGGTGGGAACTGTCTCCAGGGTAAGTGAGGTGTTAAAGATGTCTGCCAGCACCTCACAGAGCTGATCAGCACATTCCTTCAACACTTTTCCGGGGATGTTGTCTGGGCCAGTTGCTTTGTGCGGATTAATCCTCCTGAAGGTGCTCCTTACTTCTGCTGAGGTCACGCTGAGATGCTCTTCATCCGGTGGTGAGGTGAGTCTGGTGCTGGGTGGTCTGTTCGGGTCTTCAAACCGTGCATAGAACTTGTTGAGGGCATCAGGCAGAGATGGGTCTTTGGGGCATTGTTCGCTTCTTCCTTTATAATCTGTTATGCACTTAATGCCCCTCCACATGCTCCGAGGGTCTTGTGAGATGAATTGACCCTCAATCCTCTGTGCATATGTGGCCTTGGCCCTCTTAATACCAGCAACCAGCTCTTTCCTTGTCCTACTCAGCTCCTCTGAGCTTCCAGATGCACCCCCATATCATCAGAGAGGCAAACTTTTGAACTGTGTGCTGATTACAGGTTGAAGTTCCTCTCCTCTGTTTAATACACAGAAGATGGCATCTGTGGGTTCCAAACAGAACTTCAGATTTGGACCGGTCTGACCTCAGAACAGTTCTGGACTTCACCTCAGTCCAGATGAAATGAGCTCTGGTCCAGAGGTGATGGCAGCGGTTCTGGGTTCTTCTCACATCTGGGTTCTTCTGTGTCTGATAGAGCAGCATCTGTGGAGGAACTGTGTTTACAGACGATGATCTGTGGAAGTGTTCCCGAGTCCAGAACAGAAGCAGACCTGGTTTTAATGCAGGGGCCCCTGAGGGTCTGAAGATCACGACCTTCAGCTTCGTCCTTTGAGCTCAGAGATTTCTTCAGATTCTTCAGATGAGATTATAAACTGAAGATGATGGAGATTAAAGTCTTTTATTCTGAAATGATTCCTCTACGTTTAGACCGACTGCTGAACCTCTGACCATCTTTACTTCCGTCAGTCTCTCGAAAAGTCTCGTTTTATACCCGGTCCTCCGACAGACCTGCTGACACCATCAGTTACAAAACGTTCCTCAAGATGTTTTTAATTTGGACCACTCACTCCTTTTGTTGGTCCTGGAACAACTTCTGATGTTTGTTTTGTTATTTACAAAAATGGTTTCTTGGTTTAAACATTTGATAAGATTAATATGAGAACATAACACTGAGAATGAAATTTGGGCTCATGAAATTTACAAATCATTGCATTTTGTTTTTATTTACATTTTCCACAACGTCCCAACATTTTCAGAAATAATAATAATAATAATTTATTTATAAAGCCCTTTAAACCAACCACAGCTGCAACAAAGTGCTGCACTTGTAAAATCAAGAACATTTAACAGTAAGATCAATAAAAACAATCAAATCAATAAAAACAACCAACTGGGTTGTTCATCAGAAACACCCGTTTATTGTGGTTTTACTCACAGTTTGGGTTTAGCCAGCACGGGTGGCGGCTCTTTACCGGCTGATGCCAGACCGAGGTCTTCATCAGCGGGACTGGACTGGTCCCCATCTTCATCCTCCTCGTCCTCGGGCAGTTTGAAGTGCACCCGTCGGGAGCTGGAGCGGGAGTCCTTGTGGTTCGTCAGGGCGCTGGTTTTGAGGCAGGAGTTAGGAGGAGGGTCGGGCAGGGGGACGACGCTGGGGGTGCCGTTTAGAGCTCCTTTGTTACCCGGGTTCGGGTCTGGCAACGTCACTGAAGGTCTGGACACCCTGTGCTCGGCTGCAGGGAGAAAAGTGAAGGGTGTTTGGTTTGCGAGCATCTCTCTGCCTGACTGCGGATCTTCGTGTGCTGCGGTGGATCCCAGGAGCGAGGAGGGAGGGTCTAAGGCTGGGGTGCCGAGAGACTTCAGACCAGAGCTGCACGGATCCGGACCGGCCAGGCTGCTGCGGAGGGCGTTTGGGCACAACATGCTGGAACTGTGGGGTTCCAGGTGGAGGGTGCTGGTGCTCACAGGGTCCAGGCGGAGCGCGCTCGACACCAAAGGTTCCAGACGGATGGTGCTGGAGTGGGGTTTGGTGCTGCTGGGAACTGGAACCTCTGGTTGAGAGAGTCCAGCAGGACCTGATGGGGAACACTCCTGGGCTTGCTGGGCCGCTGCCAGGAAACCACTTCCAGGCCTCACATGGGTGCTGCTGCTGCCGGTACCTGAGGAGATCCAGACCTTTAATTTAGGATTTAAATCATCCTTTCTTTAGAGAGACCCCAGAGAAAAGTTACCTTTGACCTTGAGAGCAGCGGTGCTCGACACGGTGCCATAGCTGTTACTTGCTGTGCAGGTAAATCTCCCAGAATCCTCTGGAAACACCTCAGCGATGACCAAAGTGCAGATTTCCTCTGGAAGGAAAACAGAAAAATGTGACTCTCAGAATATTCTGACATGCTCTTCATGAATCACGTCGAAGACGAGTGCACAGCTCTCATTTTTAGAGCTCAGCGGGGTTTCCTCTGCGTCTCCGGGTTCAGTCTGCGTACCACCGTTTGACACGGGATTGGGAGAACGCCTTATATGGTCCAGACTGGAGGAGCAGCGGCTCTGGCGTTGGTTCAGAAGACGAGCAGAAGCCTCGGCCAAACGCTCTAAACACTTCAGCGGAGTAATATATACACACGCCGCAGCTTCCTAAACAGGTCGGCTGCTGCTTTGGTGCCGCTAACCCAAATCTGACACATGACGACGGCGTGAGACACGCACCCGACTCAGCTGGAGGTCTGCGCTCTGAAACAAAAAACTACTGAAACTATTCTAACTAGAGAAATTGTATTTCCTGCGAAAATGCAGGGCGAATGCTTATTTCAGAAGAACTAGCTGAAGAACAGCTGAAATTAGCTTAAAAAAACATGTTGAAATGTAGCTGAAAATGCAGAAAGAAGCTTAAACTACCAGAAGGAAGTGGAACGAGCTGAAATAAGCTAAAAAAAAAAAAAAAAAGTGGAGTTAGCTGAAAATGCTAAAATTAGCATAAAACAGCTAAATAGTAGCTGAAAGATCAGAAAAAGCTGAAATAGGCAGAAAAAACTGAAAAAAGCATAAGCTGAAATTAGCAGAATTAAATTAATTAGGCTGAAAGTAGCAAAAATTACTACAAAAAATTGTATCTGAAAACAGCTGAAAATAACTACAAAAATGCTAAAAAGGCTGAAAAGGTAGAACAAGCTTAAATTAGCAGAAGAAAGAAGAAAAATGTTTGCCCAATTAGGCTGAAAGAAGCAGAAAGGAGCACAAAAAGTGGAAATGATCTGAAAAAAGCTGAAATGAGCAAAGACAGCTGAAAGCTAAAAGGGAAGCTTAAATTACAAGAAAGAAGTGGAGAGAGCACATTTTTGCTGAATTAGGCTGAAAAATGTTTTAATGAGTGCAAAAAATGTGGACTTAGCTGAAAAAGCTAAAATTAGCATAAAACAGCTAAATGGTATCTGAAACATTAGAAAAAGCTGAAACTAGCTGAAATCAGCTGAATGGTGCAGAACAAGCTGAAATAGAAAGAAATTAGAAGACGCACAAAAAAATTTTAGTTAGCCAACAGAATCTGAAAGGATCACAAAACAAAACAGCTGAAAAACAGCAGGAAGTAGCTGAAAAAAGTTTAAATTTGCAGCAGGAAGCTGAAAGAAGCTGAAGCAGAACAAAATGTGAAAGGAGCAGTAAAAGGTTGTAAACACATCTAAAGATCTGAAGGTTGTAAAATGAGCTCAGTTCATTTTCTATAAGAAAAGAAAAGGCTAAATATTTCAAACAGCTAAAGTTGCACCAATACCAAGAGTCATCGCAGGATTGTCCTGAAAGAGCCGAACGTTTTGATTCATGATTTGTTGAAATGGCTGAAAACTGCTGGATGAGAAAGATGCTGAAAAACACACGGAAGAAAAATGGATCACAGTGAATGCTTCATGAACATTCAGACAATAAAGAGCTAAACCCTGACGGGACTGACGGGACTGACGAGCCGACGGCTAGTCTGAACGTGGCTAACACCGAAGTGGGTAGCTGCCGTTTTTAAAACACGTCAAATCTCAAAAACGTCATCACAGGCCAAGAAAATGTTATTTCACAGATTCTACGTCGCCATTAAATGGTCACTTACAAGGATCTCCGTGGGTATTTACAGGTAGAAACAGCAGCGGCTAGCGTTAGCACTTCCTGCAGGAGTGTTCAACTCTTCCTGCTAAAATATCTGTGCAATATGAAATAGGCTGAGTTGCACAAGCTAAAACAAGTTTTATATGAAGTTCTGAAGACCGGAGTTGTTTAAAAACGACAAAAGTCTTTGCATGTGCACCTGCTCGGACTAGCCGTTATTAGCTTGTTGTTACAATACGGCAAACTCGGGTCCAAAGTGGATTTTGTCGTCCTAAAACAACTTTAGTCCTTCAAATTAATTAAAAAGCCAGTTTATAAACCTTTACACCACCTTAAAGTTTTACATCACAAAGGCATTTTAACAGAAAAACATTTTCTCTGCATGAAGTGTGCTTTAGCTCGCTACTACCAATGCTAGCTGCGCTTCTAAATAACAGTAAAATGTTAAATTAATGGAAGGTGGTGGTTTATAAAACAGCTTTTCATGAACCAGTGTGAAAGTTTGGAGATTAAAGAGGGTTTGAACGATCCACGTTGGTTTTTGCTGCGTTCAGACCAGCCGTTAGCTCGTCAGCACGGTCAGAACTAAACTCGGTTTCTGCAAACGGAGGCCGTCTACAACAAGTAAGATATTAACTATACACAGCCTCGTCACAGAACCCCACTTCCGAAATTATCACTTTAACAATAATTTGGCAGCAAAACAGACCGACCACTTTTTAAAAATAACGTAAATTGCTCTTAATGACAAGAACTGGGTGTACAACTAAATAATTATAAATTAATGTGTATTTATTCCTTCTTTTTTCATTAATTCAACCTTTATTTCAACAGGTTAGTCTCACTGAGCCTCGAGGACTCATTTACAAGAGACACCTGGTTTAAACAAAGAACACAGATGAGCTACAGACAACAACAATAAACAATAATAAGATGTTACTGTTTGTGTTTACAGGTGTCAATAGGTGTTTACAGGTGTATGCATGCGCTTACAAACATGTGCTTGTGTTTAGAAGTGTTTGCAGGTATAAACTACAGGTGTAGACATGTGTTTACAGGTGTATGCATGTGTTTACAGGTGTAGACATGTGTTTACAGGTGTAGACATGTGTTTACAGGTGTAGACATGTGTCTACAGGTGTAGACATGTGTTTACAGGTGTATGCATGTGTCTACAGGTGTATGCATGTGTCTACAGGTGTAGACATGTGTTTACAGGTGTA
>NC_056498.1:46241604-46243507 GCF_014905685.2 Nematolebias whitei
ATCCATCCATCCATTTATCCATCCATCCATCCATTTATCCATCCATCCATCCATCCATCCATCCATCCATCCATCCATCCATCCATTTATCCATCCATTTATCCATCCATCCATTTATCCATCCATCCATCCATCCATCCATCCATCCATCATCTTGTTCTGGACTCAGGTCTTGGTGCAGCATCTTGAGCAGGGAGGTCCAGACATCTCTTTCCACAGCCTCTTCCAGCTCTTCTGGGAGGACTCCAAGATGTTCCCAGTCTAGCTGAGAGACGTGGTCGCTCCAGTGTGTCCTGGGTCGTCCCCGAGCAAAGAACATGCCTGAACCACCTCAACTGGCTCCTCTCGATGTGGAGGAGCAGCGGTTCTACTCTGAGTCTTTCCAGGATAATTAAACTTCTCTCCCTGTCTCTAAGGGAGAGTCCAGCTCCTGTAGAGGAAACATTTCAACCTCCTGGATCCACGATCTCGTTCTTTCAGTCTCTACCAGAGTTCATGACCAGAGGTGAGGGGAGGAACGTAGACCGACCGGTAAACAAAGAGCTTTGCCTGACAGCTCAGCTCTGTCTTCACCACAACGGACCGGAACAGAGTCCACAATACTGCAGATGCTGCACCAATCCATCTGTCAGTCTCACGCTCCATTCTTTCCTCACTCGTGAACTAAACCCCGAGACACTTGAACTCCTCCACTTGAGGCAGAACCTCGACCTGAAGAGAACAATCCACTCTTTGAGGACCACGGCCTCAGATGTGGAGGAGCTGATTCTCATCCCAGTCGCTTCACACTCGACTGCAAACAGCTCCAGGGAGAGCTGAAGATCACGGCACGATGAGGTATCCCAATACTTTGCAAATAAACTTAGTTTTATTGTAATTGCTGTGTTTTTGCAAAGCGGTTAACTTTTAGCTTCATTTTAAAGCCGGACGGACCGGTGTTGTGTCAAAATCTGTTTCTCCACCCGTCACACCGTTTCCCTGATCTGTTATTTAAAGCAATGGAAGGATGTTAAAACCAAATATATTAATCTGCTTTTGTGTGTTTTTGTCCTTTTATAGCAGAGGAAACTTGATGTCTAAATATTACATGAGATCATTTCCCGTGTCCGGTAGGAAAATATAAGAGTACACATTTATCAAACAGCTGACTCGTTGCTTCATGATGTACATAACATGAGATTTTTATTCTTATCTGACCATTTTTGTACAGTTTATTGAGGTTAAACACGCTGAGAGCTGGAAATCCAGAAGATAACAGAAAACTCAACACCTGCTTGGACAACAAGTCAGCTGTTAGTGCTTCTGTAACACCAACTTAATAAGGACACTAAATTAATTATAGGATACTAAATCATTGAGATGCTGAGTCATAATTTAAGGTGTTAAGTCATTCATATGGGATGCTAAGTCATGAATTAAAAATGTTGTCATCGTTTGAGATGCTTAGTCATGTTTATGTGATGCTAAGTCTCTTCCAGTTGGAGCTCAGGTGTCAGAGGCTCTGAGGGCTTTTCCCTGCAGCAGAAACCAGGAAACACCGTGCACGTAGCTGTAGCCACATGGTGCGGTGACTCCACCAGCAGAGACTCCAACTCACAGCTGGAGCTTCTTTGGTCACACAGGCTGAGTTTACAGTGAAGGTCAATATGATGATGTTCATCCATAAAAGAGAAGGAGATAGCAGCAATGATGGAGAAGAAGTGAAGAGAAGCTCAGCAACCGGGCTTCACTGATGGCTACCAGGCCCAGACTCTACCAGGCCCAGACTCTACCAGGCCCAGACTCTACCAGACCCAGACTCTACCAGGTCCAGACTCTACCAGGCTCAGACTCTACCAGGCCCAGACTCTACCAGGCCCAGACTCTACCAGGCCCAGACTCTACCAGGCCCAGACTCTACCAG
>NC_056498.1:46243607-46245050 GCF_014905685.2 Nematolebias whitei
GCCCAGACTCTACCAGGCCCAGACTCTACCAGGCCCAGACTCTACCAGGCCAAGAACGGTTCAGGAAGTCCCTGGTTCTTCAGGCAGCAGCAGAGCAGACTCCACCACCAACTACTCAGGTCCTGTGAACAGGCCGAGCCACATTTTCAGCTACCCAGCTGGAATTTCACCCCCAGCTGCCAGACCCAACCCAGTCTCCATCATCACCGGGCACAGCGCTCCAGGCCCAGTCCTTGGTGAGACTGGAGCCAGTCTCCTGTTGCAGCTGTGCTACATTTTTTCTTGGCTTTTACTCCTTTTTTGTTTGTTTGTTTGTTTGTTTTGTTGATGTTCAGTTTGCCCCACATGCTGCTCGTCAGAACTCTGTACAGCCTAGCTCTGAAACGGACAGTGTTCGACTCCCTGAGAGGAACCTGATCAGTTTTATGGTTGGCCGGGCTGCAGGAGTTCTGCTGGATTTACTCTCAAGATGTTTTTCATGTATTTATTTTATCTCTCGGCTGCTCCCTTCAGGGTCACCACAGTGAACTGCGTTGCACAAAGACTTGCCCTTCCCACCGCAGCCTCTGTGTGGAGCAGAGAGCTGCCGTCCAGGGCACCCGGGGGAGCAGATGGTGGGGGTTAAGGGCCTTGCTCAAGGGCTCAGAGTGGTGCAAATGAGGGTGGGGGCAGGTGTGGGTGCTTCACCTACCCCACCCACATTTTGATGCTGTTGGTGCGGGGAGTTGAACCAGCGATCTTCCGATCACAGTTCCACCTCTGCGCCACCACTCCCCATGTTTTTTATTATGCGACACCCAAAAAAAGCTTTTTAGATTTTTTTTTTAATCACCGTTTATAATTATTTACAAAAGTTCAAGACAAAAACAACCGTTTATAAAAAAACATTTATAATTGTTTTTTTTGTCGTCTGCTCGTCTTAATACTCCTCCTGACTTCTGGGATTATTCACGTCCACCCGGGCGCAGCAACGACTCAGCCCTTTACTTCCTCAGTGTCTAGTGGTTTATCCTTTGATGATTTGTGTTCTTGCAAAGGTTCGGGGTTCCTGCACGTGAAGCTCACGAGCTCAAATGGATCAGATCAGAGTCTGGGCTGAGTCTTCAAAAGCAGAATTTGGTTTAGTTTCTGAGACACGGCTGCATAAATCTGTTTCCTCTCCTGATCTGAATCTGTCCAGGTACACTCGTTCAGATTGACTAGGGGAGGAGGAGTTGTTTATTTTTCTTTCATCTTTTCTTTCTTCAGGTGTCTCCACAGAGAGTCATCCTCCTCCTTCATCTCTGTCCTCTGTCCTCACTCCAACTACCTCCATGTCCTCTCTAACTGCATCCACACGTCACCTCTTTGTCTTTTTCATGGCAGCTGCATTTCTAACATCCTTCTACCAATATACCCACTGTCCCTCCTCTGGACATGTCCAAATCACTGTTCCTCCTCTGG
>NC_056498.1:46245060-46250095 GCF_014905685.2 Nematolebias whitei
CTGGACATGCCCAAACCACTGTCCCTCCTCTGGACATGTCCAAACCAGTTGTTCAACCTGTGCTGTACCTCTGATGATCTCATTCCTGATCTTCTCCATCCTTGTCTCTCCTAAGGAGAACCTCAACATCTTCATTTCTGCCACTTCCAGTTCTGTCTCCTGTCTTTTTGTCCATGTCTCTGTTTCCAGACCATACAACATAGCTGGTCTCACCACTGTCTTGTGAACTTTTCTCCATCCACTCCATCCTCCCTGGACTCTCTTCTTCACCTCTTCACCACACTCTCCATGTTCCAGGACAGTGGACCCCAAGTCCTTGAGCCCTGCACCTTTGTGACCTCTGCTCCTTGTAGTCTCACTGTTCCACCTCCTCCCTCTCATTCACACACATGGACTCTGTCTTACTACGACTGACTTTCATTCCTCTTCTTTCAGGTGCATGCCTCCACCTCTCCAAGTTCTCTTCCACCTGTTCCCTGTTCTCACCACAGATCACAATATCATCTGCAAACATCATCGTCCACGGGGATTCCTGCCTGACCTCATCTGTTAGTCGGTCCATCACCAGAGCAAACAAGAAGGGGCTCAGAGCCGATCCTTGAGGCACTCCCACCTCCACCTTGAAGCTGGAGAAGGAAGGAGGAACTATCTTTGCTAAAGATCATCTGCAGTGCTCTGTTGATTTGGGAAAATCCATTCCCAAACAGTTTGATCAGTTGGTTTTGAACGTACTGCTGTCCAATAATTTTTCCTTAAGAACGGCAGATATCGTCCTCCCTCAGCTCCATCTTGTTCTGGTGTCTTTAAGTAATGTCTCAGCACCTTCCAGTCATTTTGAATTACTTCTGGTTACTTAAACTGGAATATGCTGAAACCACCTGACTCTGTCGTTCAGCAGTTTGACTCCTCAAATGTTCATCAATTGATGTCGCAGCCACAACATGATTCTATAAAGTCAGATAAAGTTTCCATGATTCACCAGATTCTAACAACCCCCCCAGAACTGCTGCTCCTCCACATCGAGAGGAGCCAGTTGAGGTGGTCCAGGCATGTCGGACTGGGAGGAGACCCCAGGGAAGAGCCAGGACACCCTGGAGGGACTGGAACACTTTAGGATCAGCTGTTTCCAGATCATTTCCATTTTTTCTGCTCATTTCTGTTTTTTTCTGCCTCATTGGGCGAACGTTTGTTCTGTCTGCTTTCTTCTGCTCATTTAAGCTTGTTCTACATTTCAGCTACTTTTTTTTAGCATTATCAAGCAAATTTCAGCTGTTTTCAGATAAACTCAAATTTTTGATGGTGATTTCTGTGACATTCAACATAATTTACTTATTTCTGCTCCTTTCAGTTACATTTTAGCTGTTTTGTGCAAAATTGAGCTTTTTCAGCTAATTCCACATTTTTAGTTCATTTCAGCTCCTTTCACTTCCTTCTGCTTGTTTAAGCTTCTTTCTGCCTTTTCAGTTTTTTTTTTCTAATGTCACCCTTTTTAGTTAATTTACTATATTTTCTGCTAATTTCTGCTTATTTAACTTTATTCAGCGAATGTGTTCTTTCTGCTTTCGTCTGCTAATTTCGGCTTGTTCTTTCATTTCAGCCGTTTTTCAGCTGTAAGCATTCACACTGAATTTTTACAGGATGTAATTTCTCTAGTTTGTTTTAGTTTCGGCTTTTTAGTTCTAGTCAACGTATTTTCGTTGATGCCGTAAATGCCGGTGTGTTCATTCGGCTGCTCGTTATGTTTGCTCCGGTCATGATGTGCTGCTGCGTGCTGTGGTCTGCGGTTTGGATCCGTCCAGAACCATCGGGCAAGTGTCAGGTTCTGGAGAGGCCGTGGTTTCTTTCTCTCTGTCGTCACACCATAACAGCTGCTGTCTCAGTTATTAGCTAATTATTTTTACAACTGAACTGAGAACCAATGAAAGTAACTTTTATTTTTCTTTAGAACATCCAGTGTGACGGATCTTTGCAACATCTGGATAAATAATTTACATTTTCCCAGAGACGTGACCTTTATTGTCGGGGTCTTTGCAGCGTTCGGCCTCCGGATGTCAGCACAAACACACGAAAAGGATTTCAGAGATTTTGGTGATCCATATTTGACACTTTGTGTTTCCTTTTTATGTCAAAATTATTAATTTGAAGGGATTTTTACAGATAAATAATGTTATAGGTTTAATGGAGAAATTCAACACTTCAAATAAAAAGAAACTTTTGAGTCTCGTTCAGTCCGTTTATTAAACATTATTAATGAAATAACATTTTAAATTATGCTCTACGCAGAAGTTTGGACAGAAAAGCACAAATTCACTGCAAAATGTTATTTTATGGGAATTGCACTCAATAAACAGCATATGAGACGTTTAATAAACGGCCTTGTCTGAATGTAAAATAACCCACAGCAGCTCTTTGACTTTAGCTCCACTTCTTTCTGTCCTTTACCTGAAATACATCTCAGGTTTAGCTACTTTTATTATTTTTATTTATTACGGCCATCAGATCTGTCGTGATGTTTGCTTTATTCAAACCTATTTAGGCTTTTCACTATAAATAAATAATTTCTGCAAAAACAGCTATAAAAATACTGAAGGGATATTCTGGTCTATTTACAATGAGGTTCTGTGGAGAAGTTGTGAAGAATAAATATCTCACCTGTTGTTTATTGCTTTGTGAACAGCCTCAGTTTAGGAGTCCAAACACAACTAAAACCAAAGTGGACAACTTAAAACAATTCTAATCTCCAAAATGTTGTTGTTTTATGTCAAAGTTTATTTTTAAACCTTTACAGCGCCACCAGTTTTAGCTTACACCGCTATTTCTTGTGGAATTGTAGCTCTAGCACTTCCTGTGTGGTCTAAAGGCACCTCCAGCAAAAATTTAACAATAAATAATTAAATTATGTTACTTTATTATTAGGCCTTTCGTGATAAACAATAAATCAATGATATGATAAATGAAAATGATCAACCTCATTTTCATCTTTCGGCTTTATTGTTTCATCGTGTCTCTCTTTCTTCTACTAAACTGAGAAGCTAAGCTACGAGCTAAGCTAACAGGCCGACCTCAGACAAACCTCCGTCTTGCCGAAGCTCTAAAATTTGCGGCTGAAACCCGTGCCTTCGTCTAGAACGTTTTTCTCTGCAAAAAGAATCTGAGAACTTGTTTACTGATTTTTTATTAAAAGCTTTGTGTGAAAAATGCTAAAGAGCTCAAACCACACTGAATGTCCGCCATTTTAAGAACCAAAGAGAGACAGCCCATGTCACATCAAGGGGCCTCCCTCCCATTTTTCTTAAAGAGACACGCTGCTCGCTCCCTCACTATCCATCCTTCGGTTCAAACTGTCTTATACTGCCATCCGGTGGTTGAAAAAAGTTACTACACTCAAAACAAATTAAACATTTCTTCTTAAATTTGACAACAATGACTAATTATAGTCAAATTTCAAACAATATTATCGTTTATCGCAATAATTTGAGACAATTAATCACCCAGCAAAATTTATCGTGACAGGCCTGTTTATTATGACATTTTGAAGATATGAGTTGTTTAAGGTGGCCTTAAACATCTTAAACATTTCAGATCTTTATCTTTATTGATTTAAACTTTTAACTCGTCTGTTTAACGTGCATTATCTGAAAATTGCGTCAAAAATTTAACATTTCTGCTGGAAGTGCCAGAGTTAGCTGCCACTGCTATCAACACAAACAGCGGCGTAACGCTAACACGTCGGCAGCGGAGAGGGTTTTAAAGTACTGTTAGCGTGATCTGCTATGAAACTATTTAAAAAGGCAGCAGACTGGCTGTTAGCTCGTCAGATTGAAACTCCGTTTCTCCAAACAGATCACGCTCGAAAAGCTATCTGCAACAGGTAAGATGTTAACTGTTCATAACCATTTCCCAGGACGTCACTCCAAAGTGTCAGATTTATCCCTTTCAAGTCCAAGGTTAGGTGGCATCTCCAGTACTTTGAGTAATATTTGATTATGTTGCATAGCTTTTATCTACATTAATTGGCTGCAGATGGAATATATTTATTTTACAGCTCTATTAGTTCATACAGCAGATTTACATCAGGACATCACAACGTTTTAACCTTCTAGAGAAGCTGTAGTGCAGACTCTTATTAAGCAGATTATTTTATAAATAATACAGCATTTACAAGTTTTCATAGAGTTTGACATCCGGACAAGATTTTTTTATCCTTTCAGATTAATTACCAGAGTGAAACACCGTGAGCCGTGAAGCTTTGTCGGCATCTCGTCTGATTCTAAGTGTTTCACTGAGGCGCTTCACATGTGGGAGTTGAACGTGCGGTCTGCGCGGTCCACGGTTTTTCTGGATGACCGTACGGCTTTGGTTCTGTCAGCACGATCCAGGACCGGACCGCCACAGGAGGATTTCTGTTTGGGATGTAAATGACAGTTATCTTTTAACGCAACATTAAAAAGAATTAATGCAAAATTTTTAGTGTTTCCCAAAATGCAATTTGTAAAACAGCACATTTCGCCAGGGGCGTGTCTAGGAAGGATTCAAATGGGGGCCACAGACAACCTTGGGGTGGAACACCAGAGGTTCTTTCCTTTAAATGCTGCTAATATTTACAAGGTGTTGGAAACATAAACAGTTCATTGTGTGCTTGGCTTTCTAGCTTTGTTTTATGCTTCATTTTATCTTGTTTTTAACCGATGTCCAGCTCTTAGTTTCAGCTGTGGCTGGTCTTAAAGTGCTTTATAAATAAAGTTGATGCTGCTGCTGATGATAAAATACTGTGATGTGGGAATAATCACCTTCTGGTATAAGTCTACTTTGTTTTATTTTTAT
This sequence comes from Nematolebias whitei, assembly GCF_014905685.2. Taxonomy (NCBI): domain Eukaryota; kingdom Metazoa; phylum Chordata; class Actinopteri; order Cyprinodontiformes; family Rivulidae; genus Nematolebias; species Nematolebias whitei. The sequence continues at coordinate 46,249,885 of NC_056498.1, forward strand.
TGTTTTACAGCTTAAATTACTAACTGATAGCTGTCACTAACTCTCTGAAATGTGTCCTCTTCTCTTATAAATCTATTTTTTTTTTTTTTTAATTATACATTTTTCTGAGAACTTCTTGTTTTTATTTGAAGACATCAGCTTTCTGCAATAAAAAAAAAACCTATTATATATTTAAGGAGACTTATTTAAACTTATTTTAAATAATGGATAC
>NC_056498.1:46250195-46264816 GCF_014905685.2 Nematolebias whitei
ATATATATATATATATATATATATATATATATATAAAAATTTAAATAATTGTTCAAAAACAACTTTTTTATATCTATGAGGTTCTACTAAACCCACTCAGGGGGATTAGACTGTCTAGCCAAAGGGGGCCTAGTGGGGCCCGAGCTATGTTATAGGGGTGGGCATAGTCACCCCGTGGTCCCCCTCTTGCTGGCGCCACTGGGTTTTAAGCTTTTTAACTAATTTTTGGAGTATTTTAATCTGTTAATAACCACAAAATGTGTCTGTATGCTGATATATTGACGTGTCTCTTTACTTACATCATCATTAGTCGTGTTCTTTTCAGAGTTTTCTTGCAGTTTTAGTTTTTCCATGATCAGATCAACCTTTGCTGTGATGCCGGTTACAGAGTTTTCCATTTGGAGAACCTGTCTGGTCAGTCTAAAAATACAGTTTTAAAACCGCACATGGTCAAGTTTGGTTTGATTTCAGTGCAATCAACACATTTTACGAGTGGTGTAAAGACTTGGCTCACCTCAGAAACTGTTCCCGATCCACAAAGACTCGACTCGAGGGCGTCGTTCTTTGCTCGTTCGGTGCAACGGGAGACTTTTCCAGCAACTTTTCCTCGTAATTTTTTCCAAGATTGTTCAGCTCCGTGTTGAGAGCATCCTGAAGAAAGCAGGAAACCGGCTGTCACCCTTACGCAATATCACAAGACCTTGCTCAGTCTGTCTGAATGACTCTCAGCTACTACCACACCAAATCTTCGCTCTATGTCGGAGGTAGCTTAGCTGTGGCGGCCATCTTGATTTAGGGTTGACTCCAGGGTTGTAGATGTACATGCAGTGAAGACTTTCTGGTGATAAAAAATCTTTTTTACCCTTTTTTCCTCCAGCTCCATCTTCATCCTCTCCTGTTCCTTTGCGTCTAGAATCTGGTTCCCGTCGCGGTCGAACTGCGAGAAAGCGGCAGATATTTCATGATCGGCGTGTCCCATCCTGCAAATTCATCAGCCTGGTGAGCGTTAGGTTCAGATAAAATCATCTTGCATTTCAATTGTCTCTTACTCTTTCAGAGTTTCTCTGAAGTCCTTGAACTCGATTTCTCCGGATCCGGACTGAAGAGCTTTCTGAACGTCTGATATTTTTTCTTTTTTTAGCTTCAGCTTTGTGAACGTCCTCATGTAGCTCTGATTTGGGAGAAAGATATAGTGTTGATGAGGTATGAAAATGTCCTGATGCTCAATGATGCAGGTAGATAAATCTGACAAGGTTGAGGATCCTTCCATGTTGAAACGTTCGTCTTTTCTCCAAAAGACTTCCTCAGACTGAAGAAGTCCTTTGGATAAAAGTGGAAACATTTCAACAAGGAAGGATCCGTCCAGAGGACCTGACTCAACCTTGTCAGACGCTTTTACTCTAAATGATTTTTACCTGCTTGATGATGTCAGTAATCTGCAGCTCGTCTTTTTGGGACGACAGTTCCTCCTTCACCTCTGAATACGTGTCATTTATAATCGCCAGAAACATGTTCTGATTTAAAAAGGAGAGGTCATGTGACTGCTCCCATTTGTTCCTGAGATCCAGCATCGTTTGAAAGACGACTTACCAGCAGAACAAAGAAAACAAAGAACACGTAGGTGACGAAGTAGATGGGCCCAAGAACTCGGTTTGCACGATCGATGGCGTTGTAATCAAAGTCTCCGAGGATGATTCGGAACTGTGTAAATCTTGGGGAACAAAGTATAAGCAGGTGAACTGGTGCTCAGCTCACTGACAGATCCAGGAACTCAGTTTTAAACAACCCTTACATGCACTTTACAAAGGTACTGAAGGAGTCCACCTCCATTCCAAAGATTAAATATCCGAGCTGAGCGTAGGCGAAGAAAACAATGAAGAACATGATGGCAAACCCCAAGATGTCTTTGGCGCATCGTCCCAGCGTGGAGGACAGTTGCGTCATCGTTTTGTTGAAACTGATGTACTTAAAAATCTGCAAAGAAACGACGAGAACATTAGTTTGAGTCACAGCGACATTCATGAAGTGGTTTATGAGATTTGTTGCTAACAGACAAACAGGGTCGACTCCAACAGTTAATGCTAAAATTATAATTAAAGATTTAGTGCAATCTGTTAGCGTTCAGATAATATGTGTTGGGGATCAATCTCAACTGTTACCACACAACAAATTAGCTAAATATTTGTAAATCGATTGAGCTAAAGCCATCTTTGTGTTTGATAAACTTGATTAGCTGTGGCAGCCATCTTGAACTTGGTTGAATCCAAAAGATAATCTGTTGTAGAAGTACATTAAATTATTAATTTCTGAGAATTTCAATGAAATAAATTCAGTGGGTAATTAGATATTTTACTAACAGACAGACAAACAAACACATGTGCATTCAGGCAACTACATGATCGCCTGCTATTCATGATGGTCGGCAATATCTCAACAATATTCAACAATGATGTTCAAAAGTCTTAAGTGTTTATTTATATAAAGATTACAACAGTTTTAAAGTACCAGTACTTGCCTTGGACAGAGTTGTTAAATAAGATTTGACATGTGAGACAATCAAAGTTGTTTCTCCATTTACACTCTGGATAGAGGGTGAAAGGCCTCTATAAAAAAAGAAACTGTCCAGATGACCTGACTGAGAATTATTGGATTACCTGGATGATTGAGCATGAACTTTGTTGCAAAGTCGTTTCTGTTCACGTGAACCTGATTTTTTTATATTAAATTTGATCCTGTTATAACATTTTTTATTAAACTTTAGACTCAATTACAAGTCAGAGATTATTTGTATTCAAGTTTGACTCACGGCTTCTCCTCGATACAAAATCATCTGAATCTACACTGGAACTGAATGTCGTGGAAATGATCATACATGCCCATTTAGACACAGTAAGGACCCAGCAGCCATGCTTTAACCACACTGTAGCAGAAACCATGGAGTGCATAAGCTTTTTTACAACTACTCATACTTTTAATATACATTTAAACTAGAGTATCATCTGCATACAGTGTTACAATTAGATCGTACAAATGGAACATCTGATATATAAAATAAATGGTAGTGTTCCAAGGATAGAGCCTTGTGGGACATCTTTAAAAATTTCACAGCATATGATTTATGTCTAGGCTTCATTTTTGGTAAGGCACGAGACATAAAGAAACTCAGGTCAAGAAATCTTGGATAAAAATTAGTATTTACCTTGATCCAGGCAAAAAATAAGTTCACTGCATTCATGTTGTTATACTGGGTTTGCCAGAAAGCCAGAAACTCAAAATCAGCATAGATTCCAGGTTGTTCTAATAGCTTGCCAAGCAAGTTGTCCACTTTGACAGTTCTGAAAATATTAAAGATTATAGCAACAATTGCAAGCTGGAAAGAAGAAGAAAAATGTTACTTTCTTGACCTCAACAAAAATTCAACAAATGAACAGGTAGGATTCTTGTTTTCTTACCAAAATGACGACAATATCCAGAATGTTCCAAATGCTTTTAAAATAGGCGAACTTGTGTATCTGTAGCTCTAAAATTTCTTCTACAACATAGTAGAAGATGAATACACAGAAGACCAGTTCACAGCCGAGGATAAAATAATCCCAGGTGGTAATGTAACGAATCAGTTTCACTGTTCTGATCTGGTAGGACGGGATCGCTCCACCAGTTGCTGGAAATTCAACCACCAACCTAAAAGATGTGGATCACACTTTGGTCAGTAAAGCTAGTATCTCATTTGGCTGAGATGGAGACTAGTTGGTGAGTCACATTAAAAAAGTGAGTATTTTTGTTGTGATCTCATTAATAATGATAGTCTGCCACCAAGAGACCAGTAAGCTGTGTCATATGGGACAAAACTAAAAAGGGTTTGAGATTAATTCAAGACGCAACAAAATTAAGAAACGTTTAAGATGAGTTCTAGACACGTCAAAACAGAAGAGTCTGACATGAGTTTAAAACAAGTGTGACTATTTTGAGAGAAAATCTGTCCAATGTCTTTTTTGAACACGTTCAAAATTCAAACACGGAGCTTGCCAGCCTTTGCAGCCCAAGTGAGGAAACTGAGAACACCTGTGAATGTTTCGAGACATTTTGAAGACTCCCTCTTGAATGTTGTTTACCAACTAGTCTGCAATAGTTGCAGCTCATTGAGATACGGTCTTAGGTTTATGGTACCAACAGGCTGTGAGTCTTTCAGTCATGTTCCTCACCTGATGACACAGAACAAGTTGACATTTGCGTTGTATGTGGAGAAATCAATGAAGACGACCCGGGTTCCTCGATCCAGCCAGACGTTGTCCATCAGTTCAGTCAGGACGTTGGCGCTCACCTCTTTTGTCCGATTTAGGTCTTGATAGTATCCTGCTCCACTATAAGTGGTCAACAGTCCCCAGTAGGAGGAACCTTTGATATCTTTTTCTGTGTGGTAGGTCCAGCTACAGAAGAAGAGTAAAATTAACAGTGAATAATATATTTTCCTGACACATTTCATCATCTGTTGTGATAGCATTACAGTAAGTGGCTTACGCAGTCCCATTGATGAGACCAAAACTGAGGTCATCCTCTTTCTTTTCATTGTAGACATCAAAACATCCACTGATCTCATTCTTAAAGTCTTGATGGACCTGGCAGGAGTTGTTCTTGATCTTGATCTGCCTTATCCTGGGAACACCCAGCAACATATTCTCATAGTAGATGAACGACTGGTCTCCGCTGTCCAGGGACTCGTTGTTGTACCATCTGGTCCAGTAAAGGCCGTCTAGTAAAGGACCCTGGGCATACTGGTCAGAAATAGAGACATAATGGGTGCTGTTTGATTTGCACCTTTATTTGTGTTTTGACTTGTTTAGCACACAAGAAAGTAAAATTAAGAAAAACTCACGGTCCAGAAGTCGTCCATGGTGCCAATGGACTGAAACGTAACTCCACTCACACCGGCTGTATTCACGAACAGGTTCGTCATGGCATTGGTGAAATAATAGGCGCTCGTGCTCGTCATGCCGTACGTCACTGAGAGAACATAATCACATTGTAAACACCTGGCCATCGGCAACTATCTGGCTTTGCTCAGGCGCAGCTCTAAACGTTGCCCCATTCACAAGTCCAAGATAAGAACGCCTGAGAGGTAGACATGCAAGGTCCCATTGAAGACCTTGGCTTTGTTTGTGTCACTGGATCCAGATTAGGGGGCTGTAATTTGTTTGAAGAGAGAGTGTGCCGGCCTGATGCAAAAAGCCTCATTAAACAATGGAAATCTAGCAGAGACAAAGCGACAAAAGACCAAATGCTCTTATCGCTAAAAGCCAAGAGAACAGGATTGTGTCCCTTTCAGGCCTAATGCTCAGCTGGACAATGGCTTTAAGGCAGGGGTGGGAGGGGTACCTGTGGTAACAACTAAAGCCAAATGGAAAGTTTCATAAACACACCCAAGCATCCTCACATTCTGAACCTGTAACTATTATTCTACCTTTACCTTTGTCAGTGAGGTCATTAGGTAACATTACCAGGAAAATAAGCTGCAAGTACCGGGCAACACAAGATTGACAATTGATCGAGGATAAGTGGTGTAAATTAGGAAAGAGTAAACGCTCAACCCATACGGAGAGGTTTTCAGGGTTTCTGTCGATTGTTCTACAATTTAAAGAACAAGTGCATCCACATAAAATAGCAAAAGACGTTGGAAATGTATTTTCTACACATGTGAGAACCTCTTTATACGTTTGATATTTGATCTGCTGTTTTTGCACTTATAAGTGCCACAGAAGGGAGAATCCAATATCTACGGCTGTGTCGACCACTTACAGAGGCAAACGTCTACCAGGAACAACGTGTAGACCAGTAACTCCCGCAGGGTGGTCTGGATATACTTCTCCCGGTTGTTCAAGGTGTTTTCGGTCCATGCTGTACCCCATAACCCTAAAGACAATATTAGTTATAAATTTATAGAGCGTGTGCTTCATTTGGTGATGCTTGCCATAAAAAACAACAAACTTGGTCAATTCTGTTTCTTCACACACGCACAGTTAATACGTTGTGATGAACTCAGAGGGGGTTCCTACCTTTAATAAAAGAGCAGCAGCTCTTCTTCTTTGAAACTTGGTCTGAAGAGGAGGAGGGGGCCTCCTCTGTGATCCGGCCCGGGGTGTCCAGTTTGTAGACGCTGTCCACAGAGCCCTGAAAGTGGGACTGTGGACTGTAGATGGTGCTGACCACACGGGGGATTGGTGGAGGGGACCCACGGTAGCCGTGGTTGACCCAGCCCCCTCCGTTCACCAAGCTGTCCACCTGAGACTCTACCTGACCCGTCAGGTGGCTCTCAGCCCGGTTGTTCAGACACTTCATGCTCCTACGAGTTTCTTCGTTTCAGCTCAGCAGAGAGTGAAGGGAAGCTGGACCGAGGCGGCGCCTTTTCAACTCCAGCCGGAGACGAGTTTGAAAGGAGGGATGAGCTCAGCTTTGTGGAGGGAGGAGCTGCTGGTCCTTCAGTTGCTATAGACCTGATCCTGAGACCAGTTTAAAAACACATGTATACTCGTACTATACTGGGTCATAATGGGTACTTACTGAATACACAATGGTTACTTACTGGGTACTTACACGGTATGTACCAGAACTTAAAGGGTACTTACCAGGTACATGCATAGTACTTAAAACACTTACTGGCTACATATTGGATACTTTAATGGTACATACAGGGTACTTATGTATGTACAGAAAATGTACAGGACCCTTGCTGAATACATATCGTGTACTTTCAGGGTATACTGCCTGGGTATGTACCAACACTTAAAGGGTACTAACTAGATACATACAGGGTACATACTGAGTACATACTTGGTAAGTATGGAATACTTACTAATTGGGCTTTTAGAAGGTATGTACAGTGACTTATGGTAGAAACTGGTACTTTCTTGGTACATATGGTACTTTCAGGGTATATCTTGAGTACTTAAAGGGTACGTACAAGATACTTATTGAGTATGTATTGAATATCTACATGTACTGGGTATGTACTCTGCTGTTTTATATGTTGCTACCAACACAAATAAAGTTATTTATATTTTTAAGAAGGCAACTAATAAAATTTTTACAGACTGGCCACATGAATGATATTTTATTGTTAAGTATTTTTAATAATTAGGTTGTAAAATGTTTTGTTTGTATTCTCCAGTGTCCTGTAATGAAGTAATTAAGCTGTCAAGCAGATATTTTAATGAGTTTGAGCCTCTCGGTCGCCTCCACGCTGAGCTCGGCGCTGTCACGTTCGATTAACGGCCGATCCAACAACCAGCTCCCCGAGAGGAAATCAATTATCGTACTTTCTGCCACCAGCTGTTCGCGTCAGGCCGAATTAATGAAGAGCGTAGTCGTCGTGCCACCAAAGGTCTCGACCTCATTTGAATTACACACTTTTCAGATTTACATCCAAGTTGTTTTATTTTTCTGCAACAACGTGTTTCTTCTTCGCTCCTGTGCCCAACGTCTTTTAGAGTCAGTCATAAATAAATAATCGAGCAGCACTTTATCTGATTTGTTGCGTATAATTAATTAGCATGTTTAACTTTTCAGGCCTCCTGCGATCGGTTCGGTGCAACAAAAACAAACAGAATACACCAAATCTTCACGTACGGCTCGTTTTAGAAGCTGGTGTCCGGCTATAGATGTCCTGTGTGAGGCAGGCCGAGTGGGTTTGATCGGTTCTGCTTGGGTGGTTCTGAACAGAACCATTAGCTATTATCACACAATGGAGGTTAATTTCGGCTGCGATCTGCCACACAGCTTCCTTTAGCAGCCGCGGCTTGTGCCACCGTCCAAACCCGCTCCGATCTGCTTCAGCCGGGACGTTTTACACATTAATGTTTTATTCTGGGTTTTTATGGAACGTGTTTGTTGAAAGAAAGCGTTTAAATGTTTTTCTGTCTTGCAGCTGACGTCAGAGCATCTTATCTCCAAGTGCAGGAACGCTGAACAAAAGCAGGATTTATTTCTCTGTAAATGTTTAAAATGTTTGTTCTCTGCAAAATCAGAGTACGATCGACACAAAACTCTGATTTTAACAGCTCAAATGTCAGACGTGAGTAATTAAATCTTTATAAATAGTTTTTGTTGATTGGGCTAAAACCAGGAAATACTGCGATTAGTTCGTCGTTGTTCTATAATGTGGAGCAGATAGAAAAGAAGCAAAAGTTTTCAGAAAAATATATTAATTGTTTTAATACACAAAATAGAGGATTGTGGAAAATTAACTTTTTTTTATTTTTAGTTCTAGAACAAAGATTACGTTTCAAATTTTGCTGTTTTTTAATGAGAATCAAATTTTTAGAGGCTAAACTAAAATAAATCTGCATCTTCTGTGAAAAAACAGCATATTGAGATTAAAACTATTTAAGTTTAAACGAGCAGAACTGAAGTCGAATCAGCCGAAAAAGATGCTAAAATTAACAAAAGTTTAGTTAAAAGGAGCCAAATGGTAGCGAACGGCTACAAATAGCAAAAGAGGTTAGAGCTAAAATTAGCAAAAGAGGAACAAGCTAAATTTAATTAAACTGATGCTAAGGGTGAAATTAGCTAACAGAGCTAAAAAAGGCTCAACTTTAAATATAGCGATGAGGTAGCTAAAAGTAAAAAATTAAACGTGCTAAAATTAGAAAAACAGTAGCTAAAGCAATAAAACTGTATTAATAGTAACTAAGTAAAAGCTAAAACTAAAATAAAACAGCAAAAAATTTAAATTAGCTAAACTTTCTAAAAGCTAAAATGAGCTAAATGACAGCTAAAGTTAAAGGAATCAAAATTATAGCTAAAAGCTAAAAATAGTTAACTGTTAATTAAAAGCTAAAACGAGGACAGGAATAGCTGAAATGATATTTTAAAAAATAAAAGCTAAAAGTAGCATGAAAGGACAAACTTGGAGTCACTGAAGAACTTGATAGTAATATTTTAATAATCGAAGCATCTCTTGTGTTTCTGTGGGAAAATTTATTTTGAATAAAGTTAAATATTTGTAGATAACAAATTACAACAATCAAAGGTTATGGCACCTTGCTCCGGACCGAGCCGAACATTTTTCTGTTTGAGTGCTCAAAGAGCAGAAAACATATAAAAGTAGTTTGTAAATAAAAATAAAACATGAAAGAAACGAGAATGTTTCAACTCTTCAGACTAGAAAAATACTTTTTCTAGTAAAAATGAAGTTCGTCTTCTTGTCATACCGATGATTAAACAAATACAAAGTATTTACTGTCTCCCACAACGGGGGAACTTGTTCACGTCGCTGCGTCCAACAACATGACGGATTGTCCCAACGGCGGTCTACGAATGGACCGGGTCCAGGGGGTACGAGAACGCCGACTGGACGAACTCGGGTCCCGTTGGGGGGTCGTACGTCAGCAGGCAGGAGTCGGGCTGCACGTCAAACTGCAGGTCCAGCCACTGCCGGTGAGGAGCGGCGTGCCTCCGGGGGTCCGTCAGGATCCGGTTCAGGGCCAGGATGTAGCTGAGGGCCATCTGCAGGGTCTCGTACTTGGACAGCTTCTTGTCCCGTCCCCACTGGGGGACCACTTTACGTAGGCGGTCGAAGGCCGTGTTCAGACCCTGCATCCTCTTCCTCTCCCTGGCGTTGGCGGCCATCCTTCGCTTCGTGACAACTTCGTACTTCTCCGGAGTCTTGGAGTCCGGTTCTGAGGACTCGAATCCGGAGTCGGAGCAGCTGTTCGGACAGGACTTCATGGTAGGAACTGGGCCGGGGAAAAAAGAAGAGCCAGATGAGTTCCCAGCGTCAGTCCAAGGTTCCTGAGAGGTTCCTCGGTCTTAAAGTCCTGATGTTCTCCAAGCGGAGTGCTTCTTGTTGCTGAGCATCTAATGACAGTGTTTCCAGAGACCGGACCTGAAGAGTCCAAGGTGCTTGTGGTCCCGGACCCTGGAGGACAGCAGCTTTTATAAGATGGAGGAGATGAACAGGTGGCAGCAGGTGGGGACCCCCCCCCCCCCCCCCTCAGAGAAACACACCCACACATAAACAAAGCCTTAATGAATTTCCAATTATCTGGGGCTGGGCTCTCCGGCTTCTCTTGGAACCACGTGGCCCAAACACCAAAGGTCCACCATCTGGTAGCTCGGCTCGCCACAGCTGATGGGCCAAACATACGTGTCCAAGCTTCAAAGCAGCAAAGAGTAAACTAACATTAAGACAAAGAAATGTCACGTGAAAGCTTCAGATCAACTTTATCGCTTCCGCTTCGTCGACTGCGTCAACAGAGTGAACGTTTACGAAGCACTCGCTCTGTGGTCCAGTTCTAGTCTGAACGTTGTCAGCTCGATTCTCGTCCCGCAGTTTTCAGCTATTTCAACAAATCATGGATCAAAACGTTCGGCTCTTTCAGGACAATCCTGCTATGACTTTTGGTATTGATGGTATTGATTTAGCTTTTTGAAATATTTAGCTTTTTCTGACATTTTTTTCTCATAGAAAATGAACTGAGCTCATTTTACCTCCTTCAAATCTTTAAATCTGTTTACAACCTTTCACTTTTTATTCTGCTTCAGCTTCTTTCTGCAAATTTCAACTTTTTTCAGCTACTTTCAGCAAATTTCAGCTGTTTTGTGCTCCTTTCAAATTCTTTCTGCTAACTACAAAATTTTTGTGCTTCTTCTAACTTCTTTCTGCTAATTTCAGCTTGTTATGCTCATTTTAGCTTATTTCTGCATTTCAGATTTTTCTGCTATTTCAGCTACTATTTAGCTGTTTCTATGCTAATTTTAGCTTTTTAAGCTAATTCCACATTTAATGCTCTTATCTAAGAAAATGTCAACCTAATTCAGCAAAAATGTGTTTTCTCAACTTCATTGTAGTAATTTAAGCTTCTTTCTGCTATTTTAGCTACTTTTCAGATGTCCTTTTTTCCTAATTTTAAATTTTTTTCAGATCATTTATTTATTTTTTGTGCTCATTTCCGATTCTTTCAGCCTAATTGGGCAAACATGTTTTTCTACTTTCTTCAGCTAATTTAAGCTTGTTCTACCGTTTCAGCTACTTTTTTTTTAGTTAATTTCTGCTGTTTTGGGGTAAATTAAATTTTTTTTGTTGTAATTTCTGCTACTTTAAGCCTAATTACCTTTTCAGCTTGTTATGCTCCTTTCAGCTTTTTCTGCTAATTTAAGCATTTTCTGCTAGTTCAGCTAATGTTTAGCTGTTTTTGCAGCCATTTTGCAGCCAATTCCAAAATTTTGGAGTTCCTTTCGTCTCTTTCTGCTTCTTTCTGGTAGTTTTGCATTTTCAGCTTTTTTTTTTTTACTAGTTTCAGCCTTTTTCTTTTCAATTTCTGCTTATTTTAACCTAATTTATCAAATACATGTTCTGTTTGCTTCTGCTAAAGTAGGCTTAGTCTTCCATTTCAGCTACATTTCAGCTGTTTGTCAGCAAGTTCTTCTGCAATAAGCAGTCACACTGCATAAATGCAGTTTCTCTAGTTTTTTTATCGTTTATCTCGTCGTTCACGTAAAGTTTTACACCAGAACATGCGGCTCCGTCGTGATCAGGCCGCTGGAACATTTGGTGACGTGTCGCACGACGTCGACTAAACTGACCACAAATAGTGAACGACAGAAGTTCATGGTCAACGGGAGGCGGGAGAAAACCCAGTGCTGTTTGGAGCTCTGCAGCTCAGCCAGGCGTCACAGCAGAACCTTCAGTCCGGGTTCACCCGGGTCACAGAAAGCTGGACTTTACGTGACTGAACTGCTGTTGTGATATCGGTCACCGTTTTTACACAATCTCAAGTTAAAGTTGACAATTTTCACAGATTTTTCCATTGAAAGTTCAATGTTCAGTTTGTGTCACTGGAACTTTGAAATGAAACAAACTCTTCTAACTCCCACAACTTCGTTTGGCACAGATTATACATCGTAGATAATCCGGCCTCCATCGACCCCGAGTGTCTCTCGCTGCTGCCGGGCTCAAGGATTTCTCTCAAACCTCTCGGAAAGCAACGCGCGCAGACCAGTTTCCACTGAATCCGTTTGATTTCAGGTGAAAATATTCGCGTCACAAAGCTTCACTGCAGAAACATCAGCTGAACGTTTGTTTCCATCAGAGCCTGCTGCAGGGCTATTCAACTGGGGGCCCGGGGGCCAGATCAGGCCCACAGGTGAGCGCAGCTCGGTCCACCAATGGGTTCATTTTCAAATAAACCTGGATTTTAAACCGTAAAACAAACTTACTCACTGACAACAACTGCTGGATGTCCGGCCCCTGAGCTCTTGGCTTTCAGTAACTGTGGCCCCTGAGCAGATTAATCGAAAATCCCCGACCTGCTGCAAGAATTTCAAAGAGTTTATTTATCGTTTGTCCACAGCAACTGTTTGCTTGAGGCTTACTTTCTGTCTGCCTCTCACTGTCTCACATGCAGGTGTGTGGTTACCATGGCGACCACAAACGAGCCACTGGCAGCATTTCTCTGGGTCTGGGTTCTCCTTTCACTACTTCTACAGTTTATTCATCAAAATTTCAGCGATTGTTTCTTAATTCAGAAAATTACGACGTTTTGTTTTGTTGAATAAATTTTTCTTGGAAAGTTTTTATAAATTCGCAGCTCAGGCGTGTTTGTGTTTTGCTTTCGTCCGAGTCAGAGATAAAACTCACCAGTCGTATCGAGTTAGGAAACTATGGGGTTAAATCTGTCGCGTAAATCATTGTCAGCGAGCTCCTCTTTCATAATCTGAGATTAGCCTCGGGCAACAGAAGTGTAAGTGAGGCCTGTAACCCGAGGGATTTTAACAACACATTTAGGGATTATGGCTTTCAAACAATATGGGCCAAGATGGTGGCAGGATTACTGACTTTTTTATATATTTATTGAGCAGATATTGGATTAGATAATCTGTAGTTGGGATTAGAAACCAATGTCTAACTATGAAAATAACTCTGTATGGGGGACGAAACATTTCTCAAAAAAACAGGTCCAGATGACACAATTTAACCCGTTCCATTGTAAAAACGTTTCTGTCAAACAGAACGGATTAAACTCAGTAAAACAACATGGACGCTCAGTTTCTCTTTGTCAGGAGGAAGCTGAAGGTCCGGTCCAGACTCCAGCTTGGCTGTAAAAGGCAGGTTATGAATGATTCATCAGAGGCCCGGCGCTGGTTCTGGGTCACAGGCTGATGCTGTCTGGTCACTTTGGGATTGACTGGTTTGCTGTGCAGTTAGGCAGATAATCCCATCTACAGATTGATGTAGTTTGCCAGCTGCTGCTTGTCTTGTCAGGCTCCGATGTGACTCTTGTATTTTTTTTTAAACAATACTTGGACGTGATTGGCTCATCTGAAGACCGACGGCCGGGCCCTCTGTCAAAAACCATATGTCACAGCTGAAGAGTGACCGGTCTGCCCTGACACAAACACTTTCCTGTCTGCAGAACTGGGATTAGGATTTACAGCAGGTTCAAAACAAGAGAAAGTGTGAGAGGATTAACAGAATCTAGTTTGATCTATTGAACTCTTTAAATGAGCTTGTTTGCTCAGTTTGCATTTTAGATTTAAATTCATTTTCCAGACTCAAATAATCTGCATATTTTAGTCGTTTCTCTTCAAATCTCTAAACCAGGGTGCCAGACTTTTCATCATGGAGCTCCTTTTAAAATGACCAAGTCAAAGTGATCTACCTGCTGCAAGGCCCCGTTTACACAGAACAACCTCCGGAAACTTTAGTGTTTTTTCAATGTGTGTTGGGGGTCATAAACAAAAGAAGAGAAGGTTTACGTGAAAACACAGTAGTTTCCATGTCAGTCGGGTTGCCAGATAAGAAATTATGAATTATAGTACTGTGGCTTTAAAATGCAGTATTTTCACCTAAACTATGGAACACCAAAATGCTCAAAACTAAATAAATAAAACATGAAATAAGAATTTTTTTTTTTTTTTATTTCATAATGGTGTTTTTCATAACGGCTTATTTATTTCATAATGACTCTTTTCAGCAGAATGACTGAATTCATTCTGCTGAAAAGAGTCATTATGAAATAAATAAGCTATCATGAAAAACACAATTATGAAATAGAATAAAAATTAAAAATTTTCATTAAAATTAGCTTAGATATTTATTTCATAACGCTTTGTTTAATTTTGAGCATTTTGGTGTTCCATATCTTTGGAGCCTGGATTTTATTAGTTTTGCAAGCTGAAAAAGGGCGAGCAGCACAAAAACACTCTGCTCTCTGCCGTTTATTATAACTGTTGTTATTTATTATAACTGATATATTTATTATAACTGTTATTTATTATAACTGTTATATTTATTATAACTGTTATATTTATTATGTTGTTATATTTATTATAACTGTTATATTTATTATGTTGTTATATTTATTATAACTGTTATATTTATTATGTTGTTATATTTATTATAACTGTTATTTATTATAACTGTTATATTTATTATAACTGTTGTTATAACTGTTATATTTATTATAACTGTTGTTATATTTATTATAACGGTTGTTATATTTATTATAACTGTTATTTATTATAGCTATTATATTTATTACAACTGTTGTTATATTTATTATAACTGTTATTTATTATAACTTATATTTATTATAATTTATTTATTATAACTGTTTATTATAACTGTT
>NC_056498.1:46264826-46272093 GCF_014905685.2 Nematolebias whitei
TATTTATTATAACTGTTATATTTATTATAATTTATTTATTATAACTGTTATTTATTATAACTGTTATATTTATTATAACTGTTGTTATATTTATTATAACTGTTATATTTATTATAATTTATTTATTATAACTGTTATTTATTATAACTGTTATATGTATTATAACTGTTGTTATATTTATTATAACTGTTATATTTATTATAACTGTTGTGTTAACAGGGCCTCAGACCGGCTGCCCTAAGAGACAAATTTCAGAGATGATGATCGGCTGATGTCTTGTTTTTTTTAATGCCATCTACCCACAATCCCTTTGAGATTGACGTATTGGGCACCGCTGATCTAAGACATGCAGGATGTGGACTGGAGGACCACGACTGGACACCAGTTTTAGACCCTGTTTACACGTAAACCATCTCTAGAAAACTTTGCACTTTTCCAATGTTAATTGTGGAAAAGTTACAAAGTGAAACAGGCTCGTTGAATCTGCTGTAGTTCCTATGCCAGGTCTCCAGGTGGCGCTGTGGTTTTTGTGCTTCAACAGTACGCTCACACGCTTCAGCCTCGAGCATGGAAACATGAAGAACACGTGTGGAGCGAGGGTGAGGTCGGGCTGTTCCTACACGCTGAGCAGCACAAACAGCACTCTGCTATGCGCTCTCGTTTTTGTTGTTCGCTAACTCACCCCGACAAACAGCTGACGGCAGCTGTGCATGGTACGCATGCACGATTTCACACAGACGCCGGACGTTTCCAGAAACCTCCACTCTGAGACCTGGATTAAAAAAACTTCAGTTTTTCGGAAAACGGTTTAAAAGCTTTAAAAAATATTTTCCAACTGCAGATTTTTATTTTTATTTTTATTTTTACTTGAAGACTCGATTCACGGAGCTTTTAAGAAGCCATGATGTGGAGGTTTTTTTGTGCACAATCCTTTTGTTAACTAGAAACCAAAACAACAACGAATCCGTTTTTAAAGGGTGTTTAAGTTTCTCGTTTTATTCCGATTCTGAACCTTTCAAATTTTGATCATGTGCTAAAAACGTCTGTAAACAAGCTACAACACAGAAACTGAGCAGGGCTGGTGAGACTGGCTCAGAGGTCAGGCGGATTATAAAGTCCAGCTTGGACAACAATAATTCAACATTTCTCATTTATTTGTACTTTTTCTTGTGTCCGTTTTGAAAAGACAAACGTGTAACTTTTGAACAAATGTCCTTGTTTTGTTTTGAAGAAACTAATTATTTTTGTGTTCTATTCATTTGTCCATGCATGATAAGCCTTTAACAGTAACAATATTAACCTCTAACCACCTCTCTGGACCCTCTTCCGCCTACTCCTGGCTCTCACTCAAATACACGCATGCAGATATTGGTAGAATTAATCAGAAACTGTTCACATCCATCCATCATCTGGTTCTGGACTCATCTTCAGCAAGGAGGTCCAGACATCTCTTCCAGCTCTTCTGGGAGGACTCCAAGGTGTTCCCAGGCCAGCAGAGAGACATAGTCTCTCCAGAAAGTTCTGGGTCTTCCTCAGAGCTTCTTCCCAGTCAGACATACCAGGCGCACCTCCCTAGGGAGGCGTCCAGAGAGCATCCTTACCAAATGTCTGAACCTCCTCAGCTGTCTCCTCTGGATGTGGAGGAGCAGCGGTTCTACTTCAAGTCTCTCCAGGAGAACGAAGCTTCTCACCCTGTCTCTAAGGTGGAGTCCAGCTACCCTGCAGAGGACACTCATTTCAGCCTCCTGGATCCAGTTCTTTCAGTCTCTACCGAAGTTTGTGACCATAGGTGAGAGTAGGAACATAGACCGACCAGTAAACAGAGAGCTTCTCCACCTCAGCTCTCTCTTCACCCCAACGGACCGGCACAGAGACCACAATACATGCTGAAATTTACATGCTGTAAATCTCGTGCTCCATTCTTCCCTCACTCATGAAGAAAACCCAGAAGATACTTGAACTCCTCCACTTGAGGCAGAACCTCATCCTCGACCTGGAGAAGACAGTCCCTTTCCCCTGTGAAGACCACGTCCTCGGATCTTGAGGTTCTGATCCTGATCCCAGCTGCTTCACGCTCGACTCCGATCGGCCTTGTGCTCCGTTGGTTTCCAGAACTCGTGGACTCTCCCGGGTCAGTCCATGGATTTAGATGGCGAGCCAACAGTTCTGACTATGGACAGCACCGGAGACAACTGAAGCGCAAGAATTTCATGATTCGTCCCGTTTTGTGTTTTATTTGAGCCGAACTGAAAACAGCTCGTCCTAAAAATGTGTTTACATCTTGTTCCTCCTGTCGCTGGAATGCACCTTACATGGAAAAACATGAAAAGCACTGTGCTGCTAGTTTGAGCAACCGATTGTTAGAAAACGTGCACCGTATTTTCTGGCGTATAAGTCGCATCAGTCAAAAAAAGCATCGTGAAGAGGAAAAAACATTCAAGTCGCTTCAGAGTATAATTCTAGAATTGCGCCGCTCAAGGTGGCTGCATGTCGGAGCAGCTCTCTTACATTATTCTATTATTATGAGATTTTGCTTTTGAAAACTTGAATTATTCTTTTTTTCTGGATGTAAATCACTTTTTTTTTTTTTTTGGAAGAACATTTCCTCTGGTTTTGGACGCTGGAAGGATTTTTACTGGAACCTTTTTACTTTTGGACATTTGTTATGATGCGTAACCACGACAACAAGGTGGCTTTCTGCAACTGGGAGTTGCTAATTAACATCTCAAAAGCTCAAATAATATCTCAACTACAGCCCCAAATCCCAAATGAGTTGAAAAGGAGGTGCCGTGGATGCATTCCCATCTACCTGGAGGCGGTGCTCAAGTGCCTGACCACCGAGATCTTGGAGGTGGTGAGAAACGTGGCTCGTGACAGCGGGAGGACCGAGAACACCCCCCAGCACCTGCGGCGATGAGGAGCTCGACAGGCTCCTGGGAGGAATGGCCATCACTTGGGGAGGAGTTCTGTCCAGCATTCAGGTGGTCCTGCTGCCCAAGAGGACCGAGAGGTCTGCTGGGTCTGGGTGGAGGGATTGGCATCCAGTTTCTTTGGATCCACTGTGGGACAGACTGCTACAAGAAATCCTTCCTGCCCACAGCCATCAGCATCTATAACAACTCTAATGAAACCTGGATGAGCTACAACAACAATTAATTTCCCTTTGGGATTTATAAAGTATTTTTGAATTTAATTGAATAAGTCATATTTATTATGCGTCTATTTAATTATCAAAACAGCTTCATTTTGCTTGGGCGGTGTGGCGCCATCCATCCATTCATCCATCCATCCATCCATCCATCGCAACCGGAGCCACTAGCTCTCCAGCGTTCCTCCACCTGCACCAGCTGAGTGAAGCAAACGCGCACGGGAGGACTCGTTGTTGCAGTTCTTCGAAATTTAAAGCATCAGTCAAAAATTGCATTATGAATATAGAAAAAAAAAAGTATATAAGTCACAGGACTGAAATCTATAAATCTAAAAAACTGCAACTTATACAATGGAAAATACGGTAATTGAAAAATTATTTAAACAAAAAAGGTAAGAGTATTTTTTTTAATTGCCTTTTTTACACCCTGCTTTAAGACTTATCCAGACTCTGGGAAAAATGAAAAATGAAAAACAAATTTCCAAATAATTCACATTTTGTCTTTTCAAGTGGTAACTATTTTAGTGCAGAAGTTCCAGAGAGCTGAAAACGACAGATTAATCCAAACGTCGTGACGACACTGGGTAGAAAAGAAGCTGCAAGTGTAATGAAACCAAATAAATTCCCCAAACAGCGAACGTTCGATTCATCGCCGACAGAAAGACCGAAGTAGGTCTGGCAGCTGGTGAGACGAGGCTTCGTGTCTAATGAGGTCACACGAGGTGAATGTAATTTTACGCCTGTTTGAACTCCTTCGACTCTAATTGGTCTTATTAACGACGCCTAATTGGCTCCTGAGAGCTCCGGTTTGTTTGGTACTGGAACCAGTTCAAGCCAATCTGGTTCTGATGACAAAGACGAGTTTCAACTTTTTCATACGAAGAAATTTCATGTTTTATTGATGTTCTGGAAAAAGTGATGTATTTTTAAACAGTTGTGCGGATTTAGTAGTTAAAGATAAAACAACAAGTCGTTGGCATAAATATAATTTTATTTCAAGATGGACAGAAGTATTTTACAAACTTTACATGAATTGAAGCGTTCAAACCGTTTTAAAAGCTTTCACACTTAATAAATCAAACTCAGTCTTAACTTTTGTAACAGCTGATGACCAAAACAAACATTTTGGCTGTTATTGTGTCTAATCCAACTTATTTCCTTAAACTGCAGATGTACTGGAGATAAATACAAAGATTGTTCAATTCACTAAAAAGATAAATAAAAAATAAAAGAACTGAGGCATTTTATAATTAAAAACCCAAATGGCTGCTGTTTAATCTGAAAGGACATATTTTATTTTGTTAACTGTCTTCTCCATCAGCTGATGACATTTAGACAAAGATGAACTTTGAGGATTATTTAAGAATGTTTAAAGAATCTAAACGGACCGCAGCTATTTTCAAACACGTCTCAGAGTTTTGATGCAGAAAGTCGAGGGGCAGGTTCACGTTTCAACAAGTCCTGAAGCGACCCTGAAGATCGGCTCATTAAAGGGATATTCTGGCCTGTGTGACATCACTTCCTGTTCAAGACTGTCAGAATAAGGGCGCTTCACACCAGAGTGGTTCGGCTGGCTTCAAACGGACCAAACAAGCAGACTCTGGTCAGTCTGAAACATGGTGTCGCGTGTCTCAGTGTTTTTATGGCTGTTTATTTTTCTTACGTTTCCAGATCTGATCGGCTGATAGCACTTTAAACGGAACAAGCCCCGCCCACATTTAAGGCAAGGGGAAGCGAGGAGAGGTCAGAGGCGTTGACCTGATGTCCGCTGGTTGTTGGTTCCCTCTCCACGCTCCCTCCGTTGACGTTAGACACCAGCCTTGAACGGAGCTTGTAGTTCCGATCATTGACTGGGTTTGGAAGTTTACGGCAGTCCTGTTCACCGGGTTTTTGGTTCTCGGGGTCAGTTTCATAGATCATAGGTTTAAGGGAGCGGCCCAAACTGCTTGGCTGGTTCGAGGCTTCTCCCTATTTTTTGTTTGTTTGTTTGTGAGCAAAGTTCCAAACTTCCTGTTCTGGCTTTGATAACCGTTTATTAAAAACAAATAAATAAAATAATGTTAAACATTACAAATGTTTGGACTCCCCACGTCGCCTATATGACCGTTTGGTCTGGTGGGGGGGTGGGCAACAAGGGGCCCGTCCAATTCACCCAATTAACCCCCGCACGTCCCTCCTTAGTGGTGCCCCTGAACAGTTTTCAACTTTTCCACAGAACCCCCACTTCAAAATGCTTGAAATATCCCTTTAAAAAACTAAAACTTTCTGTTTGTCAGAAAAACTGAAAGATTTTCAAAACTTTATTTTTTAGGAGAACCGTGTCGATTGATGTGGACTTTAAGATAAATGAGATTTAATCTTTATTTTCTAGTTCGTTAATATGAATTAAAATAAAAACTGCAACAGTCGATGTAAAACCGATAAAACCGAACGTGATCGGCGGCAGAAAGAAACGGTACCAGAACCGCTTGGTCGCAGCGGACGAATCTTTCGGACCTCTCGTAAAACAAACCTGCGGCCCGTGAGCGAAGACTTCACTAATCTTTGACTTTTGAAACAATGTGAGTAAATATAGGAATGGTGAACAATCCACTATCAGTGCTGACAGCTCTTTTATTTCTGCTGTTTTAATGTGAACACTTCAAACGCATCACACGGTTCCGCCATCTTCCTTCTAGCCGTCTGGGCCGGTCACAGTTCCTCGCTCTCCAGCGTGGCCTCGGGGGGGCTGCTGGTGAACAGGAAGGGGCTGGCCTCCGACGTGGAGAAAGCGGACCGGACGTCGAGCCCCTGGCCCGTCAGGGCCGAGTAGCGGCCGCTCGCTCGTTGGGCCTTCCTCATGGGC
Organism: Nematolebias whitei; assembly: GCF_014905685.2. NCBI lineage: Eukaryota > Metazoa > Chordata > Actinopteri > Cyprinodontiformes > Rivulidae > Nematolebias > Nematolebias whitei. The sequence continues at coordinate 46,270,820 of NC_056498.1, forward strand.
GCCGGGACGCTCTGGTGCCACTGCGCTGGAGAAGCAAGCTCACGTTACGGCGCGACTTTCTGCACGGACCGGACGTCAGACGTGGTATTTACCGTAGATATCGAGCCGGCAGGTGCACGAAACCACTCCGGCGTCATTCCTCGCAGCTACCGTGTACCAGCCGGCGTCGTCCTTCGTCGTCGGCTGGATGAGGAGACACACGTAGCCCGTGGCGTCCTGAGACATGCTGGGAAAAGAGAGAGCACGTCGGGTTTCAGAGACGACCCGCACGAAAAGGAAACGCGTGAAAATCGTAGATTCTGACTGTTTTCATGTTTGAATAATTTTGTAGGTTTGCTTGTTCACGCATCAAAACGTTCGGCTCGGTCGAAAACAGCTTGATGAGACTTTTAGCTTTTGTAATGACATATAATTTTATCAGATAATATATTAACTTAATGAAATGTCTAGATATATGTATCCTGTTTTGTTATTTAGAATGATGTTGTGTTAAAACACGATCAGAGTAGGAATTGTAGTTTTAGTTACATGCCTACAACTTCCAACATTCACACAGCCACCCATTATAGAACACAAGATGGCGAGATATTATTGGTTGAGAGCTGGGTCACATGATAAGAGTAGGGCTTCCCATTGGTCGATGGTGGTGACTCCTTCTGAGAGGTGTGGCCGAGCTCTGAAGAAGTTGAGTTTTCTGTTTACTGTGACGTCATGGTGGAGTTAGACTGGCCCAGGTCTGTGATCTTGTACTTTACATGTGGGTAAAATAAACCTTCTGAAATGGATGACAAGTGCTCCTCCTCTCCCTGCTTCAGATCAGAACATAATCTAACAGTAACTTTTGTACGTTTTGAATTATTTAACTTTAATTAATTGAATTACATTAAAACTCTTCAGGTCAACGTTCTCTGAAATACACTTCAGCGTTTTTGCTTTAGTTTTGTCTTCTTAAGCTGCGTTCAGCTTTTAGCTACTGTCTTACTGATTTTTTGTTTTAGCCATGGTTTCGCTAATGGTATCTTTTAGCTACTTGCCTTTTTGAAGCTTCAGTTAAGGTTTAGATTTTTCTTTTTTAATTTGTAGCTTCTGTTCAATTTTAGCTTCTATTTTAATAATTTTCAGCTATGAGTTTACAATTGTAGCTTTGAGCTGCAATTTAACTAATAATAGATTTTTATGTACAGTTTTGCTTTTTTTTTAACCATGATTTAGCTAAAATTAGCTTTTAGCTACCGTTTTGCATCTTTTTGTTGTCAGCCATGATTTTGCTATTT
>NC_056498.1:46272103-46274500 GCF_014905685.2 Nematolebias whitei
TTTTGTTGTCAGCCATGATTTTGCTATTTTTAGGTTTTATGTACAACTTTGCTGAGTTTAGTTTTTTTAGCTACAGTTTTACCATTTTTAGCTTTTATCTTTGATTATGCTAATGTTAGCTTTTAGCTACTATTTTGCAAAGTTTTGTTTTCAGCCACAGTGTTGTTATTTTTAGGTTTTATGTACAACTTTGCTAATTTTAGTTTATTTAGCTACAGTTTTGCCATTTTTAGCTTTTATCTTTGATTATGCTAATGCTAGCTTTTAGCTACAGTGCTGCTATTTTTAGCTGATGCATTCGTGTACCTGTTCAATGTATAAAATCGTGCTCTGAGACACTGACCTGATTCGGTCCTTGGTTTTAGAAATGGTCTCGTTGTCCTTTTTCCAAAAGATGAGCGGAGGAGGCGTTCCCGCCACGCGACACTCCAGCCTGATGGGGATCCCCTCAGGAATCCCCATGTTCTGCAGCTTCTCCACAAACTGGGGCGGCTGCTTCATCTCTTTCTCTGAGGCAGAGACGACACTGGTTCCACAGATAGAATCGGACAAACCGCACGCGAGCACACAACTTTTATTTAACCCTCACCGACAACTTTCAGCTCCAGATTGAAGGAGCTCTGCCCGGCTTTGTTGCTCGCGATGCAGGTGTACGTGCCGGCGTCATTCTGCGTCAAAGGGTCGATGACCAGGGAGTGGACGCCGTTCTCCCGGACCAGCATCCTGTGGAGAAGGTCTGGATAGATGGGCCTCCCGTTGACCAGCCACATCAACTCTGGGCTGGGCAGGCCGCTCACCTGAAACATAAAATAAAAGCAATGAGACGAAAACTCTTCGTTATTCGAGCTTGTTTGATATCAACTGTCAGGAGATTTTTGGTCAAGGTTTATGGATGTTTTTATCTACAATGGCTGAGAATGTTAACTGCCCATGAACCATATGTTTGAGTTAACAGAGTTATTTTCTCTCTCAGAAAGGGCTGAACGTGGAGTTGATTTGATCCTGCATGTGCAGCTGGGTGGTCGAGGTCATCAGTGTCTGCCTGTCAGGGTTGATAAGATTATAAAAACAAGCGTCGCACGCTGCCCGGTGCAGATTCTTTTACTGGAATGGACTCGTACACCTGTGTGACCTGTTGTGAAAGTCTGCACCTGCAAGTAAAATCTGTTTAAAAAAAAATCTTCTCGTGTCCTCGAGTGCGACGACTTTGAGTGAGTAAGATGAATAGAGAATATTTTTATCCAACATTAAACATGACGACTTACTTTACAGTCTAGTCTGCAGAGTTTCCCCTCGTGAGCCATCATGTCCCCCGGAGCCTGGAGGAAGTGAGGCCGGAAGAAACGCTCCTGGGTTTGTTCACCTTCCACCTCCTGAATGCGAGCTCGCACCCTGACAGGAAGTACGGGTCACAGGACACAGACAGAGACGCTAATCAAATTCTTAGTTTTCTACTTTGACAGGGATTACAGAGCAGCGAACAAACCTTACATCCAACTCTTTTTAGGATTCACAAATGGCTGCTACGTTTAGGACCATCACATCCTCCTGTTATCAACTGCCGCCAAAATGGAAACAAAGTTTTTGCTCGTGTCTCTACGGACAAAACTTTATGAAACTCTCAGAAAATAATGATTGGATGAACATCAACAACTGATTGACTATTGGAGCCACCCTGATTCAAGATGGCCACCACTGCTAATTGGCATTAGCTAACACAAACCTGGCTGTAGTTCCGTCATATTTACAGAAATTGAGCTAAAATCTGGAGTGGTAGTAGCTGAGAGTCGTTCCTGACACATACGTCTGAGCATTAACACATATGGTTGTTTTAAAGGTTTGACCCTAACGACTACAACTCTGCGATTCCTCAACATGAGATGATCTTAGTTTATAACTCTGGCAGGTGATCTGCAATATTTCAATATTTCTTAATATTTCTTTAATGAGCTTAACCTCTGATCCCCTCTCTGTACTCTCTTCCACCTGCTTGCTGCTCTCATACATTTAGTGAAGTCAATTTATTTATAAAGTACATTTTCTGGAGGGCGGTCATCGTCCATTGCTGCAGTTGTTATCGTCAAGGTGCTAACAGAACCACATTGCTAACAGGACCATGCTGCTAACAGAAACACACTGCTAAAAGAACCAAATTGCTAACAGGATCACATTGCTAATAGAACCACATTGCTAAAAGGACTGTGCTGCTAACAGGACCATGATGCTAACAGAACCACATTGTTAACAGGACTGTACTGCTAACAACCACACTGCTAAAAGAACCATATTGCTAACAGGACCACACTGCTAAAAGAATTGAATTGCTAACAGGACCATGCTGCTGACAGAGCCACACTGCTAAAAGAACCAAATTGCTAACAGGATCACGCTGCTAAT
>NC_056498.1:46274510-46277104 GCF_014905685.2 Nematolebias whitei
TTGCTAACAGGATCACGCTGCTAATAGAACCACATTGCTAACAGGACTGTGCTGCTAACAGGACCATGCTGCTAACAGGGCCATGATGCTAACAGAACCACATTGCTAACAGGACCATGCTGCTAACAGAACCACACTGCTAAAAGAACCAAATTGATAACAGGATCACACTGCTAATAGAACCACATTGCTAGCAGGACTGTGCTGCTAACAGGAACATGATGCTAACAGAACCACATTGCTAACAGGACCATGCTGCTAACAGGGCCATGATGCTAACAGAACCACATTGCTAACAGGACCATGCTGCTAACAGAATCACACTGCTAAAAGAACCATATTGCTAACAGGACCACACTGCTAAAAGAACCATATTGCTAACAGAATCACACTGCTAAAAGAACCATATTGCTAACAGGACCACACTGCTAAAAGAATTGAATAGCTAACAGGACCATGCTGCTGACAGAGCCACACTGTTAACAGGACCACACTGCTAAAAGAACCAAATTGCTAACAGGACAGCACTGCTAACAGGACCATGCTGCTAACAGGGCCATGCTGCTAATGTCCTCACTGCTCAGAAAATGTTTGCAACTCAAAATGAAGACTGAACTGACTTTGCTGTTGAGGAACAGAAAGTTTGTTTTGTCCACGGCAGAGGTGCGTTCACCGCTGTACATTCCTGTCAGGCCTGCTCACCTCTGGGACTGGATGGGCGTCAGTCGGTTTCGGGGAGGTCCGGATTGGACGATTAAATGTCCCGAGCAGCTGATTCGTCCCTTATGATTGTTAAACAGAAATAAAAGAGAAGTCAGGAAAAGATTATAGAGAGGGGAAGAACGGACTGAGGCTCAACCTGTGGATTAGCGGCCATGACGGTGTAGTTGCCGTCGTCGTCGCTGGTCGTGAAGTCGATGTGTAAAGCGCAGGTCCCGTCACCTTCTCTTATCTTCCTGTAGTGGAGGTTCTTCCTCAGGATCTGCTTACCGTCCTTGAACCAGTACACCTGAGGAGAAACAGAAATGTCAGCGAGGAGATAAAAAGGAGGATTGTGCTTTTGTGTGGAAAACCTTCTCGCCTTTGGAAGCGGGATTCCCAACACTTTACACGTGAAAGTGACCGGCACGCCCTCCATCGCCTTGAAGTTCTTCAGTTTCCTTTCAAAAATGGGGGCGATGCATTTCCCCGTGGGGACGTCGTCGTGCTGCACCTCGTCGTCTGATTCCTCCACCGGAGTTCGCTCCAGACGAAACTCGATTTCACTCATGAGCCTTTGCTCGAAGTTTGACACTTTGTACTCCTGGAACGAGAACAAGCACAACGTCGAAGTCACGGCCAACGTGTCGTTGGTGTTCGCAGCATTTCGTTTTCCTGAAAACTGCAGCAACGTGCAACTCTGGAGGCTGATGTAACCCCCAAGATAAAACAACGTGCACTGATGACTGTTTAAAATGTAACTGTCTAAACGATCTATTCTGAATATAGTTTATATCTAATGAAAGTAGTTATAAAAAGTGATATTTAAAACTCAAACATTTTAGTTTTTAATTAGATAAGAGATATGTCTGAAAATAATATTATTGTGTTTCTGCTACGTGAGGAATCTTTGCCTTCATTTTATGTACTATCATTCTACACACTGTTTACTGTCGGTTTTTCTAAATTGTTATACGTAATTTGTCTACAACTATACGGACGGATGAAAATGAAACAGAGTTTTTATTCATAAACCACGAACATGAAATGAAACGTGACAGAACATGATCAAACCGAGTGAAGTTCTGGACCGGAGCAGCACTGCTCCACATGAGCGTTCAAGAGTCTTCAGACCAGCCCACTTCCAGCTTTAAGCATGACTTTGATTTGTTTGGTGCAAACAGAACATTTATTTAATTTATTAACTTTTGTTTAACCAGATAAATACCATCGAGATCACAGATCTCTTTTGTAAGGGAAGCCCAACATGCATGACTGTTGGACTGTAGGAGGAAACCAGAGTACCTGCAGAAAACCCACAAGGACAACATGCTAACTCCACGAAGAAAGAGCCCAGGTCCAAACCGGGGACTGAACCCAGGACCTTCTTGCAGTGAGGCAACAGTGTTAACCACTAAACCACTGTGCTGCCTGACTGTGCAAAAATCCACACATGACAGTGGGGTATTGAATCCCTTACTTTAGAGCCTGAGGTAACACAAAATATATTATGATGGAATATAAAAGTATTTCTAGAGAATGTAAAAGATTTGTGAGGGAGCGTAAAACCTGTGATGGACTGGAGACCTGTCCAGGGTGTACCCCTCTTCTCGCACAGAGACTGCTGGACATGGACACCAGTGATCCGGAAAGGAAGAAGTGGGTAAAAGATAATGGATGGATGGAAGGATGTAAAGATGGGTGGATAGATGGATGATGGATGGATGGATGGATGGATGTGTTGATGGAAGGATGGATGATAATGGATGGGTGGATGGATGTATGGATGAAAGGAAAGATGGATGGCTGGATGGAAAGAAAGATGGATGATGGATGGATGATGAATAGATGGATGTGAGGATGAAAGGATGTAAAGATGGGTGGATAGATGGATG
>NC_056498.1:46277204-46283691 GCF_014905685.2 Nematolebias whitei
GAGGATGTGTGGATGGATGGATGTGTGGATGGATGGGTGGATGGAGGATGGATGGATGAATGTGAGGATGGATGGATGGATGTGTGGATGGATGGATGGATGGATGGATGATAGATGGATGGATGTGAGGATGGATGGATGTGTGGATTGATGGCTGGATGGAAAGAAAGATGGATGGATGGTTGGATGGAGGATGGATGGATGTGTGAATGGATGGACATTGGTTTGGAGCAGAATTTATTTCCCGCCACATTTCTTGCAGCGCTCCATTAAAGAATAAAAATGGGACTAGAAAAAACAACAAACTTTTAAAATCCATTCAGTTCAGTTTTTTTATACTCACAACCAAAAGGTGAAATAAAGAACTCAGATTGAAGTTTAATAAAATAAATAAATAAAAATCATTAAAGTCGCATAATTCTTTTAATGACACGATTTGAAATACGACAGTTTCCTGTATTTTTATTCATAAATAGGCTGAAAACCTAATGAAATAATAAAACAAAACACAGTTTAAATAAACATTTCATGAGTTGCTTTATTGATTTTTAGATTTTTATTTTTTTTAATGTAGATTATTAGTGCAGGTTATTAGTTAACAGAAAATGAAGTGCATGATTAGTTAATTATTATGGTTTTAATTAATTAATGTTTGTGATGTGAAATGAGTTTGTACATTGTTAATTATATTAGCATGCGCCGCCAGGCGTTCAATGTCACGCCACCAGGCATTAATTAAATGTCAGGTGGCGTGCAGTTATGGAAGAAGAGACACAGTTTGTGTGATTTTCAAACGCCTGCGGCCTCCATTAAACAAACGTCAAGAGTTTGGTGAAGATCCTTGTACCTCGTCATAGTTAAAGACAGTAGCAGGAATGTTTGGTCCAAGGGGTCTGCTCGCTGTTTCCCCCTTGTTATGCAGCTTCTATGAGAGGACAGGGATGATGATGATGAGCACAAAGACACACAGATGATTCGTACAAGCTCATAACGATGGCACACACACACAGGCTGTGGTTGGCGTGCACGCCGGAAGTTAAATAAATGACAGGAAACGATGAAACTAAGGCGAGACAAAAAGTAAGTAAAAAAGTAGTAAGTAAGCGAGTACTTTGTAAAAAACACCACATGAAGTCGGGACACTGCAACACAACAAACAAGCAGGATTTGGCTGTTTCCAGAGGATTTGAGACTTTAAAATAGTGCACGCGTGTTTGCCGGGTGTTTATGTTTAAGCTCGTGCAGCAGGTGAGAGGAGACGAGTTTTGAGAAAATACGTCGTCACCAAATAACCAGTTCCTGAACAAACAGCGCTAAAGTTTTACAGTAACGGGCAGTAAATGTAAAATAGATCCAGATGCAGCAGAAACCAGATCTCGTCCTGTTTTAGGTTAGGACTCACAAAATGATTCGTCATCCTTTGTCTTTGGCATTATTGTCTTTAAATTCTTTGACTTGGGTCAAATGTTCTGGGTCGTCTTTCACACGTTTCTCACAACAGTTGACTGAAGTTTTGTGACGACTCGTGTAGCCGAGTCACGTTTGTGGTTTTTTCAGCTCCACCAACAAATCTGTGGATGTAAAGAGGAATAACGGCGGGACTCCTAAATGAATAAAAACAGGGACGATTTAGTTTAATTTAACGTCTCCTGAGTCTAACAAAGTAAAGTCAGGTCCTCTGGATGGATTCTTGGTGTTGAAATGTTTCATCTTTTATCCAAAGGACTTATTCAGTCTGAGGAGCTGCAACAAACTCAGTCTCTTAAATAGCACCTTCTCAGGGTGGATCAACCAGTTTTGCTGCTGACAACCAGAACCAGCTGATCACATGCTCAAGAAGGACCATCAGTCTAACAATGGATCATTAGCACCTGATGGCTGTTTACTGTTCACAGAGGGCTGAGTGATACTAGCAATCACAGCATTGTAAGAGGGGGACAATTGAACCTGGAGGCTCCACCCCTGTTTAATGATGGACGGTTTCTTTTCACAAAGATGGCCTCCTTTACTCCTCTCTCAAACCATCGTTCCTCTCTGTCCAGGATGTGAACATCTTCATCCCTGAAAGAGTGACCGCTGGCCTGGAGATGAGTGTAGACCTCAGAGTCCTGGCCTGATGATGTTGATCTTCTGTGCTGGTCCATCCTTTTGGCCAGTGGCTGTTTAGTTTCCCCGATGTAAGACTGATCACCCTCCTGACACTGAACAACATACACAACATTACTCTGTTTGTGCCGGGGGACTGGATCTTTGGGATGAACCAGTCTTTAATGTATTTTGGGGTTTAAAAGCCACTGGGACGTTGTGTTTAGAAAATAAACGTCTCAGTTTCTCTGAACATCATGTGGAATGACCACTGGTCTGGGTTCCTCCTTTTCACCTGATGGTTGAGGTCACCAGGTCAGAGGTCACTCGTTCAGGGATGAAGACGTTCACATCCTTGATAGAGAGAAACGATGGTTTGAGAGAGGAGTGGAGGAGGCCATCTTTATGAAGAGAACCCGTCTATCATTAAACAGGGGTGGAGCCTCCATGTCCAACTGTCCCCCTCTTACAATGTTGTTATTGCTAGTATCACTCAGCCCCCTGTGAATAACGAGCGGCCATCAGGGTGTTGTCATTAGGCTGATGGTCCTCCTTTATCACGTGAACAGCTAGTTCTGGACGTCAACAACAAACTGGTTGATCCACTATGAGAAGGTGCTATTTATAAGACTGAGTTTGTTGCAGCTCCTCAGACTGAAGAAGTTCTTTGGATAAAAATGTTTCAACAAGAAGAATCCGTCCAGAGGACCTGACTTAATTTTTTTTAGGTTAATGCATAACGTTATAAAAGTCGGGTTTTGCTCTTTGGAACCCGTTTTGGACCGGACTGTACATGAAGAACGCTACAGACCGATGGCGACGCAAAGCTGACGAATCTTAAAATAGCTGGTTAGTCAAAATTAGCAGCGACACAGAAATAATGTTTATTAAGACGGAGTCGAAGCAAAAAGTGTCCGTTCTGTTGCGTTCGTGCATCCCTGGGGTTTGGAACGGACGGCGGCGGCAGAGCTTACCTGTTGGTACGAAACCTGTGGAGCTTCATCTGGAAATCGAAGTTTCTTCTCGATGTCGTGGAGGAGAAGCTCTTTGCTTTCCCGGATGTTTTCAGCCGATGGGAGACGTGTCTTCGGCGTCTTCTTCTGGACCCTGCTGGGACAGAGGGGGAAAACGACGATGGAGTAAAAACGGTGGAAGTTCACTGTCTCGTGTCGGGGGCGGCACAGACCTTAAAGGAGCTCCTTTGGGGAGACCCATGGAGTTGGTGGGCTGACTCGGGGTCAGCGACGGCAGGACTGAGCTGAGAAAGGCCACGGGGTTCTGGATCGGGCTGGGGCTGGAGCTGCTGGAGGTGGGAGAGGAGGCCTGTGGGGGCGACTGGGCCCGGAAGGCCAGCGCCGACCCCGGCGTGGGAGACGACACGAGGGACGGAGGGCTGGCGGGGGACTTGAGCACCCTTGTTGGGGAGAACCTGGGTGGTGGGGAGAAAGGCGGGGGGGTCGGGGAGCTGGCTGCTGAGGAGTTGAGCTCAGCGGCGAGCTCTTGGAGCAGAGGAACCGGGGATTCTGTCGGGGAGGGGCTCCTGACAGCAGGAAGGGTCTGAGCAGCGATGAACTCTTTGGGCCGGGTGTAGTTGAAGGTGTGGGATATGGAGGTCAGGTTCATGAGGGAGGCGTGGGTGCTCCTGAGTAGAGGGGTGGGGGAGGTGATCTGCTGTAAGGTGACGGTCGACTCGACGGTGTTCAGCATCGGTGCAGGGGGGGGACAAGCCTGAGGTTTGGGTGCAGTTCTGGCAAGAGCAGCAGGAGAAAGGTTCAGATGGGAGGCGTGGACGGTGCTAGCGTGGCTCCCAGGGGGGGCGCTGAGCGCAGGAGGTGTGTGGAACTGTGGGGCGGGAGGCGGGGACGTCACCATGGAGGAAGTCCTGATCTGAGCAGCAGAGGAGGTCCTGACTAGAGGTACAGCTGTGGTTCTGGGTGGCGGGCCCGAGGTCGGCGCCAGAACCGGGAGCGGCGTGGTGGTCAGCGGAGCTGCAGCTCGAGGGGTCGGCTGCGACGTCGTGCCGAGAAACGGCACCTGGGGCTCACAGTGCAACCTGGGAGACCACAAAGGACTTTCCTGGGGGCTTTGCACCTGGGACGGGACCTGGATCTGGAACTGGGGCTGGGTCTGAGGCTGCGTTTGGGTCTGCGGTTTAGTTTCCTGATGTTGCTCCATGAGAACCTGGCTGTGCAGAAGCTGCAGCTGAGAGGGGTCCCTGTCAACAAAAACACAACAAACCGCAGCTGAAACACCCAAATCTACAGCTTCAGCCACGTTTCACTCGTCAACACGAGTGTTGCAATAATTTAAATCTTTAAACATTTATTTATTTTTCCAGGGTGGAATAAATTTGCAACACAGAACTTATTATTATCATATTTATTATTATAAAACTAATTTTCTCTGATCCACTAAAACTTTAAATTGTCCACGGAGCCTCAAAATCTTTCCAAACCTTCAGATACATTTTGTAATAAGTGATGCTGAAGGACCTAGAAGGACTTTTAATTTGACAAGGCCCATCAATTTCCTGTTGGTGATCATGACTGACTGCAGCTGGAAGTTTCTCTCCTCCAGCATCAACACGATTCGTTTGACCAGCGCTCATCCGTCCTCAGGTGGAGGGAAACCGGATGGTTTGCTGAGAGGTTCTCGTTTTCGTTCACCGTTTTTAGAATAAAAAGAAAAACCTAAAAAAGTTGCCTCAGGTCCTCCAGGCGGATTATTCTTTACTGAAACGTTTCGTCTTTTATCCAAAGGACTTCTTCAGTCTGAGGAGCTGCAACAAACTTATAAATAGCACCTCCTCAGAGTGGATCAAGCAGTTTGTTGTAACATCCAGAACTAGCTGTTCATGTGTAAAAGGAGGACCATCAGTCTAACAGTGGATCGTTAGGGCTGTGAAGGCCGCTTGCTATTCACAGCATTGTTGGACACGGAAGCTCCGCCCCCGTTTAATGATGGACAGGTTCTCTTCACAAAGATGGCCTCCTTCACTCCTCTCTCAAACCATCGTTCCTCTCTATCGAGGGTGTGAACATCATCCATCATTAAACGGGGGCGGAGCCTCCGTGTCCAACTGTCCCCCTCTTACAATGCTGTTATTGCTAGTATCACTCAGCCCTCTGTGAATAGCAAGCGGTTCAAAAATCATCCAGAAGCTCGATGACGGAGACAAAAAGCCTGATGTCCAGGTGGGACAGCTAAAGGACGTTTAACTAATATTTGTGGGGGTGTATGGATTTACTGACTGGAGGAAATCAAGAATAAATACAAACTTGAGCGTCCAGTTCTTGTTTTAAAACAACCACTGCTGCTGTACGTTGTATAATCTTTCCATCCTGGATTAAAGAGTCGTTCTAACAAATTGTTAACAGACTAAAATTATTTCCTGCCACTGAGGATGGAAACCTTTGACGACCTCTGTAAGAACGGTTTGGTGAACGGAGATGATAAACGTCCACGCAGTAAACCTCCGGAGGAACAGGTCTGAGGAATACTTTGTCCTTTTATGGACTAAAGCACCGACCACACAGTAAACACCCTGCACTTTAAGCTAAGTTTAGCTGTTTACCAATAAATTATCAGATATTCATGTAGAGTAAACTATATTTTTTTATCCGCAGTGTCACACCAGAAACAATCGTTAAAGTTTAACAGCTGATTGATGCAGATGATCGTTAAAGAAGCTACAAAGCAAACTTACAAATAAAAAACGCCATCCTTGGTTTTAGAAAGCCGAAAGATCCACATTTGGGCTCCAACATGCAGTCGTTTCTGAGCTGAAGTGATTTCAGCTGATATATGAGCCGAAGCCGGAGGAATCACCCGCCTCCTTCGATGTGAAAACCTCCCAGATGTTTCCAGACGGAGCAACGCTCGGACACCGTGTGGATTACTGAGAACTTCTTGAGACTGAGGCAAAGACGCGTTTTGTGCACGACCCCAGTTGTGACAAATGTAAACAAAAACAAAGCAGTGATTTGAAAATCTCATCAACACATTTTATTCACCATGGAACATGATAAACACGTCGAACGTTGAAACTAATCTGCTTAGATAAATAATGTCATTAACTTCAATGTTCATGCTCAATAATCCAGGTATAATCTCGGTATATCCCAGGAATAATCTCGCTGTACTTTGGTCCAATGATGATAAAGATTATTCTGATTCTGAAAAAAATCCAACAAAGTTCAGGCGGCCCAGCACCATCAAACTGATTGACCCACAGTGTGAGTGTGCTACTTATGGGACTGAGTTTCTTGTGGCTCCTTGGACTGACGAAGTCCTTTGGATGATGGACAAAACATTTCAAGACCAGCTGTTGGAGGTTTAGGAGGACTTGAGGAGACCAGATGTTGGAGGTTTAGGAGGACATGAGGAGACCAGATGTTGGAAG
>NC_056498.1:46293691-46293798 GCF_014905685.2 Nematolebias whitei
TGTGTTTACAGGTGTATGCGTGTGTTTACAGGTGTAGACATGTGTTTACAGGTGTAGACATGTGTTTACAGGTGTATGCGTGTGTTTACAGGTGTAGACATGTGTTT
>NC_056498.1:46293808-46294044 GCF_014905685.2 Nematolebias whitei
TAGACATGTGTTTACAGGTGTATGCGTGTGTTTACAGGTGTAGACATTTGTTTACAGGTGTAGACATGTGTTTACAGGTGTATATACATGTGCTTTCGAAGATGTGCCTGTGTTTACAAGTGTTGGCCGGTATTTCCTACAGGTGTACACAAGTTTTTCAGGTGTTTACATGTGTTTGCAGGTATATAATACAGATGTATACTGGTATCTACAGATGTATACTGGTATCTACAGAT
>NC_056498.1:46294054-46330235 GCF_014905685.2 Nematolebias whitei
TCTACAGATGTATACTGGTATCTGCAGGTGTATACTGGTATCTGCAGGTGTATACATGTGTTTAGAAGTGTTTGCAGGTACATCCTACAGGTGTCTACAGGTTTTGTCAGGTGTTTTGTTGTGACGACAGCAGGTCACAGCTAAAGCTCACTTTTCTGCAGGATCCTGAATTCAGGAGAGTCCTCGATGAGTTTCCCTTCTCTGGACCAGTCCACCTGAGGCGACGGCACCCCTCTCACACGGCACTCCAGCACCACCAGTTGGCCTTCTGCTGCCGTGAGGTCCTGCAGGTTCTGTTGGGACAAGAAGGGCCTTCTGTCAGGTCCGCTGAAGGAGCATCCAAACGTGTTTCGTTTACAGATCGACTCTACCTTTGTGAAAACTGGAGCAGCCATGATGGATTGTCCGTTTGATTCTTGGGAGTTGTTGTGGTTTGAAACTGGATTCTGAGTAGAAAAAAACAAAAATAAACAAAATGGATCCATGTTCTGATCCAGTCCACCACAGTCAGAACTGGAGACATTATCTGTAAAGTGTGAACTTTGAACGCTGAATGATTCAGCTGTTCAAGCCATTAGAAGCAGAACACTAGCTAAAGGCAACAAGCTAAAAGTAGAAAAATCTTAGCTACAAGCTAAACGTAGCAGAAGGATATCCATAATTTGGCATTATCAAAATTTTAGCTGAACGCTCCAATAGTAAAAAATGTAGCAAAAAAATTAAGTAGCTAAAGGTACCAAAAGCTAGCTAAAACTTTGAAGTAGCAATAAGGTGGTTAAAGCTAAAAGTAAATAAGGCTAACTTAAAGTTAAAAAAGGAAGAAGGCTACTTACTGGTACCAGTATGAAAATGCTAGCTTAAAGATAAAGTAGTAAAACATAATTAAAACAAAGTATCAAAAAGCCAGCCTTAGGGTATCAAAATACTAGCTAAAAAGTAAAGTTCAAAAACTTGCCTTAAAGTAGCAAAAGGTTAGCTTAAGTTAAATTAAATACATTAAAGAGGAAAACGACAAAAAGCAAATTTTTTTTTCATTTTTGTGTTTGTTCAAAAAACAACTTTGATTTTAAAAAAAGAAGCTAAAAGTAGCCGATTAAAAACTAAAAACTAAAAGAAGCAAAAAGCTAATTAAAAGCTAAAGTAGTAAAAAATAATAATAATAAAAAAATGGGGTAAAAACTAAAATTAGCCAAAAAGCTGAAGTCTTAAATAAACCGGTTAAATAGCTGATAAAAGTAGATGATCAGTACCTGAAAGTAGCAAACACAGCAGCAGAACAGCTGCTAAAAGCTAAAAGTAGCATAAGAAGACAAAAACAGAGTTAGTAGCAAAAGGTTAGCTTAAGTTAAATTAAATACATTAAAGAGGAAAACGACAAAAAGCGAGATTTTTTTTCTTTTTTGTGTTTGTTCAAAAAACAATAAAAAAAAGCAACTTTGATTTAAAAAGAAGAAGCTAAAAGTAGCCGATATTTATTATTTATAATATTTTAAAAAGTATAACTGTTACAAAATCCAAACGTCACAGCACCTCCTGAATGAGGCGAACGTTTTGATCAATTTACCCGAGAAGAAGAAATTAGATTGCAAATAATAAAAACAGGAAATGATCGCAGGATAAACAGGAGGAAACCTTCAGGGTTACCTGACTGAGACGTCCGGGGGCGGACGGTTCTGACGACACCGCTGAGTTTAAACCCAGAGGTGCAGCGGTCTGCTCCAGCTGTGCTGCTGCAACATCTGGATCAGAAACTCCCCAGATTCCTGCGGGTTCTTCAACAGCTGTCGCCTCCGTCCCTCCTTTCGGCTGGGACGCTTCAGAGACCTCCAGAGCTGGGAGGACGGCCGAAGAAGTCCGAACCACCTGAGAAGCTTCTTCTGGACCTTTTATAGATGAGGGTTCCTCCTCCGGTTCCTTTGAGGGTTCTGCGGGCTGAGACGAGCTGTCCTTTTCTACAGGGTGAGTTGGGTTGGACAGCTGAGGTACAAATGGAGACGACTTCAACGGTTTTCTCTGGAGCCTTAAAAATAAATGACAGACATAAAAGAGAGAACAAGGGTCACCCAGTGGTCATAACTTATCGTTTCGTCATGTCATGTCATGGGGGGGGTTCCTTCATGTTACATAAAACTCACTGGGTTATGTGCTCAAAGTGCTGATCCGCCTCGGAGTCCGAAGAGGAGGCTCCTGTAAGATTAAAACCTGCGTTAGGCACCGAGGACGCGACACCATCTGAGTGTCAACGGGACAACGAAGCACCTTCGACGTAGATCTCAGCCGACGTGGAGTCCGTTCCGTAAACGTTGGACGCAAAGCAGGAGTATCGACCGGTGTCCTCCTCGAACGCTTCGGCGATGACGAGCGAGTGCAGCTCAGCGTTGGTGATGATCTGGATGTCGGGGCTGTCCTCCAGCTCCTTGCCCTCGCAGAACCACCTGCACGTTGATGGAGACAGCCGCGGTGAGGTCACACAGTTCCACCAGATCTAACCTTCACCGGTAAACGTTTTCAGAAGACGAACTTTTCTACACTCTGATTTTCTCGGGTCATATTTTGAACCGTTTCTGGTTAAAACGTTTTGTCACTTTATTGTGTTTGAACACAGGTGCAGCTGGATTATTTATATGTCTGTGATATTTTACTGGATGGGAAAGTTATTTTTTTGTTCCTCAAAATAAAAAAAGCATTTTTTTTATATATTTTGACTTTACATCGGCGATGTCAGAATAAAAAACTACTACTTTAAAATACGTATATCAATCCAGCAGACGTGCACAGGCCCTGACGCCACACCTGATTAGGATAACGGCGATGACAGATTAGAAAGTGGAGAAAATGTGGGTTTAGTTAGTTAGTTATATTTCTCAGGGCTAGTTTTTACTAATATTCTAATATTTCTATAAAGAGCCTCTCTTTGCATATCGTCCAAATTGTAAACTATGGATCTGGTCAGCTGGTCTCTCAACGCAACTGATCAAGTTTTCTCAACAAGAAGACAGGGCGAAGGAGAGCCCTCTTACCTCGACAGAACACTAGCGTTGTCGGTCGAGGACGCTCAAGATCAAAAACTGGATTATGATAACGGGATTTCTGCTTTTTGGGAGTTGGTGGTTACCTGGCTTATCGACAAATTCGAAAACGTCAGCAGCCGTTCTGGCCATTGTTCAGCTGCTGGGCATGGAAGGAACGTGCCGTGTGGTCAACACTCAGACTCAGACGCTGTGCGAGCGAATCTCGCTGGTGGGAAGGAATAGATCTTGGAGAAGTTGGAAGCTCGACTCGCTGTTTGGAGTCGCCATGAGATGCATTAGCGCGATTGTAAAGGCAGACAGAAATTAACAGCGTTCGACTTGTCCCAAAACAAATTATATCTGAATCTGGCTCCTCCCACGCTGGCCTTGGAAGACTGACTATCTCCTGGATGTTATGTGAACAAGACGTTCTGCTGCCCCCGCCCCCCGGCTCCCAAGGACATGGACCTGTGTAAGAGCTCAACCGAGCCGGCTGATAAACACCACCTCTTATCAGGACTATGGCTTTTTTTTTGGGGGGGGGGGGGGGGGTTGTCTCTAGACAGTGCTCACGGACTACTCCCCCTGAAATTCACGCCTTCGCTGGCCTCCCTCATTGTCCTCACCCCCACCCACCCCAGTGCAGTAACCTAGGAGAGCGCCACAAAGCTGGCTGCATCGCTCACCTGGCGGCCTGTGCCGGGACCCCCCCACCCCCCACCCACTCCACCCACGTCTCATGCATGTATGTTACTTCTTTATGTGCTGCGTGTTTTGCAGCCTCACGGTGTGTCCTGCAGGGACACAGAGCTAGATTGATGTTTTTGCCTCCTGTTTTCTAACGTAACAAAAAAGGAGCGCCTCTCAGAGGCTGCCGCCTCAGACACCCCGTCTACCCAAGTCTGTGTCTGTTTGTGGTTCTTTGGATGGGCTGTACTGAAATGTAGTTTTGTTGTGCTCTGTGCAATGACAATAAAACTGATTCTGATTCTGAGATAGGGACAAATTTGTTGGTACCTCTCTATTAAAAATAAAAAAAAAACTCAATAAATACAATTTATGTGACTGAAGCCAAAAACCTCCATTATCTCCTAGAACCTCTGGATCTCCCCCTTCGCAGTGTGAAGTGGGGAGTTGGAAATACCCTCCCATCTGTCCGTCCGTCTTGTGAGCATGATAACTTGAAAAATAAACAAAGCACCGACTTCCCTTTTAGTGTGTGGCTGCATCTACGCATAAAAAAGGTCCCAATCAAAAAATTGCATTACCAAGTAAAAATCCAAGATGGCTACCACCATACATAATGAAATCCTTTCAACCCAGTCATTTGAGGAAACCATGCTTTCTTGTTTTTATGTTGCTTACAAGTATGTACTGATGATATACTGATATTAACGATGGAGTCTTTTGGATGAAAGACGAAACGTTTCAACAGAAAGAAACTGTCCAGAGGACCTGACTGAACTTTGTTGAACTTTTCTACCTGGATTATTGAGCATGATCTTTGATACTTAAAAGTATAGATTCCTCAAATGAATGGGGTGGTCAAATATTAATCTGTGGTGGTCAAGGCCACCATTGGCCACCCCCTGGCTCCTCCATTGCACCTGGTGGTGGATAACACTGCTCCCTCCACTCACCTGGATCTGTCACTCTGCGCTGCCTCATACAAGCAAAAGAAAACCTAACTGTTCTTCTAACCAGTTGAGTTTGGTCTCGTTAGGTTTATCTACCTGGATTATTGAGCGTTCATCTGGACACCTCCACAGTGCAACTCCCACCCATTTGAACATCTTGCACTAAAAACATTTAGGTTTACGTCATTCCTTGTTCAATTCCACGTCAGAAAAACACTCATCTCGAAAAATACAAACATTCAGTCGTAACTGATACGTTAAACGTATCGCTCGTTTAACGTGCGTTTTGGTGAATTCCTGTCTGGATTATCTGTCAACAGTAAATTCTGCTGGAACTTTTTCCATCACCATGGTTCAAAGTGAATGTATGGATGAGAAACTTCTAATTGGACTTGAATGTTTTGGACGGTTTTCTTGGCTCATTTTCTAACACTCGCACTATTTGTTTATCAACCTGGGGTTGCATGTCACCTTGCGTCCACGTCCTGAGAAGCCGGTAAGAGCTTCATGAGCCTGATGCTTTTCAATAATAATGTCAGCTGTGGAGGACCATGAAGCTGCTTGGACACGGTCTTGAAGACTTTATCTTCAACACGGATGTCTATAATCGTCTCGGAGCTCCTCGGACGGCTCTTTGCTTCCTCTGCGCTACATTCAGTGACGAACAGAACCAAACCAAACCATTGGCTGCTTGATCCCTTTAAAAAGTCTGATGGAAAGCTTGAAGGCACCTGAGGTACTATTTAATGTTAAACACCAAGTTTGAGACATGACTATGATACCGAGAAGAATATTCTCTTTAAAGGTACCAACAAGTAGCAAGCAGCCTCTTTACACGATCTATTCTGAGATGATGATGCTTCCTGAAACCAAATCAATCAAGGATGGACGACGTCATCATAGAACCATAAATCTGTCCGTTCACCCAAAAAAATCCATCAGACTTGTGTGAACTTTAAATCATCTGAGCCCCAATAAAACTCAAACCAGTACTCGCCTCCAGCTCGGTCGTTACTGGGGGAACGTTTTGTGGTTCTGCCAGTGACTAAGGGTCTAAATTGAAAGCGTGAGCCGCAGAGGAGGATGGTATGAAGCGAAGCCCCCGCTCGCTGCACCTGTCGGGGCTATTTTCCCTCCGGAGATCCAGAGGAGATTCCCTCAGAGCCCGGGATCTCTGACTCACCTAACCTTTACGCACACAAAACTAAACATGGACTCCGAATACACACGGACTCTTCATTCCCATAAAACTAGCAGTACAGACAACTTTTCTAATTTCCCTTCCTTGAGCGAGAGGCTTCATGTATAGAAACAGCAAAGGAGTCTCACAAAAAGCAGGAGAGTAGAAGTCAAATGTAAAACAACGGTCGGGTGTCAACAGGAGGTGGTGAGGTCAGCAGAACGTCTCAGGAGGAGATGAGATGAGTAAAAACGACGTAAATCATCTTACCAAAGTGCTCACGCTCCTGTCCAGAGCCCAGCCGGCTCCATTATCAAACTGGACTGCAGCTCGCGTTGCCAGTCCGCTTCTAAAAATGGCCCAGAGCTGCATTCTCCACAGACGAGTTTAAGTTAGAGGCTCAACAATGTTCAGAACAAACCCACGCCTCCTGAGGTCCAACACCTCGGCTGCTCTCGTTCATACAGTCGTTTGAAATAAAACACACGGGAGGAAGGCCAAGAAAATCTACGACTTACTGACGTCTTTTTCAAATTTACCACTTCTTCACAAAGATCTTCAACCTTGTGCTGTATCATCCAGAAAATAATCCCTGGATGTAGTTTTCAACTACCGGTAATTTAATCTTAGAGTCAGTTTCAAGATGGCCACCACAGCCTGTATGGCTATTACTCAAACACTTTTCGATATTAAGCTAAAATTTGGTGTGGTAGTAGCTGGAGGTCAACCTCAACACACTGAGCGCTATTCATCACATGTCTTTGCTTATTTACATTACCTGTTAGTCTGTTAGCAAAATATCTCAAAGCACTGAACAAATTCAACATTTTTCAGTCAGGTCATCTGGACAGTTTCTTTTTTTGTGCTGAAACGGTTCGCCTTCGATCCAGAAGGCTTCATCAGTCAAGGAAACACACAACAAAACTGATTCTTCCCCAACAGCTTACTCCAAAGTGGAACAAACCAGTTCTGCTTGTGATAAGGTGGTCTCTTTGGTACGCCCCTCCTCCATTGCCGGCCCTCTTCCTTGTTGACCGTCTTGTCAAACTGGTTGAAAATGGCTTCAGCACAAAAAAAAAGAAACTGTCCAGATGACCTGACTGAAAAATGTTGGATTTTATACCTGGATTATTGAGCATGGACTTTGTTGTTTTCAACCAGTTTGACAAGACTGTCAACAAGGAAGAGGGCCGGCAAAGGAGGAGGGGCGTACCAAAGAGACCATCTTATCACAAGCAGAACTGGTTTGTTCCACTTTGGAGTAAGCTGTTGGGGAAGAATCAGTTTTGTTGTGCGTTTCCTTGACTGATGAAGCCTTCTGGATCGAAGGTGAAACGTTTCAGCACAAAAAAAGAAACTGTCCAGATGACCTGACTGAAAAGTGTTGGATTGTAATCCTGGATTATTGAGCATGGACTTTGTTGTCCACTGGACAAATTATTATGAGAGTTTTTTTGAACATAAACTTTCGATGTACATCTACAACTGATCGATGTCTGGAGTCAACCAAAGACGACCTCCTGAAAACACAAAATTAACAACAACTCAGTGGATTTGACAGATACTGAGGGAAGATTTGTTGTGGTAGTAGCTGAGAGTCATCCCAACACACACTCCAACTATTTTATGTTGCTTAAAACTTTGGTGTGGAGAAAGTAAGAACAGGAACAACTGATTAACCTTTGGAGTGAAGCCGTTTCAAAACGGTCGCCGCATCTTACTGACCACGCCTGCACAAAAGTTACGGTACCTCATTCAGTTTTAAACACACTGAAACAACATTTACTGTGGTAGTAGCTGAGAGTCATTCACACCAGCACTCTGAGTGCGACATCTTGCGATGCTGCGTGAGATTGTGCGCATGTTATTTCGCAGCTTTGACCAAAACGGCAACTCAATGATCTTAGTCTGAAACCCTGGCATGAACGGTGGCGGGCGACATGCATTCCTCCAGGATGCGTGGCCTTTATTTTGTCTTCATGATCTACTCCTCCCCCACCAACACACAAACACACACGACTCAGAATCAGCTGTTGGCTGTCATCACATGTCGCCTCTGTGAGCGTTGCCCAAGAACACAGCATCGTTCGTCCCGACTCGAATCCTTCAAGCGCTCGAGACTCACTCAGTGTCATCCGAGCTCCCAGCAGACGTACAAACGTTGGACTCTTCTTCTGTCTGCTTTTCCCTCTTCAGGGGTCGCCACAGCGAGTCCTCCTCCTCCTTCTCACTCTGTCCTCTGCGTCCTCTGTCCTCACTCCAACTACCATTTCTCAGAGGATGCAGAGGACAGAGATGGAGGAGGAAGCCTCACTGTTCCACCTCCTCCCTCTCGTTCACACATGGACTCTGTCTTACTACGGCTGACTTTCATTCCTCTTCTTTCAACTGCATACCTCCACCTCTCCAAGTTCTCTTCCACCTGTTCCCTGTTCTCACCACAGATCACAATGTCATCTGCAAACATCATAGTCAACGTACATCAACGTATGAACTTTGGACAAACAGCAAAAATAAGTTATTGTTGGTTACTTCAATTAAAACTCCTGCTCTGTTCGAGCTATGAATCTTGTTGCAAAGGAGGTTCCTCTCAGAGGAAGTTTCTGGCCCTACCAACGGTTCACCGGTACAAACATAGTTTGGTGGACCTGCAAAGAGATGGCATCCATCCCACTTTGGACGGAGCCGCTCTTCTTTCTAGAAATATGGCTGATTTCGTTTACCCCCCAAATGATTGACAACCCAGGGTCCAGTCCAGGAAGCAGAGTTGTAGCCCTCCACCCTCTCTGCTGCTTCTCCTCTGTTACCCACCCACACCCACATTGAAACAGTGTCAACTCGCCCACAGCTCAAATTAAATAAACCAAAAATCAGCTCTAAAAATATAAACCATAAAAATCTGATTAAAATAAACACAGTTACTTTACCAGAGCAAAATCATAAAATCATTAAATGTGGATTATTGAACATCAGATCTGTTTCCTCTAAATCCCTGTTAGTTAATGAACTGATAACTGATCATCATATTGATTTATTGTGTCTGACAGAAACTTGGCTACAACAGGAGGATTTTGTTGGTATAAATGAATCCACTGCTGTTCATTATTTGAATTTTCATGATCCTAGAACAACTGGCCGAGGTGGAGGAGTAGCTTCTATTTTTCAGTCTGGACTATTGATTAAACCAATAATTCTTTTGAGTCGTTGTCCCTCAGTCTTTCTCATCCAAAAGGGAAATAGAAAAGTCCACTCTCACTAGTTGTTATATATCGTCCACCAGGCTCCTATGCTCAGTTTTTGTCTGAATTCTCAGAATTCTTAACTGACTTACTACTAAGTACTGATAAAGTCATAATAATGGGTGATTTCAATATTCATGTAGATGTTGAAAGTGGTAACTTAAGCAAAGCCTTTAATAATTTAATACAGTCAAGTGGTTTTACCCAAAATGTCCGCACATCTACTTATTCTCATCACCACACTCTTGACCTGGTTCTGACTTATAGCATCAAGATTAATAACTTAGTAATAGTTCCTCAAAATCCTGTTCTGGCTGACCATTTTTAATCATCTTTGAGTTTACATCAAATGACTACACAGTCACAGAGAGTAAATTTCATTATAGTAGGTGCTCCACAGAACACCACAGGAAATCCTTCTTCCCTTTAGCTATCAAACTTTTCAACTCCTCCCCTTTTCTACACATAGGACAATAAAATTAATCCTGCACCACAATAAAAAAATTTATGTTTCTTTCTGTCTGCACCTGACCTGTTTTAGAACTTAATTGCTGGTATTTTTATATTCTCGGTTATTTTTTATATTATGTTTTTTTTATATCTCGTGTGATTCCTTGTGTATGTTCCTTTGTACTGAAACTCTGGAATAACAATTTCCAGCAGGATCAATGAAGTTCTATCTTACCTTATCTTATCAGAAAATGCTGTAACCAAATTTCAACAATCTCTTCCATCAATGTTTTATTTTGTCTTGCAGAATAATGCATCAGAGAGCAGTGACTTTGATCATCTGGTTGATACATTTACAACATCTTTGCAAACTTCAATCGACATACCTGCTCCACTGAAAAAGAAAGTAATCAATCAGAGGAAACTGGCTCCTTGGTTAAATTCTGAGTTATGTACATTAAAACAGGCATCTAGAAAGATGGAAAGAAAACGGTGCTCCACTAACATGGAAGAATTTATTTAACTTGGAGAGATAGCCTGCTAACATATAAGAAAGCGCTCTGTAAAGCTAGAACTTTATATTACTCATCTTTAATAGATGAGAATAAAAATAACCCCAGGTTTCTGTTCAGTACCATAGCTAGTCTAATGAAAAATCCCATCACTGTTGAACCATGTATCCCTACAACTAGAAGCAGGGATGACTTGATGAGATTCTTTATAAATAAAAACATTTTAATTTGGAAGAAAATTTAAACCATCCTTCCTACTATTGCCTTCAATTCCCTGTCAGATGAGACAGCTTTAAAAATGTCACTTGAAGCTGATTTATGTTTGGGCTGTTTTTGTCCTGTTGAGCTCTCTGAATTGTCAAAAATAATAGTTTCATCCAAACTATAAACGTGTCTGCTAGATGCCATCCCAACCAGACTATTTAAAGAGGTATTTCCCCTAACTGATATCCACATTTTGGATCTGCTTAATTTGTCTTTACTGAATGGTTATATACCACAGTGCTTTAAGGTTGCTGTAATTAAACCTTTACTTAAGAAACCTGATTTTGATTCAGGAATTCTGGCCAATTAAAGACCTATATCTAATTAAAGTGCAATTTCTTCTCTTACCGGACTTCCGGCACCGGATGTCCTCTAACGATACAGTCTAGCCGGACCTTGGTGCCTTCAGGAACCTCCCTGCTCTTCAGTTTCTGGATGAAATGTGGAGGCTCGCATGCAAGTTCTGCTTGATGTGGACTTTCAGCCTGGTCTCCTACGTCCTGTGACACCAAGTCAAACCGCTCCTCTTTTGTCAGTCCATAGTCCTGAAAGTCCATGAGCTCACTTCCCACGTCCTGCTGGACCACCGGGTGGTGGCTGACGACTAGGTTGGGTCTCTCCATTTCCAATGGCAGGATGGCTCGCTCCCTGCTGTCAGAGCTGAGGGGATCAGTGGTCTCCTCGCTCTGGTTCTTGTTCTGAACCCTGCTCCTGTGGGCTTTGCAGGCTCTTGGTCGTACCCGTTTGGAGCTATTAGCCTTAAAGAGGGAGGAGAGCTCCTCGATGAAATCTGCTGCCTTGTTCAGGAACTCCTTTTTGGACTGGGTCTCCAGACCAAAGGGGGCACTTTTTGCTGGACTGTTCCGATGGTTGAATCCCTCTGTGGAGTCTCTGCTGTTCTGGATCATGTTATTCTCCTGTAAGGATGGTTTGTGCATCTTTCTGTTGGAGGTGAACGCTGAAAAGACTACTGGTACCTCAGAAGATGGCTGGTTGATCGAGGGGGGAACAACAGGAACAGAATGGTTGGAGAACCACTCTCCGGAAACCGAGGGTGAGATGTTGGAGGGTACTGAGGTCACAGAGGCCTTGGCCTCTGCCCTCTCCTCACTGGGTTCATGCCCGATGGCCTGGCGGGCCAGATTAACGCTTTTATCAAGCTCCTCTTGGCTGAGGAAGGCTGACAGGTCTGGGAGTGGGGTATCATGATGGCCCAGGGCGTCATCACCCTTACCTTTAAGAGTCCCATAGATCTGAAGGCGTGAGGAGGATGCATCTGAACGACTCATCTCACCGAGGCGTTGATGAACTCAGGTCTCTGCCAGGTCGGTCAACTTAAGGCTAAGACAGAGGAGGGAATCTAATTAGTACAGCGTGTAGCTAAAATACACACAAAGCACATATACATGTATGCAAGTGTCCAAACTCAACTGTCTCAGGCTTATTTCAATCCTCACAAGCAAAGTTTGAATTACAACGAAGAAAGAGTGGGTTTAACCTCCATTTTGGTCTAGTTTTTACGTACCGTATCAACCGCTATATTTTGTATATTTAAGCCTGTTTGTTGTACGTCTGTTAAGAAAATATCTCATGAACCAATGGACGAATTGTAAAGAAACTCTTAATTGAAAGAATGAAAGTCTGACAGGAAAGACAGCTAGTCCCAACACAGCTGAGGTCAAAGTGGATCACTGCCGTCTTCAAACAAACCCAAGTGCTTCATGGAAACACCATTTCATAAACCTTTACTCCACCCTGAGTTTTGCAATGCACGGTTATTTACACAAACTTCCATGGTTATTAGCAAGCAGCAGCTAGCTGTAGCATTCATACAGGATGAATCCGGCAGGAAGTTAAAATGTTTAATGGAATAACTATAATGTGACTGCAGTGTAAATGTTTAAAATAGAAAAATCAGTTTATAAATTAATTTTGAAGATGAAAAAGATGGTAAAATCAGTTCTAGTTGTGACTCATTTTGAACCAAATCTACAATAACTAGCTAGCATCTGTTTTGCTAATATTAACTTTTTATTATATTTATAGATTTTAGCTTTAGCATCTGTTTTGTTGCATTTACCTACAGTTTTGTTAATCTTAGCATGTGTTTTGCAAGTTATGGCTATCGTTTTATAAATTTTAGTTACCAGTAAGTGTCTGTTTAGCTAATTTTAGCACCCGTTTTGTTGCCTTTAGCTACTATTTTGCTAATTGAAGCTAATATTTAGCAATTTTTAGGTTATTAAACATTTGCTTATCTACATTCATTTACAGTTTAGCTAATTTTAGGACCCATTTAACTTTTGTCTGTTGTTTTGCTAGTTTCAGCTACTGTTTTGCAAGTTTTAATTTTAGCCGTTTTGTTGAATG
Organism: Nematolebias whitei; assembly: GCF_014905685.2. Classification (NCBI taxonomy): domain Eukaryota; kingdom Metazoa; phylum Chordata; class Actinopteri; order Cyprinodontiformes; family Rivulidae; genus Nematolebias; species Nematolebias whitei. The sequence goes on from NC_056498.1 coordinate 46,306,718, forward strand.
CTTTGAGATACAATTGCTAATTCTAGCATCTTATTTGCTAGTTTAAGGGTTGGCTACCTTCAGCAAAAGTTTTGCTCAATTTTTTAACTGTTTGATACAAAAGCTAAAGCTCTGCTGATTTTAGCTCGTTTTATTGCTTTAGCTTGCATTATGCAGCATCTATTTTGCTTTTTTTAATCTTATGTTCAGCTGGTGTTAGCTAATGCTTTGCTGTTTTAGCTTGCATTTGGCTCATTTTGCTGGTTTTAGCTTGTGTTTAGCTGCTTTTATCTAGAGTTCTTCTCATTTTAGCTTGTTTCCTGCTTATTTCAGCCACTGTTTTGCTCAGTATAACTTTATCAACTGCGTTTAAGCTTCTCAAGCAAATTGCAGCAATATCATTCGGCACACTATAATAATTTAGTTCTTAACTTTTATGCAGAAAGGTTGAAGGTTGAATGAAAAAAAGGCTGAAATACCCCTTTAATAAAGTGACCTCAAGGTGTAAAAAACAAAAACAAACTAAAAAATAAAACTTCTTTTTTTCAATTTGCTTTAAACAGCCGACCGGAGATAAATAGAATTAAAACAACCGGTTTTGGTTTATGCTGCAACAATTCCTGGTAAACAGGAACATTTAGTTTGAGCATGAACGCATCCTTTCTCGGGCCTCGGCGGGGTTCGTGTCCTGACACCAGATCAGATTTGTGCGCAGGTTCGAGTCCACCCTGGTCTACCTCAGAGCAGGACTCGTGTGACGTCCACACGTTTCGTTTCTCCTCATTTTCACGGCGAGCACGAGCAGGTTAGACGTGAAACGGAGTGCGCATGTGCTGCGGACACTCGAGTCGGTGCGTTCAGGGGACGTGGCGATGCCCTTCCAACAGACCTGGACCTGCAGCTGTTGTGCACATTAATACTTTGCAAACAGGTTCCTCGCTCGCCGCGTCACGTCTATTAATAGCTGGGGATCAGTTTACAAGAAGAGAATCAACACACACACACACACACACCAACACACACACACACCAACACACACACACACCTCCTCCTCCTCCTGTGGGCCTGATTTCCTGAGTTTGATCAGACATTAACTCAGACCTGTTTTTATCACAAAGAGGACGCTGCTGAGGGAGATAACCCCCACCCCCTCAAACACACACACACACACACACACACACACACACTAAGATAATCTAGATTCACTGAACACGTCAAACTAAAATGGAGGCAACACTCAGAACTTCAGGCCTGAAGGAACCAACCTGGAGAATGTGAGGACCTGAATTGGGGGGTCCAGTTTTACCTTCAGAATAAACCCAGCAGGCCCCCCTAAGGATCCAACCGCCCCTGTGCTGACTTGGGGAGATTCCAGTCCCCCGGTTGCTCGCTCCTGGTCAGATCCTGGACCCGGCAGGTGCTCGGGCCTCCTGGTTCTCCGGTGGTCTGCAGGAAACGTGTGGCGCTGCGGCGACCTGAAAGCAGCAACATTTGTCAGCACAGCGGGTCCAGGTTATTTTGAGGAGGCCCGACCCGAGTGTCTGGGTGGCGTCCCTCCTCATTGGCTGGGGGGGGGGGGGGGGGGGTTTGTGCTGTAAAGGGATCCCATCATCCAGCGGACTGTCAAACGCCTCCGTCCACAGAGACGTCCCTTGTTGGACGGGATGGACGCTGCAGGTCATCAGGAATATTCAGTGTCGTCCCATGAACCTGTAATCTGAGATTAAAACATATTTTTATTTGGAGGGCATAAAAATCATCATCTGAAAAGATGACTTTCTTCACCCACTTCCTCAGAACCTGGGGGGGGGGTCGGGTCTCCAAGCAGAACCAGAGTCCGGATTGGGTCCAGATGATTGACAGGTTCTTACTACATTCAGTTCAACAGTAGCTAAAGGCTAAAAAGAAGAAAGCAGTAGCTAAACGCCAAACTTTAAACCATAGTTAAAGGCTGAAATGAGCAAAACCTTAGCTAAAAGCTAAAATTAACAAAACCATAACATAAAATTAAAGCGGTAGCTAAAAGACAAAATTTCAACTGGTTAACTACAAAAAAATAAATAAAATAAAATAAAAAAGCAACTAAACTGTTGATAAAAACCCAGACTAGTTATTCTGTTGAAAAAAGTTAAAATTAGCAACAAACAAAAAAGCTAAAGGCTTAAATTAACAACAAACAAAAAAGATAAAGGTTAAAATTAGCAACAAACAAAAAAGATAAAGGCTTAAATTAGTAAATAAAAAAGCTAAAGCCTTAAATTAGCAACAAACAAAAAAGCTAAAGGTTAAAATTAGCAAAAAACAAAAGCTAAAGGCTAAAATTAGCAACAAACAAAAAAAAAAGCTAGGCTTAATTTAGTAACAAACAAAAAGGCTAAAGGCTAAAATTAGCAAAACTGTCGCTAAAACTAACAAGCGCTAGAACTTTGAATTAGCAAAACTGCAGAAAAAGACAAAGCAGAAAATGAAAATTAAACCACAATTAAAAGCTAAATTAATCTTTAGATTAACGCTAAAGTGAGTTAAACCACTGCTAAAGGCTAATTTATTAACTCGTAGGCAAGAGTTAAAATCAGTTTAACTGTAGCTAAAACTATAGAAGCTAAAATTTGCTAAATCTTAGCTAAAGGCTAAAATTAATAAAACAATAAGCTAAAATGATAAAATTAACAAAGCAGGGATTAAAAGTTAAAAAGTCAAAATTAAAACTGTACCATTGTTAGCTAAAAAAAATAACAACATTGTTGATAAAAGCTAAAATTAGCAACACAATAGCAAAAAGCAAATGTAGCAAAAGTTGCCTAGAGCTAATGGTAGCTAAATCGAACCATAAAGTTCAATTTAGCAAACACACAGCTGAAAGCTACAATTAATAAAATAGCAGCCGATAGCTACATTTAGCAAGACAGTGGCTTAATGCTAAAATCTTGAGTAAGAAGTTAAAAAAAGAGCTAAAGATTTCAAAAGAAGTTTTAAAGGAAGTAAAAAGATGCATTTCTATGAAAAATGTTTGTAAATAAAGTTACATAATTTATAAAGTCCAACGAGGAGCGCCTTCAGTTTCTGCTCCACCAGAGCACACAAACACAAACATTTACTCTGATTCACGTTGTCCATGTAGCACCGCCGTGTCCTCCAGCTGTCACTGGGCGAAAGGCGGGGGACACCCTGGACATGTCCTCAGTCCATCACAGAGACAAACGGGACACACTACATCTACACTTAGTGATAATTTAACTCCTATCTTGATTTTCCTCTGTAAACTTCAATAAATCTCGAGTTGAACCTGAAAGTTTAAACTTTATTATTGAAGACATTTAGTCTCTAATCTCCCTGAAGGAAATCCGTTAAGTTTAATCTGAATTAAAGACATTCTAGGAGCATTTTATACCAACTAATCTGGATTAAGGTCAGTTTTGAAATGTCTGGAGCAGCTCCCTCTAGTGTTGAAATTTTGCATCGACTCTTTGTTTCATGGACAAAACGTTTCAAAGACCCAACAGAGATGGTGTCAAATATTTAATCAGTCGTTTAAGAAATATGCACCTACAGTAAAAGTTCGAGTGCACGACGGCAGCGCAGGGTCCAAAACTATTTACAGTATCAACAGGCTGTACATGTTAGAAACGCTGAACGCACCACAGACCGATGTTTGCAAATCATCTCGCAGTAAATTCACAAAATTCATTTAATACAAAGAGGTAAGACAACTTCAAATGTTACGTTTGGCAAAAATATCTGGCACTTTTCTGGCAATCTGCCACTTTTACATGAAAATCTATGGTTGCAATACATAAAACAGCCCGGTAAGTACTTGGTATTCACATGTTAATTACTGAGTAAGTATCTGGTTATTACCTGGTACGTACACTGTAATGCCGAGTAAGAACCTGGTACTTACATGGTAAACACAAAGTACCTGGTACTTCCACAAAACATGATGGTACATACAAGGTAATTACTGAGCAAGTACTTTTTACATACCTGTTACCAAGTAATCAGAGTATATACCTGGTACCTAATGTGTACTTGAAGTGCTTGGTCCAAGACATTCCTGGTACTTACAAGGTACTTAGTATGTACTTGTACTTACAAAGTATTTAACAAGTATGTACTGACACTTGCAAGGTTATGACCTTGTATGAACCTGGTAATTTCAAGGTACTTGTAGGGTATGTACTTGATAATTACAAAGTAATTATTGGGTACGTACCTAAAACTTACAAGGTAAACATCGAGTGTGTAGCTGATAGTTACAAGGTATTCAGAGTACATATCTGGGCCTTCCTTTATTCACTTCTGGTACTTATTAATTACCAGATACATACTTAGTATTGGCTGGATATGTACTTAACAAGTTAGTACTTAACAAGTTTGTATCTAATACTTAATAATTAATATTTATTATCAGGTGCATACCTGGTACTAACATGGTAAATACACAGTACATAACTAGTATTTATGAGTTAAACACCAAGTACAAATCTGGTACTTGCAAGGTAATTATCAGATAAGTACCTGGTACTTACAGGGGAATTATTGAATATGTTGTATGTACTAGGTAAATATCTGGTATTTACAAAGTAATTACCAGGTATACACCAGTTTCCTATAGGTTATGTATCAAGGTACATATCCAGTAGATAACCTCAATTATCAGGTAATGTACCTGGTTGGAGGTACTTTTCAGTTACATACCAAGTCTTTACACAGCACTTACCAGGAACATAGACGGTACACATTAAGTACATATCTACTACGTATCCGATCCTTACTCAGTATGAATCAGGTACTTATCAGTCAGGATGTGTACTACTGCCAAATTTACAGGAGGAATAAAGGCTTTAAATCTGAAGGCAGACGCTTCGTCAGCTGTAACCAACGACCAGCTGCCGTTACAGAAACGGCTCAGTGACGGGAGAAAACATCAACAGGAAGTAAACTCCTCTTCTTCTTTGTCCTCTTTGGCGTAACAGGAAGATACAATCGAGTTTTCCATCTTGGTAAAGGCAAGAGAAGAATCACAGCAGAAAACAACGCCTCCTCTCCACGCACGGACCAGAACCTTCTGGGTGACACCAAAACCAAAAAGTTTTCGTGGAACTGTAGTGTTAGCAGCAACGGAGCGTCTCGATTAGCCCCATTAAACACAAGGACGCACCGAGGGAGGAACCGGCGAGTGGAGAAACTTAGCCTCTGCTCAACGCTTTATCTCCTCGTTATTCACAGTGTTTTGTCGTTTTGGGTAAAGGGAGAGGAAAACACAGCTTTTTCTTTGTACCGGGTGCAGCGAGACAGGTTGTGACGGAGAAGAGGCATCGTCAGAGCTCAGCAGCTATCAGGAATCTTCACTGGCACGTTTGCGAGACTGATCACCCCTGGAGAAAACAAACAAACAAAGACGTTAAAGATGTGTGTGGTTAAAATCCACTTACTGGTTCGTGAGATATTAACCTAACACAGGCAGAGATGTTACCAGCAGGTGAATTGATTAAAAACATTTATACTGACCGAGGAAAGCCGTTCATGAAGAGCTCCATTTGAAGCTTCCGGTCGTAATCGGCGTAATCCGGCAGCCGAGACTCCACGGCAGGAGGGTGGATTTGTGGAATGAAGCCAGAGAAGAGCGCCGGGGCGAGCTGAGCCCACTCTGAAACACGTACGAAGGCGAATCAGAAGGACGGGAAATGAAATTATTTCTAAAAACAAGTTAGAGGAAAGAAAGGTGACAACAGAAAATAAAAAGTCACCTGGCCGGAGGCTGTAGAGACCTTTCACCACACTGGCCATCGTCGACGGCTGCACTAGGAAAGGCATCGAATGAGCTTTGATCAAAAGAGCTGAGGAGGAAAATAACATCGAAAATCATTTCTATATTTTACACAGGATGATGATGACACCGACTGAAACAGCTCCCAGATAGAGAGGTAACAAGAGTACCACGTACGGCACGTGATACGCCCGTCTACAAACTATTACACATCAATCTATAGCAGGCAAACACCTTGTATAACTCTGACCTCGACCTTAGAGCTGAGGTGATGAAAAGTGTATGAGACATTTTGTCTAGTGGTGGTACAAATGTGTCTGGAGTTTCAGTAAAATATCTTGAGCGTATCAGAAGTTACGAACGGGACAACAGAAAGTTTACGGACACGCAGAGACACATGGCGGAGACGCAACGGTTACAGAATCGGATGAAACTGATAACAGACTGGAACAAAGCAGGTTTCTAGTCAGTATGGTGTGGGCCGGAAGTGGCCCACAGGCCGACAGTTGAATAGCCCTGATCTAGACTTCGGCCTGGAACCCAGAAGTTGAAGCTGGAATGGGCTCAGCTTCCCCTGCAGGCTAGTTACGGTACCGTAAACAGGTCCTGCTGGGTTCAGCTCCGAACGACGACAGAAGCCGAGAAACTCCTTCTGTAACATGCACGGTCTACAGTCCACAAAAAGACCTCTTGTTATGGTAAGACAGTACCAGGGCATCATTGGCATAGTGCTGTGGGTTCAGGGTTCCTTGAATCTCTACCAAAAGTGACCTGAAGTCAGACCTTATGGCTCCCCACACCATGATTGAGTACCACTGGTGCTCTCTTGACAATGTTGGCAGGAATGGTATTTTCCTCTTTGCACCACAGTAGTGATCCGTGGAAATGGATTCAACCCGAAACATGAGAGGACACCTGTTGTTAAAGATCCAGCTGCCTCGGACATGGCACCAGTGGTTCAGCCACTGAGCCAGGCTGCAGGATGATAAAGGCTGTTAAAAAGAGTCCAATCTGTGTCCAAAATGTAGAAGCAGATTCTCCTTGGGCAACCAGAACCTTCCAGGCCCGTGTGAATGAGCTTACAAACCCATTGGTTCCAGAATCAAGCATCAATGTGCCCCACGTGCAGGGTCTCCATGATATGACCCAGTCTCCTGCAAACCAACAACGTGACCCTTAGGTCGCTGGCTTGTATCCGGCTCGAAGGACCAAAATGTTGAATAAAAATATCCTCTGTTCATTTTACTTAATCAAATAAGCCACACTCAATGGCAGGAGACAACTTTTAACTGGTTTTACTTGCAAGGACAGAATTTCACCACAGGTTACACAGATGTATAGAAGTTCTACATACGTACATGGAGCCCAGTCACGAGAATCTGCCTCGGGCAGTGTGCGAGGCTTGTTTTTATAAGCTTATCAGCTCCTAGTTCACGGGCAGACCGGTGTCCTTGGACTGTCAGCTGCACATGCAGTGTCAAATCAGCTCATTATTCAGCTCTCTCTGAGAGAGAAAACAACTCTCTGCTAACTCAAACACATGGTTCATGGGCCAATAACATTTTCAGCCATAGAGTTAAAAACATCCATCAACCTTGAACAAAATTCCCTGACACTAACAATCTAAATCAAATGTTTCTATCAGGTCTAATGGTACCTGATGACCTTTACACGCTGTTTAAAACGACTGTCATTACTCAGGCAACTACCTGATAACAGTGTCAATCCACTCGTACTCAATAGTGCCCGTTACCGATTACTGGTCTGCATGTGGACTAACACGAGTCCAAACTGGACCATTCCTTTTGGATGGTTAACTTTGTTGTGAGTGTATTAAAGGTGGCACGTCATTTATTTGTTCTTCACATTAAAACAATTCAAACATTAGACATTTCACACATGTCTGTACCTGACCTGTTTAGATCTCAATTGCTGGTATATTTAATATTCTCTGTTATTTTTATATCTTGTGTGATTCCTTGTGTATGTTCCTTTGTACTGAAACTCTGGCACAACAACTTCCTGCGGGATCAATAAAGTTCCATCTTATCTGATTTTTTTTACTCAGCAGAGGTTCGAGGATAAAAACTCACGCATCAGCGTGTTCAAATGTTTCTCTGCCACCAGGTCAGCAAACAGCTTCATCAGGTCGTCTTTTAAGTCCCTGTTGAGTTTGGACTCGATGTAGAACTTGTTCTGAAAGGTAACACAGGGTCAGTTGCCTTGAATGAAATAAATTAAAAACATTATTTTAGAAAACATCTTACGTACCAGGTATATAAACACGGGAACTATACATTCAAGAGAAGTTGTGTATCGTGTTAGAGTCACGTTGAAGTTCTCGATTAGGTTCTCGGGTGAGCTGGCCTACAGATAAATGATCAAAGCATTTTTTATTGACGGTATTTATTAAAACACTCACCTGCAGTTGAGTTCTCTCACCTGTAGCTGTGTGGAAACCTGCTGCAGGTGACTCGTTATTTTGGATGTCAGGTCACTGTAGAGCAGCTCAGAGTGCTGCTGACAAACACACTTGTAGATGTAACTAGGAAAAACCACGAAGAACATTTTACTTGACCTTACGGGTACATTTAGTAGGTTGTTCCTACTCTGGGTCCTTCTATACTCGCTAGTGGAACAGCAGTTTATCCTCAGGTGTGGTGCCAAAAACATGCTGCTGTCCAGCCACGGTGCGATTTGGAACAAGATACAAGAAAAAATAAACATGTGGAATTTCATGGATTGTTTGAATGTAAGGTGCAGAGATGTTTAAGCAGAAAAAAGTATTTACCAAAATAATACACACCTAATAACTAAAAAGTTGGGACATAGTTTAAAAAGTAAACAAAAAAAAAAAAAAAAGATTTGCAAACCCATATTTTATTCACTGTGGAACATGGTAAACGTATCAAATGTTTAAACTAAATTTTTTTTTACCAACACACACACAAAGCAGTTTTGAATTTGATGGCAGTGACGTATCAAAAACATTCCACGAGCAGCACAAAGCTGTAAAAGTGGTCCGATAAGAAACAGCTGGCAGAACATTTAGTAATTAAAGAGGTTAATTGGCAACAGGTCAATCAGAAGACCGAGTATAAAAAGAGGCTGAATCTGTCAGAAGTAAAGACGGGCAGAGGTTCAGCAGTCTGTCTAAAACTAATGGAAGAATTTCAGAATAAAGTTCCCGGATAAAGACTTTAATCTCCATCATCTCCAGTTCATCTCAGATTAGAAGAATCTGTGGAAATCTGAGCTCAAAGGACGAGACTGAAGGTCAATATTTGATGGTCGTGATCTTCAGGCCCTCAGGACCCGCATTAAAACCAGGTCTGGTTCTGTTCTGGGCTTAGGAACTCTTCCACAGATCGTCGTCTGTGAACACAGTTCATCCACAGATGCTGCTTAAAGCTCTATCAGACAAAGAAGAAGCCAGATGTGAACACCATCCAGAACTTTTGCCGTCTTCTCTGGACCAGAGCTCATTTCAAATGGACTGAGGTGAAGTCCAGAACTGTTCTGTGGTCAGTCAGATCCAAACCTGAAGTTCTGTCTGGAAACCACTGACACCACGTCCTCCATGCTAATGAGGGGGGACCATCCAGCCTGTTAGCACACAGTTCAAAAACCTGCCTCTCTGATGGTATGGGGGTGCATTAGAGCTTCTGGCATGGGCAGCTTACACATCTGCCTGTCTGTACTGCCCTCTTGTGCTCTGTTTGATCATGAGCTTCAGCTTCAGAGAAAAACGTAATTTTTTATATTTGCAAATCCATGAAGCTCCTCCAGCATGTCTACTCACAAAAAGATAAGAAAACAGAATGCCCCGGCACAGGTGCGTGTTCATTCTGCATCCTGTTTCACCTGTCTTACCCATAAATCTGTGCGTAGGACACGGACGTGTGATCCGAGGGGTTCTGAATCAGCAGACGGTCGATCGCTTCCTCCAGGTTGGGCCAGTGGTTTTTCCTGTAGTCCTCCACCGCCATGGCGTTCAGGACTGTCAGGAAAGAAGGAAATCAAGGTGCATGTCCTGCCACATAACTGCGCATGCGCACTGAGAGGCTGCACGCATCGATGTAAAGATGCTGCAGAAGTTCTGGGTCAGAAAGTCTGGACCCAGTTCTGGTCGTACACTAAATCCCCGGTACTGGGACACCAGGCCCAGTTTGTAAACTTACGGAACTTTGAGGTGGAACCGGGACTGAATTTTCCCTCCGTGTTGTTAGCTGGCGCCGTCAAATCCGCCTCACCGACTTCGCTGCTTTCGCTGCCCGTGTCCGAGTCCATGAAGTTCGACCCAACGGAACCGCCGGAGCACAGTTTGCCCTGCCGAGACCCGGGTTCCCCTCCAGAGACCGTCGTTGGAGAGACGAGCGGCGGGACTGTCGTTACCGACAGCTGGACTTCACTGCCGCCGCTCCCACAGTAGTTGTGGTTGTGGTCGTCTTTAACGTCCACCGCGTCGTCCTCCATCATGGCCTCCATCTTTAAAACTGGACTTTAAAAAGGCTCCAGTCCGAACCTTAACCGAACCGGTCGAACATTTCAGATAAACGAGAGGAAACGCAAAATAAAAACTGTCATCCGTCTTCGGCCGCGTACATCGTCACTTTACGGCGTCGAGCAGGATTTCACGACACGTCGTAAAAGGGAGCGGCCAAGAGGACGCTGGGAAATGTAGTTCTGCGACGCCTCGGGCAAAAACGCTCAAACCCGTTACCAAAATATTTCATGAACCAAAGGACGGTTTTTAATGAAACGTTCAGGAAATAATCGTTGGCTGTACAAATCACAGCCGGTTAACTTTAGGAGCTTCTTCTTTTTACTTTTCAAATGAATCATTTGAAGCGGCCACATTAAAAACATGAACCACCTGCGTAATATCACTAAACTTAGAAACATCTAAAAATGATGCAGAAAAACTGGTTCATGCATTTGTCACGTCTAGACTGGACTATTTATTATCTGGGTGTCCAAATACTTCTTTAAAACGTCTTCAGTTGGTCCAAAATGCTGAAGCCAGAGTCTTAACTGGAGTTACTGGGAGAGATCATATCTCTCCAGTTTTAGCTTCTCTCCATTCCTGTCAAATTTACAGTATAATTCAAAATTTTACTTATAACCTACAAAGCCCTCAACAATAGTTCAGATCGAATATTTTACTAACAGAGCACTTCACTCTCACACTGCAGGTTTACTCGTGGCTCCTAGAGTTTCCAAAAGCAGAATGGGAGGAAGATCTTCCAGTTCTCAGGCTCCTCTCTTGTGGAACCAACTTCCAGTTTCTGTCCGTGAGGCCGACACGTTGTCCAGTTTGAAGACTTTCCTTTTTGATAAATCTTGTGCTGCTATAGACTTGGTCAAATTGACCTAATTTCATTAAATTAATTGTTACAATTGAACCGTTTTCATTTGATTCTATCTCAACATGTGATTCTTGACCTGCCATTGTGTATCTATTCCTCTCAAACCCAGCCGGTCGAAGCAGATGGTCCTCTTGTCCTGATCCTGCTAAAGGTTTCTTCCTCGTGAGGGAGTTTTTCTTTCCACTGTCGCCTTCATGCTTGTTCAAAATGAGAGTTCAAACTCAAAGCTGCTCCTCAGATAAATAAAGTTAAATTATTATTTTATACACGTTTCTGTTCAGTTCTGTGACTTGGAGCTTTAGAAATAAACGGAGTTGAAATTGAGCCAGTTCAATCAAAAATGGCCACCACAGACAAGTGACTTAAATTGAGTCAACTTTAGATAAGAGATAAAATTTGGATTATAGTTGTGTGCAAGACATACCACAAGTGTTATTGCTCAGAAGTTCGTTGTTGTTGAGAGTTAACCTCGATTTCCTGTTAGCAAAATATACCAAGAACCACTGGTCAGATCTTAATGGAACTCCCAGGAAATGTTCACTGGGACGTTCGTCTACATTCGATTAACTTTCAGAGTCTAAATATTTCATGCTGCTGCCACAGCTAGGCCACCTTAGCAAACAACAATGCTCAACAACGTTGAGCGAAAACTAAAAGTAATCCCTAATACTCTTAAAACTTAACCGAGAAATCGAACTACGTCCTAGTAGGTGATGCAACTTTAAATCTTTGAAAGCTTTAGCTAATAAAATCTATTTACTTCTCATGTTGGTATGTTTAAAACATGTCTATATTTTTACTCAGAACCTTAGAAGGACAGAAGAAACCAACTGTAATGAATAAAAATAATCTTTTAAAGTTTAACAAACCATCACTTTGCAAACAGCACGTGAATGAAACCGAGTAGACGAGTCTACAACACATACATGTCATTATTGACATTTTACAGGCGTCTTTACAGTTCGTCGTTTAAGAAATGTGACTCGGGCAACAAAACCAGTCGTGTATGGAGAAGAAGAAGAAAGTGCCGTATCGATGTAAATACGTTCCAACACAACCACTCCCCCCATATAACCCTCTGGTGTGAACTTTGTACAGATTAAAATCCACCACTACTCTTTGATGAGCACGTGTTGCGTCCAAATACAAAAATAAGAGGCTTCGCCGTAAAAGTAGCTGCCGCGTGTCAAAGAGGAACACCTCGTCAAAGTTCGTTCAGTCCCCAACGGTTTGGAGAACGACAAAACTCAGAACGGACGTGTGTCAAGTGTTCTTTGGTCTAAAATGAAAAGCGTACAGTTCCTCTTTCCATCGTTTCCTTAAAAAAAGGCCGAACTGAACTAGATTTGCCTGCCAGACAACTGAAGGGCGTCTGAAACGTTCAGGATCCGTTATCGATCAGGCAGCAGGCGCTCGTCACGATTCCTAAACGCAACTTGAACCACAAACGCGCCAAGACCCCACGACGAGTGAAATTAGCTTCTGCTAACCCGTCGCTAGTAAAGCTGCATTTAATGTTGCACGTGTGGTACGCAACAGTGAAGGAGATCAAAATAAAGACATTTTAAATTAAAAACACTGCGTCCTATAGGAGGCCGTTTCTCAGTGGGATGCGACGGTTTGCGACCACATTCGTTGGGTTTACGCAACGTTTCCAGGGGTTCCGTTTCCTCCCGGGGGCTTGCAGTCGTGTCGCTAAAACGCCGCCTTTCCAAGAGGACTTTTTCCTCGTAAAGATCATTTCTGGAAGTTTTCATCCACACAGAAACGCAGAAAACGACCCAAGCGCTTGCTTCAGTACCTCTGCCGGACCCGTGTGTGGCGCCGTAACGTTTCCACTACAGTCCGGACGCCTCAAACGGTAAACAGAACAAGAACGCGAAGAAGGGGAACTTCTACAGGCTCAGTATCCGGAGCAGACATGTGGCCCGAGGACCATCTCCATTCGGCCCTCAAAATTCATGATTGCAAAGAAAACAACATTTTACAAAGTTGATAGAAAATTTGTGCATTTTATCAATGAAATTTAAGGAAGTCGTTAAAGGGAAACGCGTTTCCAGAACCAGACTTAACCTTAAAGACTCCAAAAAGCAAACATCTTTTTCTTTTATGCACATGTTTAAGCTATGCTCGTCACAAGAGCCAGTTGACAGAAAGTGTCTTGTATTCCTAATCCAGCACGCTACGTATGCCACAGGAAGAAGCCTCCAGATTATTTGTCCTTGAATAAACGTAATCTCAAATTCTCTGTGCAGCCCTTCGATTATTTTAAATATCTTGATTTGGACCTCTGGGAAAAATGTTGCCCACCCGATCCAGAGGAGCCACCCGGTAAAATATTCAAGTGTCCGTGCTTTTCCATTTTTTTGTGCTTCGTAAACGATGTAAACTTTTTTTTTTTCCTGAAACATTTTAGTTCAATAAAATTATATATAAAAAAAACTTTCATGGCTTTAAATTAAGGTTTTGCTGTAGTCGAGCAACAACTTCCTTTGGGGTTGTAGGTGAGGTTAAAGGTGGGACTGTGACACTATCGTTTTTAAAAAGTTGTGTTTAGGCTGTTCACACGAAAACACAAATGTGGCGGTTGATTTTCTCACTCTAGAAACTGTTTTTTAAAATAATAAAGTTTAGGGTCTTCTGGAACGTTGTTTCTGTGGACATACAAGGCAGGAACGATAAAAAAAAAAAAAAAACTTGCTGTATCTGTAAAACACCGTTCCCGTGTGGACGGGACACCACCAGCTAGCAAACGAGCTGAGATTTTCCAAAACGTCGCCGCCCAGTGAGAAACAACCGTTATCGAGCAGTAAAAGTACGAAGTTTCAGACCAAAGAAATGAATACGAAGACCTGCTGCAGAAACATGAAGGTGTCACAGCATTAGAACTTTATGAAAATAACAGTATGATGAGTCAAAAACATATTTATCTGTATAAATGAATAAGTGCTCCGTCAGGTTTTTACACTTGGACATCCATTGCGCTCAGAGCCTTTTCGGAAGTACTGTCTTTCTGCGGGCTGGACGTCGCCTCGTTGGACAGAGCGCGTTGTAAAGAGTCTTTGAGACACGTCTCTCCGTCCTCCGCTGCGTCCTCTGGCTCGCTGTCGTCTTCGACCTCCTCTGGACTGCACTCCGACCCGTCGCTGTCGCTGCTGCAGGAACTCGACGTCTCGTCTTCGGAGTCTGAATAGACCTCCGCTCCGTGGAAGATGTAACGATTAGGTGACTGGAACAAGTACTGACCCGCTGAGAAAAACAAAGGACATTTTTAATTGGGCTTTCACAGACGTCCTCTTTGTTAACTAGGCCCGTCACGATAACAAATTTTGCTGGGCTATTAAATTTTTGCGATAAACGATAATATCGTTTGAAATTTGACAATTAGTAATTATTGTCAAATTTAAAAAGAAACGGTTAATTTATTTTGAGTGTAGTACCTTTTTTGACCACCAGATGGCAATATAAGAGTTTGAACTGAAGGATGGATAGTGAGGGAGCGAGCAGCGTGTCTCTAAGAAAAATGGGAGGGAGGCCCCTTGACGTGACATGGGCTCTATGAGTTCTGTGACACGTCTCCTTTTTTTCAGTTCTCAAAATGGCGGACACTCTGTGTGGTTTTAGCTCTTTAGCATAGCATTTTTTCCACACAAAGTTTTTTTTTTTTTTTTTAAATCAGTAAACAAGTTCTCAGCTTCTTTTTGCAGAGAAAAAACAACTTTTTACACGAAGGCACAAGTTTCAACCGTGAATTTTGGAGCTTTGAGGTCAGCCTGTTAGCTTAGCTCGTAGCTTAGCTTCTCAGCTTAGCTGCTTTTAACGATCCAAAAACACGATTTTGGACGGTTAAAACAGATTTTAAAGATAAAAGAGAAAGGGAGGGGTCAGTGAAGAACCGGAGTTGAGACACGAAGAAACGATAAAGCCGATAAATGAAAATGAGGTTGATAATTTTCATTTATCATGCGATTAATTGATTGATTGTTTATCGCGACAGGCCTGGTATTAAACTTACCCTCAAGGCGTTTACTTATCGGACTTCTGTTGACTCGACTCATCCAGTACCGTTTACAATAATCAAGGCTGGTGTTTTGGCTCTTTACGTCAGCTGAATTGTCTTTTGAGAAGTCCCCTTTCGGTAGCTTTGGAGACGCGGTGGTGTCCTCAGTTGGACAATGTGGATTTGAACTAGGCTCCAAAGGCGTGACGTTCTCCTCAGCAGTCCCTGTGACATTCAGACCTCTGGTCTCCTCCGCAGGCTTGTTTATAGAGTCCGTACGAGGCTGCGGCGGCTCCTCCTGAGCCGCCGCGTCATTTGAAGAAAACAAGGCCCCACTTAGCGTTGGTTCCGGTAACCGAGGCGGCCTCTCCGTGATCTCAGAGAGTCTCGAAATGTTGAAGCAGAGTTGCTCAAAGTCTCCACCCAACCGATGGCAGAGCTCGTTGATGATGCCATCACAGTCCCCAAGAAGCTCCACGTCAAAGTTTAGATGAGGCAGCGGTTCCCTGTTGATCAGAACCTGAGGCACGTCATGAGGAATGGAATCTGAGGAAGAAAACCCGAGTCTCATTATGTCCTGGATACAAAACTGCAAGACCCGTTTTACTGGGTCCAGTTGTAAAAACTTCTCAGTCACATTTCAGATACTTGTATGAATATTCACACAGTAAAAGAGAAGTCCAGCATGAAGACATGACGCACTCTGATGAAACATTTTCACCACCGGTCGCTACTACCAACTGGATGGTCCAGTCCTCGGATCGGCCCCGTGGGAACAACGAGAAGACGAACAACTTTGACCATCTGGACGAAGTAAAAGTTGTAACAAGGTTTCTGTAAATGAACCTGCGGGAGGATCGTCAACGTTTGAAAGAGCGAGGCTCGGCCAACCGGACGCAACTGCCAGCTCCTCACCAAGGCCCCCCCTTGATGAAGAGCCCCAACTCCCGGGTACGTAACTCGGCCCTCCCACGAGGAGGAAGTAGAAGGGGTTTAATGCCTCCTCCCCCGTTGAGGCCCCGGTCTCGGCAGAGACAGAGCGGGCGGCACGGTGCTCAGTTGGTAGACCTGTTGCCTCTCAGCGAGAAGGTCGTTGGATTAAATCCCGGCTGGAGACCTTTCTGGGTGGAGTTTGCACGTTCTCTCTGTGCACGTGTGGGTTTTCTCCAGGTACTCCAGTTTCCTCCCACAGACCAAAAACATGCACGTTAAGACTGACTGGTAACTCTTAATTGTCTCTAGGTGAAAGAGTGAATGGTTGTGTCTCGTTAGTCTCCACGTGTCCATGTGATGGACTGGAGACATGTCCAGCGTGTCCCTGCCTCTCGCAGTGACTGCTGGACATGTGCACAACTGACCATCGTGACCCGCAAAGTAAGACGCGGTTAAAGACGATGGATGGATGGATGATCGTAGGATGATCCATCCATTTTCTAACCCTTCTTTTATTTGGAAGCTTTTGGGATGAAAACCCAACGTGGCTTCACAGAGGAATGTAAATCAATGACAAACAGGGTATGTACAGGATATGTACAGGATATGTACAGGATATGTACAGGGTATGTGCAAGGTTGCTTAATGCAGTACAGGGTATTTATGGGGACACATGCAAGGTATCTACAAGGGCACATACAGGGTGCCTAAGGGGTATTTATGGTGGTTTGTACAGGGTAATCCTGAGGATGCATGCAAGGCATCTACAGGGATACTTACAGGGTACCTATGGGGGTTCATATGGGGTACTTACAAGATACTTACAAAGTACAAATGGAACTTGGGCTGTTTTATGAAGTAATTGGTTACCCTACGCTGCACTTCACTACGATTCAGTGTCTAGGAACCCGTCTTGGATGGAACTTGATAATAAAAACATGCTGCGTTCATGTACATAATCTGAACAAAACGTACTTGGGATCAGGGCAACCGGTCGCACTTTGAGCGAGGAACCAATAACAATCAAGAGGTCCACCTCGTCCTTGTCCTGCTTCATGGCTCTGTGGAACATTTCTGGAAGATTCTCTCCAAAAAAGACAATGTCGGGTTTCATTATTGCCAGAGGAATATCCGGACAGTGCGGACAACGAGGAACAACCTGCAAGACAAGTTGAAGTCTGTCTGTAAGCACTGCAAGAAAATATTTTGTACAATAATTTAAATGACTTCAGTTGACAGAGGCCTCTCATCGTTTGTGCATTGACGGACGGTGGAACATTTTTGGAAAGACGGGTCTTGGCAGGCATCGATACCAGCAGCTACCCAGTATCACAAGAGAAAAGAGAATTAGGAAATGTAACAAGCTTTAAAACTTGTTTCAATTTGTTGTAAAAGAAAAAAAAGGCAGCAGAACATAAACACTAGAAGAACGCTGGTAGTTTTGGACACTACAGACGAGTCTTGATGGTTTGACAGATCAGGATTTTATAGCTAGGGATCTCTGGAAAAGTTATAAATATTTTACCTGCAGTAGATGGCTTTTACTTAGACATGTCTGTCTGTTCCCAAAGGTAAAGCTGCAACGATTTGGTTTTCAATGCCCACAGAATTCTGTCTGATTGAGCTTACAAACCTTTTTTAAATGTCTGTTTGTAAAAACAATCCAAGGATTTTTTTTTTTATTTGAACAGTTTTAAGACGCTAACGATCCACTTCGGACTCAGTTGTGGTCAAACGCGTCGTTAGCTCATCGCTCCCATCAGACTTAAACTCAATTTCCCCGAATTTACTTTGTCCAAAAAGCTTTCTACAACAGGTAAGATACTAACTGTTTCAAAACTTTTTCACAGAACCCCACTTTAAAATTAAAAGACCTAAAATATCCCTTTAAGGATCAAAACTATAAGTTTTCTAATCTCACGTGTTTGCACAAAAAAAACTAGCAAGATTTAATTACTATACCCAAAAAGGAAATTTATTTATTTATTTAAAACCTTAAATGTTAATTATGTGAAGAGTTTTGTGTTTTCCCTTTGAGGTAATTAACAGAACTACAGTGCAGCTATTTTTTTATATATAGTTTGATAGTCCTGCTGCTGTTTTAGTCAGTAGTGGTTGTAAATGCTGCATCTTGGGTCAGTTTGTAATAAATAGATACCTGGTGAAAGATTTCCTCCCTTATAGCTTCACAGTCCACCTTGTGTTTACAAACGAGACAGGATGCCGTCGCAAACGACCCTGAAAATCAGATTTAAAAGACATTCGTGACGTTGCACCACACTGGCGCATAATTACACCACGAATAAAGAAACAAACCTCACCGTGACACTGAATAATCCTCTGAACGCCGGCCACTTGCTCCAACGTGTCAATGTTCTGGGTGTAGTTGCGTAGCAGCTTCCCCTGTTTGTCCAGCATGGATATAAATCTGTGACAGGGCGAAGGCTGGAACTGACCCGGGTAGATCTCCTGTAAAAACAAACGTTCAGTCAGAGAAATTAAAATATACATTTATACAATAATGCACTTCAATCCTCCTCGTCTTTAAAAATTAAGCCTGAATATTTGCACAAAATGTTTTTGTCTTGAACGTTTTTGAATTTGCACAAATATTTTTTTTTAAAGTACAAAATCTTATTTGTTGGTGTAAATAAATTGATTTGGAAGTACTTTTAATTCTGAAACCAATGTGATGTTGCAAAAACAGACAAAAAAATGACCTTAGCAAATTTAAAAAAGGGTCTTGGGTCTCGTCGGAAGTACTCGATATCAAACATGGACTGAGGATCTGGAAGATCTGGAAAATCTACAGCAAGTCGGGCATAAATTCCATCTCTGGACCGAAAGTCTGGTATTCCACACGAAACTGAAACCTGCAAACAAAAAGTAAAATTAATGTTACGTGATATGAACACGTTGTAAAGACGACTTGATTAGTTTGCGTACCCCAGCACCAGTCAGAACAAGGATCCTTTTGCTTTCATGAAATAGCCGGACAACGTCTTCTAAAGAGTTAACATCCTTCCGCTTCTTCCTTTTTGGCGGTTCCGAGATGTTGATGATGATCTGCCACAACGTCATGTCGTCCAGATCTGGAGGGAGTATGGTCTCCGGAAGCAAATCCCTCAGAATGGCCCTCGGATCGGTCTCTCTGATGTGCTGCTGGATGAAACTGTAGGAACCTGGCCATAAAAACACAGCGCGATTTATTTTAGAAACACACACACGCACCATACCACAACAAATATTATTTCAAGATGATCAAGCACCAGTAAAACTACCTATGTGTGGCTGGGGAGTCCAGTCGCTGGAGCTCGCATGAGAAGACTTGTCATCTTCGTCAGTGATGTGCTCTGGTGTGACAGCGAGGCCGTTGGATGGCTGATCGTCACGTCCAAGAAAACCTGAACAAAAAAAGGACAAAATAAACAAACAACCCATGAACATATAATGTGGGACGTTAAGGACTAACTATTACAATAAACATCACATCAGTACTAAGGGTGAAACAAGATCTCATGAGATTAAAGAGTCTCAGCCGCTTCGTCTCCTGCAGCTACGTGCTGAGGGGAAGAGTCTCTGGCGTACATTTATTTCAAACAGAACAGACTTAATGCCGAGTTCACGCGGCGATTTCCTAACGTCGAAGCTGAGAAAATAAAATTTAAAACCTGTCAAACGAATTAACCGTTGAGAAAAATAAAACTTAATATGTCTGTAAAAATACTCTGGCCCAGGTGAGAATGAGTTCAATCTCTCCTGGGTTCAAGGTCACGCAGTTTTATGAACAACTTAGAAGGTCGCGTGTAGTCGAAGCATCGTTCTAACTTCGGAAAAGGTTTCACAAAGTTGAGTTTGTGGCATTTTTTTTTATTTACAAATCTTGTCTCATGGACCCACTGGCTTGTCTAATGTTGTCTCGTGAAAAAAATGTTGCAAAGTAGACTTTGGCTTTGCTTTTATTATTAGATTAGATTAGATTAATGCCCCTTATTAACATGCTTTGACAGGACACGGGATATCAAATAAGGAACGACTTCACAATATACCTAATGAATTACTGTGGTAAATGCAACGTTTACTCTTTAAAATTATGGCTTTAAAATAGTTTTACTATCTTATCGCTATTATCTTGGTTCTTTTTTTAATAGCTATTTATTTATTTTGCCTATTTTACAATAAATTTAGAGAATGCATGGCAACACAGGTAAAAGCTATATGGAACGAGATTCAAATTAACGGGGTACCAAATTTGGCGCTACACCGGCTAACTGACGCTCGGTTGTCAAAATATTTTGTTAACATTATCATCTCAAACACCTACTCAAAGAGTCCATGACAGTTTCCGGTCGTTTTAGAGTCAATTAAACCGGTTTAAATATACTTGGAACCGTAAATGTAACATTAGCTCAACAGCAACGTTTTATATAGTTTCGCTTTCGCGTTAACTTGAGCCGGTTCCTTCGCCGGTGAGTTGGTAACCTAAACACCGCCTAACTGGAAATGAAATAAAAACGAGCGGCCAAGTTTTTTCCCTACCGGCGCTTTCGTGGGTTAAAGCGAAGACGACGCTCTCGTTTTTTTTCCCAAGCGGTCGGAGCAGGTCGGAGACCGGCAGCCCCAGTCCATCAAGTCCATTGTTGTCTCCGCCTCGAGCTGCCGCCAGGGCCTGGTGTACCGCCATCACCGGCTTCGCTTCCTTCTTCTCCGCAGGCTGCGCGCAATTTACCACCGCCTCCACGTTCTCTGAGCCCATGGAGACGCACGAGGGCGACTCTTGTTCCGTAGGATGTAACCCGCAGTTGGTCACCGGGCCGGTTTTTGGTCTCTTCGCGAGAGGCTCGTCCGTTTCTGGCGCGCCTAAAAAGACCGCTCCGTGACTATTCTCTTCGTCCGCCATCTTCAACCAGCGAGCCGCCGCGCAGATCCTTCCTCCCGGACAGCTGGCTCATTTACATAGGGCACGTGACCCGATCTCCACCAGTAGGCACGAGCTCACATCTGAAACCATAACATATTATTGCTGCGTTCAAACGCAGTCGGAAAAATGGCTTACATTCATGAACATGAAAATTTTAACGATAAACCAGTTACAATTTTTTTTTTTGTAATTAGTTTAGCCTTGCGTTTAACCATTTCCGCGAAAAAATAATCTAATCACGGCGTCTGTTGTAAACGTATTTGTTTTCAGCCCAACTTTTCTTTAGATGCCATGGTTTTATGAATGAATACATTTTGCGCTTGAGCAGACTTTTCCTTAAAACGCCTAAACGCAGCATGCGTCACACATTGAAAAACACGGAACGTTTTCCTAACTGGAAAAAGCGATCCTCCTTGAGAAAACTCTCATTTTGACAGTCTTTACGATTATAAATGATGTTTGGGGGGAACAGTAAGCTCATTAAAGGGTTTGTCCGGTCAACTGGAACTAAACAGCTGTGACCTGCGGATCTGTCGCTCCTCTAAAATAACCACCAACGTTGATTTAAGGTTAGATGGAGGCAGTTTTGAGCTTGAAACCGGAGGATCTGGAGGATTTCTACGGATTGTTGGGATGTGACGAACTGTCGTCGGTAAGTTGTGGTCAGCAGACTCATCGTGGCTCTGACTATTTGCTGGGTGGCACCAGATAACGAGAAACTAACTTCTAACGCAGTGGCTGTGCATCAAAGATCGAAAGCAGGTTTTGTTTTGGTAACCATGGTAACCACACACCTGTGTCTCTCACTCCCTGACAGCAGAGTCAACCTCAGACAGTCACTGTGCTGAAACTATAAAAGTCATATTTACATTTTCTGCAACAAGAGTTTAAGCTAAAAAAGGAAGAGCAAGGTAAATGAAGCTAAACGCAAGCTACAAGTAGCTAAAAGCTAAATGTATATGATCAGCTAGCTATTTACTAAAAGTTAAAAAAAAGCTAAAGATAACAAAAGGCTAGTTAAATATAGCAAAAGGTTGGGAAAAGAAAGCAACTAGCTAAAGCCACAAAAATAGCTAAATATTAGAATTAGAAAAAAAATACTGGCTAAAAGTAGCTGAGGTAAAATCTAAAGTTGCTAAAAATCAACAAAAGCTAAAAGTTTCAAAAAGCTAGTGAGAAGTCAAAAGTAGCAAAAGGCTAGCTAAAAGTAGCAAAAGTTTAGCTCACAAAAAGTAGCATAACGCTAGCTAAAACCTTCCAACGAGTTAAACCAAAATTAATAAACGGCTAGTTTAAGAAAGGCAAGCTAGAGATAGTTAAATGTCTCGCAAAGCTAACTAGACGTTAAGTACGAAAAGGCTAGCCCAATATTGCAAACAGCTTGCTAAAGGCAACAGAAGAGTAGCTGAAGTAGCAAATCACTAGCTAGAATCTAAAAGTAGAAATAAGCTAGTTATTTTTCTAAAACTAGCAAAATGCTAACTAAAATCATCAAAAAGTTAAATATAAATAAAAGGCTGGTAAAAAAAAAAAAAGGGCTAAAAGCAAAGGAAGTAAAACAATAGCTAAAAGTATCAAAAAGCTATATAAAAGTTAAAAGTACAAAAACCTTTGCTAAAAGCAAAAGGCAAGCTAAATACAAGAAGTAGCAATACGACAACATGCTAGCTATAAATAACTAAATGGTAGCTAACAACAGCAACGTGCTAGCCAAAGATTTAAGTAGCTAAAGTAGCACCCTTTTCCCAAGTGAGCCGAACTATTTTGATATTTTTTATATGAATGGGTACAAAATGAAAAGCAGTTAGATTGAAAAAAGAAATCACATTTAGAAAAATATCCAATCTGTTATTTGTGTTTGTTTGTTTTTCCTGAAGACTGAGCAGATTCTCAGTGAGTACAAGGTCCGGGCGTTAGCGTGCCACCCAGACAAACATCTGGACGACCCCAGAGCCGGTAGGTGAAACATCTGGACCGTCTGCTCCTTTTGGCCTGAAGGAGGAAGCGTTTTGTTTTTCTGATGTCGAGCTCAACACAGAACACGTTAATGAAGATGGTTTTTAATTCCTCCTAATAGTTTTCAAGCGTTGCGCCTCGTAATAAAACCGCGGCGTTCTCTGCGTCTCTTTGTGCAGTGGCAGAGTTCCAGAAGCTGCAGGAAGCCAAAGAGGTTTTATGTGACGAAGGCAAGAGAAAAAACTACGACTCCTGGAGAAGAAGCGGCGTCGCTATTCCGTTTCACGACTGGCGGGCCCTGAACGATTCTGTAAAAACCGTAAGGAACGCCTTTACTCTCGGCTTTTCCAAGCTCCGTCCGGTCGTTGTACCGCAGCTGCTCCTCTGTCCGCAGTCGATGCACTGGGCTGCGAGAACCAAGAAGGAACCGATGCTGGAGGACTCCAAACCTGAGGCTCCGGCCGCTTCACAAGCAGAGGAGCGCCACCGCGACAAGGAGGCGTCGATCTCCGCGTACGAAGCTGAGCCGCCTTCAAGTGGGTCTGATATAGAAATTATTATTTTAATGCTTTTATGCCAATCTAGACCTA
>NC_056498.1:46330245-46343229 GCF_014905685.2 Nematolebias whitei
GTGCCGACCGTTTCACGAGCCCTTTTGATAAAGAATTTCACAATACAGGGTCCATTTCAAAATGTTCTTAAAGAATCAGCAGATACAAGAAGAGCAACACGCGAGAAAGACGCCAAAACTACACGAACAGAGCAAAAGTACTTTCACTTCAGTTTATTTATCCGGCAGCAGTTCACAACAAAAGTCGTCTCCCGACACGAAAACCTCCATAAACGTTACGAAATGACAATTTTCATTCGTTCATTCAACCTTTAGTTATACGGGTTAGTCTCACTGAGTCACGAGGACTCATTTACAAGAGAGACCAGTTTTAAACAAACAAACAAACAACAATTGTACTAATTTTACAATTAGTAAAAGGTCTTTAACTGAGGAAGCTGCAGATTAAATCTTCACTTTGTCGCAGCATCCATCCTGTGGAGACAGTGGGAAGGAAAAACTCCCTTTAAACATCAAGAATCCTCCTGCAGGAGCAGAACTAGGCTCAGGACGGCCACCGTCAGCCTCAACTGGCTGGAATTGGAGAAGACAGGAAGCAAACAAACAGTGAAAGTGTTGTCATAGTTGTATGTTCCCACACAGTGATGAAATTAATTCTCTGCACATCACATGTGAGATACACACAGGTGGAGCAGTGGACAGCTATGTAGGTGCCCGGGGAGCAGTTAGGGATTAGGTGTCTTGCTCAAAGACACCGATATGTGGGCATGGCAGGGAGTTGAACCTGTGACTTTCTGGTCCCAAGTCGGCTGCCCTGCCACTGCGCCACAGCCGCCCACATGGATTCATTTCACAGAATCCTTGTTTGAGTTTCACTTCCTGAAGTGACTGAGAAAACAAAAAACATTTTAACGATATGCTAGTTTTTTAGACGCACCTGTTGTTGCCATGGAAACTCCATATGTGCAACACAAAAACAAGTCCCAGCTGCAGCAACGTCTAAGCAATAGTTCCACCTACAACGTATTTTGGACCAAACAAACGAGTCATTAAAAAAAAACGGATGTTATTTTGCAGAGTTATTAAATAATTTCACTTTTTTTTGTGTTGTTAATAATCTCAGATTTTTTTTAATCTTCTTGTCGCAGGCGATTACCTCCATCGACGTTTCCGTTGGGCTGCAGACGCTCCATCCCGTCTGCTGCAGAAGTTCAGGAACTACGAAATATGAAGTCGTGAAAGATTAAATTCCTTTGAACGGTTCGTGCTGTGGCCGTTTAACGACGCGGTGCTTGTTATTGTTTGTGTTTGTTCGTTAGCTACACGTCTACGTTTAAAACTAGTGGGCTGACAATCTGTAGATGTGTCTGATGTAGGCGTAAAAACTATTCTGTTGTTTCTGTGATCGCTGTTTATCAGATTCAACGATGCAGAGTGAAGATAAACATTTTGTGTTAAACGTTTTGAGCTGCATGTTGAAATCAGGTGGTTGTTGTTTGTTGCTGTGACATTAATAAAGATCATAAATTAGACATGAGTACCGACTAATAGTGATTAAAAGGCACTCGGCCTCCCCAGCTACGGTACAAACAACTCCTCATCTAAAAGTAGATTTTAGGTCATTTCAGTCAAAACAGCAGAACAAACTAAAGAACCGTAATTTCCTGTGGAATTGGCGTGAACGCTTCGCTGAATGATTTCTGCTGAAATCTGCAGAAGAAGCTGAAAAGGTTTCATCACTAAACTGTTACTGAGAGTTGAACTTGAACTGCTGACATTTGCAGAAAGCAGGAAGATAAAAGCCGACAGCAGCAGAAATGTGCAGAATAAGATAAAAAGAGCAGAAATGTAGCAGCTGAAAGGGGCAAAACTCTCAAATTAGCAACAATGTAGCTGAAAAGGCTGAAGTTGGCACAAAAGAGCACTAACGTTTAAATTGCAGTAACAGAAAAGTAGCTGAAAGAAGCTGAACTGAGCATATAGATGCTGAAAGGAGCATAAAAAGTTGAATTTGATATTGATGTGCAAAAGGCCAAAATTGGTACACAGAAGAAAAAAAAAGCTAAATTCAGCTGAAACAAGTTAAATTTAGTCACGGAAAAAAGCTGAAAATAAATAAATTTGCAGAAAAACAGCAGAAAGGAGCAGAAAATGTTGGAATTTTCAATAGAAAGTGGCACAAAAGGCCAAAATCTTAAAAATAATCACAGAAAAAAGGCTGAATTTAGCAGAAAGGAGCTGAAAAAAATGAAAGGAGCTGAAGGCAGCAGTGTCTTTAGCTGTGGAGGCCATCTTGATTTGGATTGATCAGCTGCAGATAAACATCTGCAGAAGTCTTCCTGGAAGGTCTGGATGACCCCCCCTCCCCCCCCCAATAGTTATTTTTCATTCATTCATTCATTCAACCTTTATTTAGACAGGTAAATCCCATTGAGCCTAGAGGACTCGTTTACAAGAGAGAGCTGATTTTTTTACATACATAAATGTAAAATTATTAAAACGCCATGTTTTCTTCATTTTATTAAGGATGTGGAACTATATATTAAATAATAACAGACTCTAGCAACAAAAAGGCTCTCGGGACAATCTCTATATAAATCTTTGCAAATTGTTCATGTACGTGTTCTGTTCTTCTGTAGACGCCATTCATTTAATTACTGTATACTTGTCATTTACTTGAATAAAGTTTTATTTTAATTTTCTCAAGTCTTCCTGAGAGGTCCATACATTCTGTCCAGTGGCTCATTAGATATTTTGCTAACAGAGAGATTTATGAGCAGACAAACCAGGAGAGGAGCAGAAAGCAGCCACTATGATGTTAACTCAATTTAAATATAAAATGTGATTATGTATTATGGGTGCATAATTTTTTAATTAGCCTAACTGAAACATATTTAACGTTAGATAAACAGCCGGTGAGGTTTAATATACATCCTGTTGTCCCGCCCTTACTTAAACCCTATTGGCCGTCATGACCACAAGCCTCGCTCTGATTGGTCGGATGGTCTGCCACTCAGGCGGCAGCTTTCAGTTCATTTCAGCGCGCGCCGCAGCTCGTGTTGAAAACACTCGAGAGAAATGGCCGGACGGCTTCTTCTCCGAGCCTGGACGGAGAGGAAATGTGGCGGTCAGACCTTTACACCGCGCCATGTCTTCAGCAGGAGGAATGAACCACGTGTTTATAACCGAGGTGAAAGGTCAAACCAAGGAGAAATAAATAAATTAAAAAGCTGTATCGGCATGAATCAGGAAACAACACAGCACAACCACTGCTTCACTGAAGGTTCTTAATGATGTTGAAGCACTGGATGCTAAGGATTATTGTGCTGCACTTTTCTTAGACCTGTCCAAAGATTCTGACACCGTGGATCAGAACATCTTGTGTCATAAACTCTCAGAAATCAGTTTCTCAGAACACACCATTGGTTGGTTCTCTAACTATCTTTCAGACCGGAGGCAATGTGTTCAACATAATGGTACTTCCTCCAGTTATTTAACAGTCAACAATGGTGTACCACAAGGCTCAGTCTTAGGACCCACCCTCTTTACAATCTACATACACAATGTAGGTCAAAACATCCCTAATGCATCCATACATTTCTATGCTGACGACACAGTTGTTTATTGTCGAGCTAAAACTGTTGCTAAGGCTTTCCAGCTTTTGAAATCTGCATTCAACATCATCCAGACTGATTTGTTTCGCCTCAAACTTGTCCTAAATGCCGACAAAACCAAAGGGATGCTTTTTTCAAACTGGAAGTTGGTCCCAGCAGTTCTTCCTCCGATTTTATCCTCAAATGGTGTCCCCATTGAGTTTGTTGATTCCTATAAATATTTGGGTATCTTGGTCGACTCACATCTCTCTTTTAAGCTCCATGTGGAAAACTTGGTAAAGAAACTGAAAGTTAAACTGGGTTTCTTTTTCAGAAACAGATCCTGTCTAACCCTGAATGTTAGGAAACACCTTGTATCTGTGACTTTCCTTCCCTCCATTGATTATCAATCAACCTTTATTTATACAGGTAAATCCCATTGAGCCTCGAGGACTCATTTACAAGAGAGACCTGATTTCAACAAAGAAAGATGACAACAATGGACAACAGCAACAACAATAAGCAGTTATAAAAAACTCATACTACAGTTTTTTTTTTTTTTTTTTTTTTTAACAAATAGGATGGCTAAAAGGAAAAAAGTAACAAAACCAAAAAAACAGCTAGATTCCAAGACAAATGTATAAAACTAAAAACAGGTTATGGTTATGGTGACATTATGGTGACATTATTTACATGAACACTCCTACAAGAACCCTGCAGATGTTGGATGCTGCAGATGTTGGATGCTGTCTATCATGGTGCACTAAGATTCATAACTGGCTGTGATTATTGTACCCACCACTGCACCCAGTATTCACTGGTTAACTGGTCACCATTAACTTCACACAGACTCTCCCACTGGTACATCTTTAAATCACTTCTTGGTCTGTTGCCTTCATACATCTCCTCCTACAGCTACAGCGTGCGCTCTCAGGACATTATTACCTGCAGTGTTCCCTCAGTGAGGACTGAACTAGGCAAAAGGACCTTCTCCTACTCCGCTCCTGTTTCCTGTAATATCTTGCAAAAAGATCTGAAGCTCTCGACCTTTGACCTCTCTGTCTTTAAGAATCTGTTGGACTCCTGTCAGGGACCAATGCAGACATGTTCCTGTTGTTAGTTTTCTACATTCGCCTTATGATCTAGCTGTTTTTTGTTACTTTTCTTTTAGCCATCCTATTTGTAAAAAAAACTAACAAACAAAAAAAAAACCTGCAGTATGACTTTTTATAACTGTTTATTGTTGTCGCTGTTGTCCATTGTTGTCATCTTTCTTTGTTAAATCAGGTCTCTCTTGTAAATGAGTCCTCGAGGCTCAATGGGATTTACCTGTATAAATAAAGGTTGAATGAATAAATAAGACAGCGCTGACCTGCTAGCATGTTCGGCAGCGGGTTTAAACAACCCAGACCCTACATGTTGTTTAATTAAACACCTGCTGTTTAGTTTTAGGTGTTAAATATTCTTGTGACGTGTTTTGTGTGTTTAAACTCACTAAGCCAAGTAAGCAGGGCTGGGGTTGACAGAAATGACGGTCATTTGGACCTTCAGAACCACCTCCTGATCTGGGCTGGTGCCAGTATCTTTGTAGGGAAGGAGTCATGTGACAGAGTCCTCTTTTATTGGCCTTCCCTGTCAACATTCAGCTTTTTGTGAAAGTGAAGCAGGTGTAAAACACCTGTTCTGTGTTCGCAGGGATCCCTACAGATGAAGAACAGGCCACGGGACTGGAGCGACCCTGCAGGCCCTCAAGCAGGGAAAGGTGAGCTGCAGTCTATATGGTTCAGCTGAAATGGGCTTCTGAGTTAATATCTAACCTGCTGTGGATAGAGGTTTGAACACAGCCAGGACCACAGCTGCACAAAAACGGTTTTCATCCACACGGAAACTCGGGGAAAACGACCCAAAACGTTGTAGTAACGATGCCGATTGTGCAGGTGGCGCCGCAGGAAGCGACATGGAGCAGACGCTCCGACCTGTGAACCCAAGGGGAAAGAGACGAGTGAACATCTGAGCACACAGAACCCTTTAAACGCTATAAGAGCACAGCGTGTCTCTGCCACGCCCACTTCTCCACCGTGGATAAAACTGGAAACATCATCTTTAGTGAAATACTTCCACGCTGTTGATGAATTTCTACCCGTTTGGCACGACTCGGCCTGCTCCTCGCCTCCATCTGCTTGGAAGAGTCCGTTTTGTAGCCAGCGGCCCGGCGCTGATCACTTGACACGTGTCACAGTCACTGACTGCGACTAGTCGACGTGAAAATTAAAAACTCACGAGATGTCCTCGAATCGACTCTCCAACCCCTAGAGGGGCGGGGCTTTTCCACATTGTTCAAGTATTAAGTAAAACTTTTGTTTACAGAGTTTTAAAACTTGTCCATTTTTCAGTTTTTATCGCGTGGGGTCAAAGGTTATTTTATTCCGATTTGTGAGGTCCATCCATCGTCTTCATCTGCTTCGTCCTGTTTGTAAAAGTTTGCGTTTAGGTCGAACCTAGTTTGAAAAGTTACCGTTAGTTTCCACGTGAACGCACGGCTGAAACCAGAGAACGTTTTTCGTACTCCCCCGTGTGGACGGGGCGTAACAACTCCAGACTAAGATCGACAGCATTTCACGGTGAAACTGTTCTTAAACCCGTCAGTTTCACGTTGCGTGCTTGGATAGCAGCTAGCTGTAGCACTTCCAGGTTGGACAAGGTCGACGAGCTAACGACGGCTCGCCCAAGGTGGAATCTAACGTCTTCATAGTTTTTAAAAACCTTTCCACCGACGTCGGTTTAACGTTTCATAAAATTCCTGCTGGAAAAGTTCCCAGGCTGCATCAGAGTTGCTTCTGCTGCTGCGTTTGTAAATTACCGTAGAATTTGTTGTGAAACAATAGCGTGAAGGTTTATTCAACTAGTCAACGTCAACCTTCCAGGATCCGTACAGCATCCAGAAGCCCAAACTATACGCCGGTACCAAGGAGGACCCTCGCATCGGGAACAAGCGGCTGGTGGGCTGTCTGTGTAGGTTCTGCTCTCCGGGCTGGTTCTGACATCTCGTCTCCTTTTTTAACTGATAAAATCACAAATCAGAACTTTCACTGCAGGTGAGGAAGACAGCACTGCGATCGTGTGGTCCTGGGTTCACGAGGGACACACTCAGCGCTGTCCTTCCTGTGGGTCCCTCTACAAGCTGGTCCACCACGAGCTGCCCCACTAAAGACGGACGTCGGCGTCTGAAGACGTTCTCCTCCACGAGTCTTTGAACATGTACGGTCATTAAATGTGGATTAAACTGAGCCGTCCGGATGGTGGTCTGTAGCGGGGGGGGGGGGTCATGTTTATTGAAATGTGATTACTCACATCATTGCAGCTGAACTCCGCTCACAGTTTTATGCACCAAATGCTAGAAAGAAAAACAAAACGATTTAATTGGTCTTTTTTGTGTCCTCGTCTTTAAAAACCAACATCTGCTCGCTCACTTCAAACATTCTCTTCTGGACCAGAACAGGTCCAGAAGAGAACTCCAGACCTCCCTCTCCCTACCATTGCTCAAGACCTACATTAAAGCGCAGCTTAAATAGTTTGATTCTGATCATTTTAGCTTCTAAGATAAAAGCAAAAAATAAGCTAAGCTGTGGCTAAAAGCTAACTGTAGCATAGGACGACAAAATCAAAGCTGGTGTGCTCTGGAGGGGCGGATACAGTAGTCCCTCACTTATCGTGGGAGCCAATCGGCACCTGGGGGTGGACTGGCATCGGGAGCATTTCCCAAGTCAGGAAATGTCCCGGCTCGGTTCACGCTTGGGGGAGTGGTGGCGCAGAGGTTAGAAGATGGGCCTGTGATCGGAAAGTTGCAGGTTCAACTTGAAAATGTGGAACACCCACACCTCCCTCCACCATCATTCACCCCACTCAGAGCCCCTGAGCAAGGCCCTTAACCCCCACCATCTTCTCCCTAAACGGGTCTCTTGAAAACGAGTTCTCGTGGCTCAATGAGACCACCTGTATAAATAAAGGCTAAATGAAAAAATACAGTCCATGCTGCTCACTGAAGCTCTCACAGCAGCGATGGGGACAGACAGGCCCCGCCCCCTCCTTTCTCTTGGAGTCTTGACAGCCTCAGAAAGAGAAAGGAACCCCTCGACGATCGTTGAGCAACCAGGCCACCGGGAAACGACGTGTACAATCTTGCGTTGAAATCTCGTGAAAGTTGAAGCGCAAAGTGTCGAGGGACTGCTGTGTTGAAGTATTTTAATAACAAACGCTAAAATTTATGGCCCGATATTCTGGATCGAGCCGAACAGTTTGATGAATAAAAGGTTAAAACGGCACAAAGTATGCAGAAGAAGTTTTATTTCAACGTACAGAAGAAATCAAACAGGAAACAAAAGTGAATTCTGAATCGTCGCACCTGAACCCGTCTCAACTTACCGGACTTCCAGCACCGGATGATGTCCCTTAATGTAGTCTAGCCGGACCTTGGTTCAGTTCCTGGATGAAAAGTGGAGGCTCGCATGCAGGTTCTGCTTGATGTGGACTTCCAGCCTGATCTGCCTCAGAGTCTACGTGAATCTGGTCCTGCTGGACCTGGGACTGGGTCAGGTCTCTCCACCTCCAGAGGCAGGACAGCTCGCTCCCTGCTGTCAGAGCCGAGGGGATCAATGGTCTCGTTCTGGTTCTTGTTCTGAACTCTGCTCCTCAATGAAGTCTGTTGCCTTGTTCAGGAACTCCTTTATGGACCGGGTCTCCAGACCATAGGGGGCACTTTTTGCTGGACTGTTCCGATGGTTGATTCTCTTGATCTGGATCATGTCCTCCTGTGTTCTGTTGGAGGTGAATGCTGAGTGGACTACTGGTACCTCAGAAGATGGCTGGATGATTGTGGGGCAAAGGGAACAGAATGGTTGGTTCTTCTGGTCATGAGGTCTGGATCATTTCCTAAAGAACCAGATCCTGGATGGGTGGTCAGTCTTGGAGTAGAGCCTCCTCACTCACCGGAGTCAGCTGAGGTGGTTTAGACCTCTGATAGGACACATCTTGTGGAGGTTTTCCAGACGTGTCCCACCAGGAGACCTCTTGAAAATCCTATTTGGCCTAAGAACACCCCAGGTTTCCTCAGGAAGACCTGGACAGCGTCTCTGGGTCCCCTCCTGAACCTGTTGGGTCTGTGCACTTGACCATGAACCAAAATAAACCAGATGGAAGATTCTTGGTGGTTTCTGATCATCGTCCAGGACATTAAGCATCTTTTTGGACCTTCGTAACTTCTCTGAAAAACTAACCCCTCTCAAACAAACCTTTCCTCAGAGGCTGAACTTTATTTTTATTTGATCGTTTTAAGTCTTACCGATGTTTCCCAGCGTCTCTCAACCGAAACACCAGAACCTGTTCACATTTAAAGATTTAAATACTTGTTGGGTGTTCGAGCGCAACTCACAGTAACAGACTGCAGCTTGTTGAGAAGCTGCTGAAGTAACGTCCTTACAGAAAACCATCCGAACAGGAAGTTTGATTTTAATTGTCAAAGGGTAGTGTTGTGTCTCGCAAGCAATCAGTTGGTGCTCTCTTGCTTTGCTTTGTCATACTTGGAATAGAAAAAAAGAATAAATTAACATTTATCTTAATTTCAAGAGTACTATAAACTCCTCTCCTCACCCAGTGTTCAGTTTTTAGGAACATTTGGGAGGTCCTCCGTCAGGCCAGGTTGAAGCCTTGATTGTGATCTATCGCCTGTAAAAGTTTCTCGCGGAGCGTCTCTACGCTCGTGTACTTAGGAAGGTCGAGCAGATTGAAGCAGGTGTGGGCGACGGGGAGGTAGTGCTGCCCTCCACTTGTGGGCTGGATCACCAGCTTCAGACTCTTCATGCCCAGGATCGGTATGCGGTCGCTTCCTGTGAGGAACACTGCGGACAGAAACCACTAAAATCAGTCCATCTGTTCGAACCTGCGTCCCGTTCGTCGTTCATCCACACTTACAGAGAAACTGCTTTTTCTTCTCCAACGGGAGACCGTGGAACACCTCCCAGAAGAGCTTTATGGTCGGATGCTCAGCCCAGTACTCCCCTTTATACTCAGTCTCCTGCAGAGAACAAACCAAACTTTATTTCACCTGTTTCAGACGACCAACATTCCCAAGTATTTGTAAGAATCCACAAACTCAACAGGAACACCATTCATAGATTAGATAGGAGGAAAGACTGCTACCAGCTTCCTGTTTGAAAACAACATCCCTTTGGTTTTATCAGCATGTAGCACCCGTTTGAGACGGAACAAATCTGACTGGATGACATTAAATGCAGATTGTAGAAGCTGGAAAAACTTAGAAACTGTTTTAGCTTGACAATAAACAACTGCATCATCGGCATAGAAATGCAAGGATGCGTCAGGAATATTCTGACCTGTAGATTGTAAAGAGTGGGTTCTAAGACTGAGCCTTGTGGTATACCATTATTGACAGTTAAATAACTAGAAGAATCATTGTGTTGAACACTTTGCTTTCGGCCTGAGAGATAATTAGAAAACCAACCAATAGTGTGGTCTGAGAAAACAAGAAGAGAGTTTATGGCATAAGATGTCATGATCTCAATATCAAAAGGTTGTTACCCAAAAAGGAGGCGGAGCTTCATAGAGAAACAAAAGACCAGATGTGTTGCTCTGCTGTTTAACCTCCACATTTTATTTAGCCGAGACTTAAATTACAGACCAATTCCCTGTTTCCTTATAGCAACAAGGACAACACAGTCTGCAGTCATGTGACACCTGATGCCCTACGTTTGATCTATTCAGAAGCGGTACAGAGCGGGTCACGACTTCCTGTTTCAACCGATGTCTGTGGGTGATGCAGTTTATATGAACCATCCGTAGCTTACAGTCGGTAAACCGGAGTTCTGGCACATTTATGAGAAGTGATAGTGTGCTATTAAAAGTGACAGTAAGTGTCAGAACCTATGCTAGGTTATCTAAACGTTAGCTTTCTAACTTGAGAGGCACGTTGGTAATGATAAGCAGGTTGGAGGATTGAAGAGAATTTATCGTTGTTATTTTTTTTACAGATCAGTTAAAATAAACTTATCATGCTCCGTTCAGCCAATTACGCTACATATTATTGCTCGCTGCTTCGGCTGCGCTGAAAGTGAAACCTAAATGAACGGCCATAACTTGAAAGTAGTCTTCATGCGCCCTCTGCTGGATGCATTGTACAATTACGACTGGTTCCAGCATTTTAAGGGTGAAAATTAGAAGTGTTTATATCGGCGAATAATGGGACGATTATCACTGATATCGATAGGTCCCCAAAGGCCTATATCGATCTAAAATATTGGTTCTACCAATATATCGGTCCCACCGACATATCAAGCCTAACAATTTATCGGTGGGACCGATATATCAGGCATAACGATAGATCAGGCATAACGATATGTCTGGCATAATGATATGTCAGGCATAACGATATATCGGGCATAACGATATATCGGGCATAACGATATATCATTGGGGCTCTAACTGTATCATCCACAAAATCCATAAGCCACTCATGTTTGATTAATAGACGGGTTGACACTCATAGGTGATCCGTGTTACGCAAACACCAGTGGCGGCGGTGTTATCGTTCAGCCTGAAAGTCTGGTTGGTTGTAGGTGGACGGAATTTGTTCTCTTTCTGCAAACAGGGCGATTTTTTATTTTATTTTATTTATTTGGGGGGGGGGGGGGGGGGGCACGTTAAGTTGGAATCAGTATCTAAAACTAACCTTTTCAAGCTCTGTCCAGTCATAGTTGGTGTTGCCAATGATCATGGCTTGCAGCTCACTTGGCTGGAACAGATCTAAAACCTTCCCACCGCACACTTTGTGGAAGCCCGTGTAGAAGCCCTCAAACAGCAGAGCTACTGACGAGTCAAACACGTAGTCTACGTAGGCGCTGACGAAGTCCTGCCTGGAAGAAAAGTCAAAGTGAGCTGAAACGACAGGATGAAGTTGTTCGGCTGCAACGAACCGTATCAGCATGTAAGCGAGGAGACAGAAGTTCTTACCGGTTTGATTTGTTGACGTTGATTTTCTCGCCGTTCGGTACCAGTTCCAACACCTCGGTGGCACCATAGTTGTCCTCTGTGACCTAAAAAAAAGGTCAACCAAACCTCCTTTTTTATTTTGCCAACATGAAGGACCGGTTATTACACTAAATTCATCGCAGAAAACAGACTGAAGTTTAACGTACAGTAAAATTCAAACAGAAGGTTTCCTCAACGTCGTCTTCTGGGTAGTCTAGTAGATGCTGCAGACTCCTGGTTGAAAAACAGAATATCTCCCAAGTTATCAAGAGAACAAGATCTAACACCGTCCAAAGAAATGTCTGAACTCTGACCTGCCCACGTCCGGCATCAGCTCCTTCAGGTCGTCGAGTGTTGGTTTCTTCTTCAGCAGCTTTTTGTAAAGAGCCAGCGGGAAGTTGAGCTCCACGATGGTGAGATTGTAGATGGCCAGACCACAGATGACCCCGATGAGGTTAAACAAGTCGAAGTCCTCAAACGTCTGCAACCAACAACCAGTGACTGATCAAAAAGGTGGCAGCGATGTAGGGCTAGGAGTTTCCAGAGTCCTTGTTGCTGGGGGGTTCAAATCGGAGCGTACCTTGTGTGAAAACCAGATGAGCCTGGATTCCTCGTAGTACCGAAACATCCCGTATTTAGGATCCAGCAGCTCCTTCATGATCAGGAGGAAGAACTCTTTTCTCACACCTCCTGCATCAACAGCATCTTCTCCCACGAAAACCACCTGCATGACGATAATCGGCCATTTTGGGATCAAACGGGACGGTTCAGAGCTGAACTCGTCGGTGCGTTATTTACGGTAGTTGTTTTTGATGACGTTCACCTTGAGTGGTTTCTTGCAGTCCACGTTCTTTGATTTCCTGAGGACTTCCATCGTGTCTCCGACGATGTTTTCCCTCCGAACGATGAGGATGAGACACGGGTTGACAGATTCAACAGCTGGCAGGAACATGGAGCTGAGGTTCTGCAGCTGCGCCTGATCCACTGCCATCTGTTTTTAAAACACAAGAGTGACCGACTGTTGCTTCAGCTGTGGACGGCTTCTGGCACGACAGAGACCAAAGAACATTTCTTTAGAAAGAAGTGCATTTTCTGCTAAACACATGGAAATACTGAGGCTCGAATCAGCTGATCAATTCTGCTGAAACGGGATTCAAGTTTCTGAGTAGCTGAAATAATTCAGTTCAGTTTATTTATACAGCTCCAAGTCACAACAGAGGTCGTCTCAGGGCACTGAACAGAAACATTCATATATAAAAATAATAATTTTACATTTATCTGAGGAGCAGACTGCTTTAAATCGGCAGTTAAATTGGTTAACAGGAGCTAAAAAAATAACAGAGGCTAAAACTAGCTTGACAGAAGCTAAAACCAGCACCACAGAAGCTAAAAATAACATGACAGAAGCTAA
>NC_056498.1:46343239-46348136 GCF_014905685.2 Nematolebias whitei
CTAGCATGACAGAAGCTAAAACCAGCACGAAAAGCTAAAACCAGTACCACAGAGGCTAAAACCAGCACTACAGAAGCTAAAAATAACCACAACAAAGGCTAAAACCAGCACCACAAATACTAAAAATAACCACAACAAGAGCTAAAACTGACAGAACGTAAATCCAGCACAAGTTTTAGCTAAATGTATAGATACAAAACGATGAATATCCAGAAAGAACACGGATGCATACAGAGACTAAAGGGACTAAAACCCAGAAACATGTATTTAAAAATAAATAAAACTCAGGAAAGACACACCAGACCAAAATAATGACAAAAAAATGGACACAAAAGACAAACTGGATGCAATAAATAACAAAACCATGCATGATGAAATAAAAAATTCATAAAGACGAACAGAAAAAGGACGGTCAGCGACAAAAAGACAGAAACGTGTTTTACCTGCATCTGCAGGACGGCGTCCGTCTGCAGCAGCGCCGTTTTGGCCAGAGCGTCAAACACAAAGGGGTACCGGCACAGCGTCACGCCACCGTCACGAGCCTGAGGACACACAGAGCAGGTCCAAACACGTCCAACACGGGAAGACGTCCTCCAGCCAGTCCTGGGACGGACACCAGCAGCAGACTCACCATCGGGTACATCTGCCTCTGGATCCAGGTGACGTAGTCGTTCTTGATGTCCACCAGGTCGTCCAGCTCGTGGATGTAGAATTTACCGTACTGGATGATGTTTCCCGCTTTCTCGTTCACCTGAGAGGAAGGAAAACGATCAGCGATGGTCGGAGAGGACGCGGCAACCAGACGTCTGTCTTCCTGACCTTGTGCAGGACCTCCAGAAACCGAAGGGACGTGTCCAGGAAGCAGGAGAAGATTCTCTGCTCCGTCGGCGGAATGCCCACCTTGTGCATCTGGAGCAGGTAGACGACCACGTCTTTGTACAAATCCACCAACCTCTGGAAGAACGGGGCTTCGAAGGAGGACCACCAGTTTCCTGAAGCCGACCCAACGCTCGCGTTACAAACAGGAAGTGACGCGCGGTCAGACAGGAAGCTGAAACTGTACTCGGTCCTACCTAACACCTTCTGCGCAGCTTCCACCAGGCTGAGGACACGTTTGGCGAACGGGATGGTGATGGTGATGTAGTTGCTCCGGTCGCCGAACAGAGGGCATTCTGGGAGCGTGAGGTAAAGCCTCAGGGCTTCGATGTCTGGGGGGGAGTTAGTCAACCTGGGGATCAGATGTTTCTCCAGACTGGCAGCGACCTGCGGCAAACGAGACGAAGGGCGCCGATTAACACTTTCTACATCCTTCATGCTAATTTAGCTGTTATTAGATCAAAACATTCGGCTGATTCAGGAAACGTGAGCTCTGACCTTCACTTTTAATAACTTTTATACTTTTTTAAAGGATGCAACTTTATTTACATATATTTTAACAATTTAACGACTAAACTAAATCTGCTTCAGCATACCAGCTCAATTTTTGTCGTCTTAGCTTTTAGCTAGCCGTATGATGTTTTTAGCTGGTATTTAGCTTTTGCTACTTCTTTACATAGCCATTTGTGAGTTTTAGCCTCTAGCTAGCCTTTTGTTATAATTAGCAATCCTTTAAAAATTTTAGCTTTATTTTTAGCTAATATTTAGCTCTTCTAAGCTTTTATCTAGCATTTTGTTATTTTTAGCTGTTGATTCATGTTTTACTTATTTTATCTTTTAGCAAGTGATTTGCTATTTTAGCTTTTAACCAGCCTTTTGCTCATTTTGCTATTTTAGCTTTTAGTTGGTCTTTTGCAGTTAACTAACTTTTTGCTACTCAACCTTATTTAGCACTTTCCTATTTATAGCCGGTGTTTTGCTACTTTTAGTTTTTAGCTCATATTTAGCTCTTTTTAGTTTTTAACATGAATTGTGCTACTAATAGCCAACCTTTTTCTACTTTAACAAAGCCTTATGCTAGTTTTTAGCTTATGGTTAGCCTACTGCAAATTTTGTTTTTTAACTAGTCTTTTGCTACTTTTACCTTTTAGCTAGACTAATGTTTTTAGCTGGTATTTTCTGCTTTTAGCCAGCTTTTGCTACTTGTTTTACATACCGGTAGTCATTTCCAAGTTTTAGCCTCTAGCTAACCTTTTACTACAATTAACTAGCCTTTAACAACTTCAGCTTTTAAATAGCCTTTTTTAATTTTTAGCTAACCTTTAGCTCCTTTAAGCTTTTATCTAGTATTTTGATATATTTACCTTTTGATTCATGTTTTGCTCATCTTATCTTTTAGTAAGTGATTTGCTATTTTAGCTTTTAACCAGCCGTTTGCTACTTTAGCTTTTAGTTCGTGTTTTGCAGCCGTTAACTTTTTGCTACTCTTAAACTTATTTAGCACTTTGCTATTTTTAGCCAGTGTTTTGCTACTTTTAGTTTTTAGCTCACATTTAGCTAGCCTTTTGCTACTTTTACAAAGCCTTATGCTAGTTTTAGCTTATGGCTGGCCTTCTGCTACCTTGGTTTTTGCCACTTTAGCTTTTAGTTAGCCTTTTGACATTTTTAGCTAACCTTTTGGTACTCAACTTTTATTTAGCGTTATGTTCTTAATAGTTTTTAGCTTAATTTTAGGTTTTAGCTAGTGAATTGTTACTTTTAGCTTTTAGCTATCCTTTTGCCTTTCTTGAAGGACTGCATGTTGCCCGCCCCGTCACACCTGAGTTTCAAACGAAGATCTTTTAATGAAAAGTTTTAGCCAAACTTTAAAAATTATGTTTTACACATGATGTTGCTCGACTCTGAAGCTTGAGATAATTATTAATTATTAATCGATAAGCCTCATAGACATGAAGGAGCGTCATGAGCCTCAGACCTGCTGAGAAATCTCCGGTCTGTCCTGCTGGATGAGTCTGTGGAAGAGCAGACGAGCCGAGTTCAGGTCCACGCCTGAACATTTACGGGTGGTGCTGTAGTGATCGGGGTGACTGCGGAGAAACAAAAACACGAAGAAACAAATAAATAAAAACGTGAAAATCACCAACGTGCACGAACAAAGCCACCTGTGAGTCTACGACGCAGCTATTTCTGCATCATCCAAGCTTTTTTTTAGCTGTTCAGACATCAAAATGTTCGGCTCTTTAAAGAGATGGGAGATGTAACTTTTGATTTTTTGTAAAACATTTAACTTTATTTACAAAATTTTCTTTTTTATAGATCACAAAGATTCAAAAACTTTGTTCTTGTAAAACCTGCTTCAGCTACTGGCTCCATTTTAGTTTTATGGTTACTTTTAGCTAGACTTTTGCTACTTTAGCTTTAGCTAGGATTTAGGAATTCTATCTTGTCGCTATGTTAAAATTTTAGCTCTTTGCTAGCATTTAGCTACTTTTAACTAGGATTTTAATACTATTTTCTAGCTAGCCCCTTTTAGTTTTTAGCCAGCTTTTTGCTAATTTTAACTAGTTTTATTACTTCAGCTGCGAGCTAGCATTTAGCTACTTTCAACTACTTCTAGTTTGTAGCTAGGCTTTTGCTACTTTTAGTTTGCTTTTCGATGTTAGTGTTAATACTTTAACTAATAGCTAGCTTTTTGCCACTTTAAGGTTTTAGTTAACCTTTTTCTAGTTTTAGCTTGTAGCTCAGTTTTTGATATCATTAGCAAGTCTTAATACTTTAGCTGTTGTCTAGTATTTTGCTACTTTTACCCAAGCCTTTACTAACCCGACTTTCTAGCAAGGTCTTTACAACTTTTAGCATTTAGTTAACCTTTGTTAGCTTTAGCTTTTAGCTTGCTTTTTGCTATTTTTAGCTTGCTAATTGTAACTTAAGCTCTTAGCATTTTGCTACTTTCAGATAGCCTGCTGTCACTTAAACTTTTAGCTGCTTTTCACTAGCCTGTTTCTACTTTTCTGTTTTAGCTAGTGTTTTACGACTCTTAGCAAGCATGTTGCTCCGCCTTGCTTTCAGCTAATGTTTTGCTTCTTTCAGCTTGAACAAGTCAGTTTCAGCTGTCCTTCGGCTGTCACTTTGTGTTTTTGTAAAAACTGGTGTTCGAGTGTTTTCACCTCGTGGACAGAAACGACCCGTTGAGGCAGCTCGCCGAGGAGAACACCAGATCGATTTCACTGCACACGACACAAACAACAATCAGCACGTTTTAGCTGTTTACAACCAAATCTGCAAACGGAACATTGGTCAAATCTATTTTTGTTAATAAACGTGTTTTTAGGAGAGAAATTTACCTGGAGGTTTCCAGTGGGAGTCTTCCTGTCGAGCTGTTCAGCCATCTTTGCACAACGTCCTCGTTCAGGGAGCAAATCTTTCTTTGAGGATCTAGTTTGCTCCTGTCTACATTCTGACGGTTCTGTTGGAACAAATTCAAAAAGCCGACAGGGACCGGTTTTAAACTTTAACATCAAATCCAAACACCTCAGAAGCTCCACTCTGCAGTGATTATCATAGAGCAGGGAGCCCAATACGTCGATCTCGAGCTACCGGTCGATCTCAAAGGGATTCTGGGTAGATGCATTAAAATCTAGACGTCAGCTGATTATCCATCTATGAACTTTGTCTCTTGATCGACAGACGGGGCAGCCAGTCTGAGGCCCCGTTTACACGACGTGAGACGATCATTTACAGACGACATCCTCATCCTCTCTGAGACTGAAGGTTCTGAGTCCAGGTCTCAGAGTGGAGGTTTTCAGAGGAACCCCCCATGGAGGAGTGAGATGCTCCAAGTGTGAAGCTGCACATGCACACACCAGGCGACTGCAGTCCAAAGTTTTTTTGCTCAAAAAACAGTTATAATAAATATAACAACAGTTATAATAAATGTAACAACAGTTATAATAAATGTAACAACAGTTATAATAAATATATCAACAGTTATAATAAATATAACAACAGTTATAATAAATAT
>NC_056498.1:46348146-46367935 GCF_014905685.2 Nematolebias whitei
TAACATCAGTTATAATAAATGTAACATCAGTTATACTAAATGTAACAACAGTTATAATAACTATAACATCAGTTATAATAAATGTAACAACAGTTATAATAACTATAACAACAGTTATAATAAATGTAACAACAGTTATAATTAATGTAACATCAGTTATAATACATATAACAAATAACAGTTATAATATAACAACAGTTATAATAAATATAATAACAGTTATAATACATATAACAACAGTTATAATAAATGTAACAACAGTTATAATAAATGTAACAACAGTTATAATACATATAACAAATAACAGTTATAATATAACAACAGTTATAATAAATATAATAACAGTTATAATACATATAACAACAGTTATAATACATATAACAACAGTTATAATACATATAACAACAGTTATAATACATATAACAATAGTTATAATACATATAACAACAGTTATAATACATATAACAATAGTTATAATACATATAACAATAGTTATAATACATATAACAATAGTTATAATACATATAACAGTTATAATAAATGTCAGAAAGCAGAGTGTTTTTGTGCTGCTCACCCTTTTTCAGCTTGTAGGAGCAAAACTAATAAACTTCAGGCTCCAAAGAGACGTTGGTGTCTTCACCAGTTTGGACTAACTGTCATGCAGACGCTGCAATGGATGCAGCTGAGCCTGCATCAGGGTTGCCAGATAAATTTAAAATGTCTTATTTACCTCCTCCTTTTCTGTGAATATGTTCAACAAACACAACACCTCATCTTAGAACATCTTTACTCAGCACATGTGACAGTTTAGGTAAAAAAAAACTATAATTTTAAAGCCACAGTGCTATAGTTCATCATTTCTTATCTGGCAACCCGAATGACATGGAAACTACAGCGTTTTCATGTAAACCCACTCATTTTTTGTTTATTACCCCAATAAACATAGAAAAAACACTAAAGTTTCCAGAGGTTGTTCTGTGTAAACGGGGCCTTGCAGCAGGTGGATCACTTTGACTTGGTCACTTTAAAAGGAGCTCCGTGATGAAAACATCTGGACACTCCTGATTTAGACAGATGGTGAACGGGGTGGAAGGAAGAAGACAAAACGTTTTGAAAAACTTACATCGCTGTAGTGAGCGAAGCTCTGATCGCCTCCTGCGTAGATCTTTGAGACAAAGCAGTTCTGCTCCTGGTCTGCACGAACACACGACGCAGAAACACGAAGCGTTTTGAACATTTTCACGAAGGGATGCTTTTTTAAGAAGCAGGATTTTAATTTAGTGCAGGAGCACGGTGACGAAAACAACAGAAAGTCAACAAGCCAAAGAATCGTCTGTTTTTAAGCAACGACTGGAGGGACAGACGGGGGAGGGAGCCTCCAGAGAATGAACGTTTCCTCTCACCGTTCTCGGCGTCGGCAGCGACCCACGGGCCTTTGACGGGCGCCGGGCTCTTCCTGTTGCTGGTGGAGCGCGTGCCCAGCTGCCCGTTACCGCCGAGTCCGAACGAATCCATCTTTCCAGAGGCGGGCGTGAACGCCAGCGTGTGCTGCCTGGTCCATAAAATATTACGTTTTGTGATGTTTTCAAGCCGCTGGGTTTTCCGCCGAGAATCAAACGTGCAAAAAATATCCGACCAACTCACCGTCCACAGGCGATCTGCGTGACTACGTTTCCCATGAGCTCGAACACCTTCCTGGGGTTGATCTCGTGGTTTGTGGAGTTGTGGCCGAGCTGCCCGTACCCTCCGGCTCCGAAGGTGAACACACCTCCTTCCTGCAAGATCACCGGAGAATACGAGACCGGAACCGATTCAGAGGGGCGGAGCCTAACATCA
Source organism: Nematolebias whitei (assembly GCF_014905685.2). NCBI lineage: Eukaryota > Metazoa > Chordata > Actinopteri > Cyprinodontiformes > Rivulidae > Nematolebias > Nematolebias whitei. Next base: position 46,349,983 of record NC_056498.1, read on the forward strand.
GAACGTTCACGTTTTAAGGCTGAACTCCTCCGAAGTCGTGTCCAAAGTTTATAAGCACAGCCACAATTGTTGCTATTTAGTGTTTTTACTCAGAATATGAACGATTATTTTCTAAAGACATGATTTTTTATTTTTTTAACTGTAAAGACTGAAGTACACTAACTTTTGTTCTAAATCTTGGTTTTAAAATTAAACATTCACCCAATTAAAAGAAAAGCATTCGGCTCCTTTGATCTTTTGGGTTTATTGTTTTCCTTGTACGTAGAAGCACCAGACAGAATCGAGGCTTCATCAACAATCTCTGCCCATGAACCGTATGTTTGGGGTGGCAGCGGGCACTGGGTGAGGACACCTGAGCTCTGAACTCGGCTGAACTGATAAGGGTATAAAAGCAGGCAGAGGACGCAGCTCGAGGCAGATTCTTGTGATATTCATGTATTTTATATATATTTAAAATCTGTCCTGAAAAACTGGACTTGCAGGTAAATCCTGGCCAAGAATCTTCTGCTGTCGAGCGTGGTCCTTTGAGTAAACAACGTAAGCGAGTGTGTTTTTCTCCAACAGTTTAATCCTTAAAAGGTTCATTTCTTTCAAAATTTTTCCGGACCCACAGGACCGTGGACGTTCCAAAACGGAGGATGAAGAACAGAAAAAGGTTTCAGCTCTCGTTGAAACCGATTCAGGTTTGAAGGGAAGCTGAAAACTGTGATCGAACCTACGTGAATACATTTAATTAAATCAACAATTTGTTTCCAACGTTGGCAAAGTTTCACACAAACGGTCTACTTTTTGGTAAACGTTGGTTGATCGTGGCCCCTTTTACCACAAAACAAAACAAAAAAAGTGTTTAAATAAAGATGAAAACAGCAAAGTACTTATTATTATTGCACATTTACAGGCCTCTCTTGTAAATGAGTCCTCGAGGCTCAACCTGTCTACATAAAGTTTGAATGAATTTCATCGTTTTGTGTTCAAACTAAAAATGTCCCCCGTTAGATTTGAAAGAGACGTCCATCACGGGCCGCACAGAACCACTCAGAGGGCCGCAAATGGCCCGTGGGCCATACTTTGGACACCCCTGTTCTAGACACTCTATGGACACATCAAACTTTAGCTGCGTATCTAAAACTGACTGAGTCAGAGGCGTTTTGTGTTTGCTGAAGTCGATTAGCTGTGGCGGCCATCTTGAACGAGGTAAGTTTCTATTTATTTCCATATTAGGACAACGGACGGACTTCCATCCGGTTCTGTAGCCTAACCGTACCACTAACCCCAAAACACCATTTTAACGTGTCGGGACCGAGCTGTGGTCCCTGCTGGTCCCGACAGGCAGGGGAAGGTTCCAGAAACTGTCCTGAAATGGTAACGGAGCCCACGGAGCCCACGGAGCCTACCTTCGTCAGTGCGGCGGTGTGATCTTCTCCACAGGAAACGTAAATCACTTTCTGAGATCTCAGGGACTTCAGGAGGACCGGGTGACACCGATCTGTTAACAGAACCACCTGACGGTCAGCTTCTGGACTCTCTCAAGTACTTTACGGTTCCGACCACCCACCGTTCGTGTCGTTGAGACCCAGCTGGCCGAACTTGTTGCAGCCCCAACCGAAGACGGCTCCTGAGAGGGTGAGGGCGAAGCTGTGGGCTCCGCCTGCGGAGATCTGAGCGAAGGGGATCCCCTGCAGAGACTGAATCATCTGCGGCGTGGGGATGCTCTGTCCACTTAACCCCAAGCCGAGCTGACCCGATCGATTCTGGCCCCAGGAGAAGATCTGGCTGCCTGAGGACAAATACGAGCATCGTTATCATTAAAACACGCAGAGCGGAAGCAGAAGGAACGAACTGTGCTCACCTTTTGAAAGTGCGAGGGAGTGCCAGTAGCCACAGGAGATCTGGGTGATTTGAACGTCTGACAAACTCTTAATGTTTCTGAAATTTTCACACAAAACAAAAAGTTTAAACGTCCAAAACGAGGGCGAAGATACGAAACGTTCAAATCGTGCACGTGCTGCTGAATTTACCGCGGGACCCGAATGCATTCCTCGAAGTTATTTAAGCCCAGCTGTCCATCAGAACCCTGACCCCACGAGAACACCTGGCCTTTGTCGTTCAGAGCGAGCGTGTGGGACTCTCCGCACGACACCGCCACGATGATCTGCGCGTCCAGCGCCACCACCTGCTCTGAAACGACACAGACGGCTTCATGGGCGACGGCGTGACCCCGACGCGCGTCGTCCGCGTAAACACCACCAACCTGGTTTCTTCCTGGACTTCTCGTGTCCCAGCTGGCCCAGATCGTTGCAGCCGCAGGTGTACACGGTCCCGTCCTCCAGCAGGAAAGCCGTGTGTTTGCGGCCACACCCGACGTCGCTCACCCGCTTCCCCTGGAAGAATTCACATTTTTTGGGCTCGATCACGATCTCGTCGTCGATGCCTCCCAAACCCAGCTGCCCGTAGGAGGCGTTTCCCCAGCACAGCATGGTGGCTCCGCCCCTAAAATAAAAACAAAATGATAAAAATAATTGTGTTAATTAAGATCCACCGCAGTAATGTGTTAGAAGTGCAGCCAAAAACTGTTCAGATTAAAAACTGGGATTACAGCTGATAAACACTTTAAATTGACATTCCTAGTTTCACGAACGGACTTCCTGTGCGTTTCATAAAAAAATACAATCTTTGAAGGAACTCGTATCACCTTTGGTTGGTCCAGGGAGTTGAACCGGCGACCTTCCAACCACAGGCTCGCCTTCTCTAACCTCTGCACCACCACGCCCCACTAAAGTCTTTCACCTGAACATTTACCTGATTCTGATTATCGTTTGTTGAGCCGCCTGAAAGAACTCATCGCAAAGTCACGAAGACGGTAAAAAATAAAATTCATAAAGTTTCCCAGAACCACGTGTCCTTTCAAATTAAAAAAAGTGAATGGCCGCCAGCGATGAGCTGCGATTAAAACAGTCCAAGTGACTGAAAACAGGTCGGCGGTCCGTGGGGGGGCCGTCCGACATGAAGGAGTCTGGTAGTGTTTCACGTATTTAAGCTCCGATTTGTTGAGTAACATTTGCAAATAAGAAGACAAGTTAGGAACGGTAAACTTGTTTAAAATACGTTTTGTAGAAATTGAGCGCTTGAACGCCGAGCTCCGTCTTCACGGCGCTCCACTGACCCTCATGACCCCCCGCTCTGATTCCACGTTTCTCTGTTTCACGTTTAGCTGCAGACATGCTCACATTTCCACCTCGACGTCTTTACACTCGTCCGATTCTGCCGTATTTGTTTTAGACGTACAGGCTGCGGTCAATCGCTGAGCAGAGTCTGCCGAGTGCTTTGTTTACGGTGAGCGCGTACCCGCATTTCAAAACTGCATATCTGTTTAATCTGAAAATTATTTGACTGAGTTCAGGTTAACCTCTTCTTAATACGTTTAACTCTGACCTGAATGAGTCAGGCTTAAAAAGGCTCCTAAACTCAAGGGATGAGCCAGAGACATGCCGACACAAAACAGACAACTTGGCAAATAATCAGTTTTAAATTAGACCCGTAGGCACTTTGTTCCCAGCAGCCTGTCACAAAGACACACTGTTCCACTTTCTTCAACTCCATCTATAAAAATATACACTTTATAAACTAAAATGTAAACTTGAACACTTTTAGACACCTATTGATAATATGATTTAAAGTATATAGAGGGGAAATCTTGGTGTACATGAAAGACATTTATTTACACCAGATGTTGCCATCTGCTGGAGATGTTTTGAGTTTAAACCTCACTTTCCTCATTGCACAACATGCTCTCAATGTCAGTTTTATTTTATTTTTTTTAGCACATCTAAAAACAACTAAGTTCTCCAAAGTGACTTCCTGTCATGGTCAAGACCAGAACTGGACCCAAATGACTGGAAAAGCAGCCATGAAGTTTTAAAAAGTAACTTCTGTAAACTACTGATGGAGGCTGCATAAAACTACAAAAGTCTGGCTTCTCAGAAGCAAAAGAAATTAGTGGGGATTTTAAAATGTGCTACAGACTTGCACATTTAGTGTTTTAAACTAATTCATAAAAAGATCTGATTACTTTGGGGATAAACTGGTTAAAACTAGTTAAATAAACAATCATAAAATAACTTTTCTTACTCATTTGACTTTAATATGAGCTGTCAGTATCAATAGATGCCTTTATTGCCACAATATATTAAAATATCTAAATTAAAGAAGCCAACAGTGGAGTTAATAAAGTAAATGTTAAGGTTTATGTGAAAGTTGGAAACTGTTGATTAGATCAACCATGACGTCACATGACTAAGTTAAGGGTTTAACACGATGGTATTCCCCCTGATAATTATATTCAACTCTAAATTATAAATAAAAACTCTGGACACCATAAGGATTATAATAATCCTTATTTTAACTTGTAGTAAAAGAGTTGGCAGGCTACAGCATAAATGCAAGTTCATTTTCTGACTCAAATCGACATTTAATAGTTGAGCATTTAATATATGTTTCGGGACTATTATTATTTTATTGAGACAAAGACGCCAGTTTGTTAAGTTTGAGTAAATGTTTTAAAAGTGACCATTAAAGCCACGAGCAGCAGCAAATCTTACCTAACCTCCAGCAGAAACAACAGCGTTACTGGTTCCGGTGTTGGTTCGGCGGCTGGTTCGGGTGCTAAAAGCCCACACTTCAACACATTTTGGGCGGTTGATGCTTTAAGGCAATTAGCAGCTAAATAAAAACAATAATTCCTCCTCACCAAAGCACTGTCAACAACTGCTTTGAGCTGCTATAATGCTAGTAACGAAACTCCACCAAGTTAGCCGAAACTCACTCTGAGTTTCCGGTTCGTTCCTAAAAAAATAAAAGCAGGTAGTGACGGAAATTCGACTAATTAGACAAAAAAAAACGCTAAATAATAATTTTTCAGAAACTAAGATGAATAATTAAGTAAAACTATTTGAAAATTGTTTTAATTTCAGTTACTGTCAAGGTAAACAAACGCCACTTCAATTCGCTGTTTGTGTTTTGAAAAGCATCTCATTTAACCGGATGTTCTAGATTACTACCGTAAAGTGACTTAACGTTGGTGAAGAAATGTCGTGAAGCGTCTATAGCGCGTACGCATGCGCACACCGTGTAAAACCGACAGTTTTAAAAAATATATATATTTAACTTTTATTTATGCAGGTAATCTCATTGAGTCACGAGAATTCATTTTCTAAAGATACATGTTTTAGACAGACAACATAAATAAACAACAATAATAACAATTAAAAACAATTGTCACTAAAGTTCATGATCCAGGTAAAAATCCAGCAATGTTCAGTCAGGTCATCTGAATGTTTTTTTTTTTTTTTTGCTGATACGTTTCTTCCTTCATCCAAAGGACTTCTTCAATCTGAGGAGCCACCAAACAAACTGGTTTCCACAAACAGCATACTCCATAGTAGAGTAATCTGACCCGGCCCTAGCCCATAGCCATCATTTACGAACCCCACCCGACCGGACGAATTAACAGTAATTACAGGTCCTAACCCGAACAAACACAGACCTTTTTAATTAAGCTTTTTAACGGTCGGCTGAGTAAAGGGGGCAGAAGATCAGAGCTGAGGGGGTGTTTGTCCTTTCATGGCCGTCAAAGTGCATTAAATCCCTGCTTCTGTCTGCAGTCTGCATTATTCAGACACGGACCCTGCTCTGACATGTCAGATATTTCATGATCTCACATGTTTGGGTCGTCGGCCTTGTGCGTCCACTGAGTGCAGCAGCTGAATGAACGTCCATTTCGGCTGATGGATCGCTGGCAGTAGTTCATCTGAAGCTTAACTGAACTTTTTACCTCTTTCGATGCCGGTCAGCGCACGGTCAAATGGCCGGTGCAGCTGGTGCTTGTATGGCAAGCCATGTTGCCATATAATTGGATCCCAGCTGCGCGCATCCCCTGACTCAATCAAAAGCCCGACAACGACCCCGCCCGGCCCTAATCTGGGTCGGGCGGGGTCGGGTTCTGGGTTAGAAATGACAGCTCTACTCCATAGTGAGAAAAAACAGTTTGCTGGTGCTAGGATGTCCTCCGGGGCCCGCCCTCTCCCTCATCTCAGCAAAAAAAGAAACTGTCCAGATGACCTGACTGAACATTGTTAAAAACAATAGTGTTATAAAAACAATAAAATCCAAGTGTCCTATAAAACAAGGTAAAATACTAAAAACAAGAACATATGCTTACGTTTTTCTAATGACCTTATCAAATGTTTAAAATCCTTTAAAGAAATCAAAGTTGACAGCTTCAGATCTTGTTGCAAGGTGTTCCAGGAGCAGAGTAGGAAAATACCTTTTTGCCGAGTTCAGTCCACACTAAAGGAACGCTGCAGGTAACGATGGCCTGAGAGCGCACGCCGTAACTGCACTGACGACGTGACATGTGGGAGGAGATATTGGAAGGCAGCAGACCAAGGAGGGATTTATAGATAAAAACGAGCCAGTGTTAAGAGTCTGCGTGTAGATAAGATGACCAACTGACCCATGAGTACAGGGTGCAGTGATGGGAATGATAGTTACAACCAGTTATGAATCTTAGTGCGCCATGGTAGACAGCATCCAATGTGCAAGATATCTGCAAGGTGCTGGCAGGAGCATTCATGTAAATAATGTCACTGTAGTCAATGGATGGAAGGAAAGAAACGGTTTCAAGGCGTTTTCTAGCATTCAGAGTTAGACAGGATCTATTTCTGAAAAAGAAACCTAATTTTTCTTTCAGTTTCTTTAACAGGTTTTCCAGATGTGGTTTAAAAGAGGGATGTGCATCGACCAAAATTCCCAAATATTTGTGGATCTACAAACTCCATAGGAACACCATGCATGGATGAGATAGGAGGAAGAGTTGGTGGCACCAACATTCTGTTGGAAAACAACATCCCTTTGGTTTTATCAGCGTTTAGCACCAGTTTGAGATGGAATAAGTCTGACTGGATGATGTCGAATCCAGACTGTAACAGCTGGAAAACCTTGGTGACTGTGTTAGTTCAGCAATAAATAACTGCATTGTCAGCAAAGAGATGCAAGGAGGCGTCAGGAATGTTTAGACCTCAGTTACTTACATAAATTGTAAAAGAGGTGTTCCTAAAACTGAGCCTTGTGGAACACCATTGGTGACCGTTAGGTAGCTAGATGAAATACCGTTATGTCGAACACATTGCCTCTGACCTGAGAGATTGTTTGAGAACCAGCCAACAGTGTGATCTGAAAAGCCAATATCTGAGAACTTATGGCATAAGACGTCATGGTCTACAGTATCAAAGGTTTTGGACAGGTCTAAGTAAAGTCCAGCACAGTGATCCTTAGCGTCCAAAGCTTTAACAGCATCATCAAAAACCTTTAGCAAGCAGTCACTGTGCTGTGTTAAATAAAATAAAGGTTGAATTAATTAATTAATGAATGTGTTGTTTCCTGAAGCCAGATTGGTGAGAAGATAAAATATTAAAATAATCCAGATTCTTCTTGGCCTGAGTATTTGTCCGTTTGTCTAAAACCTTAGCTAAAATACAGAGTTTGGAAATTGGTGAATAATTGTTCAGTATAGTGGGGTCTCCTCTTTACAGTAATAGCAGCACAAAAGCTGTTTCCAAACATTCGAAACGTATTATTTTATATGGACAGATTAAAAATGTACGACACTGGTTCAGCTATAATTTGTGCAGCTATTTAAAAATGAGGAGGGAGGTCATCAGGGCCACCAGTTGAATAGCCCTGCTCTAGACCTTTAGCTTTAATGGAAGCTCTTATTGAGTAAATTGCAACCAGACTTTCTTGCTGTTGCCCATAGCTGGTCCCTCATGTGCACGAGGTCAGCTAGGTCAGAAATAAACCAGGTGCGATCCCGGCCCTTAATTCTAAACTGGCAAAAATGATCATATTTATTTACAAAATGAATGAAACTATTACGAAAATAGTTCAAAGCAAGATTCACATCGTCAGTTAATGAAATACGCCAGTTAAAATGGAACAAATCCAAAGAACGTTGAGTTTCACAAAGAAAGCAAGAAAGTTTCACGTTAGTTGAGAAAACTGCAACTAACTAAACAAAATGTGTCAAGCCAAAAGTTTAATATCAGCTGAAGTCGTGTTTTTCCATGTGCTCCATGTTTTATTTTTGAAAAAGAAATTTATAACGAGAAAAATCTGGCACTTGGCTAGCCATTAGCCTAGCCTAATGAAGACTCCAAACTCCGTGCTCCAGGTATTAAAGACATAACGATTTGACACAACTTCAAAAATCACCAGACAGTTCCTTTACCGAGGCGTCACCTGCACAGCCATGAAGAAAACAAAAGCCTGACAGCAACATGGAAACAGCTGGAAACAGAACCAGTAAACAAACGGTGTGCTGGAACACTGTGTGAACCCGATGTTGGGAGGGGTGATGACTAACTGAGAGCGTCGGAGAGGATGAACTCACAGTATGATGAAGGCGAGGATGACGAGGGTCACCAGGGTCATCCTCTGACAACAGGGAGGCTGGAAAACTGAAACAAACAACAACAACTCTGAAACAAACAACAACTCTGAAACAAACAACGTGACGGTAAATAAGGACGGGGTAAAGAAGTGGAGGGGTCAAGATGTGTTTGGCTTCAGGCCCTAAAATGACCAAATCCACCTCTGCTCCAGGGGTGCCACCAAGGGGGGACCAGTGGGGGCAATGGTTACCAGTTAAAAAAAATTGATGAGTACCCCCATTGGCCCACTTTGTCCAGATAGTTTTATCCTCTTGAGTCTCAAGCTTTTGGTTGGTGTGTATTTTTAATTTTTACAAGCTATAACTAGTAGAACCTCAGAAACACAAAAAACGAAAAATGTTTTTTGAGCAGCTACGAGGTAAAATATATATTTTATCTAAATTAAAAATAAAGCTTAAAATCCAGTCCCCCTGCAGGACAGCGGGTATAAAACCAACATCCTCAACATCAGGATGCAAAGTCTCAGCAGGTTTCGTGTAAAATATAATTTTATAAATATAAATTTAGGAGAGGACAATAAAAATGTTTAAACTCGAACGTTTCTAGTAAATGTTTTGTTCAATTTAAAGATGAACTTTTGTGTTTTTCAGGGAAAGGTTTGAGGCCTGATGTAAAGAGACTGAACTTATTAAAACTGGACTGTTGTGGAACTCCAGATGTTCTCGGTTCTGTCTCTGAACATCCCATCATCAGTGAAATAACTTATAAAATAAGAAACGGAGGTAATTCTTTAAGTTTCGTGCTACCGACAGCTTTCGTTTAGCAGAATTAGCTTAGGCTAAATTAGGTTTTGCCAACTTCAAGTCCTTTAATAAAATTCACAAGATTGTTCCTGTCTGTTGTGGGCGTGTCTTGAAGAATCCGTTAGGCACGCTATTGGCTGACTACGTGTGCACGACACGATGTGGTTGGTCGACACAGCTTCGACCGAAAAGAGACAAACATAAAAGTATTTCCTGCAAAAATGCAGTGTGAATGCTTATTGCTGAAGAACTTGCTGAAAAACAGCTGAAATTAGCTAAAAACATGCTGAATTTCAGCTGAAAATGAAGAACAAGCCTAAATTAGCAGAAGAAAACAGAAAGAACATATATTTGCTGAATTGCTTTAAATAAACACAAATTAGCACAGAAATTACTAGCTAAAAAAAATGTTAAAAGGTAGCTGAAAAGGGAGAAAGAAGCTTAACTTACCAGAAGGAAGTGGAAAGAGCTGAAATTAGCTTTAAAAAAGGTGGAATCAGCTGAAAAAGCTAAAAATCATACAAAACAGCTAAATAGTAGCTGAAATAACTTAAACTAAGGAGCATAACAAGCTGAGATTAGCAGAAAGAAGTTCATTAGGCTGAAAGCAGGAATTACCATGAAAAACTTGAATTTATCTGAAAACAGCTGAAATTAGCTAATTAAAAAAAAAATGCTAAAAATGTAGTTGAAAAAGTAGACCAAGCTTAAATTAGTAGAAGAAAGCAGAAAGAATACACGTTTTCCCAATTAGGCTTGAAGAAGCAGAAATGAGCACAAAGAAGCAGATATTATCTGAAAAAAGCTGAAATTAGTTTAAAAAAAAAAACTGCTGAAAAGTAGCTAAAAAAGCAAAAAGCTGAAGATACAAGAAGGAAGAAGAGAGAGCACATTTTTGCTGAATTAAGCTGAAAATAGTTTAAACGAGTACACAAAATGTAGAATTAGCCAAAAAAAAAGCTAAAAATAGCATAAACAGCTAAATTGTAGCTGAAATAGCAGAAAAAAACTGAAACTTGCAGAAATAAACTGAAAGGCTCATAATAAGCTGAAATTAGCAGAAAGAAGTTAGAAAAAGTTCAAAAAAGTTCTAGTTAACAGAAGTATCTGAAAGGAGCACAAAACAGCTGAAAGTAGCTGAAATTAGCTGATTACACAAAGAAGCTGAACAAAATGTGAAAGGAGCAGTAAAAGTTTGTAAACAGAGCTAAAGATTTGAAGGATGTAAAATGAGCTCAATTCATTTTGTGTGAGGTATAAAAATGTCAGAAAAGGCTAAATATTTCAAAAAGCTAAAGCTGCACCAATACCAAACGTCAGAGCAGGATTGTCCTGGACAGACAGCTTCAAGGTGGAGGTGGGAGTGCATCAAGGATCGGCTCTGAGCCCCTTCTTGTTTGCTCTGGTGATGGACCCACTAACAGATGAGGTCAAGCAAGAATCCCCGTGGACGATGATGTTTGCAGATGACGTTGTGATCTGTGGTGAGAACAGGGAACAGGTGGAAGAGAACTTGGAGAGGTGGAGGTATGCACTTGAAAGAAGAGGAATGAAAGTCAGCCGTAGTAAGACAGAGTCCATGTGTGTGAATGAGAAGGAGGAGGTGGAACAGTGAGGCTACCATACCATACCACTTTATTTATAAAGCACTTAAAACAGCAACAAGGCCAACAAAGTGCTGTACAGACAGAACAACAGGTAACACACGAAGCAAAATACAAAATGAGGTAAATCAGAATATAGACATAAAAACGATGCAGATAATGACAAACCAGTGTGGAGCGTACAGGATCAAAACACAGATCATCTGGTGTTGAAAGCTACTGAATAGTAGTGAGTTTTTAAACGGGACTTGAAAACCGAGAGGGAGGGGGCCAGTCTGACAAGCAGAGGTAACTCGTTCCAAAGTCTTGGTCCTGCTACAGAGAAGGCCCTGTCACCTCTGCGCTTAAGACGAGTTCCTGGAACTGTGAGGAGCAACTGGTCCGCTGACCTCAGGGAACGTGGTGGGACGTATGGGCTACAAGGAGCACAGGTCACAAAGGTGCAGGACTTCAAGGACTTGGGGTCCACTGTCCAGGGAAATGGAGAGTGTGGTGAAGAGGTGAAGAAGAGAGTCCAGGCAGGATGGAGAAAAGTTTCAGGAGTGATTTGTGACAAAAAGGTGTCAGCAAAGATCAAAGGAAAAGTTGACAAGACAGTGGTGAGACCAGCTATGATGTATGGTCTGGAGACAGAGACATGGACAAAAAGACACGAGACAGAACTGGAAGTAGCAGAAATGAAGATGTTGAGGTTCTTCTGAGGAGAGACAAGGATGGAGAAGATCAGGAATGAGATCATCAGAGGTACAGCACAACTGGGAGATAAAGTTAGAGAGGACACACTGAGATGGTTTGGACATGTCCAGATGAGAGACAGTGGTTTGGACATGTCCAGAGGAGGGACAGTGGTTTGGACATGTCTAGAGGATGGACAGTGGTTTGGACATGTCCAGAGGAGGGACAGTGGGTATACTGGTAGAAGGATGTTAGAAATGCAGCTGCCAGTAAAAAGACAAAGAGGAGATGTATGGATGCAGTTAGAGAGGACATGGAGGTAGCTGGAGTGAGGACAGAGGATGCAGAGGACAGAGTGAGACGGAGGAGGAGGACTAGCTGTGGCGACCCCTGAAGAGGGAAAAACCAAAAGAAGAAGAAGAAGAAGAAGATAGCAGGATTGTCCTGAAGAGCCAAACGTTTTGATTTATGGTTTGTTTAACTTCAGGATGAGAAAGATGCTGAGACACGTACAGAATAGTTTAAAGAAACCCTTAATAATAAATGTAACCAGGATCACAACAGTGTGAACGCTTCAAGAACGTTCACACCAATAAATGGTTTCCAGTAGTCGTCATGAGGTTGTGTGAATAGTCTGAAACCCCCGGCATTCCTTCGAGGACAGCTCAGTTTTCTGCTTTTAAGGACTTTAATTAGTTGCTTTCATTTCAGACTGAAGCCTTCAGGCCTGAAGGAGGTCCTGATGTAAACCAGGAGCTCAGGGTTCCACCTCCACAGAGTCTGACGACAAAGACGTGGACGTGTGTGATCTACGTTTGTCTCCAAACCAGGTTAAAACTATCAAATCACTTTTTATTGTTTCCATGAAGTAAAACACTTCGAGGAGTGCGCTGAGGGTTAATTATAGCTTGTCTTCTCCATCAGAGGCCGCATTTTTATGCAAACCTTTACGTAACTGCCCTCAGGTGTCACGCCTGTTTACATGAGGGTGGAGCCCAGGTGCGTCTTGAAGGTGCAGTTCTTCCAGTTGTTCGGGTTGGATCTGGGACTTTCTGCCTTTGTGTGGCGCGCCGGGGGCCGACGTCTCACAGCTGCAGGAATTTAAGCAGAGCAGATGGAAGGACAGCTCAGCACTCAGACGGTCAGAGACGAGGACGGACAACATGTTGTACCTGCTGGGAGTGAGTAAACTGCTGCTTCTGCTCGTTACATTTACCTTCAGCTCGTCTTCAGCTCGTCGACCCGAGCTGAACTAACTGCTGCGTCTCTGTTTCTCTGTGTTCAGATCGTGATCGGACTATTTCTCATCGTCATCTGCTTTTCAAAGGAACTCAGAGGGGTAAGAATCATTTCCTCCTTTCATCTGGGATAGAAAGTTACCTCGATGATGCTTTTGCTCGTATTTATACACATATCAGTGTGTCTGTTAGCAAAATATCTCACAAACCACTGATCGAATCTACAACTCATTCAGAGTCGGCCCAGTTAAAGATGGCTGCCACAACCAAATGATCTTTAAGAACACTAAAATGACTGAAACGGTCAATTTGACAAACATTTAGGCTAAATTTGGTGTGGTGGTAGCTGAGAGTCATCCTCGACACGCACTCTGAGCATAAACTCCCACAAATCACGACATCATGCCGAACATATTTTCTTTTAGCCTTCTTCACCCTTACCCTGAAACCCAGGTAGATAAATCTAACCAGGTGGAGTCAGGTCCTCTGGACGGATTCTCCTTTACTGAAACGTTTCGTCTTTTATCCAGAGGACTTCTTCAGTCTGAGGAGCTGCAACAAACTCAGTCTTATAAATAGCACCTTCTCATAGTGGACCATCCAGTTTGTTGTTGACATCAAGAACCAGCTGTTCACACGATAAAGGACCATCAGCCTAACGATGGATCGTTAGTGCCCTGATGGCCGCTTGCTATTCACAGAGCTGAGTGATGCTAGCAACAGCATTGTAAGAGGGGGACAGTTGGACACGGAGGCTCCGCCCCATTTAATGATGGACAAGTTCTCGTCACAAAGATGGCCTCCTTCACTCCTCTCAACCCTTTGTTCCTCTCTATCCAGGATGTGCACATCTTCATCCCTGAACGAGTGACCTCTGACCTGCAGATGAGTCTGAGGTCGACACTCATCTCCAGACCAGCGGCCTCTCTTTCAGGAATGAAGTTCATATCCTTGAAGATCCTTTCTCTTTGTGAAGAAAACCCATCCATCATTAAACAGGGGCGGAGCCTCCATGTCCAACTGTCCCCCTCTTACAATGCTGCTATTGCTAGCATCACTCAGCCCTCTGCGAATAGCAATAACGATCCATCATTAGGTTGATGGTCCTCCATCATGAACAGCTGGTTCTGGATGTCAACAACAAACTGGTTGATCCACCATGAGAAGATGATATTTATAAGACTGAGTTTGTTGCAGCTCCTCAGACTGAAGAAGCCCTTTGGATAAAAGACAAAATGTTTCAACAACAAGAATCCATCCTGAGGACCTGACTCCACCTGGTTGGGCTTCTTCACCCTTGTCCTTCGTTCAGACTTTGTTTTAAATTGTTTAGGAAATAAAAATAATATAAATTGTTGTTATGAGAAGTTCTCTTCGAGAGTGAAAGTAAAGTTTGATTATTGTTGCCCGCAGACTAAAAAACCTCCCAAGTGTCAACCTTCTGAGTCCAACTCCAACTGCAAGATGGTGAGTCCAAACCCCGCGTTCAGCGCTGAGATGAGTTCAGGTGGTTGTGGCCACAAATACCTGACGTTTGTGTCTTCAACAGAAGGATCTGAGCGAGGAGGACGTGCACCTGCTGGCCAAGATCCTTTCAGTCGGACTGGTGGACGCAGATCCCAACTACCTCCACCACCTCAAAGGCTACAGAGATCTACGAGGAGCCTGATCCCATCCGAAGAAAGAGAAGCTCAACCAGTGACTGATGGTCCCAAATTAAAGACGTTCCTGTGGATGTTTAAAGACCGTGCCGAGATCGGGTCGATCTCCTCCAGAAGTTCCACAGTCGGAGGAACGACAAACTCTTTGTTCAGGTCCACGACTCTTTGCCGGCTAAACTGGATCCTGACTGCGTCGTTCCTGTTTGCAATGGGAGAGTTTAGTTTGTTGACGACAGACGTTCAGATATGGAACACACAGCTGAGCTGACGTGTGCGTTCGAGGCTTTATCTTTATTTTCACGTTGGTGACACGTGACCAACATGTTTTGAAACATTAAACACCTGTTGCTCAGATACTTAATGAGTTTACGGACTTCGTGTTGGAGGCGTGGGTCCACAAGACTCTGGGTACGTTTCAAAAACGAGCTCCTACTTTTTGTTCACGCGTAAACGGAGACATTTAAAACTATATTTTAAAAGAGGAAATTAATTTAACAGAACCCAGTTGTTGGAGCTTGTTTGTGGACTGGAACGGTGCTGGTTTACTGAGATCCACTTCAACAACATTTATAAATTCTTCCGTACGTTTTTCAGCATCTTTCTCGTTCCAAAGTTTTTGTGCTATTTCAACAAATCTGTTTTCTTCTGCTCATTTTTAGCTTGTTCTACCGTTTCAGCTATCTTCTTAGCATTTTTAACTAATTTCAGCTGTTTTCAGATAAATTAATTTTTTGTGGTAATTTCTGTTAATTTTAGCCAAACTGATTTATTTATGCTAATTTCAGCTTGTTATGTTCCCTTCAGATTTTTTGTGCTTGTTGCAGCATTTTATGCTATTTCAGCTACTTTTATGCTAATTTAGCTAATTAATTTGAATGCAAATTTGAGCGTTTTCAGCTAATTCCATATGTATTTAGCTCATTTCAGCTCCACTTCCTTCTGGTAGTTTCAGCTTCTTTCTGCTGTTTCAGCTACTTTTCAGCTATTTTCAGTTTGTTTTAGCTAATTTCCTAATTTTTGTGCTAATTTCTGCTTATTTAAACCCAATTCAGCAAATATGTTTCTTTCTGGGGTTTTTTCTGCTAATTTAGGCTCGTTCTTCCATTTCAGCATTTGTTTTTAGCTAATTTCAGCTGTTTTTCCAGCAAGTTCTTCAGCAACGAGTGTTCACACTGCATTTTTGCAATTTCTCTAGTTTTTTCTTGTCATCATAACCTTTTGCTCCAAGGCTAAACTCATTTTAGGATTAAAGTCAGAGGTTGAGATTAGGGGCTGTGACTCTTGGAGTCAAAATTGTGAGAAAATTAGCAAATTTTCAGTTGGAGTCTTGCTGAGGTGACTGCAACCATCGAGCTGTGCAATCTGAGCAGACAATTTATTTAAATCACGACCAACTGCAAACAAAAATACTAGTTTGTTTAACGGTACTCTTGTCCACGCACATTATTTTGTCATCGCCCATCCTTGCCCACCAGCCCCACGTGGACTCGGTTTTAAATCAACATCCGGGTGTTTTTTTAGACCTCTGATGTTTTCTTAAAGCCCCATGCAGACGTCAAGGAGCAGCTCCAGAGGTCCTCAACTGGGTTGAAGGCATCGGCAACAAACCTGGGAATATTTTGAGATAGAATTTGCCACATAAGCTTTTTGTAATTCAGACAAAACTCAAGGGATAAAACTGCAAACCTCTATAAGTCATGAGGAAAAAAACAGAAACTCAAAGATTTTGAGACATTTGCAAAATGGAAATTTTTATACGAGGTGTGGAAGGAACGTTCAGAGTCGTACAGACGGGGACTAAACGTCTCAGGACGTTGTTGATGATCAGTCCTTTGCTTTGTTCTTTCCTGGAATAGAGACAAAAACCACAGAAATGTAAACAATAGAAATGCACAGAATGAAAATGAGAAAAACGCGCGGTGACTTTGCCTTACTCCAGACACGACTGTCGAGCTCCTCCCCGAGCAGGTAGAGTAAGGTCACCACCGACATGTTGAACAAGAAGAAGCCCATCAGACCAGCGGCGCTGAAATACCCCAGGAGGGGGTACACCCAGATTCCTACTGACAAATACACCCAGATTATCCTGAAAAAACACGTTCAGAAGACTCAGAGACAAGGCCACGAGATGAACCTGTACCATCTTGTCTCAAAGAAAAACGTGCCGGCATCACAAGTTGCCCTGTTTACATGAAACAGCAAATGAGCATCTGAGAATAAAATCTACAAAGTCCTGTGTGTTTGTGATTTTTACTGTCAAACATGGAAGGAGGCGAACGAGTTTACCCCCGAGCTGTTTGCACTTTATTAACATTTTGACTCAACATTCTGAAGTTGGGTTCTGTAAAAAACATATAATAATTAATATTTTACCTCTTGTAAAAACTCTTTGAACGCCCTCAGTTTGGAAAAACTGTTTATTCTGGAAGCACATGCACAAGCTAACGGCTAACGGCTAATCTGAATGCAGCTATAAGCTAAAAGTGCTAACATCTTAAAATAACTTCTCTAAGGTGATTTATGGAAATGCTTCTTTTGATTCCTTTACACCACAATCAGTTGGACATTATTGTTACTGACATTATATTTACACATAATTCAGATCAGTTCAAATCACGGCTAGCTAGCTTTAGCACTTCTGTTGCAGCATGGGGGCACTTTTTGCAGGGAGTTCATAACATTTCTGCAGAAATAACCATGCAATAAAAAACTGGCTGCAGTGTAAAGATTCAGAAGGAACAAACAACTTTTACATAAACTGACATATAATCTGTGGCTTTAAGATGATGTGGTTTGGAAGTGGGCTGCGTGGAATCATCACCATCAGCCTCTCTGAGACTTCAGTCTTACTTTATTTAAATATTAGCACCATCTGTTTTTCTTTATAGTTATTTTGGTAGAAATTATATAAAAAGACTGTCAGAAATGACCCCCGGCTCTGCGCATGTATTACTGTGTAATACTAAACTGACTGTAAAGATTTATAAAGTTGCATTCCCACAAATTGCTATGAAACTTTATTGATCTCATTTGGTTTTAGCTGCGTTTGGACTGTCAACAATTTAACTCTGAGGCCATAATTTGCAAACTATTTAAGTTGTTTCAGCCTTGTGTTCACACGAAAATGGTTTGAGGAGCCTTAAAAAACATAAGAGTATAACGTGCAGCGTCATTCTGTCAGGATCTGTATCTTTTGGTGGTTTCGGTACTTTGTGTTTTTGGTTTTAGTTCTCTTTGTTTATTCCTTTAGACGTTAACTTTTCGTATTTTTCCAAGGTGTTAAGATGTTTTTAGTGTTTCGTCACGTTTAGTACTTTTCCACAGTCTGCTCCTCCTGCTCCTCCCACTCGCACCTGTTTATCATTAGGCCCGAGCAGCAAAGCGCTGCGAAGGCCTATTGTAATTGTGCTGTTTATTAGGCCCGAGCAGCAAAGCGCTGCGAAGGCCTATTGTAATTGTGTCGTTTCTTATTAGGCCCGAGCAGCAAAGCGCTGCGAAGGCCTATTGTAATTGTGTCGTTTATTA
>NC_056498.1:46368035-46381890 GCF_014905685.2 Nematolebias whitei
TTTAGACAATAACATCTGTATAAAGTCATTTAGACAACAACATCTGTATAAAGTCAACTTATGAATGCTTCAATGTTTAAAAAGATTTTTAAAAATGAGATGTTTGGAAGAAGAAACTTTTGAAGACAAAGTTGATCCGACCGCCTCAGTGAACTTTAACAAACGGCCTCACCTTGTCGATGTAAAAGTCGACCTCAGAAGCAGACTGGAACTCTCCGTCCAGCGCCGAGATGCCGCTGGTCCACACCAAGTTCTTCATCTTGTGCTTGAAGACCAGCAGCTGGATACGGAACTCCTGCTCCGTCAGGTCCAGGAACCCCGCCAGCTTGGCTACGGGCATGGTGGTGTACAGCTTCAGGAAGCTGGAGGGCAGAAGGAGGCGACGTCGCTCACAGGTCAACGGAAACATTGCAACACCTTCAAACATCTGGAGAACAGTTTGTTTACCTGCGAATGGTGGAGAGCTGAGCCTGCTGCTGCACCTCCTCAGCGAACACCTTCATCTGCTGCCGGAACGGTTCCCTGTGGTAGTCCGGGTGGACGTTGTCGTAGTTCGGCACCACGGGGGACAGGAACTTGGGACAGGCGAAGCTGAACAACTCCTCGAACACCTGCAGGTCTCTGTGGTTAGAGAAGGAGAAGCAGGTGAGGAGCTGCAGCCGACACACAAACAGTCCAAGTAACAATAAAAGAACGTGTTGGGTCTTCAACCGAGTTTCAATTGTTACGTTTCAGTAAGAAACTAAAGGAAGTTTGTCCTGAAATCAACTGAAAAACAAACAAAAACAGCTAAAAAGCACAATTTCTGTTGGTAATCTTAAATAAATGTTCTTCCAAGAGTCCTGGAGGAACTGTAAAGTCCTCCTTAAATGCTGTATTTGAAATATTGATGTTTACAACCAAATTTCAGGAACTAATGATAAAAATGTTTTAATCACTTTTAATACATTTATAATCCAGGTCATTAAACCTGTAAATGCTTTTGAGTGAAGGAGAAATTAAAGTTTTTCATTTGATTCTTTCCAACGTTGTATTTTATCTCCAAAGTGTCTGAAACTTTTTACAACCAGATCTTTTCCTTCCGGTAAAACAAGTCAAGTCTTTAGAGTCGAAACCATTCACGTCCACACCAGCACACTGGTTACATCAGGGGATTGTGTCTTCTTCCTGCTGCTCCCTCGTCACGTGTCTCCACAGTGAGTCCTCCTCCACCTCACTCTGTCCTCACTCTGTCCTCACTCTGTCTTCACTCCAACTAACTCCATGTCCTCTCTAACTGCATCCATGTATCTCCTCTTTGTCTTTTTCCTGGCAGCTGCATTTCTAACATCCTTCTACCAGTATACCCACTGTCCCTCCTCTGGACATGTCCAAACCACTGTCCCTTCTCTGGACGTGTCCTCTCTAACCCAGTTGTCCAACCTGTGCTGTACCTCTGATGATCTCATCCCTGATCTTCTCCATCCTTGTCTCTCCTAAGGAGAACCTCAACATCTTCATTTCTGACACTTCCAGTTCTGTCTCCTGTCTTTTTGTCCATGTCTCTGTCTCCAGACCAGACAACACAGCTGCTCTCACCACTGTCCTGTTGCTCCAAGAGAAAAAGCGGAGTCGAGCTGCGTTTGTTAAATCTGAGGAGCTCCAGATGTTTTTGTTCTTCAGAAGCTCTCTGCGGGGCTTCCAGATGTTGGAGGAGCTGAAATGCTGTTGAAAAGGCTCAACTAGTGAAATGGATGCAGACGGTAAAGCGCACACTCGTGGTCATGTTGCTCAGAGGACAACTCTGGCTCGATGAGAGGACTCAGCGTCTCACCCTTTCTGCATGCGGAGCATCTTGTCTCCGTACTTCTCCCTCAGCTGGGTGTGGATGCTTTCATCGATGCGCATCGGGTACATGGTGAGCGCGATGGCCAGAAGGCCGTGCATCTGCTCGTTCTGTTTGTTGATCTACAAACGTTTCAAACAGGAAGTCGTCAGAACAGAAGTCGTACAGAAAGAAAGCGGCGCAGCAGTTTTCCTCCTCACCATCTCATATTTATACGTCGACCTCTGGAACATGTTTCTGGTCCTCTGGATGTACAGCAGGATGTTGGCGAACACTCGAATGGCGTCCTGGTAGCGGCGCATCATCAGGTAGGCGAAGCCCACGTAGTAGTAGGTGGTGATCTGGCACTCGGGAACTCGTGAGTACATGCTCTGCACGACAGGAGATAAACCACGAGGTCAACACGCCAACAGGATCCGTGAAGGACCAGGGCTGACGGCACAGATGATGACATCATAACTTTAACATCGACAAACCATTTTATGAATAATCTATTAACGGTTTCATCTGAAATGACAGTTTATCCGTCGAGTCCCTCTCTCTTTGGGTCATGTTGGAATTACCGTCATTTCCGGACTATAAGCCGCTGCTTGTTCACAGATAAGACAGAACTTTATTGATCCGCAGGAAATTGTTGTGCCAGAGTTTCAGTACAAAGGAACAAACACAAGGGATCACACAAGATATAAAAATATCAACAAAGTTCTAAACCGGTGCAGACAGAAACATTAAAGAGTTTATTGTGATGCAGGATTAATTTACTGTTTGATGTCATTTGAAAGTTTGATGCCACAGGGAGGAAGGACTTCCTGTGTCGTTCTGTGGAGCACCTCGGTGGTCTCAGACTACGTCTGAATGTGCTGCGGTTAGAGTCCAGGGTGTCGTGTGTGTGTGTGTGTGTGTGTGGGGGGGGGGTGTTGTTCAGGACCTGGAGCAGTTTCCTCAGCATCTTAAACAACGCTGACGCTAATTTATGTTTTTTTTTTTGTTTTTTTTACGGGCTAACGAGCTTCATGCAGCCAAAACATTGAGCCCCGTCACACCCGGGATCTCTCAGAGCTGCTCAATACACGTCTCTCTTGGGGGGCGGACCCTCGTGACTCAATGAGACCACCTGTATAAATAAATAAATAATCTGACCAATGAAATTAACCAACAGGTCACAGTGGACCGGGAGGGAAACAAAGTTTTTGTTCCGGAGTCAAAACCAAGCCAGTGGATCCTGCCAGTGGATCCTGCCAGAGGATCCTGACAGAGGATCCTGACAGTGGAGCAGAGTAAAAAAAAAATCCTCCACCAACGGGTTTCCAAAGGCTGCTGTGATGCAGAGGACACTGTCCTCCATCCTCCTCCTCCCTGTGTGCAGGAGGAAGATGAAGATAGCGATCAATGACTTCCTGGTAGGCTACTTTTTTAAATATATTTTTTCAAACCAGCCGTGTTACCAGCACTGTTCATGAAAAATTATTTACTGTACGTATTTGTATGTTACCGGTAAGTAGGACTGGGCGATATGGACCAAAATTCTTATCGCAATATTTTTTTACAAAAAAACGAGATATACGATCCCGTCAGATGAACAAGACGGCTAAAGCGTTAGCCGTCTTGTTAGCCACTAAGGACCGTATCTTTAGCGATATGATAAACTGTTGATTTATCAATGTTGCACTTCCTCTCTCTGTTCCTCTAAAGGGCAGAGCACGGCTAAATGAGCTCTGAACCGTGGTTCACGTCAAGGAAGGAGTCAGGTCTGTCGGAGCTGCAGCTTCACACACTCTGCTGCTGCGTTTACTTCTGCTAAACGTCTCCTCTCATCCTGTCCGCCCACCTCCTGGAGAAGCAGGAAGGGGAGGGGGAGCGCGGCTGTGTGTGTGTGTTCGAGGAGGTAGAAGGAGGGGGGGCCTCCTGGTAGAAAGAAGATGGCAGAATTTCAAAGTATAAAACTATATAATAATAATAATAATGTCATCACTGTATGTTTCCATGCAATGGCAAAATTAGTCTCTGCATTTAACCCATCCACCACCAGGTGGTGCCCAGGGGGCATTTTGGGGATGAGGTGTGCTGCCCAGAGACACCACGAGGTATGCAGTGACCGGGGATCGAACCTGGGACTTTCAGGTCCCGAGCCGGCTGCCTCTACACCATATCGTTGTATATCAAGATAGTCTCAACTTATATCGCAAAAAAAATTATCTCGATATTTTAAAAATATAGAGATATCGCCCAGCCCTACCGGTAAGTATTTAATTAAAAGGTTAAAAAAATATTTCTGTATAAATGTCTCATGTTACAACATGAACACCTGCAGCTTAGAGACAAGTGTGACCTGTACATGTACAAAATGGTTTTTCCTTTTTAAATTTAGTGGGTGTGGCTTATATTCAGGTGCGCTCAACAGTCCGGAAATTACGGTATAATTTTAGATTAAGCAGAGTCCGTGTCAAACGAGTCACGATATAAAGTTTTAAAAACTGAATGCGCCTCAAGTCTGGGAGTTCTTGAAGCTAACCTGAAGAGGAACAACAGAAAGTCAACGTTTGCCAACCACATCTGAATGAGACCATGAGTGATGGAGACTGGGAACCAGAACAAGGTTTGCTGGGAGCTGCTGTGCTCTGTGATGTCAGACAGGTCGTCTGCTACGTTTCTCAGTGAATAAATGTTTGAATGTTTAGTTCATGCTGTGCCGGTGTTGCAACAAGTTTCGCTCCCGAGTCCAGATCCGTTTCCCCCCCGACCTTTCCGCTCCGGGGTTTTAAATTCAAACGCTGAAAGGAAAGACCAGGACAGGAGTGGGAACGGATCCGAACACGACACCTGCGCGTTTCATGCGTGCAGCTAAAATAACATGAAATCAGACGTTCAAATATATTTAATAAATAATATAAGATATGCACAAGTGAAAACATTTTGTTCCCGTCTTCACCGTTTTGTTTTTAATAGTTTTTGTTTTGCTCATTCTGAAGACAAATCTCTTGAGACTGGATTACAACAAAAGGAGAATTTCAGTTTTTAACAAAACGATGAAAATTCAGACTGTTCATATTTAAATATAGAAATAAGAGCAGTTCGTTTGTCGCGGTGAAGTTTGGACCTTTCAGTTTATATTTCATGCTTTAACCTGAAAGTCTTTTGTTTACATTTTATTTTGCCGTTGATGCCAACGTTAACTGTAAAGAATAAAATGAACTAAAACAAACCAGTGAGAGCTGTGGCCCTCAGTCCTGGGGGGCCCTGATCCTGTTTTAGTTCTTCCCCTGCTCTTGAGCGGGTCTTCAGCTCTACGGAGGCCTGTTAATCACCCGTTCGTTGAAATCAGGTGTGCTGAAGCGGAGAAACACCTAAATCATGCAGGATCGGGTCCTGGAGGACAAGGACTGGGGACCGCCGTGACAGATTCATGAAAATGAAAACAGTGGTGGTCCTGGTTGAGATCGTACCTTCTTGTTGAGCTCGATGTTCTCCAGGACTTTGATGGCCTGGTAATAATCACCGAGCAGAGAGTGAAGCCTCAGGAGTCCCACCAAGCTGAAGTAACCCAACATCTTGTACAAGGAGTGGCGGCCATATTCTCCAGCCACACTTTCTGGGTCTCCTGGATCCAACAAAAAGACAGCACGTCAGAAGGTTTGCAGTTTGTCCAGACTTCGTTTAGAGATGGCCTTTCATGACAAACGGCCTAGAAAATACAGAAAAGTCTAAAACGTTTCAGTTTTGTTTGTCAACTCGTCGTTTACCTCCACTGGTGTAGACCTCGAGCTGACGGTTGATGTTGCTCTTGTCCACGAGGGAGTGGAGAACGTTGAGGACACTGTGGACGTTCCAGATCTTCGGGTTGTTCCTCAGGAACTCGATTTCCTCCTCAGACTTTTTGGCCGTCTTGCAGCGGTACTGACTGAAGGACTGGAACTGCAGGAGAAAGAGCAGTTTTCACATTTCAGTCGGGCCTACGCTTCTTCCAGGAGCGAGAGGAGACAGATTAAATATGAGGAATCTGAACAAGGCGTGGATCTATACCACACACCTGAGGCCCAACAGAACAGGTAGATGGCCTTCTGTTAACCACTTGTGGCAGTTTTTAATACGGCAAACCAATACTCTTTAAAAAGCATGTTATAAAAAGCACCTGATAGATGAACTCATCAATAATATCCCAGAGCCACTGGTTTGGCAGTTCCAAGGGGGCTGGGCCATCAGCATCTGTTTACAGACACACATTCCCATCAAACAAACGTATCAACAGGAAATATATACTAGAGGTAAAGGATAAGAGAAACAAAACTTACTGAGGATGTAATTGAAGAGGTTGCAGTAATTGTAATACGACTCAAATCTTTGTTCTAAAGTGGGTCCTCCCTGATAAACACACAAAATTATATTTACAATTCCAGACACTTCCTACGTTTCAACAGTTACCGTAATTTCAGGACTATAAGCCGCTACTTTTTCCACACGCTTTGAATCCCGCGGGTTATACAATGATACGGCTAACATATGGTTTGTTTGTTTTTTGACGGGCTAAAGAACTCAGGTCATACATCAGCCAAAAAATGGTTTGTGAACATGGGAAAAAATCCAAAAATAAGTCGCTTCGGCCTATAAGTCTCAGCGCATGTAAATTATGAAAAAAAAAAACTGAGACATAAAGGCCGAAAAATACGGTACCTGCATTTCACCAGGGCGGCGCAGCTGGTTTGACCGTAGCTCCAAGCAGCGAGCAAAATGAAGGTGGGGGGACTATGGCAGGCCGATTGTGTCATTAATAGATGGTGAAGATTCTCAGTCATCCAGGACATGGTAAATTCAAAAAAGTTCAAGACAAAATAATAAAGTCCAGTTGTTTTTGTTTTGAACTTTTTTGAATTTGTCATTATAGCCACATTTACCCATTACATGATACAACCAAGTAGGTGTCTCTGCAGACAAATTCAGAAGGCGTATCTGGAAGGCCACATCTGATTGGACTATAGGAAAATGGGCGTGTCTGGTTGGCCACATCTGATTGGACTATAGGAAAATGGGCGTGTCTGGTGGGCCACATCTGATTGGACTATAGGAAAATGGGCGTGTCTGGTGTGCCACAGATATATTATGTCTATGGTGTTAACTGGTTCAACATTAGCGGCGTCTCCATAACTTTTCTTTCTGCCTCTTTTAACACAGAACTTCCGGTTACATTTCAAAATAAGAGCAACATAAATGGGTAGTGGGGAGAACTAAATGTTTTTTTTAATACCTAGCCATTACATTAAAAAAATAAAATCAATTTTGGTTGTTGAAAAATGTGACAATAGTTACAATCAATTCATAAAGAAAGAAAAATAAAGTAACCAAAATAATAATGATCCTTAAACTTCTTGTTCAACTTTTAAATCAGTCGCTGCAGATGAGTGATTGTCAGTTTCTGTCAGGTTTCTGCACCTGGAGCAGGTATTCTGTTTACTGCTTAACTTCCTCAGCTGTCTCTCATTTTAAAGGTCACTCCATGTTTCAGCTCCTTTCATAGATCAGATCTTATAGAAGAACTGCTAACGAGCTAATTTTGTTTGTAGTGTTTATTTTGAGCCGTTATCTCGTCACAGGACTCATGATCTTTAATTGAGACCAGACTTTTTGACAAATAGGAGCAGGTTTCTCTTCAGATGCTTCATATACAATACTTCATATACAAGGAGAGGATGCCGGGCGGGGGTTATGGTGAGGCTACGAGCTAACGCTAAAGCCGGTAAACTCCCCATGCCGTCTCTCTTTCTGTCGAATGTCCGCTCGTTGGACAACAAGGTGGATTTACTTCGTCTGAGAGCGGGCGCCTCAGAAGAGATGAAGAAGTGTGCAGTGCTTTGCCTCACAGAAACGTGGATTACAAGTGAAACGCCGGACTCAGTCTTCCAGCTGGATGACAGACTTTTTTTTTCGAGCGGACCGCTGCAGCGAGCTAACGGGGAAATCACGGGGGGGCGGAGTGTGCATTTACGTGAGTAAAAGTTGGTCCACGAACTGTACTGTTGTAAATAGCTCATGCTCGAAGGCTTTGGAGCAAATAACAGTGAAATGTCGGCCACATTATCTACCTCGAGAGTTCACAGTGACTTTTATCACAGTTGTTTACATTCCTCCGGACGCTAATGCTAATGAATCACTACAGGAGCTACATGATATCATCAGCTCGCTGCAGAACAAACACCCCGAGGCTCTTTACATTGTAGCCGGAGACTTTAACCACGTGAATCTAAAGGACTGTCTCCCAAGCTTTAATCAGCATGTGACGATTCCGACACGTGGAGACCGCACGCTGGACCGTGTTTACACGAACGTAAAAGATGCATACAAAGCCGAACCCCGCCCCCACCTAGGACTGTCAGACCACATCTCAATCTTCCTGGCTCCTGCTTACATGCCCCCGCTGAGACGCTCCAGACCGGTTCAAAAGAAAGTTAAATGTTGGATCCAGGACAGTGGCCCCATACTGAGAGATTGTTTTGATCGAACAGACTGGCAGGTTTTCAGAGAAGCTGCTGAAAATGGAGGTTCGCTTGATCTTGACCAATACACATCCTCAGTACTGGGTTACATTAGTACATGTACTGACACAGTCTCCACTATCAGATATGTTAAAAGCTACCCAAACAGAAAACCTTGGCTGAATGCAGAGGTGCGTACCCTGCTGGAAGCCAGGAACACTGCCTTCAGGACTGGAAACTCAGAGGAGCTGAGTAGGACAAGAAAAGAGCTGGTTGCTGGTATTAAGAGGGCCAAGGCCACATATGCAAAGAGGATCGAGGGTCAATTCATCTCACAAGACCCTCGGAGCATGTGGAGGGGCATTAAGTGCATAACAGATTATAAAGGAAGGAGTGAACAATGTCCCAAAGACCCATCTCTGCCTGATGCCCTCAACAAGTTCTATGCACGCTTTGAAGACCCGAACAGACCACCCAGCACCAGACTCACCTCACCACCGGATGAAGAGCATCTCAGCGTGACCTCAGCAGAAGTAAGGAGTACCTTCAGGAGGATTAATCCGCACAAAGCAACTGGCCCAGACAACATCCCCCGGAAAAGTGTTGAAGGAATGTGCTGATCAGCTCTGTGAGGTGCTGGCAGACATCTTTAACACCTCACTTACCCTGGAGACAGTTCCCACCTGCCTGAAGACTGCCACCATCATCCCAGTCCCAAAAAGCTCTACAGTGACTGGTCTGAATGACTATCGGCCAGTGGCCCTCACCCCGATAGTCGCTAAATGCTTCGAAAAACTGGTCATAACTCACATCAAAACAACCATCAACATCAACGAGGACCCTCATCAGTACGCATACCGTGAGAACCGATCAACAGAGGATGCAATCTCCTCTGTGGTCCACACTGCACTCAACCACCTGGAGCAGAAAAACTCTTACGTCCGTATGCTCTTTGTGGACTTCACATCCGCCTTCAACACCATGATCCCCCAAACCCTGATGGACAAACTATCCACACTAGGACTAAGCCCCTCCATCTGCAACTGGGTACTAGACTTTTTAACAAACAGACCACAGTTAGTGAGGATCCACAACCTCTCCTCCTCCACCATAACCCTCAGCACTGGCTCTCCTCAGGGATGTGTGTTGAGCCCCCTCCTGTTTACTCTGCTCACATATGATTGTGCAGCTACCCATCCAGGCTGTCACATTGTAAAGTTTGCAGATGATACAGCGGTGGTGGGATGCATCACAAACAATGATGAGTCCAGCTACAGGCAAGAGGTGGAACACCTGGAGAGCTGGTGCAGAAAGAATAACCTTCACATCAATGTGAAGAAGACAAAGGAGATGATTGTGGACTTCAGAAGGAACAAAAACACCTACACCCCCCTGAACATAAGAGGATCTGCGGTGGAAGTGGTCTCCAGCTACAAGTACTTGGGTGTACACATGAATGACAACCTCAGCTGGAGCAACAACACCACCAGCCTGATCAAGAAAGCTCATCAGAGACTCTACTTCCTCAGACGGCTGAGACGAGCTGGTCTGGGAAGCTCAGTCCTCACCTCCTTCTACAGGTGTGCAGTGGAGAGCATCCTGTGCTCCAGCATCAACGTGTGGCATGGAGGCTGCACAGCTGCAGAAAGAAAAGCTTTGCAGAGAGTGGTGAAGGCTGCACAGAAATCTGTTGGAGTCAGTCTCCCCACCATCACAGACATCTACACCTCCAGATGCAGGAAGAGGGCCACCTGCATCATGAAGGACCCCACCCACCCAGCACACACACTTTTTGCCCCACTCCCCTCAGGAAGGAGGTTAAGGAGCATTAAGTGTAGAACCACTAGACTGAGGAACAGCTTCTACCCTGAGGCTGTTAGACTCATGAATCTCTAACTAGAATAATCACTGTGAAAAACCATATCATGTTGCTGCTGATCTGTTTCATGTTGCTGCTGATCTGTTTCAATGTTGATGTGTTCATGCGTGCACATCTGCTCACAGACTCATGTTCATGTTTGTGGTGATGTTCAATGTTTTATGTTATGAGTGCTTAGTGTATATTTAGTTGATGTTTCTCTTAGTTCATATCTTAGATGTTATTACTGTTTTTCTTATACATTTTATTGTTGGATGTAACTGGGACCCTGTGTACATAATTTCGCTCCACCACATGTACCACATGAGGTGCGAATGACAATAAAGAAACTCTGACTCTGACTCTGATATTTCATTGTACCCAGACCACAGACAACCTGTTTCAGGTACAGCTACAACCAAGAACAAGAGAATCTTCTTGTGTTTGACAGCAGATATAACGCTGGTTCTTAGAAGCCTTCAGTTTTAAAAAAGAGCTGACGTAACTAAAGAGCAGCAGATACAGCCAATCAGTGTTTGTCCTCCAGAAACGCCCACTTCTGGTCTGCAGAGAACCCTTTCTCATAGAACAGCTATTACTACTCTCCTGCCATCAAGTGGCTGAAAATGGGACTGCTCTTATTTTTTTTCAGTCAATGAATGAAAACGGTCATATATCTGTCAAAAATTGGTTTATAAATATGGAAAAAAATTAATAAATATGTCGTTTCAGCCTATAAGTCGCAGGGCATGTAAATTATGTAAAAAACTGTGACATAAAGGCCGGTATACCTCATCTTACAACGTGGACACCTGCGGCTTATAAACAAGCGCAGCCTATATAGGTTCAAAATTATTATTTTTAAATTTAGTGGACATGGCTTATATTCAGGTGCGTTCGACAGTCCGGAAATTACGGTACTTATCAAGTGAGAAGGTGATGAAAACATTTATGTAGTGGAGTTACTCACGCTGACTTTAGCGTAGATGTGTCTGTAATAAAGTTCCTTATAGAGGATGAGAAACACAGCATCTGTGTAACGAATTAAAACAATTCTAATGAGATAAACATCTCCAACAACATGTTTTTTGTTCCTAGACTTTACCATCAGTAACAACCAGATACAAATGTAAGTTATAAGAAACATTTCCCAACAAATATCATTTAAGCTAAACGCAAGAAGAAAACTTGTGAATCACTCTCACCTGTTCCAATAAGCGATGCGATGGCTTCAGCCTCAGGCCAGGGGGACGTCTTGAAGAAACGTTCGGTTAATTTGTTCCAGCTGGTGCGGAACAAGATGGAATCAAAATTAATGCGACATACGTGCACAGCTCGTCTTTCCTTCTAAAAGAATGGAACGTCACAAAAAGGAGGTGAAGTTTACCAACAAACCTGTTCTCGTAAACGTCCTGGATCTCGTAGACCTTCTGCTCGATGCTCTCGCTGGAAACGCGGTTGGACTGCAGCTCGTAGACCTTCTGGTCAATCAGGTCAGAGACGGTTTTGTGAAAGTACTGCAGAAAGTTCTTGATCACCTCTGGAATGACGTGGTAGGTCTGCTGCTCGTACTGCCTCTCGAAGGCCAGGTCTGCTTTGGGGTCGCCTGCAAAAACAGATTTAACAGCCATCGATATTACCAGGGGAATTTATTTTACTGTCAATAATTGAAAACGCAGATAAAGATGAGTAAACTTACCGGTGTGCAAATCATAGTCAGTCGAGTAGGAGTAAGGATCGTACTGGGGAGAAAAATATAATTATAACATCAGGTACGTTACAACCAGTGCTGACTGGTGAAATCTTTGCTAACCCTGAATTTTTTTCATTTCTGATTAATTTTTCCAACCTAGCAGAGCCATTCCATAGAAATATATATTTTTATTGCACTTAACATGAACTCTCATTTATAACATTTGGTAAAAGTGACCAGATTTGTCAGATTATTTGCTTTAAATGGAATTATAACTAACCAAATATACCGAAGGTGGAAAGGAACATTTAAAACTACTTAATAAACCATTCATTTGTGTTTTCAAGTTTGCATATAACAAAAAAAAAATGTCCCATTTGAATGATTTGCATATTTCTTAACCAGCATTTGCAAATTGTTGAAATAATAAAATGTTCTGCAGTAGGAAGATTTATGCTAATATAAAACAGATTTTAAACAATTAAAAAGTTAATATGTTACTCATCAGAATCATGTTTTATAAATTGGAATCTGCCATTTTTTTTATTTATGGAAACTTAGGACGTTTTTACATAAGTTTTTAAATTTAAAACACTGTAGGTTTTTTTTTTTACCTAAACATATACAATTGACAACATTTGACAGCTGTAAAGCTCTTTAAACTGAAATTTAAAAATGCTTTGTTAACAAGCACTTTGGTAACAGCTGCTGTTTTAAATGTCTTTTATAAATAAAGTTGCTTAAAATAATTTAACTAAAACATTTGTTAGCGTAAAGAAATTTTGCCATCTGCCATCAAGCTGGTAGTGATAAATATGACTATCCTCTTAAAGATAAATTTCATTAGTCAATTTATAAACAGCATAATGAGAGTTTAGTCAATTTATAAACAGCATAATTAGAGTTTAGTCAATTTATAAACAGAATAATTAGTTTATCAGTTTCGTTCATCGGTTAGCTGCAACACGGCTAGCTTAAATGCTACTTCGCTAACAGCTTCTAAATCTGGTTTTGTTGTTATTTCAACGGCAGCTTCCGGCTTTATTAGAGAAAATATCCACTAACTTCTTCCTCTTCGTGGTACGACATGCTCCTAGGTGTTAGTCCAAGCCCGTCCGAGAGTGGAGTAAAAGGTAAAAGATGTACCCCGCAAGCTAACGCCGCTAAACCACGCAGACAGCGCTGAAAAGACCGGAGACCCGGATCCGGAAAAACTGTGACGTAACACGCAGCCTGTGCATTATGGGAAATGAAGTGTATGTTTTTGAGGTATGGCTCGCAAACAAATCTGTACTTAAAGCAGAAAGTTATTTTAATTTATTATAAGTAAATAAATACAATTATTCTGTATTGAACATGATTTCTAATAATTGAATGTATGAGCTTTATTTTTTGGGGGGAGGGGGGATTAAAAAGCATAAAAGTTGCAGTTTTTATTTTATCAACCCTATTGTTCATTATATTAAATAAACATTGTATTTTTAATCAGCACTTATTTACTTAAATTACCCTTTATTACAATTTATTTAACCCTTTCAAAACATGAATTCGTTCATTTGGAACGAACACTTGCTGGTTGGCGGACTCGCCGTTAGGTGGCGTCAGAGAGAAAGAGGATCCGAAACAGTTTCAGATCACAAGAACCGTGGGTTTAAATTATGAAGATGCTTCTTTGATTCTGTGAGTCCTAAAAAAAAAATCTAAGTTTGTTCGGTTTTTAGTGTTTCAGTTCTTCTTCTGTGGTCCTGTGTCATGCACGTGGTGCACCTTGTGTGTTTTAAGCTGAGAAACAGTCAAAATATAGATTTCTATACGTTAAAGTTTGACACTAAGCCTGAACATCAGCATGCTGTGGTTTGGAAGCAGCTGGATGAAACCGAACACCTGAGGTGTGCACTGTGCAGGTACACACCTCAGGTGCTCAGCCAGCAGCTGACGGACTCCTTCAAACCCACCTGTGGGCTCCAGCTCCCCCCCCCCCCCCCCCCCCCCCCCCCCCCCCCCCGCCCCCCCAC
>NC_056498.1:46381990-46382802 GCF_014905685.2 Nematolebias whitei
CCCCCCCCCCCCCCCCCCCCCCCCTGCAGAACTGCCTGCATCCGATAAGAGATCTTGTCCTCAAAATCAATTGTGGAGGAAAGGGGTGTGGAAAAAGAAGCAGCAGGAAAAAAAGATGGGAGGGAGGGGATGTCAGGGAGAGGGTCCAGAAACCAGCAGAGCTTCTGCTCAAACGGTTCGGCTGAAGAAACGGAGCAGAAACCTGCACGCTTCATCTTAAACACACGCTTTATTTTATTTTTATTTATTTTTGTATACAAGACAATTTGGATTTTTACCCATTATTCACTTATTCTTTTTTTTTTTAATTTTTTTTTTTTACCAGAACAGCTTTTTGTGCCAAGCTGCAGCCCGGTGAAGTTTGGTTTTTGGACCGTGCGTAATCTGGAGAGCTCGTTTCCACGCCGCGTCAGAGCCATGCGCGTGAGTCCGCTGCTGCTCCTCTGTCTGCTGTGCGCAGGACGCGCGCAGAAGTTCTCAGCTCTCACGGTACGAAGCACAGAAAAATGATCTGTTTTAAAAACACAAACTCTTCTGTCCGCGCGTCATGACGCACAGACGGGTCAAAGCTTTGTCCTGGTGGACATGAACCTTTGCGTCAGGGCAGGGGTCTGCAACCTGCGGCTCAGGGGCCACATGTGCCTCTGCAGCTTTGAGCAAGTAACGACTTCTGTCTAATTCTACAGCAATGTGTGAATAAAATGTGTTCCAGAAAGATGAGGAGCAAAGCAGCAGGAGTCTGTTGGGAACTCCATCAGTTCAGTTTCAGTCAAACACGGAGCTGTCTGTGAAATCCAACCGGAAAAAAAAAA
>NC_056498.1:46382902-46384833 GCF_014905685.2 Nematolebias whitei
AAAAAAAAAACATTTAGAGAGGGAAGCACTGCAAGTATCTGCGTGATTTGATTTAAAGTATGCGTGTCCTCAAATTAAAACATGTCAGACTGTGGGACGGTGGTCTGGTATTCCTGAGGCTGCAGGTTCGAGTCCAGGTCACATCAGGGCATCCTGGTAAAACATCCATAAATTATCTTTCCCCACTTCTTCCTTTTCGGGTCACAGGGGTCACTGGTGCCCATGTCCAGCAGTCACTGTGAGAGGCAGGGGACACCTGGACAGGTCTCAGCCCATCACAGGGACACACAGAGACAGACGAGACAAACAATTCACTCTCACTCACGTCAATTCAGAGTTACCATCAGTCCAACATGCGTGTTTCTGGTCTGTGGGAGGAAACTGGAGCACCCAGAGAAAACTCACACATGCACGAAGACTACACCCAGAAAGGCCCGGTCGGGATTCGATCCGGCGACCTGCTCGCTGAGAGGCTGCAGCTCTACCATCTGCACCACCGTGCCGCTCACATAAAACATTTACCAATTTTTTCTGTGAATTTGCTCGATGCTGTGAAGAAAAACATAAAAATAGACTCAGAATTTAAATTTAGTCGCAGGTGCTGATCTGTCATTGTCACTTTTTAATAAGAAATGTCTTTTTCTTGTTCCAACACTTAAAACACAAAGAAATGCCAACACTTTATAATGAATTCTGTACATTTGTCTTTATTCCAAGCCTTTCTTGAGGCTCTGGACAAACTTCATGTGGAAGATGAGCTCAGACAACCGTGCAGCTTGCTTCAGGTTCACAGAGCGACAGCATCCTGTCTCACTTTCAGGAGCTCCTCTGCAGGTTCAGGTGCGGAGCGTCTGTCAGGAGCTCCTCTTGATGCGACGCCTCCTCCTCAGCATCATTATTTGTGCTCTGTGTGAAGATCTTTCCGGTTGAACCGGACGGCGGGTGAGCGTGTTGAGGAACGTGAGAGGACCTGCAGCTCCTGAGCTGACGGGTCGCCCTGAAACGGCTGTAAATCTCCCGACAGTTGTTCTCTGCAGCTGCGAGCTTCCTCTGGTTCTGTCAAAGTTCTGCTCCAGTCTGTCGGTCAGGTCTGGGAGTTTAGTGTCAGCTTTCATTCTGTTTGATCATTTTCTGGAAGTTCTGTCCCCATCAAACTCCTCCTGCAGACTTGGGCCTCTTTTAGCCGTTTATTATCAAAATTCCAGCTCATTCAGGAGAAACTGTGACTTCTTTTGTACTTTTTACAATATTTTAACTTTTATTTGTTTAATCCCTTAAAGATTTACTCAGTTTCTTTAAAAATTATATTTTTTTCAAGGTTTTTGTCATCTCATGTTACTTTTAGCTTTTGTTCTGCTTCCTTTAGTAACTAACAGCTAAATTTCAGCTTCTGAAGCAGGTTTCAGCTCAGAACTCACACCTGAGGGACAGAACTTCTTTGTTTTATGAAAAAGTAGATATTTTGTTCATAGTTGAGATTATGCAGATGATATGGGAGATTCCCCTGAATAATCACAAGGAAAACTATTTTCCATCCATCCATCCATCCATTTTCTTTACCCGCTTCTTCCATTTTGGGTCACAGGGGTTGCTGGTGCCCATGTCCAGCAATCACTGTGCGAGGGGCGGGGGACACCCTGGACAGGTCTCCAGTCCATCACAGGGACACATAGAGACAAACGAGACAAACAACCATTCACTCTCTCACACCTAGGGACAATTTAGAGTTACCAATCAGCCTAACATGCATGTTTTTGGTCAGTGGGAGGATCTTTATGTCTATTTTGTTGTCTATCCATCTATATATATATATATATATATATGTAGGGATAGTCTGCCTACCTACTTTCATACCTACCTACATACAGGGACAGGCCAACAGGTGGACAGATGAATGAAAAGCTGGAAGGACGGAATGGCAGGTGGACAAA
>NC_056498.1:46384933-46388507 GCF_014905685.2 Nematolebias whitei
ATGGCGACCGGGAAGAGTAGCTCGAGTTCCCGCGGTCGCCATGAGGCCGCAGCGGCGCTTAGCTGCGAGGGCCTTCAACGCTGCTTGCAGCTTTAATTCTTATTGGTTTCATCTGAAGACACTTACCTGTCCGTAGTCTGGCATTGTGGTGTCCTTGCCTGGTGTCTCCTTGAGTTTTTGTATTTTTTATTTATGTCACATCAGTCTTTTTTATTTGAGCATTCGTCAGTCTGCTCAAAAAAACTGACAGAATTATAAAACGCCAACTTTCTGTTTTCATGTAGACGACCAAAACACAACATTTTGAAGAGAGTGATGTCATCACCCCTTCTCTAGCCTAACCTACGACCCGTCCTCTTTGATTTTTGTTGTTGTTGTTGTCTTGTTTACATTTTACACCCAGTGTACAAGCTTTATGCTCCACGCCTTGTTTCCTGTTTTTGGTGTATTTTTTGTGGCAGCACAACAGTGCCACCTACTGGCACAGTTATTACAGCGTTTCTGTGTGGATTAAGACAATTCTAAAAACGAGGCGATATTTAAAAAGATAGTTTTAAAAATGTATTAATTTTTGTGTGAGTAAGACCTATTTATGAGGTCATCAAAGAGTTATCTAGAACTGGTAAGATAATTACCTTCTTACAAAACTCTTCTTCAAAAATAGCCAAACGATCCCTTAAAAATATAAAACATCAGCCCCTTTTCAATTAAGAATATGAAATATTGTATTGTTTTAGTTTTATTTAAAATCAGTTGCTCTTGTAACTGCACATATTAGTTGGCGAAGCTCTTACCAAGACAAATAAGCCAAACCCACGACTCCCAACGCTGTGAGGGCAGGTTTCGTCTTTGGGTAGGTGTGCGGCTGCAGCAGCACTTCTCCAAGTAAAACAGGAACGACAAATGTGTGCTGAGAAGAAGAAGAAAGAGTTTAGCAGAAACACGTTAAGGAGGAGAGGATCAGGATCGTCTGAATTCTTTTCAAACTGTCTGAATAAGAAAAAATTGAAACCATAGCGTGGTTCATCCAAGGAGGGAAAAAGGTGTCGATGGTGGCCGGGTACACTAATTCTCTGTCGAAGGCGAAGATTGTCCAGAAAAGCAGAACTACAAACTGAACAGAAACAGAGAGCTGGTTTTAAAATAACATAATTAGGTGGTGTCAGTGGAATAATGGTTTTCTCACCATGCCGACAGGAAAAGCAAAGACAGAGAAGAGGAGGTCTTTCCATCTGTGCAGACTGCTCTTGGTCTCCTCTTGATGGAGGTCGCTCACCGCCGCCAGGCCGAAGAACGCCATTTGTAATAACTGAAATACGAGCAGCGAGCACGCAACTTTGAATTGAATGTGAACTTTCTGTATCCTGCACAGAACCAAAAATGATCCAAACTTTCACCTGAAGCTTTCAAGGAATGGGGCTGAACGTTCTAGAAGGTATTTTAGACCTTCAGTTTATTTTTGGCAAGAAAGAAGCTAAGCCTCTAAAAGCTACACCCTCAAGCTAGACTTAAACCTGCAGCTGTCCGCATGGACAAGACCGACATCTCCTAGAGAAAGGTTTGATGGTCGGACGAGACCAAAGAGCTGTTTGGTCACAATGACCAGAAGGAGGAGTCAAGGTGAGGCTTTCAGACCTGAGAACACTGTACCAACTGTCAGGCACGGTGGTGGTAGCATCATGCTGTGGCATAAATTATGAAGATATCAGTAGGTAGATGACTGAAACACATACATAGGTGCAGGCCTGTCACGATAAACAATAAATCAATTAATCGCATGATAAATGAAAATTATCAACCTCATTTTCATTTATCGGCTTTATCGTTTCTTCGCGTCTCTCTCTTGAAGACACTGGATGACAAAAGGCTCGACTCCAGTGCTCCACTCACGTTCTCTTTTCTTTAAAATCTGTTTTGTCCATAATCATGTTTTTGGATCGTTAAAAGCAGCTAAGCTGAGAAGCTAAGCTAACAGGCCGACCTCGGGGGAAAAAACCTCCGTCTTGTCCAAGCAACAAAATTCACGCTTGAAACTCGTGCCTTTGTGTAAAAAGTTGTTTTTCTCTGCAAAAAGAAGCTGAGAACTTGTTTACTGATTTTTTTTTTAATTAAAAGCTTTGTGTGAAAAATGCTTTGCTAGAGAGCTCAAACCACACTGAGCGTCCGCCATTTTGAGAACCGAAGAGAGACACCGTGTTGCCAGGTGAGAAATGGATTATCGTACTAGAGATATAAAATTATCATATTTTGAGGGAAATTATCGTACACCCGTCATAACCAGAATAACAAATCTATTGATGCAATATAGTAGTGATGGGTCCGCTTCCAGACCGGCTCTGCTTCTTCTTCTTTTCTTTTCCTCACTCATGGGGCGCAGCGGACGATTCAGCCAATCATGGACGTTGTTCTGAGGCAAACGCAAACACGTCACTCGTAGGTAACATTTAGAAAATCACGATTGGCTGGACCAATTGTGCATCTGTTTGCGGACGCAGATGCTTTCAGGGTTCTCAAAAAAATTCCAACACACAGTTGTGACAGGCTGATGACAACCACACATTCACAGAATGGTCAAATTATCGTATATTTGGCCTTTTCTGGGATTATTGATTGTACACAGGGCAAAATTGTCATACAAATGCAATAATTATTGTACACCTGGCAACACTGGAGAGACAGCCCATGACACGTCAAGGGGCCTCCCTCCCATTTTTCTTAAAGAGACGCTGCTCGCTCCCTCACTATCCATCCTTCGGTTCAAACAGTCTTATACTGCCATCCTGTGGTCAAAAAAGGTACTACATACAAAAATTAACCAACATTTCTTCTTAAATTTGACAATAATTACCAATTGTTGTCAAATTTCCAACAATATTATCGTTTATCGCAATAATTTCTGAGACAATTAATCGCCCAGCAACATTTGTTATCGTGACAGGTCTACATAGGTGGGTATTCCAATGATCCACATGCACCAGGCTTGGTTTCTGATTGGATAAGTCAGTGTAATGTTAAAGCATTAAGTCCTAAAGCCCCAACCTCAACCCGATTGAAATCTCATGGACCATTGTTGTGTATTCGGTTACTGTACCTGGACACTGGGTGGCGTTCCTTTGCCCAGTGGTAGAAGGAGGTAGTGAACTGAGACAAAGCTAATGTGAGCTCTGCTGTCTTACTGTATTTTCTGGCGTATAAGTCACAGTTTTTTGCAAAGATTTGTCAGTCGTGCAACTTATACACAGGCCGAAGTGACTTATGTATGTTTTTGTTTTCATATTCATAACGCAATTTTTGAGTGACACTTAAAATTTCTAAGAACTAAGCAAGTCCTCTCGTGCGCGTTCAATTCACTCAGCTGGTGCAGGCGGAGGAACACTGGAGAGCTAGTGGCTTTGTCCGCGATGGATGCATGGATGGTTGGATGTATGGTTGGATGTATGGTTGGATGGATAGATGGATGGTTGGATGGATAGATGGATGGATGGCTGGATGGATGATTGGATGGATAGATGGATGGATGGTTGGATGGATGGTTGGATGGATAGATGGATGGATAGATGGATGGTTGGATGGA
>NC_056498.1:46388607-46391238 GCF_014905685.2 Nematolebias whitei
ACCATGTGGTCCTGTTCCCTGTACCATGTGGTTCTGTTCCCTGTACCTTGTATCAGACAGTACAGTCTGATTTGGGTCCAACCTTCAGGGAACAGGAATGTAAAGTAGAGCAGTGGAAGTCGCTGAAGTTTTTCAAGATAAAGGATTTTAATTTTAGCTTGATGTGGGATTAAAGCTTCAGTTCTGGGCCTAGAGCTGGAGGAGAGTGGGTCGGGTCCATGAGTCCAGAGAAATCCGGTCTATAAAGGAAGATACAAGAGATTACTTGAGGAACTCAAAAATCACCAAGAGGAGGTCAAAGTTCACTGGACTGACCTCAACAGTCAGAACAGAGTGATGTCTGAGGTCAGGGCTGTTCAACTGACGGCCCCGGGGCCAAATCAGGCCCACGGGTGAGCTCAGTTCGGCCCAGCAGTGGGTTCATTTTGAAATAAAACTGGATTTTAAACCATTAAGTTCTGGACCAGGAGGAGATCATGTCTCCAGGTGAGACCACCTCCACCTCAGGAGGGAGAATGAGGCAACAGCTGCACCTTCTGGAAAATCTCATAACTGCTTCATCGCTCACATTCTCCACCTACAAAAACAAAAACGGAGAGAAAGAACAGATAAACCTTCGTGGACTGTGACAGAAATGTCTTTTTCTGGTGTTTCATGTGACAAGTCAGTAACTTCCTGTTCTGAGGAGACAGTCCTGAACTCATCAGAGTCTGGGTGTGTGCACCCTGGGGGGGTTTAGAGGAAATCTGGGTTAACAGATAAATGCAGCTTGGGCTGGTGCTAACTAGCTGAAGCTAACCTCTATTAGCATCAGCTAGTTAGCTAGATTAGTTCTACTATAGGAACCCAAACTCACTGTCTGGAGCAAATTATATTTGTTAATGGAGCCAGCCATGTTAAAACTTTTTTTTTACTTAGTACATCCTTAACCAGAAGTCCAGTTAGGGCCTAACTGGACTTCTGGTTAAGGATGTACTAAGTAAACCCTAACAACTTTAGGGTTGCCAAACTACCAGTGGTGTAGTCTACATTTTTGTACTGTGCTTCGAAACCATAGTACACCAGTTGGTACAATGTAATGGTCAGTTTCGGTTTAGGAGATTTCCAAATTCCTCTGATGCCGATATTTGAGTAAATGCACAACAAACTTTGTACAACAGTTGGCTTTGCATTGAAAACATGTTCTAGAATTTATAAAACAGCATCAAGTATTAAGTAGTAAGTACAGAAGTATTAATTATAAAATAATTTGCTGCGTACAGACAGATTGTTACAGAAGTGTTTAACTGCCGTTTAACATATCAGTGACATGTGTATGTCATGTATCATTGGCCACTTCTAAGTGGGTACACTGAAATTCTCAAGCTTTTCTACTGGGGATACTCCGTACGGCTGTGTACCATGTAGACGACACCACTGCAGAGTCCCCCAGTTCAACAGATTTAAAGCGTTTGACTGGTTTCCTGGCTGCCTTGCTGGTTCTTCTCCTGTGGAACATTGTGGAACAGATTAAGCTCTCCTGACCCAGCGCCTGCCACGGTGTTCGTTATGAAAGAACATCTCCTGCGTTTCATAAGAAACAGAGGGCCTCTTGTCTGAAAATGTCTTTGTAATGAGCTCGGGTTGGATCGCTCTAATCTTTAAAGCCTGGAGCGCCTCACATCTGAAGACCAGCTTCAGCCACATTTTAACTTTTGTTCCAGCTTTTTCTTTTATTTTTGTTCTTTAGGCTAACGTGAAAAATGACCACGGCCCTGAGGACGGTGTACCACATCGCAGGATTCAGCTGGTACGCGTTTGTTGTGAAATGTCTCGCAGCGAAGGATGGAGCCGAGCTGCCGAAGGGAATATTTGTTTATGGAGGACCGTGGAAGTATCTCACTTTTCTAAATTTGGTGAGTACATTAGCTGTGGTGGAACATCCAGTTCCAGATCCAGTTGGAATTAAACTTCTGCTCCTCATGAGCATAAAAGTCAAAATAATTTGAGTTTTAATGACTTATAAGTGTTCGTCCCAGGTGGAATGATTATACAACAAACAACTTCAATGATTTAGAAAAGTTTGTTTTTAATCCTCACGTATACTCATACACTCCCAGCTAATACTTAAATGTCTCCTAGTGTCACTTGGACCTCAGGCTTTTTGTCTCCATCAACAAGTTTATGGAAAATTATTCTGGCGACCGTTGTAACCGTTCTTCTTCTTGGCAGAACTGACAGAGTTCGTTGAGCGTGGTTGGTTTTCTGCGCATTGCGTCTTCACCTCATAGTTGTTGTGTGCACGTAATCACGAGGAACTAGAAAGTAGAAAGTTCTGTATTTTACAGCGTATAAGTCGCATCAGTCAAAAAAAGCATCATGAAGAGGAAAAAACATGTAGGTCACATTTATTATGCATTTATTTAATGGTCAAAACAGATTAATTTCACCTGGGCGACGTGGCACCATCCATCCAACCATACATCCAACCATCCATCTATCCATCCAACCATCCATCTATCCATACATCTATCCATCCAACCATCCATCTATCCATCCATCTATCCATCCAAACATACATCTATCCATCCAACCATCCATCTATCCATCCAACCATCCATCTATCTATCCATCCAACCATCCATCCAACCA
>NC_056498.1:46391338-46407475 GCF_014905685.2 Nematolebias whitei
CATCCATCCATGCATCCATCCATCCATGCATCCATCCATCCACCCACCCATCCATCCATCCATCCATGCATCCATCCATCCATCCACCCACCCACCTATGCATCCATCCATCCATCCATGCATCCACCCACCCATACATCCATCCATCATTTTGTTCTGGACTCAGGTCTCGAGGTCAGCATCTTGAGCAGGGAGGTCCAGACATCTCTCCACAGCCAGCTCTTCTGGGAGGACTCCGAGGTGTTCCCTGGCCAACCGAGGGACGTGGTCTCTCCAGCGCGTCCTGGGTCTTCCCACCGGCCTCCTCCCAGTCCGACATGCCTGAACCAGCTCAACTGTCTCCTCTGGATGTGGAGGAGCAGCAGTTCTACTTCGAGTCTCTCCTGATAACTGAACTTCTTCCCCCGTCTCTGAGGGAGAGTCCAGCTCTGCAGAGGAAACTTGTTTCAACCTCCTGGATCCAGGATCTGGTTCTTTCAGTCTCTACCAGAGTTCATGACCAGAGGTGAGGGAACGTAGACCGACCAGTAAACAGAGAGCTTTGTCTTACAGCTCAGCTCCCTCTTCACCACAACGGACCGGCACAAAGTTCACAATACTGCAGACGCTGCACCAACCCGTCTGTTAATCTCACGCTCCATTCTTCCTTCACTGAGAACAAAACCCAAACTCCTCCACTTGAGGCAGAACCTGAAGAGAACGATCAGACTGAGGACCGGCTGTTGCCAGAAACACAAACTTTACATCATGACCTTTTTTTAAAAAAAATTGGTATTTAGTTTAGTTTAAAACTGATTTTTCATATTTTTATTTCGTCTGCATAGTTTGTTTTAGCTGTTCATACATCAAAACGTTCGGCTCATTTGCACTTTTATACTCTTCAAAACATTTTTTTATTCATGAACACGTTTTACATCGTTCTGAAACCTGTAGTTGCTTTTTCTATTCTTATGACACTTTTAGCTACAATTCTTTTACTTAGCTTTTTGCTACCTTTAGCTATCATTATGCTTTTACCTACCCCTTTGCTACTTTAAGGTTTTAGACAGTTTAATTAATTTTAGCCTCTAGCTAGTTTATTTTAGCTAAGTTTGCTGCCTTTAGCTAGGCTTTTGTTACATTTAGCTACCACTTATTGAACGTTTAGCTAGCATTCTGCTTCTTTTAAATGTTTGTTTTCCCCAGACTAAAACAGTTTGTTCGAGGCTGAAATGTTTGTTTCTGAACGATCCTTCCGAGGCAGAAAATCCAGAATTATTAAAGAACCCAAAAAGAGTTTAAGGCATTTTATTTTTTAATTGACAAGAATCACTCGAGTCACAGAAAACTCTTTCAGCACAACTCGACGTGTGACCCAACACAACCGGAGACGGCTCGGACAAACTTCAAAACATCAAACACATTTTTACATTATTTATATATTTACGATGGACCCACGGGTGTCCAAACAACGGCCCGCGGGCCATTTGCGGCCCTTGGAGTGATTTTGTGGGCCCACAGCTCCAGCAGGCTTCGAGGTCGATGCAGACTTCCAGCAGATTCGTTGGTAATCCTTTTTATTTAATGTTTAGGTTTAACAGCAAAACTGATTAAAAACAATCTCAAAATGAGCAATATTAAACAAAATACATTTTTATGGCCCACGAGTCCTTTCACCTGGATAGTTCTGTCCCACAGATCGTTTGGACGCCCGTGCGCTCACTGGTCTTAACCTCGAACGTTTGGTCGTCTCATCTTTCTGTGCCACGTTCAAAGATTTTAAAAAGTTATTTTCTCAAAACAAGCGTTGGTCCATTCGTTTAACAAATTTATGCAGAAAAACAAGCATGGTTTTCTTTTTTTTTTTTTACAACAAACGATACAAAGTACGGTAAAGTACGATCGTACAGCCTCTCGTCACGTCACAGAACAGCCGAGCCTGAAGTCTCAGCGAAAACTCCTCGATCCCTCCGTTCAGTCCGAGCCCTCGGGTTTTTCAAACTGACCGTCGACTTGTGACGCAACCGTCAGATTATTTATTTTCAACTTGTGACGCAACCGTCAGATTATTTATTTCTGTGCATAAAAACCGTGTTTGACGAGAATACAGTGGAATCTGTGACGTAAAAGATATTTCAGCTGAAAACGTTTCATTTTTCAGTCGATCAAAGATCCGTTTATTCTCCAGACCCGTTCGCGTCCTCTTAAAGTAACAGATGGTTTTTGTAAACAGCAACGTGAAACTTTTAACACCTAAAACATAAAACGACTGTAAACCCTCTTCTCCTTCCTCATGCTCTCAAACTTCTCCAGCACTTTCTCGCGCTCCGGATTCGGTTTCGCCTGCTCTTTGTCGGACGTCCTACATCTTCCGTCTTTCTCTTTTTTGGCGTTCTCGTCCTCCTTTTCGTCGTCGGTGACGGCGGGCTCCCGGTTGGCGTCGTTCCTGCTCTGGCAGTTAGCGGAGATCTTCCCGAGGAGCAGCTTGGTGTCGTCCCGCAGGTTGCTGCTCGAGAGCACGTTTGCGGTCGACGAGTTGTAGCGGGACGGGCTCAGTTTGGGCTGCTTGGACGTTGCGTCTGTTGGGCCGGTGCTGCTATTTTGTTTTGTCTGCTCGTTCGTTTGGTCACTGCTAACGGAGTCTTGAGTACCAGAATCTTTGTCATTTTGGTCCTCTGAGTTTCTTTGTTCCATGTTCACTGACTGGAGTTCTGTTGGCTCCAATGGTTCGGGCTCTTTGCTTGTTTGGGACGTTTTGTCTGGTTCGCCTGGTTCACAGGTCATGTCAGCCTCTGATCTGGCGTCCAGCGCAGGCTCAGGCAAGCCGCTTACCATCGGTGCCGATCCCTTTAAGTTTAAATCCACAGCAGATACGTTGGTTTCAGTTTTTATCGTTTCAAGGGATCGCTCCGGTTCAGACGAGACCGTTTCAGCAGGGCCGGGTGCATCGAAGCCCGTCAGGCCGAGGTCATGTGACGGAGCCGCTTGTTTTACCGATCCCGTCTCTGAAGTCAGTCGATCAGA
Organism: Nematolebias whitei; assembly: GCF_014905685.2. Classification (NCBI taxonomy): domain Eukaryota; kingdom Metazoa; phylum Chordata; class Actinopteri; order Cyprinodontiformes; family Rivulidae; genus Nematolebias; species Nematolebias whitei. The sequence continues at coordinate 46,394,342 of NC_056498.1, forward strand.
TGGAGCCTCCAGTGAAGTCCTTCTGACATCAACTTCCTTGTTTACGTCAGGTCTGGAGAAGGAACTCTCCGGTTCAGACAGTAAACCTGACTCGGGTCCAAAGGTGGCGTCAGATTTTATATCCCCAGATGATCCAGGAGCCTCGCGCTCCTCTTTTCCTAGTTCTGCTCCTTCTGCTGAAGGTGCAGCAGCTGAAACCTCCTCACAGCTCGTGGGGGAGGGGAACAGGTTTGGCTTCGGACCAGTTCCTACATTTGAGGACTCATCTGCTGATGGGTTCTCGGTTGATACAAAATTTAAAGCAGTTTTGTTGTTCGGACGATCAGATTTTTGTAAACTGTCATCAGACGACTGCGGAACATGATCTAAACCAGTTTCAGTGTTCAGACCGTCCAGTTGTAGTGACGTTGGTTGGCAGGAACCAGATGTGGGAACATGATCTAAACCAGTTTCGACACCAGGTTTTGGTGGAGTTTCATTAGATATATGAGAGGACTCTTGCAGGGAGGATTCAACAGGTTCCTGTGCTTTGGTTTCATCAACTTTAGAAGGTTCTGGACAAACATCAGAGGTCTCTTCTGTCAGAGGAGAACTGTTCTGAGACCCAGAAATGATCAGAGCTTCATCAGACGTGTCTGATCCAGTGTTTTGTTCAGACGGGAGAAGAGAGACGGTTTTGGTTTGTGACTGGGAGGATTCAGGATGTTGGAGGTGAGCGTGCAGTCCAGGAGATGATGAAGAATCCACTGACCTGGACTCCTCTGAGGTAGACTCTGGAGTGACGTTTTCTGTTTCATCAGTACCAGGAGACGAAACGTGAACAGGGGCAGCAGCTATCTGAGAGTTCCCGGCTACAACAGGATCTGGCACACTTGGTTCTTCTGGTACCGTCTTCAGACGGGCTTCAGTTTGTGCAGGAACAGGGAGACTCCCCAATGACTGTTGGCCTGTTTCCTCTGAAGCTAAATGTTTGGTTTCTTGGTCTCCACAGGTTGGAGAGGCATGGTCCTTTTTGGTGGCTAAAGACAAAGAAACTGATTGAGATGCTTCTGAGGACACGGTGTCCCCTGAACCTTCTGAAACGGCAGCGTTCACTTCAGATGTCGAAGCGTTTGTGCTTTTTGAAGGTGCATCTGGAAGAAGCTCTTCCTTCAGTAAAAGTGATCTGGATCTAAGATCAACTTGTCGTTTCTCCTCTGCCTTGTTCCATTCCTTTTCAGCCAGAGCGGCCTTTCGTTTCGCGGCCAGCTCTTTAAAATACGTGAACCTCTTCTCGGTGTCGCTCATGTCAACAAGCAGCGGAGCTGGCGATGGTTTGGTTGGTTGCACCAGTTGATCGGTTTTGGGAAGCGCTGCTTCAGTCGACTTGGATCGAGCCAGAAATGGCGCGGCGCGTTTAACGAACGAACTCGACGTGGTTTCTTCTTCAAATGATTTGTTCTGGCACGGCATTCCTGAGAGATCTGACACCGACTGCCTGTCCGTGTTCTCTGAAGTCACTGACAGTTTGGTTTCTTGTTCACTGCAGGCATCTGAAGAGTCGGACTCCAGTGTTCTTGTGGACATGACCTCTGAACCCTCAACAACACGCCCTTTCTTTAATAAAGCCTCCGTTTCTGAAGCTACATTCAGAAGAGTTGTTGCCTCTGGTTTAATCTCTGCTTTAGCCTTTTCAGCTTTTGTAGCTTCATCAGCCTTTCGTGCTCCTGCCAACTCTTTAAAATACAAGAACCTCCTGTACGGGTTACTGGCGTCTACAGGTTTCGGAGCAGGAGGCGTTGGTTTGGTTGGTTCTACCAACAGGTCAGTCTTTGGTAGCTCAGCTTCCGATGACATGAACCGAGTCGATGATGAAGAAGAATCTTTATCTGAAGAAGCTGACTCCGTTTGTTCCAGCGAGGTTCTTTGATGCACATCTGTTTCTGCAGAAACCGGGAGACTCGCCCTCGACGGTTTGTCCAACTTTGTTTTCCCTGAATCCAAAGGTTTGTTTTCTTGTCCAGTACATGCATCTGAGGTACTGGGATCACTGTTGACCACAGAGTTCTTCCTGCTGGTATTGTTACCACTGTGGAAAGACAAAGACGCTGACTCAGATGTTTCTGTGGAAACGACGTTCCCTGAACTCTCTACAACAGGCGTGTCCTTCAACAAACCTTCAGCTATTGACGATCTGACACTTTCTGGAGGGATTTTTGGAAGAGCCTCTTCCTTTTGGAAAACCAAACTGGTTTTAAGATCCACTTGTGGCTTTATTTCTGATTTATCCTTCGCAGCTTCATCAGCTTTTTGTTTCGCTGCCAACTGTTTAAAATACATGAGCCTCTTGTACGGATTATTTACGTCTCCATGTAGCCGACCAGCAGGCGAAGGCTTAGATGGTTCTGCCAACTGATCGGTTTGTGGGAGCTTAGCTTCAAATGACATGGATCGAGCTAAGAACGATGAAGGAGAACCTTTAAGAAAAGACATCGACTCGGTTTGTTCTTCTTTAGGTTTGTCCTGACATGCACCCGGTTCTGCAGAAACATGGAGATCCAACACGGACGGTTTGTCGAACTTTGTTTTCTCTGAATTAAACGGTTTGGTTTCTTGTCCACTGAAGGTACTTGTGTTTACGTCACTGCTGACCAAAGAGTTCTTCCTGCTGGTATTTCCACAGACATCTACAGACGCTGGTTCACACGTCTTCCCTGAACTCTCTGCAACAGTTTGAGCTAAACCCTCAGATATCGAGGCTACCTTTGGAAGAGGCTCCTGCTTCTGGAAACTTAAACTGTTTTTTAGGTCCACTTGTGGTTTGGCCTCTGCTTTATCTTTTTTCTTTTCAGCCTTTGCAGCTTCAGCAGCCTTTCGCTTTGCTGCCAGCTCTTTAAAGAACATGAACCTCTGATCAGCGTCACTCATGTCTACAAACAGCGGCGCTGTGAGGAACGGTTTGGTTGGTTGTACGGACGGATCAGTTCTGGACGGCTCTGCTTCAGAAGACTTGGATCGATCCATCGATGGAGACTCTACATCTGGCTGTTTTAACGTCTCCTTTGGTTCAGGATTATCTGAAGGATCCTTCGGTTCCCCCTCCTTCGAGGAACCTTTATCCTCAGCTTTGGACGTTTCAGCGGTTGATTTAATGAAACGACTCCATTCGAACGGTTCCCTTGCAGCCGATTTCCTCTGCCTCGAAACGTGAGAGGCGAAAGGCAGTTTTATCTGTTCGGTTTTATTTTTCTCGCTCTCTTCATCAGGCTGGTCTGCCGTTTCCTGAGGAGGCTGCTGCGACTCCAAGGAGCTGAAGATCAGAGAAGACCTCAGCCTGGAGCTCCTCTGCGTAGCAGTGTTGTACTGCCTCCTGAAGGAGTCCTCCCTTGTGAGCAAAGAGGCTTTTGGCTCCTTTTGTTCCGTCTCCTTTGTCTTTTCTCCTTCAGTTGACGACTCTGAAGGTGTCGGTGTTACTTTAATCTCTACTGCCGCTGGAGCATGTTCATCCAGATACATCTTTGGCCTCTCTTGAGGAGTTGCTTTGGCATAGCTTGGCATCTGGCTAGGCCTGGGCATTGCAGGAACCTTGAACTCTTTGACATAAGGTATTTTGGGAACTGATAAATCCATCCCTGGCGCAGTTTGCAGTGCGGGTCTAGGTGGCTCTTCAAAAGCATCCGTTCCCTGTGGTGGAACCAAAGGCAAGCTTTCTTCTTCTGGATCGTCATACGCACTCAGGTACGAGTTAATCCTCCAGTTCCTCAGTCCCTGTTTCACAGCAGGATCCTTGCGGCTAACGGCAGGATCTTGGAGGAACTGCTTTTGTTCAGCAGAGTTTGAAGGCGTGGGGGAGGTCTGATAGGCATGTGGCTGGGCTAACCCCCGTCTTTTAGAGCGGGGGGACACATACAACAAATCTGCCGCCGGTGGGAACTTCTCGGAGCTCTGGTCATAGTCTACATTTCTGGTAGATGACAAATAGCTGAGAACGGGGTCAAAGTTATCCGGTGGTGGAACCTCTTGTGGCAAATAAGGTTCAGGGTATTGATCTGTTGGCAGATAGTCTTGGTTCCAGAACCTGTCATAGGCACTGTATTCTGATTCTGGTGCTGGTCCTGGATAAGGCTGCTGGCCTCTGTGGTAAACGTTTCCTTTAGGCTCAGACTCGGGCATCCCCTGCATGAAAGGCATAGAGTGTCTACTATGGACTCCTTCGGCAAAGGAGTGCCGTTTGAAGGCAGGATTTTCTGTCATTAACATTCGGGAGGGGCCCTGATCAAAACCTGGATCCATGCGGGTCTGCTGGGGAGTAAACCTATTGTAGACATCAGCAGGGCCACGAAGGGTATCCTGTCGTTTTAGAGCCGTCATCCTCCAATTGTCATCCATCCGCTCGTCATACGAATGTCTTCCCCATTCATCTGGATGACCACTATCCAGGGATAAAAACTTCCTGGGGTCTCTGCGCAGTGCAGCGTTGTCGTTAAAATACTGTTTCTGCTGCAACACGTTCAAATCCTCCATCGGAGCGAGCACTTTCTCCACGATCAGCGGCTGGGACTGAGCAAACAGAATCCGAAACTCCTCATCGAAGGTGGTCACGAGCTGTCCGAGGAACAGGTGCGCCATGCAGCGGTGCAGCTTCTCGAAGGACCACATGAAGCTGGATCAAGACAACAACAACAAATGGAAGTCATCAGGTTTGGTGTAAACACAAACACACTGAATGCATTTCATTACAAGGAACGTCACCAGAAAATGACCAAACAGCAGAGTGGGTCAGAATAAAAGGGGTCGGTAGAATCTGTGGCCCCAGTTTACTGCACACTGCCTTTGTATTTTATTTTGAAAAGAAAAGTGGAAACTATGGATACGGGTGAGCTCAGCTTTAGTCATAATAAATAAAAAAACATCTAAACATCTGACCAGACAAATTCAAGATGGTGTTAAAAGTGTAAAACAAACAAAAAAAATCTGTCAGTTTTGCTACTTTTAGCTTGTTGCATCTTTCAGATTTGAGCTAGCCATTTGTTATTTAGCTAACCTTGGTACTTTTAGCTTTTAGCTACTGTTTTATTACTTTAAGTTAGTGTTTGTCTCTTTTTAGCTACCATAGTCTTGTCAGTATTGATTTTTTTAGTTTGCATTTTGTTCCATTTAGATTTTAGCTCATGTTTTAGTCAGTGTTTTGCACCTTTTAGCTAACCTTTTCCTGACTTTCAACTTTTAACTAGCCTTTTGCTACATTTACATTTTAGCTAGATTTGCAGTTTTGCTAATTTTAGCTAGCTTTTTTTTTTATTTTTCTTTCAGCTTTAAACTAGTTTTTGTTTTTTGCTACATTTACATTTTAGGTAGTGTTAGCTTTACTTAGCTATCATTGTGTTACATTTAACTTCCACCGTGAGTCGAACTGTAACTAGCCCTTTATGACTTTTAGCTTTTAACTAGCCTTTTGCTACATTTACATTTTAGCTAGATTTGCACTAGTTTTAGTTTTAGCTACAGTTTTGCTCCTTTTGGCTAGTCTTTTTTTAACCTTCAGCTTTTACGTAACTACTGTTTTGCTACATTTACATTTTAGCTAGTTTTAGCTTTACCTAGCTATCAATGTTACATTTAACTTTCACTTTGAGATTTGCTACTCAGCATTTGGCTGGTGTTGCTGAAATTTTAGCTAGCCCTTTATTCTATATTTACATGTTAGCTAGCTTTTTGCTAGTTTTAGCTTTTAGCTATGTTTTTTTGCAACATTTCACTAGTGCTTTTTCTTCCTTTTAGCTAATTGTTTGCTACATTTTAGTTTTTACCTCTTTTTTTGAAACTCTTAGCTTAAAGCTAGCTACACAAACTAATATTTTGCTCCTTTAAGCTAGTCTTTAGCTACTTTGAGTTTGTAGATAACATTTTGTTACATTTAGCTTCCACTTTGTGTTTTGCTACCAAAGCTTTTTGTTGATGTTTTCAACTTTTAGCTAGCCCTTTATGACTTTCAGCTTTTAACTAACCTTTGGCTACATTTACATTTTAGCTAGATTTGCACTAGTTTTAGCTACAGTTTAGCTCCTTTTGACCAGTCTTTTTATTTTTATTTTTTTACTTTCAGCTTTTACGTAAATACTCTTTTGCTACATTTACATTTTAGCTAGTTTTAGCTTTACCTTGCTATCATTGTTACATTAAACTTTCACTTGGAGTTTTGCTACTCTTAGCATTTGGCTGGTGTTGCTGAAATTTTAGCTAGCCCTTTATTCTATATTTACATTTTAGCTAGCTTTTTGCTAGTTTTAGCTTTTAGCTACAGTTTTGCCACTTTCCACTGGTGTTTTTCTTCCTTTTCCTTTTAGCTAGTTTGCTACTTTTAGTTTTTACCTCCTCTTTTGGTACTCTTAGCTTGAGCTAATGTTTAACTCCTCTTAGCTAGTCTTTAGCTACTTTTAGTTGGTAGATAGCAATTTAGTTACATTTAGCTTTCACTTGTTTGCTTCTCCAAGCTTTAAGCTGTTTTTCAACTTTTAGCTTGCCCTTTATGACTTTTAGATTTCAACTAGCCTAATTATGTTTTAGCTAGCTTTATGCTGCTTTTAGCTAGTCTTTTGCTATTTTTAAGTGTTTTTCAATAATGTGAAGAAAATCAAACATTTACAGGTGACTTTAAAAACTGTTTCAGCTTAGAATACCTTCGGCTGTCAGTGCAGCCGGTGTCTGTTAGTAAATCTGTGAGCATGATTTCTTAAAGCCAATGAAACGGACTCTTCTGACCATTTTTTTTAACCCACGGCGCCGTAAAGGTTCAAACGACCTCCCACCCACCTGTAGTTTCCACTCAGCACCGCCCTGCAGTCCGTCAGCAGGAAGCGGTCCATCATCTGACCCTTGAAGGACCTTCCCGAGCGGCACCGATATGCGATCCCAGACACGGTTCTGACTCGTAAAAACTGCAAAACACAAAAAAAGATAAACATTTATATGATTTGGGTTTAAAGGAGTCAGAAGTGTTCAGGTGACTCAGCTGAGACTTTATAGAAACGACCACAGTCGTGATCAGATGCTCCGCCCTCTTTCAGTTTCAGGGTTTTATCAGAACAAAAATAAAATCTCTTCAGCAGGTTCTGAAATTATTTAACTCCAACCTACGGAAAACAAAAACACCACAGAGTCCACCATGTTGTTATTTTAAAAAATGTATTAAAAAAATGAAGCCGAAATGGAAACATTAACATGCAGGTGTGCGTTAACACAACGCCGAGGCAGAAAGACATCAGCAATGACCACAGAGAAGAACTGTAGAAGGGTCAAAGGTAATTTAGAGTCCATCATTTTACAGAGAGAAGGCTGATCCACAAGAGGAAAACATTTCAGACAGCTGACGGTCCTCACAGCTGATTCACCCCGAAGGTCAGACCATGCAGTGAGCTCCATCTCAGACTCTATAGGCCTCAGTCAGCAGGTCAAAGGTCATGGCCTCTTCAGTCTAAAAACAACATGGCAGCACCACTGAGGTTTGAAAAGTTTCATCTGAAGGAAACTTGGACCAAACTGGGTCCAATAGGACCACGATCCACAGCAGATCTATAACAGAACGGGTCAAAAAGAAGAGTGCAGAACCTCAACCTGACTGAAACGCTGTGGTGGACCTTCAGAGAGCCCAGCAGAAACCAGCAATGTAAAGAAGAGTGGGCCAGAACTGCTCCAGAACCATGAGGCAGAGAACCACTGAGTTCTGCTGCTGCTACAGAACCGGTTTTTCCACACACAGCTTTAACTTTTTGGCTTCACTTGAGTTTTTTAAAGTCCCGACACGTAAATCCCCAGAACTGACAGAGATCTTCCTCTTCCCCGTTTGTCTAAACAAAAGTCGAGTTTGGGTTTTTCAAACGCAGAACCGCCTCGACACCTGCAGCTTCTGCTTTTTCCTGGACGCCTCGACACAAACCGGCACACAGAAATAAATCCAGTAATTTACGGTTCCGACGAGAAATCAAGAACGTGCTCGCCTCTGAGAACGGGCCGACCCCGTCTGCAGCCGACAGAACCGAGCTCAACAAACCGAACCTGAAACGCAGGCAACGTTCTGAAACGGGGGGTGGGGAGGAGGAACTGTGGAGAAGAATTTATTGTGTTGCTCAGCCGAGAGACATTTTATTCTCCAGGTGCAGGGGTGGAGCTGGGTGGTGGTTGTGGTGGGCGGGGGGGGGGGGGGCACAATGGTGGTCTTGACCACCGTAGATTAATCTTCAGCCATCCCAATCATTTAAGGAAACTACCATACATTTAAGCAATATAAAACTAGAAAATTTCCTCAAATGATCAAGGTGGCTGGTTTACATGCATGTATGGCGGCAGCCATCTTGCATTCTGATGTGGCAACCCAATTCTCCATAGTGACGTTTCTTACACAGCCACACACCAAAAACAGAAGTCAGCACGTTGCTTATGTTTCAAATTATCCAGCTCACAAGATGAACGGACGGAGAGTATTTCCAGTTCGCCTCTTCGCTCCGTGACGGGGCAAAAAAATTGTTGTTTGTTTTCTTCTTGTTGTTTAACAAACCAGGTTCAGCACTATAGTCTAATGAACATTACTATATCTGTTGATTCATGTATCCCTACAACTATAAACAGAGGTGACTTCATGAGATTCTTGCAAAATAAAATTATTTCAATTAGGGAAAAAAAATTCAAACCATTCTTCCTACTATCGCCTCTGGTTCCCTGTCAGATGAGGCAGCTTTAAAAATGTCACTAGAACCTGATTTATGTTTGGACAGTTTTTGTCCTGTTGAGCTCTCTGAATTGTCAAAAACAATAGCTTCATCCAAACCATCCACATGCCTGCTAGATCCCATCCCAACCAGACTGTTTAAAGAGGTATTTCCCCTAATTAATAACCACATCTTGGATCTGCTTAATTTGTCTCTAATAAATGGTTACATAACACAGAGCTTTAAGACTGCTGTAATTAAACCTTTACTTAAGAAACATAACCTTGACTCAGGAATCCTAGCCAATTATAGACCTATATCTAATCTAACTTTCATCTCAAAAATTCAAGAGAACATAGTTGCAGGTCAGTTGCGTGAACATCTATAAAGAAATAATCTGTTTTGAAGAGTTTCAGTCAGGGTTTAGAGCTCAGAGCACAGAAACAGCACTAGTAAAAGTCACTAATGATGTTCTCATGGCCTCTGACAATGGACTTGTGTCTACACTGGTCCTGTTAGACCTCAGTGCTGCATTACACTACACAATACAGTTCATTGTAATATTCTTCTACAGAGACTTGAATATTGGAATTACAAGAACGGCTCTAAATTGGTTTAAAACATATCTATCTAATAGATTCTAATTTGTAAATATAAATAATGAATCTTCTTCATACACTAAAGTTCATCATGAAGTTCCTCAGGGTTCAGTGCTTGGACCAATACTCTTTACTTTATAAATGCTTCCATTACGTAAAGTTATTAAACAGCATGGGATAAATGTTCATTATTATGCTGATGACACACAATTATATTTGTCCATTAAACCCAATGAATCCAATCAGCTACTTAGACTACAAGCATGTCTTAAAGACATAAAAACCTGGATGACTCTAAATTTTCTCCTGTTGAACAGACAAGACTGAGGTTTTAGTTTTTGGACCTGAGCACCTTAGGAATGAATGTTTCAGTCTTTCTCCCTCCTTAGATGCATTAATCTGTCCTCCAGCTCTAATGTTAAAAATCTTGGTGTTATTTTTGATCAGGACACGTCTTTTATCCCCCACATTAAAAACGTTACTAGAACCTCCTTCTTCCACCTGCGTAATATCAATAACATTAGAAACATCTGATCTAAAGATGATGCAGAAAAACTGGTCCATGCATTTGTCACGTCTAGACTGGACTATTGCAATGGTTTATTATCTGGGTGTCCAAATACTTCTTTAAAACGTCTTCAGTTGATCCAAAATGCTGCTGCCAGAGTCTTAACTGAAGTTACTGGGAGAGATCATATCTCTCCAGTTTTAGCTTCTCTCCATTGGCTCCCTGTCAAATCCAGAATAGAATTCAAAATCTTACTTCTAACCTACAAAGCTCTCAACAACCTAGGTCCATCTTATTTTACAGATCTTATTGTTCCATATTTTCCTGACAGAGCACTTTGCTCTCAGACTGCAGGTTTACATGTGGTTCCTAGAGTTTCCAAAAGCAGAATGGGAGGAAGATCTTTCAGTTCTCAGGCTCCTCTCTTGTGGAACCAACTTCCAGTTTCTGTCCGTGAGGCTGACACATTGTCCAGTTTTAAGACTTTCCTTTTTGATAAATCCTTTAGTTACGGTTGGCTTGTTATGCTGCTATAGACTTAGACTACTGGAGAACAAATTGACCTCATTTCCTTAAATGAATTGTTAAAATTGAATAGTTTTCATTTGATACTATTTCTATCTTAATATGTGATTCTTGACCTGCCATTGTGTATCTATTCCTCTCAAACCCAGCTGGTCGAAGCAGATGGTCCTCTTGTCCTGGTCCTGGTTCTGCTAAAGGTTTCTTCCTCATGAGGGAGTTTTTCTTTCCACTGTCGCCTTCATGCTTGTTCAAGATGAGAGTTCAGTGATGGAGTTAAACTCAAAGCTGCTCCTCAGATAAATAATGTTCAATTATTATTTTATAGATGAATGTTTCTGTTAATTATTATTTTATAGATGAATGTTTCTGTTCAGATGACTTCTGTTGTGACTTGGAGCTTTATAAATAAACTGAACTGAATTGTTTTGCCAAACCTTGAAAATAATGTCTTGAAACATCCGAGTTGTGAAGAATCACTCTCAGCTACTACCACGTCAAAATTCAGCTCAATATCCGTGAAACTGACCGAGTTAAAGCCCTTTACGTGTTGGCTAACATCAACTAGCTGTGGCAGCCATCTTGAACTGGGTTGACTCCAAAAGTTAATTGGTCATAAAAGTCAAATCGAACGATTACTTTCTGGGAATTTTCGTTAAAATCCATTTAGTCGTTCATGAGATATTTTGCTAACAGACAAACTGAGCTGACTGAATAGTTGATGGAGAGGTCTCGGCTACTACCGCACAGACAACCAGCTCAATATCAGTAAAACTCGTTTGTTGTGCTGAGCGCAGCGGCCATTTTGAACTGCTGAAAAAGTCGCCCTCACCTGGAAGTTGTCCAGGTCGACCCGGCAGTTGGCCACCATGTTGACGAAGTGATGAGCGTTCTGCTCGTCCAGCAACACGTAAACGGCCACTCTCCTCGCCGCTGCGTTCAGGATGTCCGCGAACATGTCCACGTCCGTGAACACGTCCATCGCCACGGCAACCACCTGAGGAGCCGAAGGAGACGAACAAGATGAGTACGGCGGAAACAGGAAGCTTTGAAAGGAAAGGAATGCATATCGCCCGCCGCTTTTCACGCCAAAATATTGGACCAAGATCTTGTTCATCAAATCTGAGCAAACTTTTGGTGCTCAGAGTGTGTCAGGATGACTCTCAGCTACTACCACAACTAATTTTAGCACAATATCAGGAAAATTAGCTGAATTTTAGCTATTTTGGTGCTTTTTAAAAAATCAATTAGCTGTGGCGCTATCAATCAGGTTGACCTCAAATCTTCATCAGTTCACATTTCAAAGAGCACTTTTGAAAGTTTGATTAAAATCCGACCAGTGTCCCATGAGATATTTTGCTAACAGAGAAGCGGAGGAGAAAGGCGGACCTGCTGAGCGTTCTTGATGAGCCGCCGGGCCTGCTCCTTGATACTTGGCATGTCCGGCTCGGGGGGGTTAACCAGGGTCGTGACCTCTGTGGGCTCCATGAAGGCGTGCATCTGAGGCCAGCCCAGGTCCAAACCCGGGACCTCCAGGTCCGAGTGAACGGGCCAATAAGTGTCGGAGGATCCATCTCCACCGACGTCCAGGAAATGCTGCTGCTGCTCGGGATGGCCGCTCTGCCTCGGAGTCTGAACGCAGCTCTGGATGTACTGAAGCTCGGAGGTGGACAGGAAGTCCACCACGTCCACTTTCTGCAGGAACTCATAGTACCCGTCCAAACCGGACTCGACCAGTGCGTCCACAGCCAGGCGGTACTCCTCCCGGTAGTGGGGTGGGAGGTAGTTGGGGTCGAGGGGGTTATCCCCAGCGGAGGAGCACTGGGAGCGACGAGCCATGCTGCAGATTAAAAAAGAACAAACAGGAAATGAAGTCATGCTCGTTTAGAGGATTTTTACACGTCGTTCCCGTTGAGATACACAAAAACCTCTTCGGTTCCTTCAAAAACATTCGTCTCTTTGAAACACATCAGAAAACTGACCGTCTTCTTGAGCTTCCTTTAGCTACTGTTCCGCTGCTATTAGCTGGACATAATTAACTGTTACATTTTGCTACATACAGCTAGCCTTTTTCTCCTTTTAGCTAGCATTTTAATAATGTTAGCTAAACTTTAAACTATTTAATACATTTAGGTTTAGCTTAAAGTATTAAAACGCTACTTTTATATAGTTACATGTCATTTTTAGCTTCTAGTCGGACCTTTTCTACGTGTACATCTTAACATTTTATCACCTTTAGTCTCTAGCTAGCTTTTGTCTCCTTTAACAAATGTTTGACAACTTTTAGCCTTTAGCTAGCTTTTTGATACTTTTGGTTAGCTTTTTGTTACTTTTAGAAAAACTTGTGCTACTTATAACCTCTTGCTACCCTTTAGCTACTTTTGCATTTTATCCACCTTTCTGCTACTTTTGGGTTTTGTTAAGTTTTATGTAAAATGATGCTGCTTGTAGCTTTCATTTGCTACATTAAGCTAGACGTTTGCTACTTTTGTGTTATTTTTAGCTTAACTTTTGCTACATTTGGCTAGCTTTTTATTACTTTTAGCTTAGCTTTTGCTACTTTTGGCTAGCTTTTTATTACTTTTAGCTTAACTTTTGCTACTTTTGGCAAGCTTCTTGTTACTTTCAGATAACATTGTGCTTTTTTTTAGCTTCTAGGTAGCCCTTTGCTACTTTCAGGTTTCAGCTATTGGTTTGCTACTTTGGGTTACTTTTAGCTAATTTTTGCTGCTTTTAGTTACAATTATGCTTTAATTTCTGTTTAATTAGGTGTTTGTTACTTTTAGCTAAACTTTAGCTAGTATTTCCTAGCTTTTAGTTA
>NC_056498.1:46407485-46409503 GCF_014905685.2 Nematolebias whitei
TGTTACTTTTAGCTAAACTTTAGCTAGTATTTCCTAGCTTTTAGTTACTTTTAGCTAACTTTTTACTGATTTTAGTAACAATTCTGCTACGTTTAGTTAGATGTTTGTTACTTTTACCTAGCTAGTTACTTTTAACTATACTTTAGCTAGTATTTCCTAGCTTTTAGTTACTTTTCACTAACTTGCTAGTATTTCCTAGCTTTTAGTTACTTTTCGCTAACTTGCTAGTATTTTCTAGCTTTTAGTTATTTTTAGCTAACTTTTTGTTGCTTTTAGTTACAATTCTGCTACGTTTAGTTAGATGTTTGATACTTTTGGCTAGGTTTTTGTTACTTTTAGCTACCTAGCGAGTTACTTTTAACTAAACTTTAGCTAGTATTTCCTAGCTTTTATTTACTTTTTTGCTGCTTTTAGCTTTCAGATACCCTCTTGCTATTTACAGCTTCTAGGTGCACCTATGTTGCACTTGGTTAATTTTTTGTTTGCAGCAAAAGCGCCATTCAGCACTAAATAGATGTTTGCTTCTTTTAGCTTTTATTTAGCCTTTTGTTGCTATTTGCAAGCTTTATATTACTTTGAGTTCACAGCTAGCTTTTAGCTAGTGTTCTACTTTTTGGCTTCTTCAGCTGACATTCAGCTCTAGTAACATCCATTTAAACTCAGTTGTTAAAGTTGCTCTCGTGACTTTTCCCACTTTAGTAATAAAAACATTTGTAATGAATTGTATTTTTAGAGGAAACGCTTGAAAACATTTAAAGTCTCCATGAACTAAAGGCAGCAGGAAACTTGTTACAGAGGGAGGACCAGAGCGTTTGAAAACTAATTTTAAAACCTTTTTTAACCTAAAACATGAACTTCAGCACCTCCTGCACGCGTCATCTCCACCGAACCTTGGCCCCAGAACATGCAGGTTCTGGTTCTGGTTCTGGTCTCAGCTCTGGGTGCGGCTCCTCCCTCTGGCCAAAAGTCTCCATTAAGTTCACGGTGAAACTGAAATCCACCAAAATAAAGCTCGAAATCCACCAAAATAAAGCGGATGTAAACTTTGTCCCTCCTTTGAAGTGTCGGTTTCACGCGACTCGTGATAAAACTCGAGCTGCGGCGCTCTTTCATCTAAAACGTAGAAGAAGTAAAGTTCGGAGGACTCACCCTTTCTGCGGGTTCTGTCACACTCCGGCTCGCAGGAACTTTCCTCGCATGTTGTTGTTGTTGTTGTTGTGAGCAGGCGGCAGCTCCATGTCCAGGTGGGACTTCTTTATGAAACCGTCTCACCTGTCCTCCCCTCCCGTTGGACCAGTTTACCGTCACGCTTCAGGCATGTTCCGGTCTCTGACACAGACACGGCGGAGAGGACAGAGACGCCCCGCCTCGACCGAACCGAGGTTCGGTTCGTTCAGATTCCTCTCTGACGAACTTCTGCCGCTGCAGTTCCGTCAATCCCCCGGATTGAGCAGCTGCGTCTAATCCGTGCCGCGCGATTACACCGAGCGTCACGGCGGAAGTTTACTTCCCCCTGTTTCTGATTTCAAAATAAAATACACACAACAAATACAATATAAACTGCTTGTTGCCACAAAGTCATTTAAACTTTAATATTTATTCTAAGAGTGCCGCTCACTAAATCTCAGACCATCTGTTAAAATCAGGTCTCTCTTGTAAACGAGTCCTGGAGACTCAATGAGACTAACCTGCAGAAATAAAGGTTGAATCTGATGAAGCTCTTCAAAATAACTAAAAACAATCAAACACTGATACACACGACTAACTAAACGTAAAAGATAGAAGCTAAAAGAAGCAAAACACTAGCTAAAAGTAGAAAAATGAGAATAAAAGTAACAAAGCACTAGCTAAAAGCAGAACAATGAGAGTAAAAGTAACAAAACACTAGCTAAAAGTAGAAACATGAGAGTAAAAGTAACAAAACACTAGCTAAAAGTAGAAAAATGAGAGTAAAAGTAACAAAACACTAGCTAAAAGCAGAAAAATGAGAGTAAAAGTAACAAAACACTAGCTAAAAG
>NC_056498.1:46409603-46410381 GCF_014905685.2 Nematolebias whitei
ATTTTTTGGGACAGGCATTTTGGGTTTTCATGAGCTGTATGCCATAATCATCAGTATTAAAACAATTACAGACCTGAAATATTTCAGTTGGTGTGCAATGAATCTGAAATATATGAAAGTTTCATTTTTATCATTACATTATGGAAAATAATGACCTTTATCACAATATGCTAATCTTTTGAGAAGGACCTGTATATTTCAAATTCTAATAAAAATAATGATATTCAAATGTAAATATAAGGACTGGAAACTGCATGTGGAAGCAAACATGAATAAGTTACGTATAAAAAGCCAATAAAAACTCAGTGAGAGCAGAGTGTGAGTGCAGAGTGTGAGCAGTGTTAGCAAAGTGAGAGCAGAGTGTGAGCAGAGTGAGAAGAGTGTGAACAGAGTGAAAGCAGTGTGAGCAGAGTGAGAGAAGAGTGAGAGTAGAGAGTGAGCAGACTGAGAGCAGAGTGAGAGCAGAAAGAGAGCTTAGTGAGAAGAGAGTGAGCAGACTGAGAGCAGAGAGTGAGCAGACTAAAAGCAGTGTGAGAGCAGAAAGTGTGCAGAGTGAGAGTAGAGAGTGAGCAGACTGAGAGCAGAGTGTGAGCAGAATGAGAGGATAGTGAGAAGACAGAGCAGTGTGAGAGCAGTGAGAAAGCAGAGAGTGAGCAGACTGAGAGCTGAGTGTGAGTAGTGTGAGAGACGAGTGTGAGCAGAGAGTTAGTGAGAGCAGAGAGTGACCAGACTGAGAGCAGAGAGTGAGCAGACTTAGAGCAGAGTGCGAACAGAGTGA
>NC_056498.1:46410391-46418101 GCF_014905685.2 Nematolebias whitei
GAGCAGTGTGAGAACAGGGAGAGAGCAGAGTGAGAGCAGAGAGTGAGAAGACTGAGAGCAGAGTGCGAACAGAGAGAGCAGAGTGAAAGCAGAGAGTGAGCAGACTTAGAGCAGAGTGCGAACAGAGAGAGCAGAGTGAGAGTAGAGTGTCAAAGCTAAAAATGTCAAAAGGCTAGCTAAATCTAAAGCGTAGAATTGCAAACATTTAAATAACTAGCTGAAAGCTGAAAGTAGTGAAATGCAAACTGAATGGTATAAAACTCTAGCTAAAATATAAAGGTATTGAATCTGACAATGATCCTTTTTCTTATTTTTAACTCATCTAATTCTGGCTTGTTTTTGTTTGTCCAGTAAAGATTTAGTTTTTGTATTTGCTTGGAAGGAAGAGAAAAGCGGAAGTTTGAAGAAAAACTGCATAAGAAATGAGCAGAAATAAGCTTAAATAAGCAGCAAGAGGCTAAATAGATTACAAAAAATCTTAAATTAGCAAAAGAAGAAAACTGAAATTATATAAAAAAAAAGCTGATATTAGCAAAAACAAAACTGAAATCAGCAAAAAAAGTTACTGAAAAAGCTAAAAAACAAATACTGAAATTAGCCAAAAGGGGGCTGAAAGAGCATAAAAAGTTGAAATTTGCTAATCGTTGGCAGAATTGTTTTGAATGTAGTTGAAAATTAGCAGAAAGCAGCTGAAAAAAGCTTAAATGAGCAGTAAAAGGCGAACATGAAGAGAGCTCCATTCATTTTCAATGAGAAAAGCATGGCCGACAAATCTGAATATGCACTTCAAAAAGTAAAACTTGCTCAAACACCAAAAGCCACAGCAGGAACGTCCAGAATGAGCCGAACGTTTTGAGACATGAGCTGTTGAAACAGAACAATGTAGAGTAACATGCTGAAATAAACGTATCTCAGTGGAGATTTAGAAACATTCAGACGATCCTGATGCTCAGTGATCCAGGTAGAAAACTCTAACCAAGTTAAGTCGGGTCCTCTGGACTCAGGCCAG
Source organism: Nematolebias whitei (assembly GCF_014905685.2). Taxonomy (NCBI): domain Eukaryota; kingdom Metazoa; phylum Chordata; class Actinopteri; order Cyprinodontiformes; family Rivulidae; genus Nematolebias; species Nematolebias whitei. The sequence continues at coordinate 46,411,401 of NC_056498.1, forward strand.
GACTCTGTGTGGTCTACACACAGGTCAGAGGTCACTCTTTCAGGGATGAAGATGTTCACATCCTGGATAGAGAGGAACGATGGTTTGAGAGAGGAGTGAAGGAGGCCATCTTTGTGAAGAGAACCTGTCCATCATTAAACAGGGGCGGAGCCTCCGTGTCCAACTGTCCCCCTCCTACAATGCTGTTATTGCTAGTATCACTCAGCCCCCTGTGAATAGCAAGCGGTCACCATGGCACTAACGATCGGTCGTTAGGCTGATGGTCCTCCTTTATCATGTGAACAGCTGGTTCTGGATGTCAACAACAAACTGGTTGATCCACTATGAGAAGAGGCTATCTATAACACTGAGTTTGTTGCAGCTCCTCAGACTGAAGAAGTCCTTTGGATAAAGATGAAACATTAACAATTTTCTTTATAATCTGTCCAGAGGACCTGACTCTACTCAGTTGGATTCAGATGATAACTGCTGACACGTTGCAACTTCCTACTGGACTTTCCAGACACACAAAGAACCAGCGCTGTTTTAAACGTTATCAGTACTTAGAGGCCGATCTTCATGCATCCTCCTGCAGTTGAGTCATGACTGCTGCTCCCGTTTGTTTGTCTTTTTCCAGCAGGTTTATCTTTATCTGTGACTCATCCGAGCCTCGAGCCTCATCTGTTACTCCTTTGTCACCGTTTCCTCGCTCAGACCAGGAGGTAAGGAGTTGTTGCACCCACAGCGAGGAGTTTACATAACTCCGATGCCAGAGGAGATACCCGGGCCGGTCCCTGGGCGCGCTGCCGGTCCCACGCAGAACCGCCAGGAACTAATCAGGTGACGTGATCAGGGCCTTCAGTCAGAACGTGGAGCAGATTTTATCGCAGCGATTTGTGTGAGGGTTGTGTTTAAAACGTAGTCATAAATTTGCGTTACGGATATTTTAAAACATTTAAAACAGCTAAAATTAGATTGAGCTGTGACAAATTTGACTTAAAGGAAACTAGAGAAATTGCATTTTCTGTGAAAAGGCAGTGAGTGCTTATTGTTGAAGAACTTGCTGAAGAACAGCTGACATTAGCTAAAAAAATAAAAATGCTGAAACAAGCCTAAATTAGGAAAAGCAGAAAGAACACATAATTGCTGAATTAGGCTGAAAGAAGCATCAGAGCACCGAAAAGTGGAAATTATCTGAAAAAAAACAACAACAACAAAAACGCATCATCAAATTAGGGGAAAAAAACAGCTGAAAAGCAGCTAAAAAGCAAAGAGAAGCTTGGATTTACCAGAAGTGGAGAGAGCACGTTTGCTGAATTAGTCTGAAAAAAGTTGAGCGCAAAAAACGTGGAATTAGCTAAAAAAAAAAAAAAAGCTAAAATTAGCACAAACAGCAACATAGCACCTGAAATAACTGAAATTAGCAGAAATAAGCTGAAAGGAGCATTACAAACTGAAATTAGCAGTAAAACAATGTTTAGGCTGAAAGAAGCAGGTATCACCATGAAATATTTGAATTGATCTGAAAACAGTTGAAATTAGCTAAAGAAATTCTTAAAGGTAGCACAAGCTTAAATTAGCAGAAAAAAGCAGAAAGAACGTGTTTGCCCAGTTAGGCTGAAATAAGCAGAAATGAGCACAAAAAAATGGAAATGATCAAAAACAATCAGCTGAAAAGAAGCTAAATTAGCAGAAAGAAGCTTAAATTAAAAAAAAAGTAGTGAAGAGAGCACATTTTGCTAAATGAGGCTGACGAAGGTTTAAATTTGTGCCAAAAATATGGAATTAGCTAAAAATGCTAACATTAGCATAAAACAGCTAAATAGTAGCTAAAATGAGCAGAAAAAGCTGAAAGGAGCAGAAAGAAGTTAGAAGAAGCACAAAGAATCCAAAAAGAGCACAAAACAGCTGAAACTATGCTTAAATTTGCAGAAAGAAGCTGAAGCAGAACAAAATGTGATCAGTAAAATGTAAACAGATCTAAAGATCTGAAGGATGGAAAAAGAGCTCAATTCATTTCCTGTGAGAAAAAAATGTCAGAAAAGGCTAAATATTTCAAAAAGCTAAAGTTGCACCAAAACCAAAAGTCACAGCAGGATTGTTCTGAAAGAGCCGAACGTTTTGATTCATGATTTGTTGAAATAGAACAAACATTGTGGAACGAGAACGATGCTGAAAAATGTACAGAAGAAAAATGGATTGAGCATAAACTTTGATGTCTTGAACCACTTTGGCTGCTGGGAGGAGTCCCCGGGGGAGGACGGTCTCCAGAAACCATGTTACAACCAGCAAACAGGGGTGTGCTGCTTAGTGGGGAAAACAGTTTGTTTGTGACTCCTCAGGCTGATGAAGCCCTTCGGATGGAGGGCGAAACGTCTCGACAACAAAAAATCCTGTCCAGATGACCCGACTGAACATTGATGGAAAAATGGATGACAGAGTGAATGGTTCATAAACGTTCTCACAACTCAATTTCCTTCAACTTTCAAGTTGTTCTAAGAATGTTCTTTGTTTTAAATTCATAAACATCAGGTTTGTTCACTTTCAGAAGTAAACAAAGCTAAATCCATCTTCTTTTTCTCTTTCGTTTGTTTCTCATCTCATCCTGATTATTCCTTTTTAGTTTGTCGTCGTGTTTTTCAGCAGCTGGGTCTGGAACGCATCGAGGAAATCCAGATACAGAAAAAACAGATTAAATCAGAGGAAGTTGTTCTGTGAGCGTACAGCTTGTGAGAACGGCAGCGAGGATCCAGGATTTAGACCATCCAACATGTCAAGGTTCCCAACACCCGCCCCGACTCTAAACAGCTCCAGGTGCTCCGCAGCGCGACCTTTGACCTGCTCTTTACAAGGTGTCAAGCCGTGGTCAGAGGAGGACACCATCAAAGGAGGGAGCTGCTTCAGTTTCCACCTCTCGTTTGTCAGATCTGTGGGAGGAATTTGCAAACATTTGCAGAACATTATCTTGAAGTAGACGCTCCTTCCCTCCCTCTGCGCCTGGTAGGAGGTGCAGGTAATTGCTCCTTCTGAGGGAAAGATTTGTGAAAATTGTTGTTTTATTGTGCGGAGCTCCGAAGTGGATTTAGCCTGAAGGAAAAATAAACGTTCTTCGTTTGAGCTTTAAGAACGAAGAGCGTACTTTTTCTTTACATGAACCACTTGGCTTTTTACAGAAAGTGATCACTGGAGGAATATTTAGAAGAACGAGTCTCACTGGTGAGACTGGCTCTCTGAGATGTCCTCGTTAGACGACTGTCCCGTTAACTGCAGATCTCTTCGTGGTTCAACGTCGGCCCACGCCGACCTCTGGCCGTCCAGTGATGGCCCGACCTCTGCCGTCGATACGTCTTCCTGATAAACGCTTCAAACGAGCGCACTCTGAAGATCCGGCTCCTCCCTGGGACGTTCTGCTGGACGTTTCTTTTGTGATAACTGTTAAAAAGCTGTTTGTGCCCCCTCGTTGAGGGATCTGAGCGTTTGTAGTTTTTGAGAAGAGTGTTGTTCTGAACAGAGAATGAAGTAAAGCTTACTGGTGCGAGATAGTCAAGTGGAGGAGTTACTGTGGAGAAGAAGAGAGGGAGGCGCAGATTGACGGATCCTGGCGAGAGAAGGGAGCCATTTTCACAACAACCAAGAGCGCTGCAGGAGCCAGGGGGTGGCCAGTGGTGGCCTTGGCCACTCTCTATTAATCTTTGGCCACCCCGATCATTTGAGGAAACTATACTTTAAAGTAATATAAAAACTAGAGCAGAGCTTCTTCAAATGATTAGTGTGGTCAGTTTTTATATATAACGTGGTGGCCATCTTGGATTTTGACCTAACAGCCCAATTTTTCATAGTGACGTTTCTGTAGTAACCTGATTCAAGATGGCCGCCACAGCTTACTAAACTCATACAACACAAAAAAGGCTAAACTTTGCTCAGTTCTACAGAACGTGAGGGTCATTGTTTGTTGTAGTAGGAACCAGGGACGCAAATGACATGAAGACAGTGAGAATGAAAAAAACTTTATTAAACCAAAATGAAACGACGACGTGGCGGCAAAACTTGAGGAGACAAGAAGGAGCACCGGACATGGCGTAAAGCAGACACAATGGCAGAGTGATGGGAAGCTAAAAGCTGAGAGGCTCAATCAGGAGAGTGAAGACACCTGGGTGAAATGGCAACAGGTAGCAGGTGTAAGTGGGTGGGGCCAGAACCAGGAAGTGATGACAGACTTTGGAAAAGTTCTGGGAAAATGAACTGATGGCAAAGGGAAAAAACTAAACACAAAACTCAGAAACTAAAAACAAGACAAAAGACTAAACACTCGATTCCACTCGATTCCACACAGATCCCGACACTGAGCTCAGATCTAACATGGAGGCTCTGAATGTGCGGGCGTAAACGGCGGCGGGTGATATGCATTTCTTCAGGGAAAGCCAGGCATTTATTGTGTGTTCTTGCTCTTCAGAGAAAACAGTGTTTTTGGTAAATGTTGCCTCTCTTGCAGGTTTACGGGGTTGTGTGGTCCTGGAGCCTCAAGCCGAAGGGTTCGTCTTGAGCGGTCATTAAATGCGTGAGAGAGTTCGTGAAGCGAGTCCCGGTCCTGAACAGACCAGCTGTGTTGGTACTGTCACTCCCATTACTTTCTGCTCCGTCTCCTCCGGTCCACATGAGCTCCCATGGAGGGCCTCTGGAAGGATTAGCACCCCAGAGGGGGCGGATCAAGGGTTCTGAAACAAGTGTTCAGAGGTCATCCCGAGGTCTCACATTTGATCTCCTCAATTAATGTGCCATGACGAATTATTGTGGTTGAACTCGGCTCTTCAGCCAATCGAGCGTCATTTACGCACGTTCACGCCGAGTACTCTGCTGATTACAGAGATCACCTGAAGATCACCTGAGCGGGACGTTTATGTAAATGGACTGTACTTAAACAGCTCCTTTCTGTTTTATCAAGACACTCAAAGCTCTTTACAACAATCTGTGCCTCGTTTACCCGTTCATACAGCTCTATACTAGATCTATACAAAGAATAATCAGAGCTTTATCACATTGAGACACACATTGGAGGCAATGAGGGGTTCGGTGTCTTGCCCAGGGACAGTTCAACATGCGACTGCTGGTGGAATCGAACCCCCAACTCTTGCGTTGGAGGACGACTGCTCTAACCACTCAGCCACAGCCGCCAATGTTTGAGGGGAAGGTGTTTGGGGGTTAGATGTGTTTCAATGTTACCCTGAACCAGAGCAGCTTTTAGTTCCAGTTTCCATAAAATGGTGGTTTAGGACGCCGGCGTATTAGAATAAATCAAGTTAAAAGCACGAGCAGGCCGAGGCTGTTTACGCTGCTTCACTTCTGTAAACACATTTCACCGCGGCGTCGCCTCGTGAAGACGATGCTGGACTCAGATCAAACAGGAGGGCCTTTGGGTCGAGGCGGGTTCGGGCCGCCTGGTGTCGTGTTGCGATGACTTTATCTGCCGGTGTTCCGGCGTACAAGAACAAACATGCCTCGTCAATTCAAAAATATAAACTCCCCTGAATGAGAAAAGAGCTCCTTGTTGCAGCTAAATTGTGTGTTTTTAATGTCTCTGCCACCATCTTGATAAACAAACGTGAACGAAGCTCGAAGAAAACAGCGGCTGACACAGAGCTGCCGCTCTCAGGTACGACAGAGCAACTCTTCAGAGGATGGAGATCAGAAACGCTCTGTTGGATTATAGAGTTATTCTCCTTTAAAGGAACAGCTCGTCTCAGGTTCGTCCATTTATCGACCAGTTATACAACCAGCATAACTTGGTTGTTCCACTTTGGAGTAAGCTCTTGGGGGAAGAATCAGTTTTGTGTTGTGAGTTTCCTTCACTGATGAAGCCTTCTGGATGGAAGGTGAAACATTTCAGCACAAAAGAAACTGTCCAGATGACCTGACTGAAAATTGTTGGATTGTATATCTGGATTATTGAGCATGGACTTTTTTGGTTAACAACGTTAACGTTCATCGTTTCTTATCTGGCAACTATGCCTGGCATGGAAACTACAGCAGATACATCTAGACCTGCTCTCTGTTTTGGTTTGTTTCTCCCAATAATCACTTCATTTTGATTTGTTGGATGAACTTGCTGAGTTGTGTTTATTTGTAGTTTTTGTTTTCTTGTTGATTTCATTTGATTTGCTAATTCTTTTAATAAGAAAATCCAAAGTTGGTTTGATCAGTTTTGATTATATAAGATCTAAATAAAATCTTGCTTTAAGGCTAAAGATTCATTCAAGTTCTGAAATAAATATTTTAAATACGACATTATACTCACAAGAGCCCGGCAGAATCATGGTGAGCTCTCTTGGAACTTCTGGTGTCCTGTTAACGAGTGATTTCTGAATGTAACACTTCCTACACGCCTCGTTATCCTCTGCACTTTGTAAAAAGTACTTGTAGAGTAAAGTCCAAGCAAAGTCCCAGTTGAAGTGCTTCCTGGAGGATCACACCATCTTAGCGCTTTCCCAATCTGGCTTTAAACCTCTCCACAGCACTGAAACTGCCCTGCTGAAGGTCTTTAACGACATCTTCAGATTCACAGATACCGGTGATTCTGTGCTGCTTGTCCTGTTGGACCTCACAGCCGCCTTTGACACCATCGACCATGAGATCCTCATTGCTAGGTTGGAGCAGTGGGGGGGCGTCACAGGATCACCCCTCAATTGGTTCAGATCTTACCTCACTGACAGATCCTTTTGTGTCTC
>NC_056498.1:46418201-46420240 GCF_014905685.2 Nematolebias whitei
TAAAAGTAGAAACACGAGAGTAAAAGTAACAAAACACTAGCTAAAAGTAGAAAAATGAGAGTAAAAGTAACAAAACACTAGCTAAAAGTAGAAAAATGAGAGTAAAAGTAACAAAACACTAGCTAAAAGCCAAGCTAAAAGTAGCAGCACCTGGAAGCCAAAACGTAATGAAAAGCTAAAAAAAATAGACTAGCTAAAAGCAGCGTTGGCTAAAAGTAGCAAAGCAGTAGCTAAAAGTAGCAAAAGGCTAGTTAAAAGCTCAAAGTAGCAACATGGTTGCTAGAAGAAGCTATAAATATAAAAGGCTAACGAAAAGCTAAAAGTAACAAAACACTAGCTAAAAGCCAAGCTAACGGGGAAGTAGTGAGAACAGAACTTGGAAGCTAAAAGTAGTAAAAAGCTAAGGAAAAAAAAGAAAACACTAGCTAAAGGCAGCATCAGCTAAAACTAGCAAAGCATTAGGTAAAAGTAGCAAAATGCTAGCTTGAAGCTAAAAGGAGCATAAGGAAAAATCTAATAGCAGCTTAAGGAGATAAAAACAGCCAGAAGCTAAAGCAGATTTTAAAGAGAGCTCTGATTTTGAAGGAACTGAAGAGATTTTAGTGTATTTCAATGTGGGAAACATTTTAAAATAAAGATAAATATTTTAACTAGTATCAAAGTTTCAAAATATAAACCTCGTCTTCTGAACGAGCCGAACGTTTTGATGAACGAACGGCCCAAAGTGCGCAGAAGTGGTTGTGCTGAAACACTTTTCATGGCCGTCTAAATGAAACAGAGGTTTAAATTGACGAGCCGCTCTAACAACAACAATTATGAGCTTTTCACGAGAGCTGCGAGGCAAACGAAGAACGTCTCCTCGCTGGTTAACCTCAAACTAGTTGCCCAACTGTCAACAAACAATGGAGGCACTAAACGAGGATCATTCCTGCGAAGTGCAAACAAAAGAGTCCAGATCCACGGAGACTCCCTTCAGCACGGAGCCAACAGGCGTCCCGTTAACTCGAACCGCTTCACTGGATCTCATGTTCACGTCATAAATATAAACTCTGTGGTCCAAATCTTATCAAGTAAACAAAAAACACTTGACTCCTCTGGGTCGTTATTTTATTTAACTAGATGTTTGAACTTCGTATGGAGAGCAGGTCCAGATCCAGCAGCTTGTAGAACCTACTTCAGCAGCAGAACTCTCAGTGGTCTCCTGTGGGACTTTATCAGTCTCTCGTGGTTGTGGAGGACATTTTGGCCCACTCTTCTTTCCGTCGTTGCTTCAGTCCGTTTCTGCTCAACTCTCTGAAGAACTGCGTTTCAGTCAGCCTGAGGTTCTGGACTGTCTGAACCGTTGCAGAATCTTGGTTCTGTTCTTTCTGGACCATTAATTCTTCTCTTTCCAACCCATTCTACTGTAGATTAGCTGCTGTGTTTGGGATCATGGTCTTGTTTGACCCAGTTTGTTGGACAGATGGTTCTCCAGAACTTTCAGTGGTCTTCTGTAGGACTTTAGCAGACCCTCGTATGGTTGTGGAAGAAATTTTGGCCCACTCTTTTTGTCAGGGGAATTTAAGGTTTGGTAACTTTGGATACATTTAGCTTGTTATTGAGCGAACCAGGAACTCCTCTGTAGACCACAGAGTTCTGGAGTCAGATGTGAGTCCATCTGTCCAACATACTGGGTCCAACAGGACCATGATCCCAAACACAGCAGCTAATCTACAACAGAATGGGTCAAAAGGAGAATAATTAATGGTCCAGAACCTCATCCAGACTGAAATGCTGTTCTTTAAAGAGCTGTGCAGAGACCTCAATGAACTGAAGCTATACCATGTAAAGAAGAGTGGGCCAGAACTCCTCCACAACCATGTTTAATGACTAACCACACGCTGGAGTGTGTTTTGTTCATGTGAGGACTTACTAGACTAAATCTTTTTAATTATTACTTCGTCAAACCAAAACAGGATGAAGTTCATTTCCCTTCAAGACTACATATCTCATTCCATCCATCCATCCATCCATCCATCCATCCATCCATCCATCCATCC
>NC_056498.1:46420250-46443517 GCF_014905685.2 Nematolebias whitei
TCCATCCATCCATCCATCCATCCATCCATCCATCCATCCATCCATCCATCCATCCATCCATCCATCCATCCATCCATCCATCCATCCATCCATCATCTTGTTCTGGACTCAGGTCAGCATCTTGAGCAGGGAGGTCCAGACATATCTCCACAGCCACCTCTTCTGGGAGGACTCCAAGTTGTTCTCAGGTCAACCAAGAGACACAGTCTCTCCAGAGTGTCCTGGGTCTTCCCCAGGTCTCCTCCCAGTTGGACATGTCTGAAGCATCTCCCTAGGGAAATGTCCATGGAGCATCCTTACCAGATCCCTGAACCACCTCAACTGGCTCCTCTGGATGTGAAGGAGCAGTGGTTCTCCTCTCAGTCTCTCCTGATAACTGAACTTCTCACCCTGTCTCTGAGGGAGAGTCCAGCTCTGCAGAGGAAACTTATTTCAACCTCCTGGATCCACAATCTCATTCTTTCAGTCTCTACCAGAGTTCATGACCAGAGGTGAGGGAATGTAGACCGACCTGTAAACAGAGAGCTTTGTCTTACAGCTCAGCTCCCTCTTCACCACAACGGACCGGCACAGAGCCCACAATACTGCAGACGCTGCACCAATCTGTCAATCTCACGCTCCATTCTTCCCTCACTCATGAACAAAACCCTGAGATACTTGAACTCCTCCACTTGAGGCAGAACCTGAAGAGACTACATATCTGAAGAAGAAGAACAGATTTCAGGAGTGGGGCCGTTGTGAGAGCGACGTTCTTCACTCCCCTCCACTCTCAGCTCTGAAATAGCTGCGTCAGGAAGAAAAATGCAGCGAGCGAGCCAAAGGAAGTGAGGCAACGCTCAAGTGAGGACTTGAAGACAATTTGTCATTGTTCGCCCGAGGCAACACCCAAGGCTCGCCGAGAGGAGGAGTGGGAAAATAAACATCAATATTCACATTCACTCAGTTCACTCGTCACACGGCATACCACAGAGGAACACTCACCGGTTCTGTTTTCAAACCCGTGAGCCCTGAAGGTCCTGACCTTTGGTTCTGAGACTGACAGCTTTGATGGTGAACTTGCTGAAGCTGGTCCCACAAACAAACAAACAAACAAACAAACAAACGAACCATGCACCACGCAGTGACGTTAGCAGCAAAGTGTGCCGCTCCCGCCGGGTTCAAAGCTTTTACAAGCGTTCTGTGTCGTGACCCGGTCCGGCCTGATCCTCAAACGCCGATAAGTATCTGCGTGAACAACCGCAGGAGCAGACTCGGACAGCGTCCAGCGTTGCGTCCGTCCGCTCTCTGAAACCGACGGCCAAAACAAACAGAACCAGAGATAAGGAGCCGACAGCACAAACACCAGGGGATCAATGATGTGCTTCAGACGAGGTTCAGAACCTGGATCAACACTTGGAGTGTTTTCGTGACCCGAGGCCACAGCTGACGATGCTTTCAAGATTAAACAGAAAGCACCGGTTTAATTGGTGGGCGAGGTTCGGCTTGTGATGGCTGGAATCGTTTCTGGCACATTCTGTTCCGGGACTTCCAGGACGTTTGTTACGGAGCTCAACATACGAACCAGTACACGTGGCCTCGGTGGCCCAAACTCTGAGCTGTGATTGGTGATAAACGGACCCTGTAGATCGGCGCCCTGTCGTCCTCTAGGGCCCCGAGTGCCGCCATGTCTGCGTGTTCACGCCTGACCCACCTGGACTCACCTGGACCCACCTGGACTCACCTGGAACGCGTCTCTGGCAAAGGTTGGCACGTTTGGTTCAGACATGAAAATGCATTTAGACCAGAGCGTGTGCCAAAACCCACACAAACTCAAGGAGCTACAACTTCCTGTTTCGTGGAGAAGTGTCAGCAGCAACCGTCCATCCTCTTAACATCTGTTTGAACTTCATTTAGGTCTTTTAATTATTGTCTGAATGCTGAATCAGCGTCCCTGCTGCTCTTCTCCTGTTTATACAAACTAATACTGTAGAAGTAGCAACACAAGCCTGAGCTGTACTTTATATTTAAAATACTGCAGTAGAAACTCACCAAACTGGCATCTGTCAGATATAAATACTCTCACATGACGAGCACGGCAACCCGTTGCCACAGCAGAGTTAAACAACCTCTGCTGCTCACTTCCTGGTTGCTGTTTTTAGTGATTGTTGATGTTTGGAGTCCGTTGACGAGCTGATAAGAACAGAGCAGGAAGATGTTCTCAGGAGGAGAAAGAGTTGGGGAAAACAAAGGAAACTGGAAGAGCTGGAGCTGATGGGGGGGTCACAGGAAGCTCTGGAGGAGCTGAGATCATGTCGACCAAAGAGAAGGTTGGACTGAAGGAAACAGACATTTTCTGTGATCAATGGCATTTCAGAAATGTGCTGAAGAAGCTAAAACTGTGTTAAAAGCAAGCTGAGAGCCGAAGGCCCAAATAAGAAAAACACGAGCTCAAAACTAAAAGTAGCAAAAGACTAGTTAAAATATGTAACGCTAGAGCTAAAGTTAGTAAAAGCTTAGCTAAAAGTAGCTAAAGCTAGCTAAAAGCTAGAGTAGCTAAAGGCTAACTAAAATTAGAAATAGGGTAGCTAAAAGTAGCAAAAGGCTAACTAAACGCTAAAATTTACACAAAGCTGACTAAGGGTTCAAGGTATCAAAATGCTAGAAAAAATAAAATTTTAAAGTAGCAATGGCTAGCAAAGAGTATCAAAAGGCTAGCTAAAACTGAAAGTAGCAAAAGGCTGGCTAAAAGTTAATATAGCAAAAAGATAGCTAAACGATACAAATAAATAAAGCTAAGGGCTCAGTAGCGAAAGGCTAGCAAAACATTAAAAGTAACAACGGCTACTTTAAAAAATGTTTAAAATGTTAAAACTAGCAGAACTTTAGCTAATAACAGCATAAGAAGACAACACAGTCAGTTATGAAGTAGATTTAAAAGGGAACAATGTTTTTCAAGGAACTGAAGAAGTTTGTTTTTCTAAGGGGAAATATGTGTAAATAAATTAAAATATTTTTAAAAAAAGAAAGTTACATAAACTTAAAACCATAGCTGAATGAGCTGAAAGTTTTAATATATGGACAAATAAATTGACACTGAGCATGCAGAATTAGACGTCAAAACGGCTTTTAGCTACAATTTTGTTACTTTAAAAATTTTCCAACCAATGGCTAATTTTAGTTTTTACATACTCCTTTTCTACTTCTAGCATTTAGCTACTTTTAGTAAGTCTTTAGCTAGTTTTAGCTTCTAGCTTTGATTTTTCTACCTTTAGCTTTTAGTTAATATTCCTGCTGTGTTTACATAGCCTTTTGACAGTTTTAGCTTTTAGCTATGATTTTTCTGCTTTTGGCTACTGTTCTGCTACTTTTATGTTTTGTGACTTTTTTTCAGTTTTAGTGAGCCTTTAGGTACTTTTAGCTGTTTTACTGGTTTTAGCTAGCATGTTGCTACTTTAGCTTTTAGCTATTGTTCTGCTACTTTTTGAGCTGGCTAGCTTTCTGTTACTTTTAGCTTCTAGCTATGTTTTTTTCTATTTATAGCATTTAAGCCAGTTCTAACAAATAGCTTTTTGTTAGCCTTTTGCTACTTTTAACTCCTAGCTACAATTCTGCTACTTTAAGGTGTTATAGCTAAACTTTTATTTTTAGCTAGCCTTTTGCTTCTTATAACATTTTGCCTCTTGTAGCTAGAAGTTTACTACTTATAGCGACTCCTTTATAACAAATATCATTTTACAAATTTTTGTTTTGTTAGCATTTTCTTCCATTAGCTTTTAGCTAGAGTTCTACTTCCTTTAACTTTAACAGCTCAGGTTTAGCTTCTTCAGCCGTCATTCGGCTCTGCGGTTTCACAGATTTTTTTCCTCAGTTTTTATTGCGTTCAGCGCTCATTAAATCACAGCGACCTGCGCCTCTCTGCACCTGTTTGTACGCGGCAGGTTGCCAAAGGAGTGGCAGCAGTTTGAAACAGTCGTAGTGAACTGTGACTCTAAAAATATTATAAGAGACGAAGAAGCTAAAGACGAACAAAGGCTCAGCCTGCTCTTCAGTTGTTTTTTCTCTTTCATAACGCAATGTTCAAAGTTCTCCCCCAACAGCAAAGTGACAGACAGGATAGCAATTAGCTCCCAGCGATGATGTCATAAGTGCCATTTGACTCGGAGCAGCAACGGTACTTTACATTTCTACATGCTCCTGACTTCCAGCTCTATTGTAGCACTTCCCGTGGAACATCCTGCAGCTGAAGCACGAGCCTAAATGTCCTGCATTGAGTCAGAAGCATGCATCATTTCCTGCAGGGGCGAATGTTTAATGCAGGAACAACAACAACCTTTTCCTTCAGCCTAAAGAAGGAAGTGACTTGATCAGAGCAAACATCTGGGATCGGTACAGCGTTGTTCTTCGTGCCGCTGCGTTCGTTCCGGGTGAATTCAGAGGTCAAACGTCAAACTGAACCTGCAGGAGGATGAATGAACCGATCACTGATTGCAACAGTTTCATGTTTACCTTTTGTGTCTTGGTGCCAAGTCGACTTCCTTTCATACTTCCACTGACCTTTCAGGTTGCGCCGCTTTCTTTTGTGACCATTGTTTGCGTCTTGCCTGTGGTTTCTTGGTTTATGGCTCGCACGACGGGTTGGCAAAGGCTCAAGAAGGACTTGCTGAACGTCTAATCTGTGCCAAGGCAACTGGCTTAGACGTCAACTTTTGTTGAAAGTGCGGTTTTGTTTTACACCGAAACACGGGATCGCACGCTGTTTTTAGACCGTGGCTTACGAACTGAAAAGACAAAAGAATTTCCTCACCGTGTCTTAAACCGTGTCAAGTAACAGTTCTGGAACAAAACGATGAGTGTTTGAAAGAAGATGGAGTACAAATATTTTAATATATGAGCTAAATCAGCTCATGGTGAAATGAGATTCCACGTCCCAAGAGTTGGCTTTGTAAGCTAAAGTCAGAGCGCCAAGGCCTTTAGCTGACGCCCATAGCCCTCGATCTGCACCCAACCTGCATGGCCCCTCCTGCAGGTGGTGGGCGCACAGGAAGGTGAACACGTGCTCGTTCGAGTTGAACCCAATCGGGTCCCTTGGGTAAGAGGCTTTGTCGCCAGACACTTGCTGATGATCTCCTTCTTCAGGCCTGGCTCCAAGGTGGGGCCTCTGTCACACACCTGTGTGAGGGGAATTGAGCTCTTTATTTCATGGGCAGCTGTGGCTGAGTGGTTAGAGCAGTCATCCACCAATGCAAGAGTCGGGGGTTCAATTCCACCAGCAGTCACGTGCTAAAGTGTCCCTGGGCAAAACACTGAATCCCTCATTGCCTTCGATGCGTGCCCCATCGGTGTATGAATGTGACAAAGCTCTGATTAATCTTTGTAGAGATCTAGTATAGAGCTGTATGAATGGGTAAATGAGGACCAAGATTATGCTGTAAAGAGTTTTTAGTATCTTGATAAGACAGAAAGATGCTGTGTAAGTACAGTCCATTTACCATTTATTGTCTTCTGTCCCAAGATCCAGCTTTGGTAAGCCAGGGTCACAGCGCCAAGGTCCCCACCTTCAGCCACTGCCCATGGCGTCATGCACCCAACTTACAATGCCCCTCCTGCAGGTGGTGGACCCACAGGACGGCAAAGCCATGTTGCTCCTTCGGGCTGAGCCTGACTGGGCCCCATGGGTAGAGACCTGGTCATCAGGTGCTGGCTCCAAGGTGGGGCACTGGTAACCCTCGTCCAGGCAAGGGACACTGAGCACCTTGTTTGTTTCTGTCCACAAGTCTTCTGAATTGCTCTTTGTCTGGCCGGTCACCTAGGACCAGTCTTCCTTGGGAGAAGACCCTACCAGGGGCGACAGCAGAGCTCCTAGGATCATTCAGGCACACAAACTCCTCCACCACGATAAGGAGGCAATTCAAGGAGGCGTGAACCGTGACCTGACTTCGGAACAACGGAAGATAAAGGATGGATTTTCTTTCGTTCATTTGAGCGTTGTGTATCTCTGGGTTTTGTTCATGAGCGAAGAAAGAATGAGGAATGGTCAGTGCAGCATCTGCAGTATTGCGTACTCTGTGCCGGTCTGTTGCGGTGAAGAGGGAGCTGAGCTGCGAGGCAAAGCTCTCTGTTTCTAAGTTGGTCTACATTTCTACCCTCACCTAAGGCCAGAAACTCAGGGATAGGACCAAAAGCATGAAATTGTGGATACAAGCAGTCAAGTTTTCTCCACAGGGTGGCTGGACTCTCCCTTAGAGATGGGGCGAGACTTTAATTTCTCCTGGAGAGACATGGAATAAGTAAAGCCGCTGTTCCTCCACATCCAGAGGAGCCAGCTGAGGTGGTTCAAACATCTGATAAGGATGGACCCTGGATGCCTCCCTTAAGAAGGTGTTCCAGGCATGTCCAACTGAAAGGAGACCCTGAGGAAGACCAGCGGAAAGACCAAGTCTCTCGGCTGGAAACATGTTGGGAGTCCTCGTGGAAGAGGTGGCTCTGGACCTCCCTGCTCAACCGCTGCCCCTGATACCCGACTCTGGAACAAGTGGAGGATGATGGATGATGGATTTGATCGTGAGAACCTGAGCATGATGAATGAATGTTGAATTTACAGAGCTGTGGTTGTTTTACATCGCTTTATAATGTAGCTGTTCTTGTTTCATTTTTATTTCATTTCTTTTATTTAAGTCTTCATTTTATATAGTTTTATATGACTGTCTATTATTGTCTGTACCTCATCTGTGTTCTTTGTTTAAATCAGGTCTCTCTTGTAAATGAGTCCTCGAGGCTCATTGAGACTAAACCTGTCAAAAAAAACAAAGGTTGAATGAATGTAGCTGTTTCGGTCAAATCTCAAAAATAATGTTTTGGAGTAACTTTGTACTTAAAGTATGTGTTGGAGCTGACTCTCAGCTACTACCACGCAAATATTTACCTCATTATCTGTAAAGTTGACTGTTGAGGCCATTTTTGTGCGTCCTAATGTCATTTGGCTGCGGCTGGCTTCTTGAATTGGATTGATATTCTACAAAAATACCTCTTGTCAGAGATATAAACATTTGATATAAAAATAAGGTGTGCTACAAAATAACTGTACTAGTTTATGTGGCGCTACAGCGAAGTGTTATTAAAATACCAACGAAGAAGACTTTTAGCGAATCAGCAGAGCCGTTGGATTGACGTCCAGCAGACCCCGCCCCCTGTTTTTGACGCTTACCCGCGCTTCCATCAAAGATTGTCTATTCTTAAAGATGGCTTACGCTGTTAAAAAAAAAGCACAATAAACAATATTACATCGTCAATATCCGCTTGTTTATGAAATTATAAATTAGGAAAACTTATTAATATAAAATTAGGGGCTTTTTATCTATAAGTAAAACGGATAATACTTCTGTTTAAACGTCAGCTGTACTTTTGCCGACTGTGAAATTTTATGTAGGAGTGAGACATCGTATTTGTTTGTATTCTGCGTCTGTGTCTGGCCGCGGCTCGTGCGACTTGTGAGAGTTGATCCGATCAAGATTCAGGCTCGTTTCGGGCCCTAAATCGCACGGTTTCGTACTCACAACCACCGGGTTCCGTGTAACTCATCTGTAAACCCGTCTGCGGCTCCGCTGCGACCATGGCCGGAGTTATCCGGAGGCTCGACGAGACGGTCGTCAACCGAATCGCAGCGGGAGAAGTGATTCAGCGTCCGGCCAACGCTGTCAAAGAAATGCTGGAGAACTGGTCAGAAAGCTAAAAACATACAAGCTAAAGCTAATTAAGCTAAATAACAGACAATAACACTGATCCTGTTTACAATTGTTACTCTTCCTACTTCCAGTTCTTTCACTATTCCGTACATTTTTCAGCATCTTGTTTCATTATTTTGTTCCATTTCTTCAAATCACGAATCAAACCGTTCAGCTCTTTCAGGACAATCCTGCTGTGACCTTTGGTGTAACTTTAGCTTTTTGAAACATTTAGCCTTTTCTGACATTTTTTTCTCTCTCATAGAAAATGAATTGAGCTCATTTTACATCCTCAACTCTTTTTATCTGTTTACAACCTTTAACATTTTGTTCTGCTTCAGCTTCTTTCAACATCTTTGCAAATTTAAACTTTTTTTCAGCTACTTTCAGCTAATTTCAGCAGTTTTGTTTCAGCCGTTTTGTCATCCTTTCACATTCTTTCTGCTAACTTCAACATTTTTGTGCTTCTACTTTCGGCTGAGTTCAGCATGTTATGATCCTTTCAGCTTGTTTCTGTAAGTTTCAGCCTTTTCTGCTATTTCAGCTACTATTTAGCTGTTTTTATAATTTTTCAGCCAACGCCACATTTTTTGCACTCATTTTTGCTTCTTTCAACGTAATTGGGCAGAATTGTGCTCTCTTCACTTCCTTCTTGTAATTTAAACTTCTTTCTGCCTTTTTAGCACTTTTCAGATTTTTTTGTGCTAATTTCAGCTTTTCCAGATAATTTCCACTTTTTTTCTGCTTATTTCTTTTTCTTTCATCCATATTGGGCAAACATGTTCTTTCTGCTTTCTTCTGCTAATTTAAGCTTGTTCTACCTTTTCAGCTACTTTTTTAAAGCATTTTTAAGCTAATTTCGGCTGTTTTCAGAAAAATTCATTTTCTTCTTGGTAATTTCTGCTACTTTCAGTCTAATTACTGGTAACTTATTTATGCTCCTTTCAGCTTTTTCTGCTGTTTCAGCTAGTTTAGTTGTATTTGTGCTAAATTTAGCTTTTTCAGCTAATTCTACATTTTTTAGCTCATTTCAGCGCCTTCCCCTTCCTTCTGGTAATTTAAGCTTTTGTCTACCTTTTTATCTACTTTCCGCAGTTTTTTGTTGCTAAATTTAGCTTTTTTAAACAAATTTCCTATTTTTTGTTCTATTTTCAGCTAATTCAATAAGTATGTGCTCGTTCCGATAACTTAGACTTGTTCTTTCACTTCTGCTAACTTTCAGAATGTTGTAGCTAATTTCAGCTGTTTTTCAGCAAGTTCTTCTGCTGCGTTTTTACAGGAAATACGTTTCTCCAGTTGCCGTCTTTGTCGATGTTAGGAGGTTTAAAGCCGAACGATGGCAGTAGCTGTCGCTCTTTGACCTTTGCTGCTGCGTAACAAGTTTATTTTTATTTATTTCAGTTTGGATGCCAAGTCCACGAATATTCAGGTGACGGTGAAGGACGGAGGACTGAAACTGCTTCAGATTCAGGACAACGGGACCGGTATCAGGGTGAGTCGACCAGATTAAAAAATAAATCAAGGCGGTGTCTCGCTGGGTTTGGGGATTCTCCAGAGTCTGAGGACACTGACGGGAGACGACTGTGGACATGAAAAGTCATTAAGGTCGTTCAGCGCAGGGTCGGCTGTCCTCGACCCTCACTAGAAGATCTGCAGAGCTCCTGCTGTCTCAGGAACGTCAGGAAAGTCCTTCGGGACCCGTCACGCCCAGGACCTTCGGGACCCTTCACGCCCAGGACCTTCGGGACCCGTCACGCCCAGGACCTTCGGGACCCGTCACGCCCAGGACCTTCGGGACCCGTCACGCCCAGGACCTTCGGGACCCTTCACGCCCAGGACCTTCGGGAACTGTCACGCCCAGGACCTTCGGGACCCGTCACACCCAGGACCTTCGGGACCCGTCACACCCAGGACCTTCGGGACCTGTCACACCCAGGACCTTCGGGACCCGTCACACCTAGGATCTTCGGGACCCGTCACACCCAGGACATGCACCGTTTGAGCACCTTGTTGTACGATGTTTAATTGTTACAGATTCCCAGTTAGATACAACTTTTTGCCCTGAGACGTTTTGAAGACGTAACAGTGTCCCAACAGTTTTCGTCTTCCTGTTGCAGAGAGAGGACATGGAAATCGTCTGTGAACGGTTCACCACCAGCAAACTCCAGAGCTTTGAGGATCTTTCAGCCATTGCAACCTACGGATTCAGAGGAGAGGTGATGTTCGCCGCCGCTGATGCCTTGGGGCAGTTC
The DNA here is from genome assembly GCF_014905685.2 of Nematolebias whitei. Lineage (NCBI taxonomy): Eukaryota > Metazoa > Chordata > Actinopteri > Cyprinodontiformes > Rivulidae > Nematolebias > Nematolebias whitei. The sequence goes on from NC_056498.1 coordinate 46,430,203, forward strand.
TGGGCGCTGAACGATTGTCCTCCATGTTTTGTCTTTTAGGCCCTCGCCAGTATAAGCCACGTGGCTCATGTAACCATAACCACAAAGACAGCAGACGCCAAGTGTGCGTTCAGGTATGATCAGTGTCTTAACGCCCTGGAGCCCACCTCACCAGATGAACTTGTATTATACATCACTTCTTTCTTCTTCAGAGCCAGCTACAGCGATGGAAAGCTCAAAGGTCCTCCCAAACCATGCGCCGGCAACCAGGGGACGCAGATCCTCGTGAGTTTGTGGAGCACGTCATCTAAAAACTGTTTCTGACGTCCAGGGACCAAACGATGGTGTCGTTTGCCCGCAGGTGGAGGACCTGTTCTATAACGTGTCCACCAGGAGGAAAGCCCTGAAGAGTCCCGGGGACGAGTACTCCAGGATTGTAGACGTAGTCAGCAGGTTTGTATTTTACTCCTCTGTCTAAAGAGTTCTGCTCGTCACGAACAAACCGATCTAATCGTGTTGTTTCTGAAGGTACGCGATACACAACTCTGGAAAAAGCTTCTCTGTCAAAAAGGTGAGGCGGGTTTTTGTTTTTTCCATTTCATTTTCATTTCACCTTTCTTTAACCAGGCATAAACACTAGGAACAAATTCTTATTTACAGAGCTGGCCTGGCAAGCCCCAACAGGTACTTTTAGGGTCCAGGGAAGGGAAACAGTACAGTTAGGCAACCTTAGATTGCAAAACATTAACACGATGTGAAAAGGACAGAGCCCCATCAATCCAAATTCCCAAATATTTATAAACTGTTACCTCTTCTATAATATCATTGTTTACAGCGGCGAAGTCCACCGAGGTGGGTATGGTTCCTCCTCCATGACTGAACTACATAAATTTAGTTTTCTTGGCATTTAAGGACAAATTTAAGTCGGAAAAGGCCTGCTGGGTTTCAAGAAAATCACAACCTCATCCGGAGTAGAACCAAAAGCATATAGCATATTGTCATCAGCATATAAATGGATGGAGGCCTCACTGACACAATGTGAGATATCATTTATAAATATGGAGAAAAGAGTTGGACCAAGAACGGCGCCTTGGGGTACACCTGACATAACCAAACGTAACTGTGAAGTATGAAAGTCAACCTTCACTTGCTGCGATCTATTCGAAAGATAATTACAGAACCATGTTAGTGGCTGTCCTGAAATCCAATACGGTGAAGTTGCTTCAGTAAAATGGAACCATCAGCTGAGTGGGTTTTGTTGTTTAAAATGACAAACTGAGCCGCAGGACGTTTGGAGGAAGAAACTTGTTGATTAAAAAATAAACTTCTTTTTTTACAGCAAGGAGAGACGGTGGCTGACGTGAGGACGCTGCCCAACGCGTCCGTCGTGGACAACATCCGAAGTGTTTTTGGGAACGCGGTCAGCAGGTAGTCTTGGACTCTAATACTTTACAATTTCTTCCTGTTATGTCAGGTGTACCCCAAGGCTCCATTCTTGGTCCCAACTCTTTTCTTAATGACATCTTGCTTCGCCTCGCCTGGCCGCTGACTGTCCGCTTCGGTGTGTGCGTTCTCAGGGAGCTGATTGAAGTGAGCTGCGAGGATCAGAAGCTCGCCTTTAAGATGAAAGGCTACGTCTCAAATGCCAACTACTTCATGAAGAAATGCGTCCTGGTCCTGTTCATCAACCGTACGTGAAAACCTTCAGGGGTGACGATAAAATGGACCCGTTAGAGTTTCAGCTGTGCTCGTATCGCTGCAGATCGCCTCGTGGAGTCGAGCGCTTTGAAGAAAGTCCTGGAGACGGTTTACGCCGCGTACCTTCCCAAGAACACGCACCCCTTCCTCTACCTCAGGTGACTAACGCGGGCGTTGATCTGCTCCTCGTGACGGTTCTGCTCATCTGATGCTCACCTGTGGCTCCCTGACAGCTTGGAGATCGCGCCGCAGAACGTAGACGTGAACGTGCACCCGACCAAACACGAGGTGCACTTCCTGCACGAGGACAGCGTCATCGAGAGCGTTCAGAAACACGTCGAGAGCAAGCTGCTGGGCTCCAACTCCTCACGCACGTTTTTCACTCAGGTATCTGCCGGACGTCTCGTTTTATTCTGACATGCTCTCAGTTTCATCCAGAACCGACCCGCGGGTCTTCTCTCCGCAGACGTTGCTTCCTGGGCTGCCGGTCTCAGGCGTGGCAGAGATAAAGACCTCGAGCACCGCAGAGTCCGCCGAGCGGGTCTACGCTCACCAGATGGTGAGGACCGACTGTCGCGCCCAGAAACTGGACGCTTTCCTAAAACCCAAGGACAAGAAGCCGCCCGGCCCAGAGGCAGCCGGAACCAGCGGCGGACGGACCGAGACCAGAACCGACCAGTCGGACTGCGTAGAGATGGAGGATGCAGATATGTTGGAGGCCGTTTGTGTGCATGAAGCACAGGGTCCAAAAGACACGGAGGAACCCGGGGTCCCTTCACAGGACGTCCAGAGGTGAGCGGTTTGATTCCTGACCAGATGTTCAAGTAAACAAAAAAGTTCCTGAGAGACAAAAAAGGTTTTACGGAAAACTAAGAGCAACTAGAGAAACTGCATTTCCTGTGAAAATGCAGTGTGAATGCTTATTGTAGAAGAACTTGCTGAAAAACAGCTGAAATTAGCTTAAAAAAACAGCTGAAATTAGCTTAAAAACAGCTGAAATTAGCTAAAAAACCAGCTGAAATTAGCTTAAAAAACAGCTGAAATTAGCTTAAAAACAGCTGAAATTAGCTAAAAAACCCCCAGCTGAAATTAGCTTAAAAACAGCTGAAATTAGCTTAAAAACAGCTGAAATTAGCTTAAAAACAGCTGAAATTAGCTTAAAAACAGCTGAGATTAGCTAAAAACATGTTGAAATGTAGATGAAATGGAGAAACAAGCCTAAATTAGCCGAACAAAGCAGAAAGAGCACATTTGTGCTGAATTAGGTTTAAATAAGCAGAAATTAGCACAAAAATTAGTGAATTAGCAACAAAAAAATCTGAAGTTAGCACACAGAAAAAATAGCTGAAAAGTAGCTGAAAAGGCAAAAAGAAGCTTAAGCTTAAGCGGAAAGAGCTGAAATGAGCTAAAATACGTGAAAAGCTAAAATTAGCACCATACATCTAAATAGTAGCTGAAATAGCAAAAAAAAAAAATGAAACTTGCATGACTAAGCTGAAAGGAGCACAACAAGCTGAAATTAGCAGAAAGAAGTTAAAAGAAACTAAAAATGTTTTAGTTAGCAGAAAGAATGTGAAAGGAGCACAAAGCAGCTGAAAAAAAAACCTGCTGGAATTAGCTGAAAGTAGCTGAAAAAGTTAAAATTTGCAGCATGAAGCTGAAGCAGAAGAAAATGTGAAAGGAGCAGTGAAAGTTTGTGAACACATCTAAAGATTTGAAGGAGGTAAAATGAGCTCAGTTCATTTTCTATGAGAAAAAAATGTCAGAAAAGGCTAAATGTTTCAAAAAGCTAAAGTTGCACCAATACCAAAAGTGTCAGCAGGATTGTTCTGAAAGAGCCGAACGTTTTATGATTTGTTGAAACGGCTCAAAAGTTGTGGAACGAGAAAGATGCTGAAAAACCTACGGAAGAAAAGTGGATGACGGTGAACGTTTCTTTATTCACACCGTCGGTTCTGAACAGAACCCTCTCGACCCGCGACTCCACGGAAATTAAACAGTTTAATTTTTACCGTTTTTCCTGGTAAAATATAAAAAAAAACACCCGTGACAAATTTTAATGGAATTCCTGTTTGCATAAGAGTCGCTCGGGGAAGAATCTTGCAGCCGTTTCCATTTCCTACAAGTCGGATCAGGACCGGTGCTGAAGTGTGCTCGGGCCCAAAGCAAGTCTGAACACAAGCCTGCAGAGGAGCAGGAGGTTTTCTGCATGACATCACGGTCCTTCAGGCAGCGCACGTCAAGTTCAAACTTCTGCTGTTTTTCAGTTCCTCGTCTTTTTGTTTATTTCAAATCACGACCATCTGTTTGTTTGTTTGTTTGTTTTCACGATCTGAGGGTTTTATGGGTTAAATAACACTTCCTGTTTGTCAAACGGTGGATTTCTTCTGCCCCCGAGTGGCAGAATCAACTCATGTTTTATTACATACTTCTGCTGTTTTAGCCATTCCTACATCAAAATGTTCGGCTCATGTAGCAGATGTCCGCTGAAGCTTTTGGTATAACTTTTATAATTTATCTACAAATATTTCTTCGTAAAAAAACATGGAGATTTCTTCAGCTGCTTCACAAACAGACCAGCTCTGGTTTGGTCATTTCATGCAACTTTTAGCTGCTGTTTAGTTCATTTTAGCTAATGTTAGCAACAATTTTGCTCATTTTATGTTTTAGCTTATGTTCAGAAATTTTAGCTAACAGATATGATTTCAGCTGATTTTAGATTTAACTAACTATTCTGGTCGATTTGACTTTTAGCTGCTGTTTATACTCTGCCCTCAAGCAGCTAAATGTTTTAGCTTAGCGACGGGACTCGTTAACGGTGTGGGAGATCGTGTAAACATTTTCTTGGTGTGTTTTTCTGGGAGGCAGGAAGCGACCGAGGACAGAGGAGGAGGAGGAGAAGCAGGAGGAGAAGCAGGAGGAGGTGACGGCTGCAGCTACACCCAGGAGAAGAGTGATGAACCTGAGCAGCATCAAGGAGCTGCGAGCTGAGATCACTGAGAAGACCCACAGAGGTACAACCTGAGCACGGTACTGAAACGAACATGTTCTAAAGCTTGGACCTAAAAGGAGAACGTGCACGGACCTTCTGTTCTTCTAAACGGTCCGACTCTGCTGCGCCGCTCGGTTTGTTCCGTCACCATTCGAGAAAAGTGGGGGAACGTTATTTTGTTGCCGTGACAACAGAACACCAGCAAAACAGTTTGCCGCTCTGGTTTTTGTAAATTCCACTTCCTTTTATTCGGGTCACGTTGGTTCAAAAGATAAAAGCGACGAGCGCTCCTTGAAGGAGTGCACGTCGCCCGCCGCATTCCGTGCCAGAGTTTTAGCTCGTGTTGAGAAGAGACGGGAGTTGTAGCCTTTTCACTGAATGGCTGAAGTGGGGAATTTTATATAAGTTCCTGTAAAACTGACAATTAAAGCTGTTGCAGGGGTTGCTTAGCGGTGGCGGCCATCTTGAATTGGGTTAATCAGTTGTACAACTTTTTAGTTTTTAAATTTGGATCAGAGCAAAAATACGACGAGCGGATCACGAATCAGACGTTTGTCCCGTTTGTGTCCAGGTCTTCAGGACATGCTGCAGAACCACTCGTTCGTGGGCTGTGCCGACCCCCAGTGGACTTTGGTCCAACATCACACCAAGCTGTACCTGCTGAACTGCACCCGGCTCAGGTCTGACCTTCAGGATCTCGGGTCCAGCTCGCCCGTTTCACCTCGACTCGTTTTATTTTCTTCTTCTCTTCCAGCCAGGAGCTCTTCTACCAGATACTCGTCTACGACTTCGGGAACTTCGGCGTCCTCAGATTGTCTGTAAGTGGACCTCGCGCTGCGGCCGTGCTGACCGTGAGACGCGGTCTTTAGCAGGGTTCGTTTGGTTTTCAGGAACCGGCTCCTCTTTACGACCTGGCCATGTTGGCTCTGGACTCGGAGGACAGCGGCTGGACGGAGGAGGACGGTCCTAAAGAGGGTCTGGCTCAGTACATCGTGGACTTCCTGAAGAGGAAAGCGGAGATGCTGGAGGATTACTTTTCTCTGGAGATAGATGAGGTCAGCTGAGACGGGCTTGGACCCGTTACAGGGACATTCTGTCGGCTACTGTTTGTTAGCGTTAGCGTGTTCAGCTGCTCGTAGCTCATGTTTGAAACGCCTGTCCTCCACAGGAAGGGAATCTAACGGGACTGCCGCTCCTTCTGGACAGGTACACCCCGATCATGGAGGGACTCCCCATGTTCGTCCTCCGCCTCGCCACAGAGGTCAGCCCCATCGTCGCCTTGTTACACCGTCACCCGCCAACGGAAGGCGGACGACACGCCACGCTTCGAAACAGCTAAACGTGCGGTTCTGTGCTGCAGGTGAACTGGGACGAGGAGAAGGACTGCTTCAGAGACTTCTGCAGGGAGTGCAGCTCTTTCTACTCCATCAGGAAACGGTACATCCTGGAGGCGGAGCCTGGGCAGGAACAGGTGAGGGGGTGGGGCTGAACGTCCTGCGACACCCGACGACGTCGCCGACTGACGGCTCGTTTTCTGGTTTCAGGACGCCGAGGTGAACTCGTGGCGCTGGAAAGTGGAACACGTGATCTTCAAAGCTTTTCGGACCCTCTTTAGTCCTCCGAAGTCCTTGAGCGAGGACGGTTCTGTGCTGCAGATCGCCAACCTGCCGGATCTGTACAAAGTGTTCGAACGGTGCTGAGCAGAAAACGCGACTTCACGTCTGTAACGACAGAGTTGTAAATAAACAAATATGTAAATAAGACCGACGTTCGTCTGTGGACCAAGAAAACTGGATTATGGACCGTGGAGTTTAAAATCATCTCCGTGACCACCAGGGGCCCAAACCATCGGCCCTCCACCACCGTGCTCTACAGTTAGGAACCGTGGCGTGACGTAAAGAACAGGTTCTTGTGAACTGCGTGGACCGGTCCAGTCCGGTAGTTTTACAGGTATACCTGCAAACTTGTTGCTTTTTGGTGAAAATCGCTGTTTTAAATAAAAAAAATCTGTCATTTGTGTGAATAGTCTTGATCTGAAGAGTTTTTCTGTTGGGGGGTCAGAGGCAGATGGTAGAGGTCCATCAGGTCCAGATGACATGACTGAACATTGTTGGATCATTGAGCTGAACCTTCAGGTAGATTTCCCAGTTTGGGTTTATGTAGCGCTAAGCTAGCTCCACGTAAGTCACAGCAAAGCTTGGGCTAGCTAGGTTTCATCCCTTGAGTTTGCAGGTTTGAGATTTGTTGATACGAGGGTCTGCACTCGATGTAAACAAACATCTGTTTTGCTGAACATGTGGAAACACGACGGACACCAGGCTGGCTGTCCGCGGGGGGCGGAGCGAGTTCAGCCACTTCGGCTGTTTCCTGTAGACAAACCTGTTGTTGGCTGATGGTCATTTTTAATTTACAGACGTTCTGTCATTTTGTAAAAATTATTTTTATTTTTTAGTCTTCACGACTTTGCGGAGAAACTTTAAACCGATTCAAAATGGCCACCACAGCTAATGAACCTTAGCCAACACAGAACAGCTGCAGCTCAGTCAGGTTTACAGATGCGGAGCTAAAGTTTGGTGTGGTAGTAGCCGAGGGTCATCCTCAAGAACTCTTGGATCACGGGAGAAAGAGCTTTGTGTTTGACCGGAACAGCTGTAGCTCCGCCCCTTTAGATTTTAAACTGAAAGGCGGCGGGCGATCATGTTCCTTCGTTTTTGTTGTTTCCTGGGAAGATCCTCAGCTCGACGATTGGCAGTTTGAAAATGGCCGCCTCAGACCGAGGGGCAGGAAGTCACTCCTGAGGTCATTGCTGATGTAGTTCCACCTTGGCGTTGGGTTGACACACCTGTACGCTCCGGCTGCCTCGAACCAAATTAATGTTTAAATATTTTTTTATTTTTAAATGCAAGAAAAATCTTTGTCGCCCTCCAAAACCGAGCGAGTGTTGAAAAACTTTTTAAACATCGGGAGTTTACCGACCAAATCAAATCTGGGTTTAAACTAATTCAGGCTTTTCAACGTTTATTTTAGCCACTGAAATAATTCTTGTACAAGAAAAAAGATCCACAGTTCTGTAAATGATACTTTTATTTTTCAGAAATCTTTTAAATATTTGAAAAAAATCAAAGAAACTGCAGGAGACGAGAGTTTTTATACACTTTTCAAAACATTTTTTAATAATATATCGTACCTGTTAAAATAATTCTGGTTTCGTTGAGCCGTGCAGGCCCCGCCCCCCTCCACGCTCCCAAAGTGGAAAAAGGCACTTGGCTGTGAGGGAAGCTGGGGCAGCGACTCGGAGCAGCAGAAAGACTCGATAGTTTCAGAAGCGTCTTTAAACCCGTTCATGCAACACGTCAGAACACCGCCGAGCACCCGGACCGGAGCGACTCAAGTCCCGGATCACAAGCTGGAGTAGAAAAGTCTGAAAAAATAATTAAATTAAAGAAATCTCCCAACATCTTTTAGATTCGTTCGTCTTCTGAGCGTTTCCTCCCACAGATGTTTCCTTTCAAAGAGTTTCTCTGCTGCAGCTAGTTTTTGGTTATTTACATGCCTCAAAGTGAAAACACGAGTGTCGACGCGACGCTGCGCTACCGCGCGGCGGTGTGAGTCCCAGGGCTGCCGCCTCACTGCTGCGACAGAAGGGCGTTCCGGTTGGCCTTCATCTTCTCCAGACGCTTCACCAGGTGCTGGTTGGTCATCTCCATCTCCTCGATCTTATCCAGAGCCGTGCGCAGCTGAGAGGAGACGGGGGGAGGGGGGTTAAACCTTCGGCTACACATGAACAAAAAAAGCCGAAGTGAAGCTCCAACCTCTCTCTGAAGTTTCCGTTTCTCCGCTTTGAGCTCGTCTTCGATCTTCTCGGCGCTGTCGGAGGCCGCCTTGTACCGGGACACCTGCCCTTCAAGTCTGCTGATCTAAAAACAGAGAATCTTTCAGCTTCACGTCTCGTTAATTTAATTGATTATTAATTTAATTGTCGACTCGTAGACGTGACTCACATTTTGCTCCATTGTGCCCATTTCCTGCTCCGCTTTAGAAAGTTTAAACTTGTATTCACTGATCTGTCTGTTGGCGTCTCCTGCGGAGGAAAACCAGATGAAAACAAATCAGTTCAGTCGCTTCACATTTGACTCGTGTCGGACGTTTATCAGTCAAAATTTATTTATTTTTTTTAAATCAGCCCAGCTCTCTTCTTTCATACAAGTCTTCTGCGTAAAGGACGGGTCTTTAGTCTAAAAGTCCCCCCAGACTCCCCTCGGCTCCTCAGGCAGGAAATTTCCAGAGCCTCGGTGTGTGGACCAGAAAACCTCTTGAGGTTCTGGTTCTGCTGTGTGGAACTAGGCCTGTCGCGATAAACGATAAATCAATTAATCGCATGATGAGTTAAAATTATCGACCTCTTTTTCATTTATCGGCTTTATCGTTTCTTCATGTCTCTCTCTTTCTACTGAAGACAGAAGGGAGGGAAGGAGGCGTGGGAGGGCTGTACGGACGCCGGAGGTATGGCCCCAGGACGCCGACCGATTGAAGGCTAAACGACTTTCAGATGTGACCCCAGGAGGGACCTGGAGCCACAGCTGGGGAGATCTGCAGGAAGGGCCCGAGTGCGTCCGGAAGCGCCGCACGTGCCCAGCCATGCTTCGCACCCCAGCCTGCCCCGACCGTCACTAATCTCTGAGACCAGGACCAGAAGGACACCCACCAGGACACCCTGCTCACACAGGAGCCCGGCACGCACCACAGTTGTGGGGATCCATGAGATGGGTCCGACCCTGTCAAGTCGCACCTGCCCCGCTTCTCAGCATCCTCCCGCAGTTCTGCCTCCCAGCCAGTTGCGAAACAACATCACCGTGGAGCTCACACCCCGAGCCGCCGGCGCACACAGGGTGCGCCGTCAGCCACAGAGGGGGCAGCCACGGAGCGTGCCATGAACCAGCCTAACGGCAATACGAGGTGAGTGCGAGGACGGAGTCAGCTCCTCACAACAGCACGTGCCCAAACACACTTCACACCACAGCACGAGCGACCCTGAACTCCGAGACGAGCATATAAACCTTCTCATAGTGGATCAACCAGTTTGCTGGTGACATCCAGAACCAGCTGTTCACGATGAAGGAGGACCATCAGTCTAACGACCGACTGTTATTGCCCTGAAGGCCGCTTGCTATTCACAGAGGGCTGAGTGATACTAGCAATAACAGCGTTGTATAAGGGCGGGGGACAGTTAGACACGGAGGCTCCGCCCCTGTGTAATGATGGACAGGTTCTCCTCACAAAGACGGCCTCCTTCACTTTTCTCTCAAACCATCGTTCCTCTCCATCAAGGACGTGAACATCGCCATCCCTGAAACGGTGACCTCTGACCTGCAGAGTGAACGTCGATGAATGAGAAGTTTTGAAGAAGCCGTTCTGTTAAGCTCGGGTCAAGTCAAACCCGAACGTTTGACACCAAACCTGCGGCTCGACTGGGAACAGTTCGAGAAGCCGTGTGACGCACATCGTAGACAAAACTCACAAAAAACAGATAAAACACAACGAAGCTCGATGGATTTAGGTGAAACTCGGTGAAATATTCTTCAGTAGAAGTACAAAGCGTAAAAACGCTCGTTTCACTGACCGTGGCTGTCCCTCCACGGCCGTGACAGGAAGTGAACTTACTCTGCATCTCGATGATGTGCAGGTCCGTCCCGTTCTCCATCTTCTCCCCGTCGGTGTAGGCGCCGTCCACCTTCGGGTGTTTCTGTCGCTCCTCCTCCAGCTGGTTCTTCAGCTTCCTGATCTGAGCCAGCAGTTCCTCCTTCTCCTCGGCCAGCTTCAGTAGCCTCACATCTACGATACGCACAAAACGTTCAGCCGACGCTCCGACAAATCCAACAAACGTTAAATAAACCCCGCCCCCCACTGACCCAGAGGACCCTCTCCTGCCGACTCCAGGACCTGGGCGGCCTCCTGGGAAACCAGAGTGATCCCCGGGGAAAGAGGGTCGTGGCTGACGTCTCCGTTCGGCGTTCCGTCCGGGATGATGACCAGCCCGTGTTTCTGAGATGAAAAATGAAAAACAACTTTTTGAACGAGGTCACAGAGCAGCTGATCGAATAAAAACATGTGATTACTGTCGGAGGTAAATCTGGCTTTAGATGATTAGAATCGACGTTTAAACGACAAAAGTCTAATTTGTTGAAGTTAATCGGATCTGCCACTTTCAGAGTCTTGAGTCGTTGCTGCAGTTTGTCCCAGTAGAGCTACCGTAGTGTCCAGTGAAGACAATCTGTAAATTAATATTAGTGAACAACGACTTGTGCATCACCAGTGATCAACACAATGCTAACTGCGTTAGCTTTTCTAAGGGATTTTCAATGTTAAGTTAGCATCTATGCTAACTGTTGCTTGTGGGGTTTTGACACGTTTGTGCACTTTTCATTAAAAATCTATAAACTAGTTTATGTAAAATAAGCCACATTATTGATTTTATAAACCCATTACAGCCCTCCGAATCGTAGTCAAACTCAGAGGTGCATAAAAGTTCCCACCATGACCGTCTGAACTGTAAAAAATTAAAATAAACGGATCGTTCGGCCATTTTGAAGTAGACTGAATAAAAGTTATAAATAATCAATAACCTAATACATAACCAATCTCCATCCTATATTACAGATCTTATTGTTCCATATTTTCCTAACAGAGCACTTCACTCTCAGGCTGCAGGTTTACTTGTGGTTCCTAGAGTTTCCAAAAGCAGAATGGGAGGAAGATCTTTCAGTTCTCAGGCTCCTGTCTTGTGGAACCAACTTCCAGTTTCTGTCCGTGAGGCTGACACATTGTCCAGTTTGAAGACTTTTGTTTATGATAAATCCTATAGTTAGAGTTGGCTTGGGTTTCCTGAGCTATCCCTTAGTTATGCTGCTTATAGGCTTAGACTGCTGGAGGACAAACTGACCACATTTCCTCACTCTGTCTTTACTTGCTCTACTCTCCATGTTTCTATTTCCTTTTCTTCCCATAGGAACCACACCTGGACCATAGGAACCACACCTGGACCACTTCCTGTTTGCCTCCGTTTTTCCTCTCCAAGTCCAGAGGCAGATGGCTGTCCATCCTGGTTCTGGTTCTGGTTCTGCTGGAGGTTTCTTCCTGTTCAAAGGGAGTCATTTCTTTCCACCGTCTCCAACGTGCTGCTCAGGAAGCGAAGATTCAAACGACCTTCCGGCTTCCTGAGATAAATAACTTTTACTGATTGTCGTTTTTCAAAGTATGCGAGTGTCTTTGTGCCCTGAGACGACCTTTGATGTAAATCGGCGCTTTATAAAACTAAACCGAACATTTGACAACGACGGGACGTTTTCTGAACCAATGGCCAACTTTCTTTCAACCGGGGTGTCAAAACTTCAAAGACGTTTAAGACGTTTCTCTGAATTGAACACCCGATCGAACTGAATGAATGAGTGAAAGACTTCTGCAGAACTCGAGGACAACGAGTGAAACATGCAGGTGGGGGCCCTTCAGGACCAGGATCTGGCACCATGCAGGGTGGGGGCCCTTCAGGACCAGGATCTGGCACCACGGCTGTAAATGAATTTCCACTACAGATAAAACGTTTCATGGCCATCAAAATGAGCAGCTAAGAACAAAACCGTTCAAAGATCAACACCGGGGTGAAAAACTTTGCTTCAACCAAAAGAAAACGGTTTCCAGTAAACCTCTGACGTTTGGGTCCTGCTGGGTCTGAGTGGACCTACCTCTCCTGCTTTGGACTTCCCCTTGATGTCGGCGAGCTCATCTCTGAGCTCGTCCCTCTCCTTCCTAATGCAATCAAAGTACTCTTTCTGCCTCTCTAAGGCCTGGCCACCACAGGAAGACAAGAAAGAAAGAAGAGATTGGATGGAAACTGGACACACATGCAACAGCACCACACACACGACGTGCACAGACATGCAGCGAGCCGAAACAATCTACGAACAACACGCTCAAACACGAGGCTAAAGGGCGCGGGGTCAGGTCATTTGACAGAAAGGTCATCCTCACGCAGCTTAAAGTTAAAACTACAAATCTGCTCTAACGAGTCAAGTCACGACAATCTGACGTTTTAATCCGCAGGTGGAGCGTGCACGTCATGCTCGTGTTTAGACCACTGCACTTCTGGATCCAAACTCTTCCTTTGACATGCAAAAGCCCAAACTGTGCACGTGACCAGGTGCGGTCATCTACTCATTAACGGTCTCCGTCATGCAGAGGCGGCGGTCGGCGGAACAACACGACCGACCGCCGCCTCTCACTCCGAGCGCCAGGCTGGGACGTCCTACCGCCATCTTTTTGTCCTTCCAGTTTATGGTCTCCTGCAGGTCAAACACCTCTCTGGTGAGGCCGTCTAACTTAGTCTGCATTCGCTGGCTCTCCTGGAGCGGCACGAGCGATGAGAAGACGACAGCACGGGACGAGGACAAAACAGGGAAGGAGAGGACGGAACAAAGGAGAGGAGGATAAATATGGAGTGAGACAAAGAGACAGCCGGAGAAACGGAGCGAACTGCTGAGAGTTTAACGGGACAGATGAAGAGGCGGGCGGTGAATCCTGCAGAACAGAAGCTCTCCTGCAGGAGGACGCCCTCGCTCCGCAGGAGGACGCCCTCGCTCCGCAGGAGGACGC
>NC_056498.1:46443527-46447441 GCF_014905685.2 Nematolebias whitei
GACGCCCTCGCTCCGCAGGAGGACGCCCTCGCTCCGCAGGAGGACGCTCTCGCTCCGCAGGAGGACGTTCTCGCTCTGCAGCAGCTTTGAGTAAAAACAACAAACTCAGGACAGTTGAAGTTAAAATCAGGGATTTCGCTGCTTATCGTCCATTTATTAATTAATTTTGTGCATAAAATCCTCCACTTGTGTTTGAATTGCAGTTGAGCTGAAGTAAGTTTCTGACATACGGCATAATTATTCAAATGAGCAAAAATTTTAACATGTTAAATTTTCTTAAATGTATCGCTGTTTGATTTCTTATAAGTATGTGAAAAATATGAATAAAACCCCGTCTCTTATAGAACCTGTTGTGGTTTGGTATAAAAAAGTAAACTAACCAAACTGATCTCACTCTTTTGACTTTAAGACATTTAACAAAAGCTCAATGCTTTATCTCTGACTGGATGATTTAATTTAACACTTAAAAAAAACAACAACACACAAAACAACACAAACCGTCTCCATCTCCACCTTCTACTGTTTCTCCACAGTCCGGTCACTGAGGAGAAAGTCCTGGTCCAAACCTCATGACCACAGGTGAGGGTTGGAACAGTAAACCCTGAGCTTCATCTATGGACTCAGCTCTTTCTTCATCACGGCCGACCAGAGCAACGCCCTCATTACTGCAGACGAGGCCCTGATCCAACGATCCTTCTCCCATCACTCAAACAAGACGCCCGGATACCTGAACTCCTCCCTCGACCCAGAGAAGGCGTTCCACCTGAACTAAAACTTTATTTTTTAAATAAAGTGTAGCATTCTGCTGTGGTTGACAGTCGGTCACATGGGCTCAGGGAGGGATTATGGGTAAAATTTATGTTCATTGTTTATCATTTCGGTTGTTTAGCATTGTTCTTTTATGATTAGTCTGTCCTTCTTAGCCTAGTTTATGTTCATTAAGTGTCAGTTTGTTAGGTCATTCTGTATAGTAACCATGAGTGAGGGAGGTAGTTGTCATGACGACCTGTGGGGTTCACTCTGTGTTGAACAGTAAGATAAAGTCTTGATCTACAACAAGAGTTGCTGTGCGCTGACATGCTACATTGGTGTCGTCTCGTGGTCTGGCGGTGGGCAGGGCTTCGCAGCGGGGTTCTCCCGCAGCATGGGTATGGTGGCGTCGTTATCTCCAAGTGGTGGGCGGGGCTTGGAGGGAGTGTTTTCCTGCACAGGAGACAACCGCCTTTGACAGATCTTTGGCCCTCTGGGAAATCAGGCCCAGCAGCCAATGCTGCATGTCCTCAGTGATCAGGTCTCAGAGTTTCCATCTCCCCCACAGGATTCATCCCACTTCTGACACCAACGTAACGTGTCAGCACACAGCTACTGAGGGAGATGTGCATTTCTTGTAGACCAGAAATCACCCACCAGGTTGCGTTTTGTGGTTTCATGGTTGCTCTACCACAAACAAGCCCAACACAAACTAACACTTATGAACACATGAACTAGGCTAAGAACAGACTAATCTCTGAAAGAACAATGCTAAACTGAAATGATTAACACTGAACATAAGTTCTAACAATAATCCCTCCCTGAGGCCATGTGACTGGCCGTCATCCACAACAGAACGCTACACTAGTAAATAAAATAACTGATCAAGTAGGTTTGTTAAGAGTCTATTAGTCTAATATTTTATTAAATGCGCATGCGGCCGTACCTCTATAAGCTCATCTCTCTGACGAATCCCCTCTTTGAGTTCTTCCTGTTTGTGCTGCAGCACCGAACACGTGTGTTTCTGTCGTTCCAGTTCCTGAAAGGACGGACGCAACGTTCAGTTCGTCAGTATTTTGGGATTCCAGGTACAAAGCGGCGTTTGTTTTCACCTTCGACTTCTCCTCCAGCTCCCGCTTCATCTCGGCTGTCTGCTCCTCCATCTCCTCGATGACGTCCTTCAGCGTGTCCACCTGGTAGATGAGGTTGGCCTTCTCGTTGTCCAGCTGTGCGTTCGACACCATGGCCTTCTTATATTTCTCCTCCACCTCAGCGAGTGACTCCTGAGATGTTCGCAAACGTGTTAGAGACTAAACAATCTGCTTCAGAGCTCGGCTCACCTACATGCATCAGGTGGCCTCTGGTGGGAAAAATGATTAGGTTTTAGAGCCGTTGAACACAAACGAACCAGACAGGACCAGAAATCTAAGGTTTGCAGAGAAAAAAACCTTCATACTCCCTGAAAGTTTACACGTTTTGTCACGTCATATAAAGGTGGCTCTAGAAAGACCAACTCGGGGAGGGTGTGAATAAATGTACGCTGCATTTTTATTTTTATTGGTTTAAATGTTGCGAAATGTCAATGCTCTACTTTGTGTTGGTTGTTCACATACACAAAAAACTTTCAAGTTTGTGGTCGTAAAGTGACAAAACCAGGAAAATTCAAGGAGTACGAGTACTTGAATCCACTTCAGATCAACTCGTGACATAAATGAAGAGAGAAGTGACGGATTGTACAGTAGTTAAGAAGCATTGCTTCACTTTCAGAGGTGAAACCTGGATCTAAATGAAAATGAAATGGCTCCTGGAGAACAAGAAACTCAGTTAAAGAGCATCAGTTGTGTCAGAATCTAGCAGTTAGGAGTCGGGATGTTAGTAAACTACAATTATTAAAGTGACTTTTTATCTGAGTGAACAGGGAGGAGCTGAAGAGAACCATGCGCACCAACAAAATCCTGACCAGGAGCCAAAGTGCGAGTCTCTGTCAGCGTCTGCAGGTGGAGCTCATCGCTCCCGTTTGAAACTCGGCAGGAATGAAGGAGTGTCGACTTCGAATCAAACCAGGAAGTGATGAAAGACCATGCAGAAGAAAAAACTACACAGCTCAAACAGGAATCATCCAAAGGCACGGCAGTGGAGTTAGGAACAACGAAGGAGGGAGGAAGGGGAACAAAGAGTGTGTGTGTGTGTGTGTGTGTGGGGGGGGGGGGGGGGGGGGGGGGGGGGGGGGGGGGGGGGGGGTAGTGATGCCACACTGTTCCCAAAGGATAAAAGAAGGCATGCTTTGAGCTCAAGCCCCTCTACCTTCAGCTCTTTAAGCCCTTGCATGTACCGCCCCTCTACATCCTGAATCTGGTCCTTTAGTTCATAGATGTCCTGTAGAGGAGATGGAGGAAGGATTCGGGTGAACTGGAGACAGCAGGGGTGGTGAAGGACAGAAAAAGCACCCGTGCGGACATCTTAAAGACAGACTTATAGGACACACGTCACCCAGAGAGAAACAAAGGTTAAAGCGGACGCAGAGGACAGCAGGGGGGGCAGCAGCGGCATCGCTCTGAGGAGTTTCATACGTAGAAGTGTGAACGAAAAGGTTTCAGATTTATGGAGCATCCAAAACTCTAAGAAACAGCACGGTGACGTTTCAAACGGCGTACCTTTAGCTCGCTCAGACTGGTGTCGGGGTCGTAGATGCTACCAGCGTCCGCGCTTCCTCGCCGTGACGAGGTGCCGCCGAGCGACGCCAGAGCGGCAACCGACAGCCCCGGAGTGGCGCAGCGGGAAGACGGCTGAGGAGACAAAACCGCCCAGAACCTCAACAAGACGACTCACAGAACATATAAACAGCTAAAGGACATGATCAATGAGGTTCTGTGGAGACGATATGAAGAATTATTATCTTACCTGCTGTAAAGAGCTCTTTAAACAACTTGAGTTTGGAGAAAAAGTTTAAAGCTTACAGCTAATTTAAACATCTAAAAACAACTCCTACCCTAAAAAAATTAAAAGCTTCTATATTCAATGTCGCACACATCTATACTCAGAGCCGCAAGCATCTGTACTCAGAGCCGCAAGCATCTGTACTCAAGAGCCGCAAGCATCTGTACTCAAGAGCCGCAAGCATCTATACTCAAGAGCCGCAGGCATCTATACTCAAGAGCCGCAGG
>NC_056498.1:46447451-46459632 GCF_014905685.2 Nematolebias whitei
AGGCATCTATACTCAAGAGCCGCAGGCATCTATACTCAAGAGCCGCAAGCATCTATACTCAAGAGCCGCAAGCATTTATACTCAAGAGCCGCAAGCATTTATACTCATGAGCCGCAAGTATCTATACATACTCGGAGCCGCAAGTATCTATACATACTCAGAGCCGCAAGCATCTATACTCGACACAAAATGCTTTCATACTCAGTTACATGCATCCATGCCCAGGACGCATCTACACTCAGAGTTACATTTTCATTTGTAAGACCAGAGAGCAGAAGTACAGTACTCGATCTTGTAGGTGATACAGGCACAGACTGAAGTCCCCCCATTAGACTGAGAGAAACTGTCCAACTCTAGCATTGTTCCATTTCAGAAGCGTTTGCACCTCGGCCAGTTTCTCTTTACACAGGTATCCCAACAGAAATATCGTCTCAGCCAGAAGTATCTCTGAGCTGCACCAGAATTCAGCTGCTATTTGCACTGGTTAATGCCCATAGTTCTATATAAATTATTAAAACTGACTGGGGTGTAAAGTTAATGAATTATGAGCATAAACGGCCAAGATGTTCTGGAGAATTCTTGAGTTTTTAGTGGACAGTTATCAACTTGGGCTTCATGAGATCAACAGTTCTGTCAGAATTAAACTATTTCTCCAAGCAGAGGCTGTTTTAACGGCTACCTACACATTTTCATTTCAAAATGTCTGAAATATCCCTTTAAGGAACCCTGTACGGTCGTGGTCATGTGCTAGTGTGGGTTTTAAAACCTGACAAACTAGCTGATAATCTCCACTGGCTGGCTGTACACAATAAAGATGATATTCTGATGTTTAGCTTCACTGCGGTGACAACAAATGTATCTTCCATTTTAAAGCAGTTGATCCAATTTCTTTTTATTGTTTAACTGTATAGAAAATTAAAATATTTTTGTTAAACCACTCAGTGCATGTGTGAGTACCGTTCCAGTGGACAGTAAAAGTTTAAATACTACTACGTACTTGCGTGGTGAAAGAAGATCCACTTACCCGACTGTAATCTGAAAACTGCTTGTCACATTTTTCATCCAGCTGCAGAAAAAAAAAAAAGAGGCACGATTGTAAAATAAGTGGGGAACGATTGACAAAACCTGCATGCTCGTTGTTGAAGCTGTAATCTGAAAATTAATTGTTAGTTCACACTTGAATATAAATATGGGATAAATGCTGCATGTTCACGAACCATGAAGAGTTAAAATGACTTTTTAAATCCACCGGCTTAAAGAAGGAAACTCCTCTAAACGCATGCTGCTGTCACACACTCAAACACGGTTTGTGGTTGAAGACATCGTCTTCATTGAAGGTTGGTTTATTTCTAAACAGGCACTATTCATTTCACCACACAAACAGCATTTCCATCTAATCACACAGCCGTGAGTTTGATTCAGGCACTTACAGCGTCCACATCTGGAATGCTCAACTCATCGAGGTCAGAAACAATGCTGCCCCTTCGGTTGGAGCGGCTGAAATAATCAGCCGCAGACTCACTAATGTCCGAGAAGTCAGACGACTGCTCACAAAAACACGAACACACACACACAGGATGAAGAGGACAGCAGCAGAGAAAAGGAAAGGAAGACAGATGAGGGGAATAATTACACCTAGGAGTCAGAAACTAATCTTTAAAGGTAAGAGCGTTAAAGTTTATGATAAAAACAGCTTTAATGCTAAAATGGCTGCGACAGAACGAGATCTGTGGCGGTTTTGTGAGGCCCAGCTCACCGCGCTGTCCCTCCGACCTCGACGGTGGCGCTCCTGGGACACGCTGCTGACCGTGTCGTCGTCTGAAGAAGAGTGCTGGGAATATCCACACACACAGACATGAGAAGAACCCAAAACACCGTCGAAGAACGGCTGCATGCGCAAGCCTCCGTCACTCACACGCACGCTTGTTACAAACGGACAAGTCTTTGGATTTAACAGATTCAATCTGTTGTAAATCATCGATTATAAAGTTATTCAGTCAATAGGTTTCAATATTAAAATTATTGCAGTTGAGAATAACTTGGTGTTCCACAAGGTTCAGTATTTGGACCCAAATTATTTTTAATGTATAATGTTTATAATGTACATAAATGATTAGTACTAAATAAAGTTTGCAGAAGATAACTTATTGTAAGGATGGTACTTTTCTGTGGCCCGGTTTGTGTCTGTTTCCCTCGTGCTCCCTCATTAGTTCCATTAGTGCCACCTGAGTCTCGTCCCAGCTGTTTGTTATCATGTCTCGTCTTCTCCCTGTATTTAAGCCGTCCTATTCTGTCTTGTTCTTCGTCGGGTCGTCTTCGTTGGTTACTCTTCTTTGGGTCTCCTGAGTCTTTCCCTGAGTCTTCCTGGTTCCTCGAGTTCCCCGTGTCTCTCGTGTCTCCTGAGTTCCCCGTGCCTCCTTCCTATGTCCATGTAAGTTTTGCTGCCCCGTCAGCTTGTTTATTTTTGTACTTTTATTTACCATTAAAATTCTATTTTTGTATTTCTGCCGAGTTGAGTCCCTGTTCTGCACTCTGGGTTCGCTCCTACCTCAAACCATGACACTTATATACTGTAGCTCTGGAGCAGATATAAAATATTTAGTAAAAACTCAAAGTAAACCGATCCGACATGCATTAATATTGCTTAAATAAAACTAAATTTATGTTTTGTGCTTTTAACGATAGATTTGATTTTTTTTTTTTTTAAGTGCTGGGAATATCCACATACAGACATGTTAAGAACCCAAAACACCGTTGAAGAACGGCTGCATGCTCATGCCTCCGTCACACACACGCTTGTTAAATGGATACCTGTAGACGTCCAAGTCTTTGGATTTAACAGATTCAATGTCATCGATTATAAAGTTATTCAGTCAATAGGTTTCAATATATAAAATTATTACAGTTGAGAATAACTTGTGGTGTTCCACAAGGTTTGGTATTTGGACCCAAATTATTTTTAATGTATAATTTTATAATGTACATAAATGATATTAGTACAAAATAAAGTTTGCAGATGATAACTTATTTAGCTCTGAAGCAGATATAAAATATTTAGTAAAAACTAAAAGCAAACCAATTTGATAAGTTTTAACGTTGCTTAAATAAAACAAAATTTATGTTTTGCGCTTTTAGTGTTAGGGTTGATTGACTCAAGTTAAACCGAGTTGAAATTACAAGTTTATAAACAAAACTTTGCAGGAGTGATTATAGATTATATTTGTTGGAAACCACATGCAGCTTACATCAGAAGGAAGTTATTGAAATCTGTTGGTATTGGGAAAGATTTAGAGAATTAATGGATGTGAAATGTTTACATATATGGCTCTCTTGGAACGTCAAATGAGTTGGATCAAGTTCAAAGTTGAAGAAATGCATACAACACAAATTTTAACCCAATAATACATAAAACCAAACATACTAATGTTTTTATTTATTCTAGATCCTTAAATTTTGCAGATATTGTACTTATAAAAGAAACAAAATGTGAAATAGACCTGGACATGAGCTTAAAACTAACAACAAATCAGTGTTTGGGTTTAAATAAAGATTTAAAATCCAACTTAATTATGGATTATAAGTGATTTATATGTTAACAGTCTTTACTTGGCCTGTTTTTTGTTCTGTCTTGAGGATTCGTCTGTGATTTTAATAATTTGGCGTGGGATGAGAGCACATAAGCATTTAGCCTCCTCAATTTACATCAGTTTTATATCGTCAATGCAATTGTTAGTTCTTTAATATACATACACAATTAAAATAAACTAATGAAAATGGTTTCCCTGTGAGCAAAGCTAATTCATGCAACAAGAATTAATGTTCTTTTGTTACAAGTCAAAAATAAAAAACAAAACCCCCACTGCAACGTCTCAGCTTCACAGAACTGCAAAGTCCTACATCACCAAATGGACACAAAAAGTCCACCAGAAACAAAGTTTTCTGCTACGAGCTGAAGCCTCCAGTATGAGTGAGTGACTGATAGTGAGTGGCCATGCAGAGAGGCGGTGGTTTAGCGGCGCTCACCGCGGGGCTGCTGACGGTGGAGCCGGCTCCTGAGGAGTACCAGCTGTATTCAGAGGGCTGTGGACGGAGGAAGGACATGAGCTGCAGCGGGACGAGGAGGCAAAAACCGCTCTGACAAACATTCAGAGGACTTACAGCTTTAGAACTGTAGCCTGAGCCGTAAAGACCAGCGTCGTCATAAATAGAGGCCTGGGGGGTGGGGGTGGGGGGGGACCATGTGGGAAACAATGCATGACTTCGTGAAAAAACAAAAAACATTTGATGCAATATTCAGACTGGATGAACAGAATGTGCTCCATGAACAGAAAGTCCAGTAGTTTGATTCAATGACTTGTGACTCAAGTCAGACAAGTTGTTAAAGTCAAACTGTTTCAGCCAATCTGGGCTTGTTGTCCCATGTGTGACCACCTGAGAGGAGGAAGGTACTTCTGAAGCTAACCAGAGGCATGCAGAGTGATGCTAACTGCTAGGTGGACAGAAACTGACCATGCTGTAGCTGCGAGACAGCCCCGTGCTGGTGGTGGAGGAGGACGAGGAGGCCTGTGAAACGGGAAGGGAGCAGGGAAAGTCACTTTGGAGGACAGAGAGGAAACTGTGGTGAGAGATTAAAGGGCTGACGTGAAAACAGGATGAACGTTCTGCTGGTCTGGTAACGTTCAGAGGACACGAGACAGTCTGGGTTTTCAAACTCCAAGAGCTGGGTTAAAAGACGGAGCAGATAAAGATTTGAATCTTTAAGTTTGGCTGAGCAACATTACGCACCACATGATAAAGTGGAGCAACATCACCTCCTCCTTTAAATGGCCACGCCCCCTTTTGGGGAAAAAGTACAAACGACTGATAACAACAATATGAGCTTTGTCATGCTTTAGTTTGGTGCTTTGCTTTTTCCCCCTGCGGGCAAAAAATAAATAAAATTTTGGTTTGATTTGTGCCCCGAGACGACTTCTGTTGTGACTTGACACTAAATAAATAAACTGAACTGAATTTATATAAATAAACTGAATTGAATTTATATAAATAAACTGAATTGAATTTATATAAATAAACTGAATTGAATTGCTTTCTAAACAGAAAAGGGCATTAAAGAAAGATTTATACAACAACCACCTTTTATTCCCTTTTGTTGCCATTTCGTTTACAAGTTGTTGCATAAAAAATATATATATATAACATGAAAATCAAAGTTACTAATATGAGTAAATTTAAACCATAGTGATTTTTTTTTTTTAATTTCAACCAAGGTTTAAACATTTTATGCAGCTGTTGGTTAAGCTACCTTAAAGAATGCTAGTTAGCACGTTCTAAAATAATGATTTAATTAGTTTACCGTTAGTAAATTAATTTAATTAAATAACTAATCTGAAGACTGAGCCAAAACAACAAAACAAAGCAGGTTTTTAAAAAGAAAGAAGGTTAAGGCAGTAATTTATTCCTTTGGAGATTCAGTTTGACACATCAGGCCACTGGGTGACGACATTTGTAAAATCTACTTCGGTCCATATTTATGAAGGTTTTTCTACACAACGCTGGTAATCGATCAGTGGAGACAATAAATAATTGCTCCTCCGGCAGACCGTAAGATTTATGCACTTAAATGGAAATATATAGTTCCTCTTAAGCGGTTTTGTAAGCAAACACCCAAGGAACTTCATTTACCGCCTGTCAAAATAAAGGTTTTCACCCAAAAGGGGGCGGGGCTTCACGTCACGGAGGCTACCTGAACATGTTGCTCCACTCTTTTGTCTTTCTGCTCTGATGGTTTCATGGCATGTCAACATTCCTTATTAATTGAGTGGTGATTATTCTAGGCTCATAAATATTCATGGATTATCAGCTAGCCCCAGTTTCTCTGCCTGGCACAGACAGGATGACCAACCCGTGGTTGATAGGTGGAGGGCAGGGGTGGTGGTCTGGTCTTCGTAAGGCTGGTGTAGTTCCTTTGATCGTGGTACAGTCCAGTCTAGAAGAGCAGTAGCATAAAATAACCTCAAACTACATCAGAACATACAATTCTACTCTTAAAGAAGTTATCATAGCTGGATTAAATGAAAAAGCTACTACGAGTCTTCTGCGGCGCTTAAATTTAAAACTTAGAAGATAAAATGAAGTCAACTGACCAGCAACCCCTTCTTTGAGGATGAAGCTTTTT
Source organism: Nematolebias whitei (assembly GCF_014905685.2). Classification (NCBI taxonomy): domain Eukaryota; kingdom Metazoa; phylum Chordata; class Actinopteri; order Cyprinodontiformes; family Rivulidae; genus Nematolebias; species Nematolebias whitei. The sequence goes on from NC_056498.1 coordinate 46,453,627, forward strand.
TTTGGCCAAGAAGGTCATTGTACACAGAACTCTGTCCAGTCCACGAAACGGAAGAGAAAAGAAATAAAAATGATACAAAAGAACTGGAAGGAAACAGAAAAATGTGAGACAAGAGGAAATGGATGAACACAAAGCTACGTACAGTGGAGCGGGAACTCTTGAGATGGGAACTAGTGGAGAGGCTGTCGGACTGAAGAGACACCAGGAGTTACAATCAGAACAGAAACGATCACAAACACACAATCATAAACTTTGGGCGGGGGGAGTTTTGGTAGGCAGGGCGAGGCGCCCTCCTTGGAGAATGGTGGGGGAAACTGCATTAGTGTTAATGTTGAATTATAAGAAGCAGCGGACGCAGCCTGTTTCACTGAGACACTCAGGATGAGCGCGCTCCTGCGGCGCCGCCGTCTCCTCCGACGACCCAGAGTTGGGTCAAGTTGCACGTCTGGACGACGACGCTCCGGACACATTATTTAATACAAAGTTAGACTTTAGATACAAACGTCCCGGGGAGGTGTGAGCACCGTGCGGGAGGTGGTGGGGAAGGTGCACCAGTTCTGGCATCTCCCCCAGCTGCAGTGATTTGGTCACGTGCAAACACATCCGTTTCATACGTAGACGTTTGATAATTTATTACAGCATCATCTTGGGTTAGGGCATCAGGGGGTGCTCCTTGAAAATAGTTCAGGGAACGCCGACTGGCGCTCTCACCTGCGGTCCGTCTCTAAGGGAACAGCACACGACCCGCTCTGCTCTGACTGGGTCAAACTGTGGCCATGCTTCTTTATTTGTTGAAAGCAGCATCAGTTTAATCCCTGGATCATCGTTAGGTTGAATCACTTTAACAACAACAACAAAATGCACATTTTTTCCTGCTTTTATTTTTTACAAATGACAGAAATCCGTTGCGGCGACGGAGGACGCCACGTCTACTTCACTACAACCTCGAGGCGAGATCTGGTTGTCCAAGACAAAATAGATCGTCTCAGACAGACGGAAACTGCTTCTGTCGACCCCTGGAAATGAGATTTACCCACAACTTCTTCAAACAAAGAACCCAAACGAGATTAAAAACGGTCACAAGAAACAAAAAACTACATGCATTACCAGATAAATAGATGTAAAACTTCGTCTCGTTAACTTTAACTGGATGCTTTTAGTAAATTAAACCTTTAAACTAGGATTCTAATGATGATTTATCATGAATTGATGCAGAACTGGTGGAGGTGTTTGAGCACCGTCACACTGACGCACACACGACGCACACACACAACGCACCAAGGGGTCCTTTTTACGAGGACTGGATCGACTCTTGATGGATCCCAGGTCACGGATGCCCGATGACGTCGACTTCAAATGGAAATAAAACCACATTAAGAGCAGATTTCCTGAACAGTGAAGCACTGGCATTCATTCAACGTGCACCGCTCTAAAAACAGCAGTGACTTTCACACTTCAGAGCGGCCCTTTGTACACACCCTGTAACTGCGGACTGACGCGACGTCGTCGTCCAGCCCCTGGTAACGTGGAAACACAGAGTCACAGAGAAACAAAGAAAAGGAGGCACACAGAGCAGCATTACAGGAAGGAAGGCCGACAGAAAAAGGAAACGTGGGAGAAAGATACAGACCCGCTGATGACGGCTGCTGGATTTACTACTACTAGAGGCTCTGGCTTTTTCTGAGTCCGCCTGGAATCAGGAAGGCGAGTTAACAGGAGTCAGTGAGAGTAGAGAGCCCCGCATTTCATTATGCAAGTTTATCACCAATATTTGATGACTTAAAAGACAAGCAAAGTTTCATTAGTCTCATTTTTTGTCACTAAAAAACACACGGATTAATTTCAAGCACACGGACTGTAGCAAAAAGTCCAAACCACCTTTTTGTGCTTGCAGACTAAACCAATCTATATAAAGCCAAAGGCCAAAGCCGACTCTCCAAACACACGGGCGCACATCACAATGTCTCCAAAGCAAACACTCCGCTGAGGCATATTTCCAGCATGAGGTACAGAGCGGTCTGCAAGTCAAGTGCAGCTAAACGGGCAGGCTCAATCCCACACGACTGTTAGTGGAAAAGAAATAATAATACAGCAAAGATACTCCTCCTGCTCCCCTACCATCCACTGGTGGATGTGACCCCATTTTCTGCTGCTACTGCCGGACGAGTGGTAAGAAAGCTGAACAGAGAGGGATGGGAATGCCAGGAAAAACAATCAAACTTTACTCAGCACTGCCTAAACAGAGAGAACTGGTTGAACTGTGGACATGCAGCGCTTTCATTTATACGCTTGTGGCATTTTAAAGTATTAGATTGCAACACAACGGCTTGCTTGTGCGAGCGTCTGTTTTTGTTCCAAATACCTCTTTTTGCTGTCGCTCAAGTTCCCTCATTCGGATGTCTCTGGCCTCGGCCCGAGCTGCTCGCTTTGCTGCCAGCCTTGCCTCCGCCTGCGAGAAGCAACGTGGAAAATGTTAAATGTTAAGAAAGCATCAAAACAGCAAACAACATATACTGTAACTGGATGGATTGGATTGTTTTATACGACTCGTTAATCTGTAGGCAGTCACATCAAAACGAACCTAAAAGTACTCAAATCACTGATGTTTAAATGATAAAAGTATTTGGGGAATTTCGTGTCCACCTAGACACACAGTTCAACATTTAGGAAGGAAGGGATGCACTCATGCAGATATCAGTTCTGGTTTGAATGCCGTGTTGTGCACACTGCTCTGAAACCACAGCACCGGCTTCACTTTAGAGCAGCGCGGCAGAGGAGGAGTCAGCCATGTTCAAGATGGCTGCTCTGAACTTAACCGATGGCGTTAACGCACTAAAAAGCTGTTTGCCAAGTGTCAGTAAACACCAGAAGAACACCAAGAAGCCACGTGGAAGCGTTTCATAAAACCAGAACGACTGAGCAGAATATACGGAACTGAACTCGAGCTTCCCGGCAAGACGATGAAGGCCTCCATCATCGTCATCGAGGTGAAAACAGGGCATTGTTGAAAAGCACGAGTCGTTTAAGCGTTATCGACCTGGGAAAGCCGAGTCAGCAGCGAGCAGACGGCTGCTGCCATCAAGCTGCTCCTTTCTGAGGACACGGGATGAAATGTGGTTCTTCTACCACGGGTCATTGAGGAGCCTGGAAAGTGTCTAAAATCTGCATAGTGAGTTGCAGCTACATCCTCCAAGGAAGGCGCCAAGCTAATGCCCGCTTCAGTGCTTCTTTCCTGTGGTGTTCCACAGGGCTCAATTCTTGGACCCCTTCTGTTTTCACTATCTGCTCCCTTTTGAGTCTATCTTGAGGAAACATGGTCTTTTGTTTCATTGTTATGCTGATGATCATCAGATTTATCCACCCTTAAAACCCAGTAGTTCATGCACAACTGACCCTCTGTTAAAATGTTTTGATGACATTAAGGCATGGATGGCTTCAAATGTTTGAAGTTTCAACAATCAGAAAACTGAAGTTATTGTGTTTAGCCCTAGCTCTACCGCTGTCTCGGTTCCTGTAAAGATAAGATAAGATGGAACTTTATTGATCCCGACTCTCTCGAGCCGTATCTTAATCGTGGGTCCTAAACTCTGGAGCAATCTGCCCCCCCAACATTAGACAGGACACTTATTTTTTTAGTTTTTAAACCTCTTCTAAAAACACACCTGTCTTCTCTGGCTTTTAACACAGTGTGATCCGAGTTAGTATTTCACCGTTATGTGTTTTTACGTTTTCTTTTGATGCTTTTAATTACATTTTTATATTATTTTTTCTTTAATTACTGCCATTGATTTTATTGTTAAGCCTTTGGTAACAGCTGCTGTTTTTAAATGTGCTTTATGAATAAATTTGACTTTGACTTAATGTTAACAGAGACATTTAGCCGAGCAGCTGGGAGCTGGAGGTCTTTAAAGAGGTGAGTGACAGAAACTGTCCATTGTTGGAATGTTTTCAGAATATTATCTATATTTTATCTTTAAGTTACATTTACTACATTTAAATTACATTATTGGGTAGAAATGGTTCCTCTTGAGCTGAAAGTGGCCGTGATGGAGATCGTTAAATGTCACTAAACATCTTATTTTTAACATATAAAACTACCTGTTGAGACTAATTAAATTTACTAAATCTAAATTTTTACTAAATCGATTTTACTAATTGTAAGAAGTGTACTTGGCATCAGCAAGTACTTCAGTACTTGTACCCAGTTTGGAACAAAAAGTGCATCAGTGCATCCCTAATCCCAGACTTTTAAATCTATCCCATAAATGTACAATAAAGAATATACATAAAATCCAGAGAAGGAAAATCCTGTTTTTGCATAAAGTTTATGAAGTTTGAGTCTTCCTCAACACATCTTGAGGTGCATTTTGTGAAAATAAATTCTAATTCAGAGTAAATTGGGAAATGCCGCACATCAACTGGATTATTACGTAACTGAACAAATGGAAAAAAATTTAAAAATTGCCATCTTACGTAGAAGATTAAAAGCTCTCCTCATTTTAGCAGATTTATTCCAAAAGTTAAAATGTGCTCATTTAAAAAAAATGCGCAAAATTCTGATTGGTTTCCAGTTATTCTTTATCGTACCTAATCAGTGCCGAAAAGTGAAATACATTCTTTTCTGTCCTTTAGGACTGTGCAGAAACCCTGTTTGTAGTGTTTTTTCTTGTATATATTTTAGTCTTGAACAAATACAGGAGTTCCTAATTAAAAGAAAACGTCATCCGAGCGTGTGTAAAAACATGTTTTTAGTTCATGAAGTCTCAAACGTCCACATCATTCCTAAAAACACAAAGCAAGCATCATTATTCTTTTTAGAGGGTTGGTTTCATCTGGAAAACACCGACCCAAGCATTCGGACTGCCCCGTCCTGAACAACATGTGCGAATCATCAACCTCAGGGGGGCTGATTTGACCCCCCACCAAGGAGAAGAACACAACAGCGAGCAAACAAAAGTAGTTTCTTGTAGCTTGTAAATATGGAGGGAATTCAAAATGAATACGAACAAGCTCGACCAAATCCAATAAAAATTCCTCCGAGGAAAACGTTATAAAAAATTCCCTAACGAAGCCGGAACATGAGCTAATTTTATGGGCTTTTCCACAGAAAGTAATAATTTAAAGCAGTCCCTGGATAGCCGGGGGGTGGAGGTGTTGGTCACACAGGTAGCCTGTCCTCCTCGTAGGCTGCACACTCTCAAACTAGTCACTCCATCAAACTGGGAACAAAACACAAGTTCACGGAGCTTTATCTGCAGCTAGGAGACGGCCATAAATACTGCTGATAGCGAGTTCAGAACCTCGGAGCAGAACCGCCGTCAGCATTCCTGAGGTTCTTATCTGCAGAACAACAGGCCTGTGAGGAGAACTGTTCCTGCTCCTCCACAGCCTGCAGGAAATAAAAAACATCTCGTTTAACACCGACACCGTAACAAGACTATAAAAATGAGCGACACCTGATTCCCGGCAGTCGTGCCCTGGTGGTTAATTGAGCGCAAGTCAACAAAGCTAAAATTAAGACGGATCAAAGTCTGCGCTGCGCGTCCAGAGAAACCTGCTGCGGCTGTTGTTCAGCTCTGCTGCATTTCACCAAAGAAAAATTTGAGAAGTCACATAAAAGATTTTTACTCAAAGCTCTGATTTAAACTTTTCACACACAATTAAGAGGAAAATTATTTGTTAAAGTGAAAAGTAGCAAAAGGCTAGCTTAACAGCCAAAAGCAGCAAAAAAAAGGTAGCCAATAGTACCACAAGGGTAGCTAAAACTAGAACAAAAAGCTCACTACAAGCTAAAAAGTAGCATGATGGTAGCTAAAATTAACAAGATGGTAGCTAATAGTAGCAAGATGGTAGCTGAAAGTAGCAAGATGGTAGCTGAAAGTAGCATGATGATAGCTGAAAGTAACAAAACGGTAGTTAAAAGTAAACTATGGTAGCTAAAAGTTGCACGATGGTAACAAAAAGTAGCATGACAGCAGCTAAAAATAAATTATGGTAGCTAATAGT
>NC_056498.1:46459642-46459828 GCF_014905685.2 Nematolebias whitei
AAAAGTAGCATGACAGCAGCTAAAAATAAATTATGGTAGCTAATAGTAGCATGATGGTAGCTAATAGTAGCAAGATGGTAGCTAATAGTAGCAAGATGGTAGCTAATAGTAACAAGATGGTAGCTAAAAGTAACAAGATGGTAGCTAAAAGTAACAAGACGGTAGCTAAAAGTAACAAGACGGTAG
>NC_056498.1:46459838-46460372 GCF_014905685.2 Nematolebias whitei
AAGTAACAAGACGGTAGCTAAAAGTAACAAGACGGTAGCTAAAAGTAGCAAGACGGTAGCTAAAAGTAACAAGATGGTAGCTAAAAGTAACAAGATGGTAGCTAAAAGTAACAAGATGGTAGCTAAAAGTAACAAGATGGTAGCTAAAAAAGAAACAAAATGGTAGCTAAAAGTAACAAAATGGTAGTTAAAATTAACTTATGTTAGCTAAAGTAACAAGAAGGTAGCTAAAAGTAACAAGATGGTAGCTAATAGTAGCAAGACGGTAGCTAAAAGTAACAAGATGGTAGCTAAAAGTAACAAGATGGTAGCTAAAAGTAGCAAGACGGTAGCTAAAAGTAACAAGATGGTAGCTAAAAGTAGCAAGACGGTAGCTAAAAGTAGCAAGACGGTAGCTAAAAGTAACAAGATGGTAGCTAAAAGTAACAAGATGGTAGCTAAAAGTAACAAGATGGTAGCTAAAAGTAACAAAATGGTAGCTAAAAGTAACAAAATGGTAGCTAAAAGTAACAAAATGGTAGTTAAAATTAACTT
>NC_056498.1:46460382-46460685 GCF_014905685.2 Nematolebias whitei
GTAACAAAATGGTAGTTAAAATTAACTTATGTTAGCTAAAGTAACAAAATGGTAGTTGAAAGTAAACTATGGTAGTTAAAAGTTGCACGATGGTAAATAAAAGTAGCATGATAGCAGCTAAAAATAAATTATGGTAGTTAAAAGTAGCATGATGGTAGCTAAAAGTAAATTATGGTAGCTAAAAGTAAATTACGGTAGCTAATAGTAGCATGATGGTAGCTAATAGGAGCTTGATGGAAGCTAAAAGTAACAAGATGGTAGCTAAAAGTAACAAGACGGTAGCTAAAAGTAACAAGACGGTAG
>NC_056498.1:46460695-46471935 GCF_014905685.2 Nematolebias whitei
AAAAGTAACAAGACGGTAGCTAAAAGTAACAAGACGGTAGCTAAAAGAAACAAGATGGTAGCTAAAAGAAACAAGATGGTAGCTAAAAGAAAGAAGATGGTAGCTAAAAGAAACAAGATGGTAGCTAAAAGAAACAAAATGGTAGCTAAAAGTAACAAAATGGTAGTTAAAATTAACTTATGTTAGCTAAAGTAACAAAATGGTAGTTGAAAGTAAACTATGGTAGCTAAAAGTTGCACGATGGTAACTAAAAGTAGCATGATAGCAGCTAAAAATAAATTATGGTAGCTAAAACTAAATTATGGTAGCTAAAAGTAACTAGATGGTAGCTAAAGTAGCATAAGAAAACAAAAATAGTCACAAGATGAAGCAGATCTCAGAGGACCCATCTCCTGAACGAGCTGAACGCTCACACTATTTCAAAATAATAAAGTTTCAGTTGTAAATTGTGCTAACAGGAAGTGTCTGAGCTGAACTACTACATTGTGGTGACGTCAGAGACAACGTGGGACAACTCCAACTCGACAGATTCCATAAACTCTACAGCTCTAACAACGTGCAGAAAGGTTTTTAAAGATAATTTAAGGAAGTAAAACGTGTCGACTCGTGATCCGTCGTTCAGTTCCTGCTCCAACAGGAGGGAGTTGGAGCGACCCTCTCAGGAGGAGTGGACTCCTACTGGCTGGGAGTTCTGCACCTGTTGGCCCGTCTGACAGGATGATATGCTCTGCACCACAGCACAGCTGAACTCCGTCTCTGACCTATCTATAGACCGGACCGCCCGGGCCCGACTCGGACCGCCACATCACAAGCCTGAGGAGGAAACCCGAGCAGCACCGAGTCACCGTTACAGCACCAACGCTCTGCGTGACCTCTGCTCCCTGAGCCACCGGAGTCTGACCCACCAAGTCCTCAATGAAAACAGGCCCGACGATACAGAACCGTCTGGGCCTTCTCTCCGTTCGCCTGTGATTATGATCTGCAGCTGTGACTTTAAAAACAAAAGCCTAAATATTTTAATTTATTTACAATGTTGCTCATTAAAATGAACGAAGAACTCTTCAGTACGCTGAAAAACTGTTTTGGAATTTAATTCAGCATTTCTGCTTCATTTGTTGCCATTTTCAGCTTCGAGCCACCGTTGCTCTGAGTTCAGCCATTCGCCACCGTTTCGCCAGTCTCAGCTTTTAGCCGTCCTTCCTCCCATCGTGTCTATGAATAGTGTTCCTGTTGGGTTTGTCGATTCTTACAAATACTTGGTTATCTTGGTTGATTCACTTCTCTTTTTTTAAGCCCCACGTTGAAAACCAAGTAAAGAAATTGAAAGTAAAACTGGGTTTCTTTTTCAGAAATAAATCCTGTCCAACTCTGAATGCTAGAAAACGCCTGTAACTAGAGGTGCACGGCGCCGATTCACATAATTTTGGGAGATGGGCCGAGACGAGAAACCGATTTTTTGTAGTTTTAACAACAACCGTCTAAATTTCATTTATATTTCAGAGCAGTACCTCATAGCCAGCTAAAACAAGTTTGTATTGTTTCTAGGATATTGATCAAGGGTCTGTTTTTCAATAAAACAGTAAAATTGAAGGTGCATTGCGACCTTACAACACTGGACAGTGTCGCTTATAAAACTAAATTGTATCGGCAGGTCGGGGTTTTTAAAAATCAGTGATCGGCCAGAAAACTGCGATCAGTGCACCCCTACTTGTATCTGTGACTTCTCTTCCCTCCATCGATCACGGTGACATTATTTACATGAACGCTCCTACAAGAACCTGCAGATGTTGGACGCTGCGATTCATAACTGGCTGTAACTACCATATCCACCACTGCACCCAGTATCCACTGGTTAACTGGTCACCATTAACTTCACACAGACTCTCTCACTGGTACATCTTTAAATCACTTCCTGGTCTGCTGCCTTCATACATCTCCTCCTTCATGTCTCTGCGTGAGTGCAGCTACAGCGTGCGCTCTCAGGACATCATTACCTGCAGTGTTCCCTCAATGAGGACTGAACTAGGCAAAAGGAACTTCTCCTACTCTGCTCCTGTTTCCTGGAATATCTTGTAAAAAGACTTGAAGCTCTCGACCTTGACCTCTGTAAGTGGCTTCAAACATCTGGAAAAAACCAACGCAGACATGTTCCTGTTTTTCTATCACTTTATAATGTAGCTGTCTGTGTTTCGTTATATTTCTTTTATTTACTTTTCATTTTATATGCTTTTAAATGATTGTCCGTTGATGTCTGCATCTCATCTGTGTTCTTTGTTTAAATCAGGTCTCTCTTGTAAACGAGTCCTCGAGGCTCAATGAGACTAACCTGTAGAAATAAAGGTTGAGTGAATTAGCCACAGTGTCGCCGGTTCCGTTTTGCTAGTCTCCGCTAATTTTAATCTTAGAGCAGCATTACATCACGATTATTTATGTGGAACTTTACAGTAATTTGAAAGCACAAACGGTGACAGCAGCATCTAGCTGCAGCACATCTGGTGCAACCAGAAACATCACAGTATACTGTATTCCTGTCAGAATAACTACACCGAAACACTGACAACAAAATAAAAGTTTATAGAAAAAAAACGAGAAGCGCCTAGAATTACAGGAGATCCAAGTTCTTTTAAGACGGCAACACTCAGGTTGTTAAAAAGTTTAAAAAACAACTAAATACTGAATTTTATGTAAAGATCTCTTCCTTATTTCGGCTCATTTCTCTTTTGTCTCTTAATAATCTAAAATAAGCCACTGAACCTTCTCATGGCCACTTGTTTTTATTGTTTATGATTATTTTAACTATATATTTTAAGCTCCTTAGTGAGGGAAGAGGAGCTGTAAACCCTGAGTTTACCAGCCTGTGGTCAGTTTAATGGAAATTAAACCATCAACCAAACAATCATTTAACCCTCCACTGCAACAGTGATGTGTTGATTTGACAAATAAAATCATTTGGACTGAGAAGCACAGCCATCAGCAGGGAGGACTCGCTCTCTGCAGGTGAGCAGCTCATTTCTCAGAAACCCAACGAGCACCTTGGATTGTAATCTCAGAGACAACTGGTTGGAGATTATCATCCACTTCTAACCTCTTGCCAACGCTTTGTAAACCAGCTGCTAAAAAAAACCCCACAACAGCCAAGTAATATCAGGTGCCTCCTAACTGGGCTGATGACGGTGCAGGCTCAAGTTCGTTCTCAGCAGCAACGGATGCCAAGTTCTCCTAATCAGAAGGTAAAAGCTGCACGTAGTGATTTGATTGGGAGGACAATAACAGCCGAGTTAAAGATGACCTGCTGAACTCCACGCGGTTGATCTGATCTTTCTTTCGCTCTACAAAGAGATTCAGATTTAGGAGCTGACTGGGAGGGTCAGATGACTCATGTTTCTATGATCAGCCTGCGTGACTATAAGGAGAGCAAATGGAGCCGTGCGTTCGGCGCTCGAGACCGAGGCGTTGCTTTCAACCAGGATAGGTTATACTTTTAAAAGACCAACAAAAACCGTTCATGACGGATGATTTACCTGGCATCAGACTGCCACTTTTAAAGTTTTAAAGACAGGAAATAAGCTGACTGGACGAGAGAGGACCATACTTTTTTTGTTCAGTTCACCCGTCTAACACAAAAACTGACTTCAAAGTTTACAGAAGCCTTATTTTAAGAAACAAGTTGAGGAATGGAAGGCTTGCTGTGAAGAAAAGACATAATCTCGGGGCGTGTTGTTACAGGTCGTGCAGACTCACTCCTCTGCCCGTTTCTCCTCCCAAACAAAAATACTTCAACTCAACCTCCCTGTAGTTCAAACCAGCTCTTTCAAAACAAATATTAACTTGCAAAAACCTGCAGTTCCACATATAGATAACCCTTTTGCTGGTACAGCTTTGACGTCAGTTAAAATCAAAATTGGCTCTGAAAACTTTGTGCTCCTCCGTGTGTGTGTGCAGCAGACCACAGGCTCGGCGTTGAACTGAGCAGGCCTCAAGCCGTGCACGTCGAGCAAAAACAGGCTATCAGAACTTATGCAACATCCATTTCTTACTTTTAAAAAGGAGGGGGATTTTATTTATTTATTTTTAAAACAAAATCAAAGATCTTTCCAATGTATAAATTCTTGTCTCCTACTCTGTTACACTTTAAATGTTTTTAATTGTATAATTTAGAAAATTAAATATTCACAATACCAAGAACAGATTGTGTTTAAACCAAGACGCGGCTCGGCTAGATAACCGATGATTCAGGTCTGTTGCATCCTGCAACATGTCAAAGATTTGATGAAGGGTTTCTGCAAGTTTAAAGCTTTTCAGACCATTCGGATTCAAATTTAAGACAGAAAAGAACGAGTCTTTGTAAAGAAAAATAGTTCAGATCACCAAATTTAGTTGCCTTTCATTCAAATTTAGTCAAAAAATGACAAACCAGTTTCAGGAGCAGAGAAACCAGATTGTAGTTGAGGACAGCTGATTGCCCATTTAACGATACCTTTCAGCAGCAGCGTGATGAGACTTTTAGTTTAGTGTAAAACCCACAGACAGAACTAATAACACGCAGAACGAATGAATGCAGACTGCACAAAAAAGAAAAACGATGAACATTCAAATTTAGGATGTAAACTACTTGATATTCGAACCTAAAAAAAAGGGGATAACTTGGACATGTTTAAGACCCAGCAGGAATGGATACAATGGCCCTGATTGACTACAACATTCAACTCTGGTTGTGCATGAAGATTTCAAACAACGGTAAGGGATTCTAATCAGTAGATTCAGTTTGTCTCACCTACAGCTCAGTCATTTTCTTAGGCAGTGATCATTTCAACCATCGATCTTTAATTTTAAAGCACGAGGGTTCTGCGACATTTAGAAATGACAAATAAGAGCAGCCTAGGTGCATAACGTATTTGAATGGATTCAAAATAGGGACAATATATGGAAAGCTTCGTGTGACGGAGCACAAACTCACCTCTCGAGCGATGCTACTCAGAGCCTCGTCTTCTGCCGAGAACCGATCTTTCAAAGGAGCGCGCTTTCTACCGCAGCCTTGTGTCCCCATGTTGCCGACTGCTTCAGCTTCACCAGCGCTCTGGAAGGCTGGGGGAAAAAATTTATAAAATAAAAAAACAGCGACACAGAAGAGGATACTGTTATACGCATTGTGGCTGTTCTTATTCAACCACCACCCAGTATTGATTAGGTAGGAGCTACGATCAATCAGAACATCAACAAAGAGCATCAGTGGGTGTCGTTGAGATTCTGGTACAAGAAAATTTGTGTTGTAAAGAGAGATTCCCATGCTGTCAACATTACTGGTGCCCAGAAAGATTTAATGAGTGGAAAGTGTCAACGCAAGACATGCAACATTCAGAAAGTTATGGATGATTGGTGCAACTTAATGTCATCTCCCACTTTCAACTACACTAAACTGTGCAACAACCACAATACCGTCACCCTGGGGCCGTACAAGACTAAAAATCCCATTAAGGCTTTTTGATAAACCACAAAAACCAGCTTTAATAAGACAGGAAGGACTTATATCAAGTCTCTAAACATAATTTATATACATATATATAAATAAAACTGTTAAACAGCTAACAAAGCAATGATTGTTCAATAATATAAAGACTATATCTAGCTGGAAACCATGAAAAAATATTTAACGATCAGGTTGAATCAATAGATTACCATGTGGTCTGTTGACAATTTATTTTATTCTTTTTTTTAATTACTTACAGCAATCCTCTAAACTGCTGCCAGCCGATGACATCTAAACATTTTTGACAAACAGGATAAATGAATAAATGAATCAAGTTTAAGTTGAAAGCAGCTCATTAGTTTTCAATCAGCTGGGTTCAATTAACAGACACATAATTTGTTATTTTACACACAAAGCTAACAGTATGTAGAAAATAAAGGAGACAGTGACATTAACTTGTTTAAAAGCCTGCTGAAGTTACCTCGTGTCAGGTAAGGTTAGGAAGGACAACATTTTCAGGTAACTCTGGGGTTGTGTTAGCCTCCTTTCTGGGATGCTAACCGCTAACTAGCATTTATTCCTTTTATAAGGTTACTCTGCTAAATTTTGTCTTCAATGAATCTAACGACCCAAGAAGTATCCAGAAGTGTCCTTCTGACAGCAGCGACCCCAGCACTGAAAACATTGTAGTAAGCCACAGGTTAGCTGAACCGTTAGCCGGACAGTTAGCTAAGTTAGCAAAGTTAGCCTCGGATGCTAACCTCGACTCTCCGGTCAGATCCTCTCAGATTCCAAGCTCCAAATTATACCCTTACCTTTAAGACACCTTTATGAAAATCCGCGCGATGCTGACAAGGTGTTGTCCTTTATCTTCCTGAGGTTTAGAGGGGAGCCATTCGGTTTCACCTCACACACTGGTAGTGTTTTTGTCCCCACTGACAGCTGTCATCAAGTCCGCCTTTCTGTCCAGAGCTCAGCTCTCCCGAGCTGAAAAGGACCCGGATGTTTGGAAAATTTAGGGCGTGATGCTGCATTCACGTACACTCGGGAAATATCAACGTCATAACCTTTTTAGGGATTCTTTGTTCATTTCCCCCTCACAATCTGATAATCGTATCTTTATTATAAGATGCCTCGGCGACTGACAAATAACAATAAATAAATAATTTAATAAATCAATAGAAAATAGAAACGTTTTATTAATGAAACTATATTTTGCAGCCGTCATCATTCTCGTTTACTCCGGGCACTCCGGGCAGTAAACTAACTTTATTATTATTGAAAAACTTTACACAATGCTGTTAGGCTAAATATAAAGCTTTTACTTTGGTTTATAGGTAATATTTTACACATTAGGGGATTAAAATAATAGTTTTTTCTTTTGACTTTATTTACCAGGAAGAAATCCATTGAGATCATCAATCTTTGTAGAAGGATGTCCTGGACAAAGTTTCCTTTAACTTTAGTTGTGTTTTAATATAATGAAGCCTGGGCCTTGACTGCATCGTTCCATGATCTTTAGCTGTTTCTCTTTAAACCAGTGAGGTGCTTCAGCTGTGGGTTTAGCTTCATTGTTCTGCTGGAAGGGGGACCTCAAATCTGTTATGGTTCTCCAAAGGATTTATTTCTCAATATTAAATGTGGGGCGGTGATCCATGTTTCTTAAACTTCCTGCTCCTATCCAGACACATTTTCATCATCTTCTGTCTGCACACTGATTAGACGCTCTACACTTTGTTTCAACTTATTTTATGTCTAATATTGACAAATTAATATATGTATTAACATTTTTTTTGGATGATGTTTGAGCTCAGGTGTTTATAATTAATGTTTACTGTAAAAAAAAAAGTTATTTCATGCAATCCCTCAAGTTGCATTAACTGTATGTTTAGTGTTTGTTTCTAATACAAAACAGTGTTAATAATAAATACATGGACCTGAAATGTGTCCTTGCTTCATAGCATGCATCCTACTGTCATGCTCTCTGTTTTCAAGATTTATTTTTTTCTTCAGATTTTACAGTTTTGTTTGATTCCAAACCAATTTCCTGTTTTGCCATTTCCGGTCCAGTGCTGCCACCTTCGGGGTATGTCTGGCACGCTCAGCTACAATCACCTTACAGTAAAAACTTGAAATGCTTTGGATGCTTGTAGGTTTCACTGATACAGTACTTTTACCTGGTTAACAGTTAAACCTGTGTCTTTTGCCAAGCACAGACTGAAAGTCTTTATATCTAAGATATATTTCAAAATAAAACCTCTCCATGTCTGAGGAAACAGGCAGAACCGGGTCAGGGGGAGTCTTTGCCTCAGGAGTAGGAGTCCAGGTTTCTGTCCATTGGATGGATCAACGGATCTGGGCCTCATACTCAGTAATGAGGGTGTTGCTCCAGTCGGCCGTAGTGAGGAACTAGCCAAAAGGTTAAGTTCTGGATTTGTCTGTCTACATTTCAACCCTGTGAGGTTTGGATCAGAACCAGATCCTGGATACAAGCGTGTGAAATCAGCTTCATTCGTACGTGTGTGTGTGTGTGGTGGGGGGGGCTCAGCCTTGGAGACGGGTGGGGAGCTCGGAGTAGAGACTGCGTAGAAAAGATTCAGTTGAGGTGATTCAGGAATCTGATGGACCCTTTAGAGATGTTCTGGGCCCGTCCCAGAGAGTAGAGACCCAGAACTGACTCGAGGTGACGTATAGTTCCTCTCTGGTCTGGGAACACCTGGGTTCCTCCAGAAGGAGCTGGTTACTGGAGGTCTGGGTGTCTCTCCTGGACCTGTTGGATCCTAATGTGTCTGATCTAATGCTGTTTGTAAAGTAACCTAAAAATCAAAACATGTTTGTTCTGACATGTGCCCTCAGGGCTCCGTAATGCTCTGTATACCCTGTGACAACAAACCAAAACCAAACGACTACACACAAATAACTCACGCGTACGAACAGAGTGAATGTTTATGGAGCATTCACTGTCATCCTTTTTTTTCTGTACGTTTTTCAGCTTCTTTCTCGTCCCGCAGTTTTCAGCTATTTCAACAAATCATAAATCGAAACGTTCTTTCAGGACAATCCTGCTGTGACGTTTGATGCAACTTTAGCTTTTTGAAATATTTAGCCTTTTCTGACGTTTTTTTCTCTCATAGAAAATGAATTATCTAATTTTACATCCTTCATATCTTTAGATGTGTTTACAACCTTTTACTGCTCCTTTCACTTTTTGTTCTGCTTCAGCTGCTTTCAGCTCCCTGCTGCAAATTTAAACTTTTTTTTTCAGCTACTTTCAGCTTATTTTAGCTGAGATTTTTTTCATCTGTTTTTTTGCTTCTTTCAGCTTCTTTCAGCTAACTTCAACAATTTTGTGCTTCTTCTAACTTATTTCTGCTATTTCAGCTACTATTTACCTGTTTGTGCTAATTAAGCTTTGTCAGCTAATTCCACATTTTTTTCACTCATTTCAACTTTTTTCAGCCTATTTCAGCAAAAACGTGCTCTATCCACTTCCTTCTTGTAATTTCAGCTTCTTTCTGATTTTTTAGCTACTTTTCAGCTGTTTATTTTTATTTTTGCTAATTTCAGCTTTTTCAGATAAATTACACTTTTTGTGCTATTTTTTTGCTTCTTTCAGCCAAACTGGGCAAACATGCTCTTTCTGCTTTCTTCTGCTATTTTAAGCTTGTTTTACCTTTTCAGCTACTTGTTGTTAGCAGTTTTAGCTAATTTCAGCTGTTTTAATATAAAGTCAAGTTTTTCTATGTAATTTATATTACTTTTAGCCTTATTAACTTCTTTTCTGCTAATTTTAGCTTGTTATGCTCCTTTCAGCTTTTTCTGCTATTTCAGCTACTTTTTAGCTGTTTTTGTGCTAAATTTAGGGGAGTGGTGGCACAGAGGTTAGAGAAGGTGAGCCTGTGATTGAATGGTCACCAGTTCAACTCTCCGTACTGATAACTTCAAAATGTGGGTAGGATAGGTGAAGCACCCACACCTGCCTCCACCCTCATTTGCTCCACCCTGGGCCCTTGAGCAAGGCCGTTAACCCCCACCATCTGCTCCCCTGGGCGTCCTAGACGGCTGCTCCCTGCTCCACACAGAGGCTGTGGTAGCTCGGTGGTTGTGTCAGGAAGAACGTCAAGACAAAGCTTTGAGTTAGTTCGCTGTGGCGACCCCTGAAGACGGGAGCAGCCGAAAGAAGAAAAACGTGATAAATTTAGCTTTTTCAGTTCATTCCACAAATTGTTTTAGTTAATTCAAACTCTTTCCGCTTCCTTCTGGTAACTTAAGCTTCTTTCTGCCTTTGCAGCTACTTTTCAGCTATTTTTTAAGTTAATTTCCTATTTTTTGTGCCAGTTTCTGCTTATTTAAACCTAATTCAGCAAATATGTGTTCTTTCTGATTTCTTATGCTAATTTAAGATTGTTCTTCCATTTCAGCATGTTTTTTTTAGCTAATTTCAGCTGTTTTTCAGCAAGTTCTTCAATAAGCCTTAACACTGGATTTTTGCAGGAAACGTAATTTCTCTAGTTCTTATTATTTTGTCAAGCAGAGGACTTTATTAAAAGCACCTTTTGTAACTCAGTGTCCACCAGAGGGAAGTGGTGACTGATTCTTTATTCAGGAAGAGTTCTCCAGGTGCTGCCTCAGGTCTCACATGGATCATGAAGATCCTCTGGGTTATTATCGCCCATCTTTCTGCGGCGGACGATAATGTTCGTGCCTGTCTCTGACCAAGTGTGTGTTTTCAAAATAGCTCAGGAAGGATCTTTAAAAAACTCTCAGAAGTAACATCAACAACTGAACAACGTTTGGAGTCAGTCCAATTCAAGATGGCCGCCACAGCCACTCACCCTGAGCCTCATAGATCTCATCACATTACGAGGTTGAGCTCACTGTAACTTTAAATTATGTTTTAATTTTTACATTCAGGCCTCAACATCAACATGAACAGAAAAATTAAACCGTGAATTGCAAATTATAGCATTTAGATAAAACATGAAATTTAATTAATTATATTTACATCGTACATGAATCCAGAACAGAATATATTTTGACAAATATTAATTTTATAGGTTCTTCCTCTGTTAGCATTTTTAGCACGAAACCAAAACAAACTCCAAATATTGACTCAGAGACCTTCAGCACCTGCATGGGAACACCTTGATTAACCATCACGCACACACACACACACGCACACACACGCACGCACACACCTTTGTTTTCCTATTTCCCCTCATTACAGGAAGCTAATGCTAATGACTGTTTTGTCTGCTCTCTGAGTGTTTGTTGTTGCACAGACTGGATTTACTGGATTTAACCTGCAGACCTCGTCAGACCCGCTGTCTGCGTACAGTCATTACTTTAAACGCCGATTATTTCACAGCTAAAGATCATCTATCTATCATCCAAAAATGTCATGAACTCTACAGCTGATTATCCAAATTTAACCAGAGAGCTGAAGAAAGAGAAAGAGCTGAAGGACTGCTGAAATCTGCCGAAGAAGCTGGAACAGAGCTGCTTAGGTGAAAACCACCAAAATGGCTGCTTAAATTAGCAGCAAACTGGCAGCTAGAAGCTAAAAGTAGCAACAGACTAAAAGCTAAAACAATCAAAATAATTAACAGCAAATATATGTTAGCTAAAACTAGCAAAAAAGCTAGAAGCTAAAGTAGATAAAGGCTATCTAAAATTAGAAGCAGCTAAAATAACAAAACGCTAACAGCAGTAAACAGCTCAAAGGCGCAAAGATTAGCTAAAAACAAAAGTAGCAACAGGCTATTTTAGCTAC
>NC_056498.1:46471945-46516298 GCF_014905685.2 Nematolebias whitei
TAGCTAAAAGTAGCTAAAATGCTAGCAAGACTAGCTAGAAGCTAAAATAGGCAAAGGCTAGTGTAACAGATGAAAAGTTTAATGACCAAATCTGAACTGTTCGCTCTCTGGCGCCACCTGCTGGTAGGTTGACGCAACTGCACGCGAGGGGGTCCTTCAGGCGCGCGCGCACCGCTCCCCCAGCGCGCTAATGGACGCTGCGGAGGTAAGTGCAAATTAAACCGCTCTACGGTCCACATCAGTTTAAAGTCAATACTAAATTAACTAACCCATATGTCACAGGTGTATGAGCACTGTTAGTGTGAAGGTTTTGTCGTGTTTGTGTCGAAATAAACGACTTTATGATTCACTTTGGTTAGCATGCTAAGCTAACAGAAGCTAACCGCTGCTAGTCGTTTTTCTGGTGGTAAAAGGTTCTTTATCTTTTTGTTCTGAACAGATGGAGGCAACTGTCGCACACACTGATGAAATACTGTGGGCTGTTTATTCTACCAGGTAGGCTCAAATGTGTATGAATATATAAATATGTGTTTTTAAAACGTTTTGACTGTGATAACTGACAGTTACTGATAATCTACTCTTGGTCTACGGGTAACTGTGTTTTGAATGTTTTATGGGAAAAGAAAACACGTTGTGCTCTAAAATGTAAAATTGTTGCATTAATACAATGAGGGAGGAAGAAAAAAATACATGATTATACATAAAAAATAAAAATAGCGATAATGGAAGTGGGTAGAGATCCATCCATGCAACTGTCACACATGACATACTGATAAAATATAGCGTGCTCTTTATTATGCCAGATCTCTACAATAAAGAACATTCCATGACCTGGATTATTCGCACTTGGTCATACGAGTGAACAGAAACAACACCTTGGGTTACACTTGCTAAAATTAGAAGCAGCTTAAAGGTATAAGTAACAAAACACCAACCACAGAAAACAGCTCAAAAGGGCAAAGATTATCTAAAAACTAAAGTAGCAACAGGCTAGCTAATATTAAAATCTAGTAAAAAAACAAGCTAACAGGTAAACGTAACAAATGATAACACCAGCAAGAGGTTTGCTAAAAGGCCAGCTAAATGTGGGTGGCAGAAGAGAAACTAAAAGCAGCTAAAAGCTAGCTTTTAAAAGTAACAAAATAACAGTATCAAAAGGTTAGTTAAAAGTAGCAAAAAAGCTAATAGCTAAAGTAGAAATTGACAAGCTAAAAACATAAAGTACCAAAATGTTATCTAAAAGCTAAGTGGCTAAGATCAAGTAGCAAAAGGTTTGCTAAAAGCTAAAGCAGCAACAGCCTAGCTTAGCAGCAAAATGTTAGTATTAAGCTAAAAGTAACAAAAGACTAGCTAAAAGTTGCAGTCGCTAAAAGTAGCAAAAGAAGTCAAAATGGTGCAAATTTTAAAAATTTATTTTATTTAAATAGATGTTACTGTAATGAAAGTAACACACTTCTTTAAGGAAAACATTTGTAAATGATGTTAAATCTTTAAAAAAATATATATAAAAGTTACAAAACCAAACACTAATGGCACCGGTCTCCTGAATGAGCTGAACGTTTCGACAGAAGAACAGCTAAAATAGAAAAATGTCTGACGGAGCAGTTAGACGGTGAAACACAAAAGTGACTTCAAACAACAGAAGCTGCATCTTCTCAGAGCTTTGCTGGCCGATCAAAGTGCCATCGTATACAAATAATTAAAAAATACCCTCAGAAAACTGGTTCAGATCATTCAACCTTCATTTATACAGGATCAGACGTTTAACCATGTTTTACCGTAACAGAACCTCCATGACTGCTAAAGTAAACGTGATGTGTGTTTTTGTTGGACGAGCTGTAGAAGGAAGGAGTGGAGCGAAACAAAGAGCCTTCAGACAGACAGACAGAGAGACAGACAGACAGACAGTCCTCCAGCCTGTTTGTCCAGTTTTATGGCCCTTTCAAGTCTCAGACACTTGGCTTGTTTTGTCGGTGCAGACGCTCGTGTGCTCAGCTGCACCGAATCCAGCCGTCGCTCATCAGGATCATCTGTTGCCCTCGCTCACTAAACGCCCGAGCACACGTTCAGTGCACGCTATGAGGAGGGAATTATTTAATTTTGGATGGCAGGCTCTTCTAGTCGATGATCAGCCTCCCGCTGCGATAACGAGACTTGATGAATTGTTAACTGGTCCGTCTTTGTGCCTGACCGTCCACTGAAAAGGGGGGTAGGGAAAAAATAAAATACAATTTGAATGCCTCTTTTGTGACTGTCTATCGTTGTCGTTGTTCTTCACTGTTGTCATCACTCTTTAGTCAGGTCTCTCTTGTAAATGAGTCCCCGAGGCTCAATGGGATTAACCTGTCTAAATAAAGGTTGAATGAATGAATGAAGCCCAGAGCCTGAGCTTGTAATTACCCCGTGGAGGACAGTCCTTCTCCCCTTTCTCTGACTCCTCTGGAGCCCTTTGAAGGTGCTCTGTGGGGAGCTGCTTGTAATCAGGACACGTGACTCATGGATTACTTCTCTGGCCTCTTCAGGCAGGGGGAGTCGGTGCTGTGGGGAGGGTAGTGTCCTCGTCCTGGATGGACAGTGAGACTTCTTGAGCCTTGGACACAAATTGAACAGTTGGACGTGTCTTGTTTTTAGGTTGTTTTTGTTGGTCAACAACAGAAGCTTCCCAAACCTCATTGCTACAACCATCCATCCATCATCTTTACCCGCTTCTTTCTTTTTGGGTCGCGGGTGTCACTGGTGCCCATATCCAGCAGTTACTGAGCGAGAGGCGGGGGACACCCTGGACAGGTCTCCAGTCCATCACAGGGACACATGGAGACAAACGAGACAACTATTCTCTCTCTCTCACCTAGGGACAGTTTAGAGTTACCAATCAGCCAAACAAGCATGTTTTTGGTCTGTTGGGGGAAACCGGAGTACCCGGAGAAAACCCACGCATGCACGGAGAGAACTTGTAAACTCCACCCAGAAAAGCCCCCGGCCGGGATTTGAACTGGCAACCTACTCGCTGAGAGGCAGCAGCTCTACCAACTGAGCCGTCCATTGCTACAACCATTAGCACCAAAATGCACCCTGCACAAAGTATGGTGGGAGGAAAATATACAAACAAAATCCACCTGCAACCGTCAGTCTAGTAGTTGTTCTTTCTGCTGTTCCCTCTTCAGGTGTCTCCACAGTGAGTCGTCCTCTTCCATCTCACTATGTCCTCTGCATCCTCTGTCCTCACTCCATCTACCTCCATGTCCTCTCTAACTGCAGCCTGTTTGTCTTTTTCCTGGCAGCTGCATTTCTAACATCCTTCCACCAATATACCCACTGTCCCTCCTCCAGACATGTCCAAAACACTGTCCCTCCTCCAGACATGTCCAAAACACTGACCCTCCTCTGGACATGTCCATTCCCAAGGAGAACCTCAACATCTTCATTTCTGCCACGTCTACTTCTGTCTCCTGTCTTTTTGTCCATGTCTCTGTCTCCAGACCATACAGCATAGCTGGTCTCACCACTGTCTTGTAAACGTTTCCTTTGACCTCTGGACATAAAACCTGAAGATCTTTGGATCTCCTCACCTCCTGTAAAACTTTGTGCTCTTTGGAATTTGTTTCAGAATACTGGCTCTGTTTTTGTCTTCTTATGCTTTTTGTTTAGCCTTTAGCTACATTATTTTTATTTTTAGCTATTAACTGACTGAGTACCATGGTGGTTTAGTGGTTCACACTGTTGTCACATTCAGAGTCCTGGGTTCAATCCCTGGTTTGGACCTAGGGTCTTGTGGAGTTTGCATGTTGTCCTCGTGGGTTCTCTCTGGGTCCTCCAGGTTCCTCCCACAGTCCAGAACAGGCCTGTTAGACTGCTTCTGCTACTTTTAGCCTTGAGCTACAGTTGTATTACTTTTAAACACTGTTTTGCTAATTTTAGCAGCTATTTGCTACTTTCAGCTCTAGTTGCTGTGCTCATTTTACCTACTGTTATGCTGCTTATAGCTTTTAGCTAATGTTATGCTTTTACATTTTAGCTTGCGTTTCACAAATTTTTGCAGCTCTTTTGGTCGTTTTTGTCTCTACTCCACCATCTTAGCCCCAGTTCTGCTGTTTAGCTCTTGTTTTGCTCATTTAAAGCCCCCCAGTATACTCCCGCGCACGTCCGTCCGCATGGCATGTCCGCACAAAGCTCAGTTTTTACGACCGCGTATGCGGTGTCGCACAGTAAACTGCCCGGCGATGGACTGTTTTGTATGAGACGCCAATATATTAAATATAAATTCCTCTTCTTCATCCCTGATCTGGCCTTTTCTTTTGTTTTTTTGCCAAAAGGCAGAGATCTCTTCCTCCTCCGTTGAGGCCATGACTCAAATGGTGAGAAATGAAGGAATTTGTCACGAGCTAATTAAAATCAGGTCCAGCGTGGCTGCGGGAGGGTCTGGAGATTTCCTGGTGGGCTGGTCTGATGTGTGGGCTGCAGGGCCAGCGCTCCCTGTTTTTTTATTTTTTATTGTTGAGAACTTTTTATTAACATCATATAAACACAGAACACCGCTGCGGCTGAGGCTGCCAGCTCTCGTTTTTATTTTTTTACGACCTGTCAATCAATCCAGTAGGCGTGTCAGCAAATGACCAATCGGTGACCTCAATTTGTCCCTGAGGTAAACGCCCCTCGTCTGCGGAGCTGGTCTGCAGCCGCTCAGGGTGGACGCTCGAGCATGAAGTCTCAACCCTCTGCGCACAGTGCACACAGTTTCCGTGCAGCTGGCAGGACGCGGGAGTATACTGGAGCCTTTAACCTCTGTTCTGTTCATTTTAGAATCTGTTATGCATGTTGTCTAGGATTTTCTCATTTTAGCCTCTGTTCTGTTCATTTCAACACATTTTACCATTTTCTGTCTCTGTTCTGCTAATCTTAGCCTCAGTTATGCTTATTTTAGCTTTTATTTTCTCATTGTAGCCTCTGTTGTACTCATTTTAGCCTATGTTGTACTCATTTTAGCCTCTGTTGTACTCATTTTAGCCTCTGTTGTACTCATTTTAGCCTCTGTTGTACTCATTTTAGCCTTTAGGCTGCTTGTTTTAACTTTGACAACTTTACAACTTTGAACTTTAGCTTCTTCAGCAAATGTTCAGCAGTCACTCAGCACTCCCACTGCATTTTGTGGAAAGTACAATTCCTCTCATCTCATTAAGCCTGTTAGGCACATGTTGTTACCTTTTGCTCAGCGCACACAAATAAAAACACGTCAGTTAGCTGTCGTGAATGATGGATGCCGTGTGGCTACTATTCGTACAGAATTGTCCTTTGGCAGTGAAGCATTTTGGATGTTTTGGCTTTCTCAGCTCTGTGACTCATCTCTCTTCCTGCCATCCCAAAGAGGGTATTAATGATGCCGGGGGTGTTGTTCAGGCCTGTTTGGATCACAAAATAAGAAGCAAGGGAGCGTGAAGCCGTGGAAACACAAACGTGCAGATTATTGATGACCACACCGGAACAGCGACGGCAGAAAGAGCCTCCAGCAGGGAAAGTTAAAAAGCCATTAAAGCATCGCTGTACTTTTGTTTGAGATCTGTGGGGAGGCTCTTTGAGGCGTCATCTAGTTAGAGGTCGTGACCTTTTGTGCTGCAGAACATATGTTTGCATGCCTCTCCTCTTTGTTTGTCTTCATCTGTGCTGCGAAGGTTGGCTGATAACATTTTAGGCACTTTAGGCAGCATTTTTCCATGGAAGGCAAACGAAAAACCAGAGAACTGTCATTTCCCGCGAAAACGAAGCGTGAACGCTGATTCACTGATTCATGCTGAAAGCTGCCGAAGATGTTTCATCGCTAAACTGTTCATGTGAGCTGAATTTGAACAGCCGGCATTTTCTGAAAGCAGGAAAATGAAAGCAGGAAGCAGCAGAAATGTGCAAAATAGGCAGACAGAAAATCCAGAATTAGCTAAAAAAGAAACTGAAATGAGCAGAAAAGAGCTGAAATTAACAAGTAACTGAAAATGCTTTAAAAAGGCTGCAATTAGCAGAAAGAGGCTGAAAGGAGCATAATAAATTGAAATAATAAGAAACCAAAAGGCAGACATTTGCAAAAACTAAACCTAAAATTAGCCACAAAAAACAACAACAACCTAAAAAGTAGCTTCAAAAGCAAAAGGAAGCTGAAAGCAGCTTTAAATTTTTGAAATTAGCAGAAATGTTTTAACTCAAGGACAACAAAGCTGAAATTAGCTGAAAGAAGCCGAAAGGAGCAGAAAAATATTAAGAAAAAAGCTTAAATAAGCACAAAGCAGCTGAACCAGAACAACAGCTGAAATGAGCTGTAAAGGGTTGTAAACAGCTGAAGGGTTTAAAGGACACGAAGAGAGCTCCATTCATTTTCAATGAGAAAAACATGGCCGACCAAGCTAAATATTTCAAAAAGTAATAACTGCACGAAAAACAAAAGTCCCAGCTGGAATGTTCAGAACGAGCCGAATGTTTTGAGACATGAATCGTTGAAATAAAACCAAATCTGTGGAACGAGTGACGTGCCGAAAAACCGATCTCAGTAGTGTAGTGGATTTATAAACGTTCACACTAATAAAGATTAAACAGACTTTGAAGGAATGCATGTCGCCCGCCACCTTCATGTCAGAGTTTTAGACGAAGATCATTTGATGATGATGAGGAACTGACGTTTAACACATTTTGGTCAAACTTTATCCAAGAGCTCGTGATTCTGCCGAACAAACTTCAGTAACTTTCACTACATTGTAGACATTTTTATGCAGGCTCAGGTTAATTAGCTGAGGCGGCCATCTTGAACAATGTTTGCAAAACGTATCCAATGGTTACTTTCCACAAGTTCACAAGATATTTTGCTAACAGAGTTGACTCCAACTGTTAGTGCCAAAATTTTAAATGCAATGTGGTGATTTTTATTTTTATTTTTTAGAAACATACACGTCATAACTAATGGCAGCAGTCTGACAGGTCCACATTAAAAATATAAAGACTATTAACTTTAAGGAACAAACATTATCTTAAAGCTAATCAACATATTTTATAAAATTAAACCGTTCTGACACGGCATCCTTCATCTTTGGACTTTCTCGCCTAACAAGCACTTAAATCCTGACTTCATCGCTTGTGTTCCTGTTTGGTTTTACCTGTCCTTCCAGCTTTATTCTTCAGAGTTCTGAAAAGTGAGTGCCGAGTGAATTAAACGGAAGCTTAACGCCTTTCTCACCATTGTATTCTCATAAATAAAGCACTCAATAGCTCATTAAAAGAATAAAATAAAACATCAATTCTGCTCGGAGCTTATCTGCTTGAAATCAAATCCTCCCTCATAAAGGTCCATTCACAAAACCATGAATGAGCACCGTTGAAACTGAGGTTGTGACACCTGAAAGGTCTTTGTGAACCTGACTTTGTGCCACAGGGGATTTGTTCGCTCAGTCTTTTACAGTAAATAAAACTTCAATCCAACTGTCCTGGCAAAAAGGGATTCCCAAAACAACTAGGTGTAGGCTTCATCTGATTTATTTACAAGGCTTTGGAGAACAGCCAGCAATCACAGAAGATCAACCCAACTCAGCAGTTTTTACTGTGTGCCATTGTAGAGAGGATAGCAGACGACATTTATATATTCATTATCAGTTTATTCTGTTTGCTACCTGAACGATACGATAATTGTTGTTTCGGACCGACCTTCATCTCTTTGTGATGTTGGTGCTGATGTTTGGACCATTTCAGAGCTCTGCTTCTGCAAGATGACGGCTTGTCTTGTTGACGTTTCTACTCAGAATATTTTGTTTGTGGCATTTGATTGTGTTTTATGTGAACTGGTGGACTTAAGGTCGTATGTTTAAACTGTAACTACAGCAGCGAAGGCGTGTTAAAATAAGAAAAATGTTCTGCCTGGACACAACAAAAAGGTCCCCACCTGGACTTAATTAAGCAAGTAGGTAAGATCCTCCCATTGGTTCATTACTTCATGTTTTATTCTGTTTCACCAGCAAGTTAATTAACCCTAACTGATGCAGAGAGGAGCTTCTCATTTCTTCAACAATCATGTGGAAAGACACGTCCTGCGGTCATGGAAAAGATGTTCATTTGTTTCAGAAGTGTCAAATTATTGGCATCAAGCAGAGAAAACACCTAAAGAGGTTGTCGAAAATACTAAAATTGGGTTAAGGACTGTCCAACGCATCATTAAAAACTGAGGACAGCGGGGAGTGAGCATCAATCAGGGTAAGAAGAGAGGCAGCTGAAGTGATGAACCATCATGCCTAGTGCCTACCTGTGATGAGGACGAGAACCCAGGGAGTACAGACCGAGAGGAACAGAATCAGAGTATAACTAAAGTGATTTATTTACAGTAGACGGTAATATACACAAGACAGGGATCAGGGTCCTTTTAAATGGAGGGAAGCAGGTTACAAGAATGATGTTTTGGGTTGGAGATGTTGAAGTTGGTCTCTGGTTCTGGTTGGGTTGGCTGGTTGCGGCTCGGAGGAGAAGGCAGAGGGTTTACAAGAAGGAGGATCCAGGTAGAAGATGCAGGGATCGTGGAACAAAGAATTAAATTCAACCTTTATTTATGAAGGTTAGTCTCATTGAGCCTTGAGGACTCATTTACAAGAGAGACCTGTTACAAGAAGGCAAGTGGTTGGATGGCACTGGTGCAGCTGAAGTGGGAGCTTTACGGGCGAGTACCAGCACAAAATGGTAAATGGACTGTACTTATATAGTGCCTTTCTATCTTATCAAGACACTCGAAGCTCTTGACAACAATCTGTGCCTCATTTACCCATTCATACAGCACTCTACTAGATCTATACTAAGCTAATTGAACATATCATTCTAAGGAGAATAATCAGAACTTTATCACATTCATACACTGATGGGACACACATCAGAGGCTATGAGGGGTTCATTGTTTTGCCTAGGGACACTTCGGCATGTGACTGCTGGTGGATTCAAACCCCCAACTTTTACATTGGAGGACGACTGCTTTAACCACTCAGCCACAGCCGCCCAAAAGGCTCAGGTCGTCAGGTAAGAAGTCCAGGAGGTCAGGCTCAGATAATTTCTCTAGAAACACAGAGGAAAAACACAAAGGTAAGTATTCTTTAGCAATTAATAAATTAAAGGACTGGAGGCTGTAAAGGGAAACAAAGATCTCTGCTCCACTCCTGCCCGGATCGTTTGCTCGGAAGGAACACACGTTTATGTCAGAATTCAACAGCCATCTTTATTTATACAGACTTCAAAATGTGTGAACAAGAGAGAATTGTTTTGTATTTCCTGAATTCAGAGGCCGTCTGTACAATTCTGAGGTGCTCAAGTCTGTTCCCACATTTATAAACTGGTTTTCACCACCCAGTGATATTTCCTGTTTTCAGTTCCTGTCCAGTAAACACCTTAGACCCTGTGAAGTCCCTGTCCAATCAGACAGGTACACATTAGGTGTCCTCTCTTTCCACTGAATCTGTGACACATTACAAGCACCAATCTTATTTAATCTTACAAAGACTGTGACATTCTGATTATCCCCTTGGCAACCTGTTACATTATCAAGTCTTTAGATTGCTCCACTAAGAGCAATGATGAAACTCAAATGATGTGAACTATAATTTAATTTCAGTTACCTGAGCAAGAACCTTTTTGATGTTTTGTTTGTCATTAAAGGCCTCAGGTCTGGTTCTGCATCATTATGTGCCCAAAGAATGAGGTCAGCTGACTACCAGCTTCTACTGAATGACCAGGTTCTTCCATCTTCCCTGATGGCATGGTCATGTTCCAAGATGACAACGCCAGAATTCAATGAGCACAGATGGTGAAAGAGAGGTTCAGGGGGCACGGGACATTTTCACACCACAGAGTCCAGACCTGAACCCCCATTGAAAGGGGATGTGCTGGAGAAGACTTTGCACACTGGTCCAAATCTCTCGTCATCAATGTAAGATCTAGGAGAACTATTAATACAACTCTGGACAGAAATAAATGTTTTGGCATTGCAGAAGTTTGTGGAACTGATGCCTCAAAGAATGTGTGCCGTAGTCGAAGCTAAAAGGAGTCCAAACACATTTTAGAGTGCATGACCCTTTTTTTGGGTCAGGTGTTGTATGTGAATAATTGTAAGATCTATGTTAATTTATTTGATTGCCTTCATGTTGGATAAAAGTCAACCCCTCAAGTTGTCACCTCCCTCACTGCACCATCACAGATTTCAGCTGTCTGCCAGACTAAAAACAGATCAGATTACCATCCTCTTACCCTTCCTGGGAACTTTCTATAAATACAATCCTATTTCCTGGTTAACAAAACCAATTATGGTACAGTTGTGTCTTATCCTCTGGATCTGAATGAGCCCAAAGTTTGGTTCTGCTTACTGATGTGATGAAGGAAGCGGATAAATGAAGAGGTGCTCCCAATTAGCATTCTATACACTGAAGTAACTCAACAACTCAGTGCTTGAAATGCTTGAAGGACTATTGTCATCCAAGATTAGAGGCTCTTGTCCGCTTATGTGTTCTTCATCCTCTCAGGATCTTCTCTGCTGCTGCTGTGGAGACCAGCATCCCCTGCAGGATTGCTCGAGACATTTGGTAAACACAAGAATACAAAGCTGCTAAATACATCCTTACTGTGTTTGAAGGAGTGCCATGACAACACACAGTGGAGCTCCTGGAGAGCTGGGGTGTGTGTTGGGTGGATACACGCTGAGATGTGCCCAAGCCGTGGCCCTTTTGTCTGAGGACTTGCAGCTTTGGCAAATGTGCTGATGTCTGTCACAATCAGTGAAGACAAGAAGCCTTCCTCTGCTCTCACGCTCGCATAGTTCACCAGGAACGTCGAGATAAAAATCACAACTGAGCGCAAACACTTTAATCTGCTCCATGAATCTTTCCGCTAAACTCTTGACAAAAGGCCAAGAGTGAGGTTTAAAAACAAAACAAAACAGCTTTCTTTACTCTTCACTGTGGCCTCGATGCACGCCGAAGATCTCCACGCAGCTTTGGATTAGACCTCCTCCCTCCAGAAACAACCGTCGAGGCTAATCTGCTCTGAACAGGTCAGCTCTGCTCCAACGGGATCAAAGCTGGACTGTCACACCGTGTCTCAGCCTCATCTGTCCAAATGTGCACTCCCCCTCCTGCAGAGGCTGCTTCTGTTGCCGTCGATCCCAGAGACCAAGGCTCTCGGCACAAACCGTAGAGAAGTGAAAAGAGACGAGCATTGATCCGACCACAGCGCAGATGAACAGGATTGATCTGCCGAGGAGCGTCTGGGGAAAACCTAACCGGAGTCTCCACGGCTGCCCGTCACTTGAAATGCTCTCCCACATTTATTTAAAGATAATTTCGACTGCAAAGCGGCACCGTGAGGTAGCGTGACTTCGTAATCCTGACTGAGGCCACGGTGCAGAGTTCCCACGGAACATGATGTAATTGTTGTTTTGGACTTGAACGATTCATTAACTTCGCACAAGAGAAACACAAAGTTATACTCCTGTTTGTGTCTCGCACCCGGTCTCTTTTACACCTCTTCTCTTTGTTCCGCTCACAGCAAAACCATACACACCTGTGGTCAAAGGTGCGCACGCAAACAGAAAGAAAACGCTGCGTTGTTATCGTTGTATTTGAGCCGCCACACGTGAGATACACACCGAGGTCTTGAACCCTGGTGGCCTGCTGTCCTGATTCATACATTTAAACCATCTACTCAGAATGTCATGAAGTTTAGCAGAAGCCTGCCGACGACTCAGTCAGGTGTGTTGAATCGTATCGTTTATATCGTATATCATTTATAGCATATCGTTTAGTGTATATCTTGGTGTTTATCATAGATCCTTGTGTACTGTTTCTTTTTATACTTTATATTTTGCTGTTTTTGGGTGTAACTGGGACCTTGAGTACACAATTTCATTCCATCTCATGTACCACATATGATGTGAATGACAATAAAGAACCTTGGAGCAGGCGAACATGTAAGTCTTGCAGGATGAGGAACCTCTGAGTTAGGGAATAGGTCTAATGCTCGGTACAATATAAATATATGGAGGGGACTCAAACCCACGGCCCCAAGACCGCTACATAAAAGCCTGCTCCAGGTGAGGCTCGAACTCACGGCCTCGTTGCTAAGAACTGACTAGCAAGTACCACGCTCTAACCGATTGAGCCACTGGACCTCTCGCTATGGTCAAGGGTGTCGTAACAATTTTAGGGCTTTTAGTATTTCATTTGAACAACAAATGGATTAAACAACCTCGGTGATTTTCAAAAACAAAACAATAGAGCATAAGTTTGAATTTGTTGTGAGGTTCGTCAAATTCACACGGGTTCAAATATATACTTTCATTTGCCTAAATCTATTCAAAGAGGAGCTGAAGGCCTGGATGTTGTTTAACTTGATCTTGTTGGTGATCGTGATTGACTGCAGCAGCTAATTTCTCAACAGAAAAGTAAAAGGCTCTCAGTGAAGATCTAAACAGGAGAACTGTTGGGAAAGCTTTTTGACGCCATTTCTAAACAACTTAAACATCATCAGTTCAAACAACGACATGTAAATACACTTAATCTGGATGCGTGTCCACTTAGCCAAAGTCTGAAGAAAGACCCGAACTGTCCCCCTCTGATGGTCAGGAGAAAAGGTTCATTCTGTTTTCAAGTTTAGCATTACTTTGGTACATTTTTTAACATCTTCAGCTCATTCAGGAGATGATCGTCATGTTTAGTTTGATGTCTTTGACAAAAATATGAATTTTTGTTTGTGTATTTTCAGGTTTAGCCACTATTTAGCTAAATTAAGCTTTTAGCTACAACTATGCCAATATATCGTTTAGCCATGGTTTAGCTAATTTTAGCTTATATTTACTGTTCTGCAAATCCTACCTTTTAGCTACTGATGTGATATTTGAGTTTGCGTTTACCTTTACTGAACATAGTATAACAAAAGAATAAAATTTATATACAAATAAAATTAATTTTAAACAAAAGCAAGCAGAGAAAATTCATCACTTTAACCATTTCATCACTTTAAGCTACAGTTAGTAGCTTAAAGCAATAATAATTTTAAGTTTTAGATACATTTTTTGGTATTGTATCTATGAAGTATTTTCGCTAGTATTAGCTTTTAGCTACTGTTATACTTGCTTTAACCTTTAGCTACAATTTAGATTTTGGCTACTGTTTTGTTAAGCACGCCTTTTCGTTATTGTTGGGGTATGTTTTGCTTTTGGCTATTGCTTTGCTGGTGTTAGCTTTTGTTAATGTTTTACTGGCCACGCCGGTAATTGTTAGCTACAGTTTTTCTCAGTTTAGCTTTTACCTATGATTTTATTCATTTTAGCTTTTAGCTACAGTTTGCTATAATTAGCTATTGTTTAGCTGTTTTTAGCTTTTGTTCTGCTAGTGTTTTGACAACCGGGTTCAGAATTCACACTTTACCTTCACAAAAACATTTTCTCGTGACCTTATAAAAGTAAAAAATACAGTTGACAAACCTAAAAAGATTGATATTAAGATGTAAATAACAGCTAAAATAATTAGATAATACATTTAAAAGGTCTGTGCAGCAGTCCAACATGTGTTTAATTTTTATTATCTCCTGCTGCTCAAATGAGGAAGCGGATGATGTTTATCCCCTTGAGTTTGTTTATCTGTTAGCAAAATATCTCATATTAATTAGCCAACACAACGACGTCTCTAACATTTCTCATTGTAAGATGATCTTTAAAAGACACTGATGTGGTGGGTGATATGCATTCCCTTGTGGAACGCTCAGCCTTTGTTTTTTGTTTAGTATTCAAAACTTTTTTTAATCACTTGTTTTATCGAACGGATAAGTTTAGGTTTGAAAGAGAAAACGCAGAAAGAGGAAGACCTCCAGACAGAAGCTTTCATCTAATTAATTAATTGTGTTGGTTTTGAACGTTTGCGCTGTGTTTTTCACGCCGACTCTAAAAACCAACATTTGGCCGAGCCGAGGCCGTTAGCGCCTCCGTTTCCTGGTGTAAATAAGTTAAAAGCAGCGGCACCCGACCGTCTCTTCATGGCCCCGAATACAAACATTAACACCTGATGGTCAACGCGTTTCCAAATAAATAAAAAAAACGGGGATTTCAGCTTCGTTTTCAGGTGGAAGAATTAGGAGGAGATCCACAGTTTCATGAAGCTAACAGCAGAGAGGATCAATGTTTGAAATCTGAGCGCGCTCCTGATGACATGTGGATGGCGTGTTTATAAGGGCGGTGCACCGAGGCGGTAAATCACTGCAGGCCTGCAGTGAAGGGAAGGGGGACAGTCTATCTGGGGGCCCCGTTTGTTTTTGTAAGGAAGGGGGCTGGTTCCAGGGAGGGGGTCGGGTCTGTCACTGTTGGAGAGGTTGACCCAGCTGGTTTGACCCGAGTTCCTTTGAACAGGATAACAGCGGTGATGCTCTCAGGGCCAACGAGTTGAGAGATCTGCAGAAGATTTAGGGACTCTGTGGATGTCTCAGGATAAAAAGCCTTTCCTAGATGTGTTTTTACAGTTTTAACACCAAAGTATTAATTTGTGGAGTTGAAGTCTACGGTCTTCGTGAGCATGAACGTCAGATGAACTTTAGTCTTTTAGTAATTTGTTTAAACGAAAGAAGCAATTAGGGAGCACAAAGCTTGTGGATTTTCTCAGTAGCTAAAGGTCTTATGGGCAGTGTCTCCTGGACCTCAGGCTTGTTGTCTCCATTAACGAGCCTCTGGATATTTGACCAGTTGTCTTGGTAGAATTTGTTTAAACCGTTTACTTTTTGGTCTGATTTTAATTGGAGTCCACACATTTTCTATTGGATTGAGGCTTTAAGAAGACCAGAGGCTCAACGTTATCCTGGTTTATCCAATCAGAGACCAGTTGTGATCTGTGTTTGGGATCAGTGTCCTTTTGGACCCAACTACCTAACTCTTGCAAACAGCTTTTTGTCTCGTCTGACTGTCAGTCTCGTCTCCAGGAGACATTTGTCTTGTCCGTGTGGACAGTTGCAGGTTTTAGTCCAGCTTGAAGGTGTGGACCTTGGAGGTGGGGCTTCTTTCTTGGTCCTTTCAGTCCATGGAGTTGTAAAACTAACTTTGATGGTGGACTGGGACAGTGGTGTTCCAGTTCATGGCAGGCTGGATGCTTGGTGGTTTCCTTCCACAGTGAGATGACGCCCCTTCAAGTGTTGGGTCCGGGGCCTTAATTTGAGCCGGATCCTGCCGGAACAGGATCCGGGAATTCTTATTTTGACAGGGTGTGTTCTGGTAACTGTTTGCTTGGATCCAGTAACTCTCAGGCCTAATAATAATAAAGTTACGAACAAATATGACTACCTTGAATGAATTAAACCTATATTGGATATGTAATCTGAAAATAATGACTTAAACACTAATTTTAAACACAACAGCCACTTACGAGCTTCCTGATATCACATCGGAGCTGCTCCTTCAAGTAAGCATTTCCACTTCTACCCTTAAAAAAATCTCTGCCCCTAAAATATCCTGATGCATGCTCAATAATCCAGGTAGAAAAATCTAAAAAAGTTAAATCTGGTCCTCTGGACATTCAAAAAAACAGAGAGACTTCCTCAGTCTGAGGAAGTCTCTCGGATGAGAGACGAAACGTTTCTACATTTTTTTGTTGATTTGCTTTATTTTGTTTTTTTGAATGTGCCCCTAAAAGTTCAGTCATGGGTAATTTAATTAAAAACACGAAAATATAATTAAACAGTACAACTAAATTGCAAATCAGTTTTATACTTTAAGTGGGTCATTAATAAAATTTTGATTATTTATTAAAAATATGAGAGAAATGTTTAATGGGTAATCACATTATGCATGTTGCGTAACAAAGCAACGGTGCCAATCTGTCAAAATAAGTGATCAGAATGTTGAAAAGACAGTCCAATAAAAAAACCTCATTGTACAACTGAACAGAGGATTGAAGCACATGAAGGCAGTGGAGATGGAACTCAATGCTTTGGGGGGGGTGGGTCGGGGTTCTTGAGAGAAGCGGGGCGTGCTCTATTCACACGAGGAGAGAGACTTGTGTAGGTAAACGAGGTTGAAAAGTGAAACTGGTCGGTGTGAGACGTGTCCATCATCACCGTGCTTGGTCGAGGAGCAGCGACTCCACGGGGCATGAAGGATCAGTCTGTTCCTGGCGTGACCTCTGACCCCAGCGGTGAAAGAGAGGCCCCTCTGTCCAAAAGAGACGAGACCTCGGTGTGTCCTGCGACGTGCCAGTGAAGCCCAGATTAAATTACACGTCCGCTCCACAGTTTGTTGTTCTTGTCCTGAGACGTGCATGAAGAAAGGTCCTGATGTTAGAAGGGAAACAGAAATATGAAGTTTTGTCCAAAGGTGAAGCCTCACAGTTTATCAGCTTTGGATCCGTTCCACGAGGTCTACAAGCTCGGGCCTGCCCTCGATGGAGCTGCACGAGCTAACCGCTAACTATACCTGGGAGACAGAGGTAAACAAAGAAAGGCTGCACTTTACCTCACACCTATCAGATTTAATTGGGTGGCTGCTCATGTTTTGGAAAACATTAGGTGTTTTTTTTTTTAATTGTAAATCATTATGATCCCACTGAACATGTTCACTCCCAGTGTTGCCACAAAAAATAAAATTAAAACACTTTGAAAGGAAAATAAATCATTAAGAAGGAGCACAGCCAGTCATAAAATGGTGAGATTAGCGCCAATAAGGTGAGAAGAACACGGACAGTTCAGAACACGTCTGAGCCCATCTGCAGCCGAAGAGCACAAACAGGAGTCTTTTCTGAAATGAAGATTGGTTTAAAGGAAACGTTCGGCTAAATTAAAGTGGGTTTAGCTGAATCAGCATTTCTATATATTTATTTTTTGGTTGCTGCCTTCGTCAGTGGTCGGTGCAGCAAACAAACGCACATGAAGACTTGGCAATTGTTTTTTTTTTTTACACCAGACGTCCTTCCTGAAGCAACAACAGACCATCGAGCTACCACAGTGTGGAGCAGAGAGCTGCCATCTAGGGCGCCCGGGGAACGTTAAGGCCTTGCTCAAGGGTTCAGAGTGGGGCAAAGGACGATGCTTTACCTTTCCCACCCACATTTGATGTTGTTGGCCTGGGGAGTCGAACCGGCGACCTTCTGATCTCAGGCTTGCCTTCTCTAACGTCCAAACAATCTTCTTCAGAGTCAAAGTCAAAAGTTTCTTTGTCGTTCCACCACTTGTGGTACATGTGGTGGAACAAAATTATGTTCACAGGGTCCCAGTTACATCCAACAATAAAATGTAAAAGAAAAACAGTGATAAAATCTAAGATATGAACTCTTCTTCTTAAAATAATGAAACCGTAACTGTCTCCGTTTCTTAATTTCATCTTGATAACATTTTATTATTTTTTGTCGCCGAGCTGTTAATGTCCCCAGATTTTATTTCAGATATGTTATTTACATCTGTAAATTACTTTATGTATATACTTAGATATTAAATGCAAAACGGATGGAATGAAGGTTTAAAAAATAGCATTTGTTTAAACTAATGTAAGATGGCAGCAATTCGCTTTGACCTTATTGTTGCAGTGGAACTAACTGTTAGCTCGTCCGTCGTGCCCGACGTGAACTCTGTGTCCCCAAATTAAAGCAGTTAAGAGATTAATTGTTCTTAACTTTTACACAGAACAAACTTCAATCTGGCCAAACATTTTTATTTAAACCAGATTCTGTTAGGGTTTAGAGCTGATGGATGCCATTCCTTAGGATTTATGGAAGCTTGTGAATGCAGGAGGTGACGACATGTAGCTAAAAAAACAAAGATAATAAATCTCCTGATGCGTGTTCAGTCTTCCTTGATAAAGAGGAACGTTTGTTTGAGAGAGGAGTGAAGGAAGTAGTCGTGTCTGAATAAGAAGGATGGGAGCTGAGGGGGTGTTTGTCCTTTCATGGCCGTCAAAGTGCATAAAATCCCTGCTTCTGCATTATTCAGACACGGACCCTGCTCTGACACGTCTGCTTTGGGATCTCACCTGTTTGGGTCGTCGGCCGTGTGCGTCCGCTGAGTGCAGCGGCTGAATGAATGCCCATTTGGATGATGGATCACTTCCTGGTAGTACAGTCCCATCTGAAGCTTGACTGAACGTTATTTTACTGCTTTCAAGACCGGTCAGCTCGCGGTAAAATGGCTGCATGCAGCTGGTGATTGTATGGCAAACCATGTTGCCATATAATTAAATTGTGTGGCAAGCCATGTTGCCATATAATTGGATCACAGCTGATCTGCTGATGCAATCAAAAGCCAGACACCTACCCGGCCCGCCCATCCAGCACATTATTATGGCGGTTGGGCCGGGCTTTGGGCCTGGGTTAGAAAGGACAGCTCTAGAAGGAAGCCATCTTTGTGAAGAGAACCCGTCCATCATTTAACAGGGGCAGAGGCCTCCGTGTCCAACTGTCCCCCTCTTACAATGTGGTTATTGCTAGTATCACTCAGCCCTCTGTGAATAGCAAGCGGCCAACAGGGCACTAAAAATCTGTCGTTAGGTTGATGGTCCTCCTTTTGCATGTAAACAGCTAGTTCTGGATGTCAACAACAATCTGGTTGATCCACTATGAGAAGGTGCTATTTATATGACTGAGTTTATTGCAACTCCTCAGACTGAAGAAGTCCTTTGGATAAAAGAAGAAACGTTTCAACAAGAAGATTCTGTCCAGAGGACCTGACTTTACCTTGTTAGACAAAGATAAGAAACTAAATCAGTGTGTTTGGAGATAATCTGCTGGAGAGCGTTGTAGTGCCAGTCAGAGGAAGACCTGATATGTGAGGAGGTGTGAGCCTTAAGAGGCCATATGGAGGCAGCAGGGAGGGTGCTGGGACCAAAGAGAGGAACCGGCAGGGTCCCGTTCTCCTGTCACTCTGATCTTATCAGGGGGTTGGACCAAGAGGAGGACCAGCTGTCACTCTCACCATTCTTTAGATGTCCTCTTTCAGCGTGCACATACACACACACCACTTCAGAGGGGTCGAGGCTTGTTTTTGGTTAATGATGAGAATCTGTGACTTTGTCAAGCCACCAAGATAAGCAAGATAAAGTAATTTAGTTATCTCTGAGGATGTGGGGTGGTTTAGAGGTTGGACAACAGGACATCCCGCTCATAAAACTGCCAAGGCCTCCTCACACTGAGACTCTTGATAAAAAGGAAAATGAAAGCAGTTATCTCAAACATCTTTCTGCCGACAGTTTTCCTCAGGAGCGTCATCTAAAGAACATCTCACTTGGGTTAGAACCCCTGAGCTGCTCACAGGGTAATTATCCTGACTGCACATGCAGGAAAACGGGGTTTTTGGAGCTTTAAGTAAGTAACCTGACTCAAACGAAGATAAACCGACACATTTTAAGGCTTACAGCTCTTTTACTTTGTAAGAGCAGACTCTTGTGAATGTTGTGTGGCTGTTATTTGAAGAAATTACAGATTTTACAAAGGAATGTCAGCTCACAGACCTTTACACCACCATTAGTTTCTTAATGCGTGGATTTTTTTAAATTCTACTGTTATATGCAAGCAAAAATTAGCAGCAGCAGCTAGCTGTAACAGCTGCTAGCTGTTTCTCTGATGTCATGTGCGCCACAGAATTGTAGCACTGATGGGAGATCCGCTTCGACCCAATCTTTTTTTGTTCCTGTTGTTTTAATTTTAACTTTTTTTGTGCCTACACTGCAAACCCATGGTATGGGTATGACCGCAGCATGCTTGTGGAGTTTTCTGTGTCGCTGCCTTGCCATCCTGCCATTGTCGTTCAGTTCCCGGACCCCCTCCAGCCTTGGGCTCAGGCTCTGGCCTGTCATGGTGGCC
This sequence comes from Nematolebias whitei, assembly GCF_014905685.2. Classification (NCBI taxonomy): domain Eukaryota; kingdom Metazoa; phylum Chordata; class Actinopteri; order Cyprinodontiformes; family Rivulidae; genus Nematolebias; species Nematolebias whitei. The sequence goes on from NC_056498.1 coordinate 46,491,760, forward strand.
GTCTCCATGATCCTCCATCTGCCTGCACAGACCAAACTCTACGGTCACATTCTGATCCGCAGGGAAACCTTGGATGTTCTCCATCTCTCGGACCCGGTTCTGGAGGCAGTTTGGAAGGGCAGCTGCTGCGGTCGTTATTACCATCAAACTGCTGACGGGACCTGCTAACAAGACCTGACCTGCTAACAAGACCTGCTAACGCTGCTAACAAGATCCTCCATCTGCCTGCACGGACCATACTCTATGGACCCGTTTGGTTCTGTGAGGAAACCTTGGATGTTCTCTGTCTGCTGGACCCAATTCTGGAGGGCAGTCTGGAAGGCAGCTGCTGCGGTCCTTATTATCATCAAGCTACTGATGGGACCTGCTAACGCTGCTAAAAAGATCACACTGCTAACAGTACCATGCTGCTAACTGGACCATTTTGCTAAGATAACCTCACTGTCATCAGAACCACTCTGCCAATAGGACCATGCTGCTGTAGATTTATGTATTTTTCACTTTTGGTGCCTTGTTGTATTTTTGTTGCATGCTTTGATATTTGCTTCTTTCTTTTTTTGGCAAGTCAAGACGGCTCTTCTCGTCCTGAGCATTTCATTGTATTGTTGACCTTGTGTTAATTTTACATATGACAAATAAACAAAACCGGAGCTGTACCAGTTCTGGCAGGGTTATCATGGTATTTCTTTCATAGGTGACGGCTCCTCAGTTCATTTAAAGCAGACCCACATTCAAGGTGGACTTTCAAAGCATCAAAACGCCAATCTGTACAAGTTTTAGGCATAGACTCCGTAGGCTCCAATCTTATATTTTAAAATAGACTGCGGTCTGAACAAGCCAGGTGAAATGCATGAACGTCTTGGAAAGTTCTAGGATCGCAGTGATACACGCTGGTTTAGGAAGTGTCTGAATTCAAAGTTTTCAAACACGTTCATTTAATACACTGCAACACGTAAGACTTTCAATGGTTATTTACATGAAAATCTGCGATCATTTGCTAATCAAAAAGCAGAATCAGTTAACCGTAACACTATCGGGCTGCCTGGGCCTTCCAGACAAGAGTTTTATAACTCGTAATAGCAAATGATTGTGTAAAAAATATTTGTAGTGGTCTAAAGATTTAAGCTATACTGTTTTCTTGAAGGGCAGCCCGTTGTCACAGATTCTGTTCATAACTTTGATGGACAGAATTTCTTGGTGCCGCCAGGGGGCAGAGGGATTCCGGTTTGGTGGCCTCAGGATTTATCTCTGCTCTTTGCAGATGATGTGGTCCTGTTGACTTCATTGTGTCGTGATCTTCATCTCTCCCTGGAGCGGTTCTCAGTTGAATGTGAAGTGGCTGGGATGAGAATCGGCCCCTCCAGATCTTAGGCCATGGTCCTCAACCGGAAAAGTGTGGATTGTTCTCTTCAGGTCGAGGGTGAGGTTCTGCCTCAAGTGGAGGAGTTCAAGTATCTCTGGGTTTTACTCTTTGAAGGAAGAATGGAGCATGAGATTGACAGAAGGATTGGTGCAGCATCTGCAGTATTGCAGACTGTGCCGGTCTGTTGTGGTGAAAAGATAGCTGAGCTGTAAGGCAAAGCTCTCTGTTTACCGGTCGGTCTACGTTCCTCCCCTCACCTCTGGTCATGAACTCTGGGTAGTGACTGAAAGAATGAGATCGTGGATCCAGGAGGTTGAAATGAGTTTCCTCTGGAGGGTAGCTGGACTCTCCCTTAGAGACAAAATGAGAAGTTCAGTGATCAGGAGAGACTGAGTAGAACCACTGCTCCTCCACATCCAGAGGAGCCAGTTGAGGTGGTTCAGGCATCTGGTAAGGGTGCTCCCTGGGCTAGGTAGGTGCTTTGGGCATGTCCAACTGGAAGGAGAACCTGGGGAAGACCCAGGACGCACTGGAGAGACAAAGTCTCTCTGTTGGTCTGGGAACACCTTGGAGTCCTCCCAGAAGAGCTGGAAGAGGTGGCTGTGGAAAGGATTGTCTGTACATTTTTACTCCCTGGCTTTTAGCACACACTGAATTTACTCTGCACTGTTTTTATTACTTTTATTGATCTTAATGTTTTAACAACTGTTTTTATGTGTTTAAATGTTCTTGATTTTATATGTACAGCACTTTGTGGCAGCTGTTGTTGTTTTAAAGGGCTTTATAAATAAAGTATTATTATTATTATTATTACCTCTGCTCAAGATGCTGCTTCGCTGCTCGGGCCTAATAAATAATAAATTAATATGACGTTAATAAACCATTGTTTTTGCATCAGTTGCTTCATATTTTAAAACCTAACTAACAATCGTCTTAGCTGCGTTGAAGCTAGCCGATAGCTCGTCAGTCTCGGGGTCGTCAAAGAGCCAGCTGCAACAGGTAAGATACTGATTGATCTTAAGTTTCCACAGAACCACTGCAAACTCTCCTATTAAGAGGCCTTTATAGGTTCAAATAATAATTTTCCAGTTAGTTGGAGTTTAGATTTATGACCTGAAAAAAAAAAAAGCACGTTCTGGTGTCAGCTGTTCCTTGTGTTTACAGCTAATAAGCAAATGTTGCCATGGCAACACATGAAATTGATGCAAATCCTTACTAACACCATTCATTTAGTGCAATTATTGCCAGCACGTTGTCTTTCTACTGTTGGTATTTAGTTATAATAAGTTCTATATTTACAGCCCTTTGTAGTGAGTTTAGTCAAATGTCACGTATTGGCCTATTATTGTCAAATGAATTGAACAAGTGTCATGCTGAAGCCGTGTCGGTCTCGGATAATTGCTCTACACGGCCGAACACATTTGTTTTCCCCTCTATGAGGGCGCGCTCTCCCCACACGGTGAACTTTTGAACCACCTCTTGACCACAGCTTGAGGCGAGCCGGCACAATGATTGGTAAACAGAGCTCAGTGAATGAAGGGATTAGATATTAAATGACAGGATGTGCTTCAAGAGGAACGGGCGGTGAATCACCTCACAGCTCATGGTGTCTCTTCTCTCAGTTTCCTCACATCTTCTCTGCAGCTCCTGATCTTTCACACTTGTTGCTGCTGCTTCTCTTCCTCGGCTCTATGTCTCCTGGGCTCTGTCTCTATTGTCCAGCAAGCTGAGGTCTGCTCCTTAACTCGGGGATCAGACGATTGACATGCATGAGATTGGAAATTCCAGTCCAGCCCCATTCATATGTACAGTGGGGAGGGACAAAAGCCACACTGCAGAAACCCCCCCCCCCCCCCATACGGAGGGCCACAGGGTGAACCTGAGTCTATTAAAGGCAAAGAAACGTTTTTAACTCGATTAATTTGTCAAAAAGAAGTAGTCTCAACAAGTAGCCTGGTAACACCGTTGATGATTCTAGTTTGTATTATATTAATGCCAACCAGAAATGGATATCAATGAGTCAGAGTGAAATGCAGACTAAAAAGTAAGCCTCAAACAATGTCACAGTGCAAAGCTGCAAGAAAAAAAATTCCTAAATTCCCATGTGGAAAATGCATCCGGCAGCCACGTGTAATTGTATATCCAGTGGCCAAGATGGGGTAGAGGTAGGGCAGCCGACGTGGGACTAGAAAGTTGCAGGTTCAACTTCCCACCATGCCCACATGTCGTGGACAGCAAATCCCTAACTGCTCCCCGGGTGCTTGCATAGCTGCCCACTGCTCCACCTGGGTGTATCTCACCTGTGATGGGCTAAATGCAGTGAACTAATTTCATCATCGTATGGAAACATACCACGATGACAACACATAGCACTTATACATATGACAAGTTAAAAAAGAGACAGATACTTTAGACTGATACCCTTTCATGCTTGGTGACATCATTTTCTCTTACACCTCACAGGTAACGGAACAAAAAGTTTATGGTTTAGAGATAAGTACTAACTCATAAACAACTCGGTATCAGCAAGTACTCAAACTGAAGTACTTGTACTTGGTTTAGTAATAATTAAAAAACAACTAGCATTGTGACACCCCTAGTTTCAGTTGTGAAGCTACAAATGGCCGCCACAGCTCAGCGACTTGGGCAGATAACACGTCGATAAGTTGGCACCTTTTACAGATGCGGAGTAAAAAATGAGTGTGGTAGTAGCTGAGAGTGATTCTCAGCTTCTGCTTTGACAGCTAACTGGAGTCAACTTTGGTTGTCTGTTAGTAAAATATCTCATGAACCACTGGACAGATTTCATTGAAACAGTGAGAAAGTAATCTTTAGATGTGCATCTACAGCTGACTCAACCCAGTTATTATTATCCAAGACAGCTGAACTTGGAAAACACTAAAATGGGCGTAACTCTGGAAACTGATGAAATTAACATGAACTGGAGAAATTGAATTTCTTGCAAAAATGCAGTATGAACGGTTATTATAGAAGAACTTGCTGAAAAACAGCTGAAATTAGCTAAAAAACAAACAAACTGAATTGTAGCTGAAATGAAAGAACAAGCCTTGATTAGCAGAAGAACGCAGAAAGAACATGTTTGCTGAATTAGGTATAAATTAGCAGACATTTACACAAAAATTAGGAAATTAGCTAAAAAAGCTGAAATTAGCAAAAGAAAAAAATAGCTGAAAGGCAAAAAGAAGCTTAAGCTACCAAAAAGAGGTAGAAAGAGCTGAAATGAGCTAAAAATTTGGAATTATCTGAAAAGCCAAAATTAGCATAAAACAGCTAAATAGTAGCTGAAATAGCAGAACAAGGTGAATCTAGCAGAAAAAAGCTGAAACGAGCATAACAAGCTTAAATTAGCATAAATAGGTTAATTAGGCTGAAAGTAGCAGAAATTATCATGAAAACTTGAATTTATCTGAAAACTAAATTAGCTAAAGAATGCTAAAAAGGTAGCTGAAAAGGTAAAACAAGCTTAGATTAACATAACAAAACAGAAAGAACACGTCTCCCCAATTAGGCTGAAAGAATCAGAAATGAGCACAAAAAATGAAAATTATCTGAAAAAAGATTAAATTAGCAACAAACAGCTGAAAAGTAGCTAAAAAATCAGAAAGAAGCATAAATTACCAGAAGAAAGTGTTGAGAGCACATTTTTACTAAATTAGGCTGAAAAGGTTTAAATGAGTGCAAAAAAATTTGGTTTTAGCCAAAAAAATCTAAAATTAGCATAAAACAGCTTAATAGTAGCTGAAATAACAGAGAAAGCTGAAACTTGCAGAAATAAGCTGAAATTAGCAGAAAGAAGTTGGAAGAAGTACAAAAAAGTTGCAGTTAGCAGACAGAATCTGAAAAGAGCAAAAAACATCTGAAAGTAGCTGAAAAAAGTTTAAATTTGCAGAAGGAAGCTGAAAGCAGCTGAAGCAGAACAAAATGTGAAAGGAGCTGTAAAAGGTTGTAAACAGAGCTAAAGGTCTGAAGGCTGAAAAATGAGCTCAATTCATTTTCCATGAGAAAGAAAAGGCGAAATGTTTCAAAAAGCTAAAGTTGCACCGATACCAAAAGTCACAGCAGGATTGTCCTGAAAGAGCCAAACATTTTGATTTATGATTTGTTGAAACAGCTGAAAACTACGGGATGAAAATTGCGCTGAAAAACATGGAAGAAAAATGAATCTCAATAGTGTGAATGCTTCGTAAACATTCACACAAGAATTTCTTGACTGGAAACTTTTTATCAACTGAAATGATTTAATCTTTTTTGTTGTTTTCAATTCAGCTGAACCTGAAGCTAACTCAAGCTGTTACTGATCATGATCATGCTAACCCTTCTGCTGTCCTGGGGTCAAAATTACCCACAAGGCCTCAGTTTTAGGACTGAAACCTCGTGGGTGGTTTTGACCCAAAGGTAGCTGGGCTGAATAAAAATAGTGAATTAATAACAAAGTTAAACTGAAGACATCGACCCGTTCATTCATGATTCATTGATGAGTGTGAAGAACTATTAACAGCATTTAAAGTCACACGTTAAAAACAACAAGAAATGTTAAAGAACTCCAAATGAAATTAAAAGCTGTTTGTTTGAGAGCTCGTGCTGCCAGGCGTTGTTTACGTGTAGGTGTAGAAAGCTCCTCTCATGGAGGTGGGAATGAGTTTCTGAGCCCACACGTGTCAGGGCGGTAGGTAAACAGCCCAGCCCTGAGGCCCGTGTAGATTTTAGCACCGTGAAGCAGTCCGGCCTGAAGAACATCCTCTGACTCGTGTTGGCACAACAAAACACTCAGAGTGACGGGAGATGAGCGCCGCTAACAGAGGAGGCTGAGCGTGACCGGCTCAGAGCGCCGCGCTAGAACGACCGTGAAGACGAGATCAAAGGACGAAGAAAAAGGTTTGTTTGGTGCCAAGAGACGGACGGGAAGGACCGGAGAGTTCTGTCTGGACTCTGAGCTTCTCCTCCTCATACGATCCACTGTGAACCAAGTTTCATCCATCCGTCTGTTCATCTGTTTATCCATCCATCCATCCATCCATCCATCCATCAATCCATCCATCTATGCATCCGTTCATCCATCAATGCATCCATCCATCCATCCATCCGTCCATCTGTTTATCCATCCATCCATCAATCCATCCGTCCAGCTGTTCATCCATCTGTTTGTCCACACATCTGTTCATCCATCCATCCATCTGTCCTTCCACCCATCCATCCATCCGTCTGTTCATCTGTTTATCCATCCATCCATCCACCCATCCATTTATCCGTCTGTTCATCTGTTTATCCATCCATCCATCCATCCATCCATCCATCCATCCATCCATCCATCCATCTGTTCAGCCTTCTGTTTGTCCACACATCTGTTCATCCATCCATCTGTCCTTCCATCCATCCATCCATCCATCCATCCATCCATCCATCCATCCATCTGTTCATCTGTGTATCCATCCATCAATCCATCCATCTATGCATCTGTTCATCCATCAATCCATCCATCCATGCATCCATTCATCCATCCAGCTGTTCATCCATCTGTTTGTCCACACATCTGTTCATCCATCCATCTGTCCTTCCACCCATCCGTCTGTTCATCTGTGTATCCATCCATCCATCCATCCATCCATCCATCCATCCATCATCTTGTTCTGGACTCAAATCTCAGGGGAAGCATCTTGATCAGGGAGGTCCATCCACCTCTTCCAGATTTTCTGGAAGGACTCCAAGGAGTTCCTAGACCAGCAGAGCAACAGTCTCTAGCGTGTCCTGGGTTTTCCCTGGGGTCTCCTGCCAGCTGGACGTGCTTGGAGCACTTTCCTAAGGAGGCGTCCAGTGCGCATCCTTGTCTGAACCTGGCTCCTCTTGATGTGGAGGAGCAGCAGTTCCACTCCAAGTCTCTCCTGGATAACTGAACTTCTCACAAAATATCTCATGAACTAGTGTTTACATTTTAATGTAACTCCCAGAGAGTAATCATCCGCAGCTTATTAGTTTTTGGAGTCAACCAGATTCAAGATGGACCCCACAGCTAGTCGACTTCAGCAAACCCAAAAATGAGTAGGTAGTGAGGTAGTTGTTGAGTCATCCACAAAACATGATCCAAGTGCTGCTCATCGCTTGTGATCAATGCTTAAGAAAATTAGCAATGACTGCTGGAGTCGAACCCATTGGTTTGTTAGCAAAATATCTGGGGATCTTCATAAAAACCTTAGTTTTTGGTTTCTTAACTTTTGGAGTCAACCAGATGAAAAATGGTCGCCGCCACAGCTAATCAGCATGGCTTTAACGCAGTTAATTTAGGAAATATTTAGTTAAAATTACGTGTTTTAGTAGCTGAAACTGAACCCCAACACACAATTCTAGCAGATTGTGTAAATATTAATAAAGGCTGTAGCGAGTTAGGCGGCGGGCGATTCATCCCGTTGAGAGCTTTCTTTCTCTGATCAGCTGACGTGTGGGAATTGGAATCCCGTTAACCTGAGACGGGTGTTACCTGGAGGAGAGCGTCGTGTGTTGACCCACCGTTTAATGAGATCACTGCCAAACAGCAGCTCGGAGCTGCCCTCTGCGTCAGACATCACAGGTAGGAATTACCCCAGGACTAATCCTCGGACACATTTAGAGACCGAGTCTCTAACCTGCCGATTTCACCGTTCTTCAACCTTTTTCCAGTGAGACCACGACAAGCCTTACTGAAAACAAACATTAAAATAAAAGTAATGGCCTCCTAGTCTTTCTTCAAAGAATACATATTCTCTAAAATAATCTTATGCTGAGAAGTTAAGAAGTGTTAGTCATTGTGGTTAAAGCTTAAAAGCTTTCAGAGTATGTGTTGGGGATGACCCTCAACTACTACCACACCAAATTTTAGCAAAATATCTTTAAAACTGATGGAGTTGTAGCCGTTTATAGGTTTGATGAGGTCATCGGCTGTAGACGGACATCCATTGATTACTTTCTGAGAACTTCATCATCAGCCGAGTAGTTCAAGAGATATTTTGCTTACAGACAGATGCCAACAGTTGATGCTCGAATTGTGTGTTGGAGCTAACTCTCGGCTACTACCACTCCCAATTTTGACTGAAGTTTTGTAAAATTGGCTGTAAGAGCCATTTTTGTGTTGGCTAAAGTTGATTAGCTTTGGCAGCCATCTTGAATTGTTCCAACACAAGTTTTAAAGTGGAGATATGTTCGACCATCATTTCCTGAAAGTTTCATGAAAATCCACCTTGAGGCTTTTGAGATATTTTGCTAACAGACTAACACGGCTGCCTCCAAACGTTCATGTAATAGTTTTAAACCGATATCTCTCACCACATTTTTGGGTGTTCAAAGTACAACGCTCAGCCACTACCACACCGAACTTTGGTCCAATGTTCATAAATTTCACTGAGTTATTGCCAGTTTTGTGTTTCCTAGATTTGATTAGCTGTGGCGGCCATCTTGAATGTGATTGACTCTAAAAGTTATACAGTTGTCGACATACATCCAGTGATTACTTCCTGATGGTTTTATTGTAATTCCACCATAGATATTTTGCTAACACAACAAACACCAGCACAATTATAGACAGAAAAAAACATCGCCCACCATTTGGTGGTGAAAAGTCATGGATGTGAGCCATCATGAATCTGTTTTTTGTACAATTTAACCTTTAAAAAGACCAGTTCAGATGAAAACCCATGATCACAACTTAATATAAGATTAGGTTTGTGTCCTTCCACCCATCATGACTCACTCATGGGGAAATGAGGGTGAAAATGTTTTTGTCCTTGTCTTTATGGAAGTCTCTCTGTTACCAAAACATCTTATGACCTACTTCATGAATTTTAATGAAACTGGCAGAAAGTCATTAGTTGTAAATCTACAACTGTTTAACTTTAGGAGTCAAACAGATTCAAGATGGCCGCCACATCCAAACCACCTTAGCAGACACAAAAATTGCTATAACTTTGTCAGTTTTATGAATATTGACCCAAGGTTTTAACATGACAAAAGGCACAAAAATAATTCAATTCAATTCAGTTTATTTATAAAGCACCAAATCAGAACAAAGTTGTCTCAGGGACTTCACAGGAACAATCACATAAAAGCCAATTAGTAAAGTTCTCTATCTAAGGAATCCAGCAGACAAGTTGAGTCTTGGCTTCGTTGCAGTCTCCCATCCTGAACAAGCACAGTGGTGACAGTGGAAAGAAAAACTCCCTTTAAAAGGAAGAAACCTCCAGCAGAACCAGCTCAGGACAAGAGACCATCTGCTTTGACCGGCTGGTTGAGAGGACAGGAAGGAGAGACAGACGAACACAGAATGGTAGGTCCAGATATAGGTCCAGGTTCAGATATAGGTCTGAGTTCAGATATAGGTCTGGGTCCAGATATAGGTCCAGGTCTAGATATAGGTCTGGGTCCAGATATAGGTCCAGGTATAGGTCCAGGTCCAGAAATAGGTCTGGGTCCAGATATAGGTCCAGGTCCATGTATAGGTCCAGGTCCAGATATAGGTCCAGGTATAGGTCTGGGTCCAGATATAGGTCCAGGTCCAGATATAGGTCCAGGTATAGGTCCAGGTATAGGTCTGGGTCCAGATATAGGTCTGGGTCCAGATATAGGTCCAGGTCCAGATATAGGTCCAGGTCCATGTATAGGTCCAGGTCCAGATATAGGTCCAGGTATAGGTCTGGGTCCAGATATAGGTCCAGGTCCAGATATAGGTCCAGGTATAGATCCAGGTGTACCTGAAAGACAAAAAAAACATGTTAAGGATATAAAAAATAATTACAAATACAAAGCAGGTTGAGCAGAGTAAGTAAAGACAGTAGCAGAGAGAAACTTGTGGTCAGTTTGTCCTCCAGCGGTCTAAGCCTATAGCAGCAGAACTAAGGGACAGCTCAGGAAACCCAAGTTGACCCTAACTATAGGATTTATCAAAAAGGGAAGTTTTTTAAAACTGGACAAGGTGTCAGCCTCACGGACAGAAACTGGAAGTTGGTTCCACAAGAGAGGAGCCTGAGAACTGAAAGATCTTCCTCTCATTCTGCTTTTGTAAACTCTGGGAACCACAAGTAAACCTGCAGTGTGAGAGTGAAGTGAAGAAAGAAAACGGAAGGACCAGAAAAAAAACAAAACGGCAGGTAGGAAACTGGGTACCACAAATACAGACCCCCAACCCCCAGAGTTCAGTTGGACGGCCCGGGGACCATTCCGAATGAGGCAAGAGTTCCGGCGGGCGGCCTGGAGACCGTCCATCCTTGGGCACGTGGACCCTCTTTGACTCAGGCTGAAGAGAGTTGAGGAGACCAGCGGTGAGGCCGTGGCAGCAGGTGGAGAGGTCACTGGAGAGACTGCAGATGCAGCCAGACCAGCGGTGAGAACTTCAGGCTGTGGTGAGTTTGTTGAAGGAACTACGATACGACTAGGTTTGGTGTGGTAGTCGATGAGACTGATGCTCAACACACAGTCTGAGCACTTTTTAGATCTTTGCTCAAAAAGCACAGAAATAACTACAACTCTGTTTAATCTCCACCAGGAATCTGCTTTCAGCTTCGTTTTTTTTTTTAAACACGCGAAGTGATCGATGCGATCTTACCCGGCCTGCAGGTTTTCAGTTTGACACGTGATCTGAATTCTCAAACACGTTTGTAACAACCAACAAACAGCCCCGCTGTGCATGGATTTATTTCTGTTGCTGCTCTCATGTCGAATAAATTACAAACATTTTTATTTTTTTTTAGCTTTATTTAAATTTAGCAAAGTTAAATTGCGTCGTCTCTTGGCAGGGCTCAGACGAAGTCTTTCGGATGGAAGATGAAACGTTTCTTACGCAAATAATCTGTCCAATGATACAATTTAACTTGTGATTTATTTGCCTGGATGATTGAGCGTACTTACTCTTTGTCAGATAGTTCAGTTTTATTGGGAGTAACTAAAGTTTTGTAATGTCTTCCTGGTGGGAGAGCTCATTCTTTTTTTATTTGCACTGGTGAACTGATGTTTGGATTGAGGTCCAGTTTCCAGGCTGCTCACATTTTGCAAGTGAAAGACGTTTTGATGTAAGACGCTGTTTTAGACCACAGATTACTGGGTGGCCGTGTCGGAGCGTCCCACCTCAGAAAGGAGCAGCCTCTTACCGTCCTGAATCCTCTGTGGCCCCTGGCAGCGCTCACCAGCTGCTTCAGGCCCTGCAGAAACCTGAACCGTCATCAGTTTAATGCGTTTGTGAAACTGGCGGTGGGTGTGTTTCAGCCTCCAGTCCTGCTGTTGACTTACAGACTAACGATGAGGGCTGCTGATAAGTCTCGCCCGCTAATTAAACACGACTGTCTGGGCCGATTGTTGAGGCTGCAGCTCGTTAAACCAAACGGCCGAAGGTCGAGGAAATCATGTGAGAGTTGTGTGAAGGTTCTCTGCTCCTCGAGATGTTTGTGAGGCTCAACAAAGAATTTTTACTCATTATCATTATTATTATTATTATATTTGGCAGGATGGTGGATCAGTGGTTAACAGTGTTGCCTCACAGCAAGAAGGTCCTGGGTTCAATCCCCGATTGGACCTGAGGTCTTTCTGTGTGGAGTTTGCATGTTCTTCTCGTGCTTGCGTGGGTTTTCTCCTCCGGTTTCCTCCCACAGACTAAAAACATGCACGTTAGTCTGCCTCCAGGCCCAGACCTCACTGGCAGAAGAGATCTGTGATCTCAGTGGGATTTGCCTGATGAAATAAAGGTTAATAAATAAATAAATAAAATATTAACTGGTTCAACCAGTTTGATGGTGCTCTGATGGTTTCTGGAGTCCGCCCTCTCCCCGGCCAACTCGTTTGAGGCGGAGGGTGTATCATGATATTTTGAACCGCTTTGGCCACGACTGCCTCAAATGAGTCGTCAGGGGAGAGGGTGGACTCCAGAAACCTTCTGAGCACCATCACCCACTATGTGCAGGTGCCATTTATAAGATTGAATTAGTTGTGGCTCCTTGGACTGATGAAGTCTTTTGGATGAAGGACGAAACGTCTCAACAAAAAGAAACCGTCCAGAGGCCCCGACTTAACGTTGTTGATTTTTCTACCTGGATTATTGAGCATGAATCTGTATATTTATAATATAACAGTATAATTATAGTGGTGGCACAGAGGCTAGAGAAGGGCAGCCTGTGGTTGGAAGGTTGCCAGTTCGACTCCCTGGACCGACATCAATTATGGGTGTGATAGGTGATACACCCACATTGCCTCCACCCTCATTTCTCCACCTTGAGCACCCCCCCCCCCCCCCCCCCCCCCTTCCCCCCCCTTGCCCCCCCCCCCCCCCCCCCCACCCCTCTGCTCCACACAAGGCGATGTGTGGTTGTGTCAGGAAGGCCACCTGGTGTAAAAACAATAGTCAACTCTTCGAGCAAGTTGGTTTGCTGTGGTAAACTCCCTGACGAAGGGAGCAGCCGAAAAGTTTTTATTAAATGGCCATCGTTAACAGTGGTGTCTGTCTGGGCTGTGGATACTTTACAACCTGAACTTGTGGGACAACCTTTCTCTCAAAGTGTCCCAAAGTCATTGCAAGTGTCTCCAACGCATCTCAAGAGCACCAGAGCTGTATTTAAACCGCTGGAGCTCTGATGGAAACATCAGAAGCAAATGTCCAGGTTTAAAACATGTTAAACAATTACTGAACCAGAGTACTGCGAGCGGCACGTTGTATGCCCGTACAGGAACACAGCAGTCTGTAGCAGGCCTTGTACAACACTTCACCTTCTTTTGTCTAGTGATGATGCATGTGTCAAGATTCATAAAGTAATTGACATAACATGATTACTGTGAATAATACACATCAAACATTTCGCTCGTTTTTTTGTTGTTTTTTTTTTTACTCTAGCTAAGCTTTTTTATTCATTATGTCTCAAACGTGTGCGCGCTCAGAGCTGTCTGGAGACACTGCAAGTGTTCACGCTTAATTCCATATTTAAAATTTTCAGATCTGTCACATTTTAAATTAAAATAAAAGAAATAGACCCAGGAGGCTTCACTAGGCAGAAAAAAAAAAGTCTGATGGGAATTCAGCAAACTACAATATGAGATAAACTACATTTTTTAAGACTGATTACACAAAACTGGAGTTTTTGGCCGAAAAACATCAGTTGGGTTTTTCTGATTTTTGTGGAAGGGCACCAACACATTCATCCATATACGACAAGCTGGAAGCATAAAAACTCCGAAAACACTCCGAATACATTAAATATCAATTTATTCTAATAAGTCAAAACTTTAACAATTACAGTAAGGGACTAAAATGAAATTGTAATGAAAACCATATTTGTCAAAGGAAATGCAAAAATGTTGGATATTTGTCCAACTCAGTTTAACACTTTACACTTTAATTACAACAATAAGTATTACAACAAAAAGTATAAATGATCATACATACATTTACACACTTTATTTTGTTTACTTACCAACATTTATTCATTGTCATCAGCCGCTGTGTGTTCATGTTAGCAAAATATCTTGAACCAGCAGGCAGATTTTGGGGGAAAAACAAAAAACTCAGAAAATGATCATTGGGTGAACATTTTCAACCAATTAAAACGGAGTCAACACAAATAAATTGTTATTAAAAACACAAAAACAGGTAAAGTTTGCTCAGTTCTACAGACACAGAACTAAAATTTGGCGTGGTAGTAGCTGAGACTGATTCCCAACAAATACTCTATGTGCTAACTTCTGGCCACTCGAGTCAAATGCGTGTTAGCAAAATATCTCATTAAACCACTAGATGGATTTTAAGAAAACGTTCAGAAAGTAAACACTGGATGTACCACTATGACTGATTCTACCTAATTCAAGATGGCCACCACAGCTAATCAACGTTAGCCAAAATGAAATTGGCTATAACTTGCTTTGACTAATATTGAGCTTGGGTTTGGAGTGGTAGCAGTGGAAATCCCCAAGACATACTCCGAGAGCGGACATATAAGATCTGGCAGGATGTCACGTACAAAGTTTGACCAAAGTTTTTGTCTGATTTCAGTGAAGAACTCTGACGTGAAAGGTGGCTAAACATTTCTTCCAGGATTGTAAGACCTTTACTTGTTTTTGTTTAAATGACACAAAAAGCCAGTTCAGTTGAAGATCTTTGTTCTGAGAGACCATATCAGATTTGTAAAAACAGGTTTTCAAAGATGTCCCCAGGGTTCCCAGAGTTTAGTTGGTTTTTTTTTATACCAGGGTCATGACTTTCAAAGAGGCCGGCTGGAACCGGCGAATTTTCTTTTTCAGGGCGCGAGACGCTTTGATGCGGCAAGTTGATGCTTCAGGGCGTGGTCGGAGCTGTTGTAGGGGCTGTTCAGCCGCGGTGGGCCCAAACGAGGCTTTAGCCCACACCAAACCTCTCTCCTCTTCGTGGAGCTCCGTCTCCTCCAGCGACAGACTGCTGTCGGAGTCCGAGTAGGACTGCAGGCTCTGGCTGGGCTCACTGTCCCCGAAGCGGTTGGTGGTGTTGTCGCTTGTCTCTCCCTCGCTACTTTCGTGGATGGTGGAGTGAAACAGCGAGGCGCATTCGGCCGAGTACTCGGATTCGCACCTGGGTGGGTACAGACTGGATGAGTGAACAGGTGCTGGAGGGTATCTGGAGTTCAGACTGTGGAGAAACGAATTGGAGAACACTGGAACCTGGAAAGGCCGTTGGGCCCCCATCCACTGCCCTGACTTGGCTCCGATACTGCAGACCATCTGTAAGCTCTCTGACGCCTGGACACGAGGCTCCTTTGACTTCTGGACGCAGGGGGCATGGAAAATGTCCATGTCAGACTGCCATTTGGAAGAAGACTGTCTCCTCCTCCTCTGCTCTGTGGGGTATTCGTAGTCCAGGCATTGTGGTCTACAACCTTTGCCAAACTTTGGAAAAGCAGGGACAGAACTGGTTTTAGATTGCACTTTGTGGGTAACCATGAACCCTGGACTGTGGAAAACAGAGTCGAAGTCTGAACTCTCTCCGACTTCCTTAAAGGTGTTCACTCTGTTCATCACTTTCCCCTTTCCTGGTTTTCTGCGCTCCCCCTTCGCTTCAGCACCGGTCCTTTCTCCGGAGAAGCTGTGTTGGTGTTTCACCACGCGAGGCTTCATGCTGCTTTTTGGCTTTGGCTTCACAGCTTTGGTTTTAC
Organism: Nematolebias whitei; assembly: GCF_014905685.2. Taxonomy (NCBI): domain Eukaryota; kingdom Metazoa; phylum Chordata; class Actinopteri; order Cyprinodontiformes; family Rivulidae; genus Nematolebias; species Nematolebias whitei. The sequence continues at coordinate 46,507,264 of NC_056498.1, forward strand.
GGTCTGCTTGTCTCATCTTGACCCTCTGGGATCCAGCAGGGACAAACCTGGCATGCACAAACTCGGGTGAGCCTGTGAGAACATCAAAGCCTTGGACAATTCCTGGGTTTAGCTTCATGTCTTGTTGCTCTAAATTACATTTTTTATCAGAGTGGCTCCTTGCTGTTTTTGTGTTTTCTCCTTGGGGTTTATAGGTTTTCTTAGAGGATAAACGGGTGACCTCATCCGGCCTGTAGTCCTTGGTAGTTGCAGAGTATTGGTTGAGACCATCTGGTGCTTCAAATGTCGGTTTCTGGTTCATCCGGAATGTTGTTTCTTGGCCATAAGTGGCCGTGCAACACCTGTTCTGGTCATTGCTTAGTGGAGTAACGTTGTTGGTCTTGACTTGTGAAGGCGACAGCATGGACACACATTTCTGAGACAATCCATGAACATTTTCAGTGGACTTCCTTTCATAGCGGTCTTCTGATTTCATAGTCTCTGTTTCTGTTTGGATTTTGCTCAGGCTGCGGTGCAGGAGCTTGTCGATGTAACCCAGAGTTTTGGACCCCATTTGTAGGAAGTCGTAAATGTTTTCAGGGGCTCCTTGGCCCTCTAAAGGTACAGAATTCCCAGCTTCACCCCCCTGGAAGAAGATTGGGCTCTGGAGAGCCACAGCATGAAGGGGGCTGGGGTACCGGTACACTTCAGTCCCACTGTGAGGCTCCAAACTGTGCTGGAATTTGGGCTCCAAAAAGAAAAATGGCTGTTTTGGACAATTTGGGGGTTTCTTTGGATCCACAGACTTAAAGCAGCCCAGTCCTTGAGCCATCATATTGTCCAGATCACCTGATGAATGAAAAAATTAAAAAAAGTAATTAATGTTCAACATCTCTAGAAGATGAAACAGTTCTTATTGCTCCATAGGAGGCTTAAGATAATATAGTGTGAATGCTGATTGTTTTCGTTTATTATTATGACTCTTTACTGTTTAAGCTGTTCATAAATAAAACGTTCAGCTCATTCACGAGGTGGGCACTACAGTTTAAGTTTTATACTTTTCAATATTATATACTGTATTTATGTGTTTCCCGTAAAAAATACAATAACCTACAAAAAAAGTTTTGTTTTTTTAACTTTTGCCTTCTTATGCTATTTATAGTTTTAGGTACAGTTCAGCAACCTTTAGCTAACCTTACATTAGCATTTAGCAACTTGTTTGCTTTTTAAATTTCAGCTAGCATTTTGTAACTTCTAGCTAACCTATAGCTACTTTTTACTTTCAGCCAGTGTTTTCTACTTAAGCTTTTAGCCAGCCTTTAGAATTTTTTTAGCTAGCTTTTTGCTACTTTAGTTTTATACCTGCTTTGGGAAAACTTTGGTTAGCTTTTGGCTACCTTAATGTCTAGCTAGCCTTTTTTGTTACTTTTAGCCTTAAGCAAGCCTTATTCTACTTTATTAGCTATCTTTAGCTATCTTTACTTTTAGCTGGCATTTTGTAACTATTAGTTAGCCCATTGCTACTTTTATCTTTAACCTAGCCTTTTGAACTTCCAGCTAGTGTTTTGAATTATTTAGCTAACATTTTTCTACTGTTAGCTTTTAGCTAGTGTTTTGCTTCTTTTAGCTTTAATGACTCTGTTTTAATTTCTTCAGCTGCCATTCGGCTGTCAGGAGGTAAAATGTCTTTAGCTACCTGTTGACACAGGTCTGGGTCGTGCGTGTTCGGCGCTCGTAACGTTTGCTCGAATCCTGCTGCTGCCCAGATGAAGGCCCGCGGGCCGCAGTGGGTTCTCGTCCGCAGAGCGCCGGCGGCTCAGGTCGAACGGCGGCGGGGGGTTGCCATGACAACCAGGACTCATGGGGACGAGGCTCGTTTGGGAGGACGTGAGACTCTCGCTGTAGACGGAGGTGCAGGAGTTGGATCGGGAGCAGGAGCCGCCGTCGCTGAGCTCGTAGAAACCTGGAGAGGGCGGGGAAACGACTTAAGGTGAGCGTGGAGTGGGCGGTACCTGAGACGGCCCGGCAGCTCCGCCTACGCACCTGAACTGGGCCTGCTGTCGCTCTCGGGCTGCTCTGAGGAGGCCTTGCTCACGTCCAGCTTCAGCTCGTGGATCTGCTGGTCCAGCTGCTGCAGGTGAGTCTTCAGGCCGACGTCTTGTTTCCGAAGACGAGACTAAAGGAAAGAAAGAGGTTTCACTCAGAACCTGTGGAGTTCAGGTGTTGCAGCTCTGAACTCACATGTGGACAAAACGCACAACAACACATCTGAGCGTTTATTAATGTCTGAATGTTTATGAAGCATTCTCTCTGTCATCCATTTTTATTCCGTACATTTTTCAGTGCAGTTCTCGTCTCGTAGCTTTCATCTATTTCAACAAATCATAAAATGTTCAGCTCTTTCAGGACAACCTGCTGTGACTTTTGGTGTTTGTGCAACTTTAACGTTTTGAAATATTTAGCCTTTTCTGCCATTTTTTTTCTCATAAAAATGAACTGAGCTCATTTTCCATCCTTCATATCTTTAGCTCTGTTTACAACCTTTTACTGCTCCTTTCACATTTAGTTCTGCTTCAGCTTCTTTCAGCTTCCTGCTGCAAATTTAAACTGTTTTCAGATACTTTCAGCTGATTTCAGCTGTTTTGGGCTCCTTTCAGATTCTTTCTGATAACTACAACATTTTTGTGCTTCGTCTAACCTCGTTCTGCTTATTTCAGCTTATCCATGCAAGTTTCAGCTTTTTCTGCTATTTCAGCTGCTACTTAGCTGTTTTCAAGCTAAATTTAGTGTTTTCAGCAAATTCCACATTTTTTCCACACATTTTAACTTTTTTCAGTCTAAATTAGCAAAAATATGCTCTCTCCACGTCCTTCTGGTAATGGCTACTTTTCGGCAGTTTTTGTTGCTAAATTCAGCTTTTTTCAGATAATTTCAGCTTTTTATGCTCTTTTCTGCTTCCTTCAGTCTAATTGGGCAAACGTGTTCTTTCAGCTTTCTTATGCTAATTTAAGCTTCTTCTACCAGTTCAGCTACATTTTCTAGCTATTTTTGTCTATTTTCATATACAAGTGTTTTGTAGTAATTTTTGCTACTTTCAGACTACCAGTAATTAACTCCTTTCTGATAATTTCTGCTTGTTATGCTCCTTTCATCTTAATTATGCTAGTTTCAGCTTTTTCTGCTCTTTTAGCTACCATTTATCTTTTTTATGCTAAGTTTGGCTTTTTAAGCTAATTCCACATTTTTAGCTAATTTCAGCTATTTCTTCTTTAAGCATGTTTTTGCCTTTCAGCTACTTTCCAGCCATTTTCTTTGTTAATTTCAGCTTTTTTAGCTGATTTCCTAATTTTTGTGCTCTTTCTGCTCATTTAATCCTAATTCAACATGTGTCTGGTTTCCTTTGCTAATTTAGGCTTGTTCTTCCATTTCAGCATTTTGTTTTTAGCTCATTTCAGCTGTTTCTCAGCAAGTTTGTCTGCTTTAAGCATTCACACTGCATTTTTGCAGAAAATGCAATTTCTCTGGTTAAAGATAAGATATTTATTAGAATGAAGGACGTTATCTTTGATAAAAGAAACGCTCCGGCCATCAAGGAGAGCGGCTCAGCTGTGGCTGATGATTAACCCCAGCAGGACATGGAGGGGGAGAGGAAGTGGTGGTGGGTAACTCCTTTCTCCCCCACAGGGAGAGCCTGAGTGTAAACTAGCTCCACGCTGGGGGTTGGGTGGGTTTACAGCCGAAGGACATGAAGGGTTACAGGGGTCTGCTGCTCGTGACTGCTCCGCTTGTTTATTCATTCTCTTCAGAAAAAAACGAACCTTACGCTGAACACTCGTGTGTGTTGGGAACGAGTCTCGGCTACCACCACACAAAACTTTAGCTTGTTATCCGCAAATCTGACTGAGCTGCAGCCGTTTTCGGAGCATCGTAAAAGAGCACCTTCTGTAAGGACAGTTAACGATATTTTGCTAACAGCATTCGTACAGAAACACAAACACGGGCGGTTACATCATCGCCCACCACGGACAGGATGTTTATCCCCAACAGACCTGCTAAGCTAATTTAAGCCTCGTGTTTCTGTCGTGTCGGTTCTGCTCCATCTCCAAACGGTTCCACCAGCGGCCCAGGCCTCCATGTTCACGGAGCCGCTCGGAGCGGAACATTTGGCTTTTATTTCCTGACATTTAGGAGTTAATGATTGAGGTTTCACCCCCCACTCTTAAAGCCCTCGTGCACAAAAACGTGCACGCGCACATAAACGCTCCTCGGGGCCCTGCAATGAACCTGATTTATGACACGACTTCCTACCCCCCGCTGAGCACAGGAGGTTTCTGGTAATTATTACAGACCGAGTGAGAGGATCAGCTGACGGGAGATCGAAGACGTACAAAAAGTTTTATTTAAAAAAAGTTAAACGGCTAGAAACAACATGGCTCTTCAGCGATATTAGCTGTCTTTCTACTTTTAGAAATTCTTTGGCTACCGTTAGATTTTGGCCAGCATTTATATAGTTTTAGTTAATGTTTTGAAACTTTAACTTGCATTTAGATTTTAGTTGGTTGAACATTTTAGACTAGGTAAAAGCCAAAAGGAACAAAATGCTAACTAAAAGCTAAAGCTAGCATTTTGATAACTAAAAATAGAGAAAAGCTAGCTAATGAATCAAAAACATCAGCTAAAAGTATCAAAACTGGCTAAATGCAGCAAGGCTACTGTAATTAAAGAATAAAAGTAGCAAAAGACTAGCTAAATGCTAAAAGTAAAGAAATAATAATTAAAAGTTAAGTCTTGAATTATGATAGGTAAAAGCAAAAAAAAAAAAAAGTTTCAAAACACCAACTAAAAGCCAAACGTAGCAAAAGGCAAATTCTAAAATCTAAATGCAGCAGAAAGACAGCTAAAAGCTAAAAGTAGCCAAAGGCTGGCTAATGCTTCAAAACACCAGCTAAAAGCTAAAGGTAGCAAAAGGCTAGCTTAAAGCTAAAGTACTCAAAGGCGAAGTAAAAGCTAAAGTAAATCTAGCATTTTGATAGCTATAACTAGCAAAAGGCTGGCTGTGTCAAAAATGCCAGCTAAAAGTATCAAAACATGGTTAAATGCAGCAAAAGACTAGCTAAATAAATGCTAAAAGTAACAAAAAAATAACTAAAAGCTAACTAGTATTATGGTAGCTAAAAGTAATAAAAGGGTTAATGTTTCAAAACCAGCTAAAAGCCAAAAGCAGCAAAAGGCTCGCTAAAAGCTAAATAAAAGTAGCAACATGGCAGCAAAAGAAGACAAAAACAAAACAGATTTCAAGGAGAACAAAGTTTTTGAAGGAATCTGTGATTTTAATGTTTTTCTATGGGAAAATAAATAAATGAGTAAATAAATATGTTGAAAAGTAAAAAATTAAAAGACAGAATTCATCTCCTAAATGAGCTGAAGGTTAGATGTAGTTTTTATTTTAATTAACCTTAACTTATACAGGTTGGTCTCATTGAGTCACAAGGACTCATTTTCATTAGACCTGTTTTAGACAGACGACAATAAAAAGCCATTAAAATAAAAGTAGTTGTGAAAATCATAAAATCAACGTATAAACGGGATCATTCATTCAACCTTCACCTTTACACTTATAGTTCTGATCAGTCAGAAGGTTTTAACTGTAAACCCAAACATCACGTTGACTCCAGCAAATTAAAATAAAACGACCAGCTCCTCACCAGCTGCTGCTTCAGGGAGGTCAGGGTGGCCTCCAGCCGCTGCTCCTCGGCTCCCATCACCCCTGCTCCTTCTGGCTCGGACAGCACCCAGGAGACCGGTTCCTCCCGGTCCAGCCCCAGAGCCCAGCTCACCATGTCGCCCTGCCGGTCCCGGAGCAGATGCAGCTCCTGCAGCCCAGCCAAGGCCACCCGCAGCCGGTCCCTGACCCCGCCGCGGTCCTCTCCCCGGGGCCCAGCCGAGGACCCCTTCCTGCTCAGCATTCTGTAGACCTGAGACTTGAATCTGACTGACTGCGGCTGTTTGCTCTCTGAACTACCTGTTAGAATAAGCCCTGAAGCCCCGCCCACACAACAAACTGGCTCCTCCCCTCTGGGACACATCTGGTTTTAATCTGCCCCACCAGGCAGCTCAGAGGAGCTGTTTTCTCACACTGTCTCCTCTCTCTGCTCCTCATGTGAACCGTGTGGGGGTTTTCAGAGGGAGAAAATGTGGATTAATTAAAAAACAAGTCTTTCAACACAACACAACCAACATGTGCACAACAGCAGACCAATGATGAAAACTGCAAAGAACTAAAATTTAAATACTCACTACCTCTTCTCTCCAAACTAATAACATAAATACACTGCTTACAAGTGATTATATGTTTATATATATATATATATATATAGACTAGTGCATTCCAGTCAAATTACAGATTGTAGGTATTTGTCTCCCTCTTGTGGCTGTAAAGAAGTTCACACCTTGTAGAAATCAAAGAAGGACTCAGCTAAAGATTTTCTGTCATCCATCGTCTTGTTCTGGACGCAGGTTTCGGGGGCAGCAGCTTGAGCAGGAAGGTCCAGCATCTGTCTCCACAGTCACCTCTTCCAGATCTTCTAGGAGGACTCAGAATCTCTCCAGCGTGTCTTGGATCTGTCTCGGGGTCCTCCCAGTTGGACATGCCCAAAGGACCTCCCTATGGAGGCGCCCAGGGTCCATCCTTACCAGAGTTCAGGACCAGAGGTGAGGGTAGGAACGTAAACTGAGCGGTAAACAGAGAGCTTCTCCTTGAAGCTCAGCTCCCTCTTCACCACACTGGACCGGCACAGAGTCCACAATACTGCAGAAGATGCACCGATCCATCTGTTGATCTCACGCTCCATTCTCCCCTCACTGAACAAAACTCGATAGTTCAACTCTTTCACTTGAGGCGACACTCAACTCCCAACTCAGAGGGCAGTTTTCTGACTGAGGAGGTGAAGAGTTTTCCATCTCCACTAATTAACCTTCTAATTATTTTTGTGCTCAACATTTTCATGTTTCCAGTCAAAACTGATGTCTCCATCATATCTGGTACACGCTCTGGTTTTTGTGGCCTGCAGGCCTCTGACCGGAGCTCACACGACTCATTCCGAGTAAAAAATAACAACATGCAGATATTTTTTATATTTTCATAACAGGACATTTTACAACTAAAACTAACAAACAAACCAACTGGACTAGCTTCTGAAAGTCACGGTTCAAGAATTGTTTAGTCTTTGCACAGAGACGGAGTTTTTTGAGGTTTACTTTCTGCTCTGCATTTCTGTCTGCCATTAAGAGTGCTGCTGAACTCAGGCGTATGGTTACCATGGTGACCCTAACTAGCCGTTAACAGCAGCCTAATTTTTCTTCTCAAGTCTTGGCTCTCTTCACTCTTTAATACAGTTTCTTCAGCACAGCGTCGGCCATTTTGTCAGCTTAGATTGCTACAAAATAAAAGCCCCAGACTGTTGGGCTTCAGGGAGGAATGTCGGCGTTAGACACTTTAAACTTCTTCTTGTATTTCTGAGTAAAACTGAAACCACGCTCAGGTCAGATTTGTGCAGAACGTCCTGATGAGTTCATAAAGTTTCCGTGCGGCGCAACAACAAACGTGACTCATCCGAGGACTGTTTGTGTCTTTTTCCACCTGAGCTGCCGTTCATCTGACTGGAACGAACGAGGCGCTTGTTCTCATCGTATCGCTGATCTGATAACAAATGAAGGAGCCCTGATCACAGGAGGAGACGACACGAGGAGGTTCTCCGCTGCTCCCACCTCAGGCGGGGAGTCGTCTCGTGACCGTACCTGCCTCTGCTCCGGTTCAAAGGAAAAACTACGCCTCACCTGCGAGAGAATCTGACTCACACGGTCTAAAAGATGAAGATGATTGAGGAGTTTCTCATTTTGGACATGAACTTCCCCTCAGGATTATGGGATTACATGCAGGAATGCATTTATTCTCAGTTTAACAGAACGTAGAACCGCTGATGATCCACTAGAGGGCAGCGTCACACACTTTAAACCTCCGATTCGAGACAAAGTTACACATTTGATTTAAAGACGTCACTTGTTGAAGAAATGCTTGTCACCCGCCGCCTGTGATGCAAGAGTTTTAAACTGATCATCTCGTGACTGTTCCATTCCTCTGTGTGAAATTCATTCTGCTCATTCGTTTTGTTCTAATCTCTGCTGCTGCGTGTCACTTTAACGTCACCTACCTCCAGATCTAATTTAAAATGTGTTGTGCACAAAAGTTGTTTGTGCACAGAATAAAAAATATTTTTTATTCTGTTCTGTAGCTGTTTTTGTCAAACCATGTAATCGGAACAAATTAACTTTATTTAAAAAGGGACAATGTACAACTCAAACATAAATGTCACCCTTTGATGCATTGTACCAGATTATAGCCAAAGCTAATTTGCATCTGTGGACCGAACTCTACGGAACAGTTCGGTCCTGCAGGGAAACTTAAATGTTCTGTGTCTGCCGGACCGTTTCTGGAGGGCAGTCATTGTCCGTTGCCGCGGTCGTTATTATCATCATGCTGCTAACAGAACCATGCTACTAACAAGACCACACTGCTAATAAAACTACGCTGCTAACAGGACCACGTTGCTAACAAGATCACATTGCTGATAGGACCATGCTGCTAACAGAACCGCACTGCTAACAGGACCACGCTGCTAACAAGATCACGTTGCTAAAAGGACCATGCTGCTAAAAGAACCACGCTTCTAACAGGACCACGCTGCTAACAGTACCATGCTGCTAACAGGACCACGCTGCTAACAGGACCACGCTACTAACAGGGCCACACTGCTAATGGGACCATGCTGCTAACAGGTCCATGCTGCTAACAGAACCACACTGATAAGAGAACCATGCTGCTAACAGAACCACACTTCTAACAGGACCACGCTACTAGCAAAACCACACTGCTAACAGTACCATGCTGCTAACAGGACCACACTGCTAACAGGGCCATGCTGCTAACAGGACCACACTGCTAAAAGAACCACGCTTCTAACAGAACCACACTCCTTATCAGGACCATGCTGCTAACA
>NC_056498.1:46516308-46516471 GCF_014905685.2 Nematolebias whitei
ACGCTTCTAACAGAACCACACTCCTTATCAGGACCATGCTGCTAACAACCACACTGCTAATGGGACCATGTTGCTAACAGGACCAAGCTGCTAACAGAACCACACTCCTTATCAGGACCACGCTGCTAACAGGACCACACTGCTAATGGGACCAAGCTGCTAA
>NC_056498.1:46516481-46522208 GCF_014905685.2 Nematolebias whitei
AGCTGCTAATAGAACCACGCTGCTAATGGGACCATGCTGCTAACAGGTCCATGCTGCTAACAGAACCATGCTGCCAACAGAACAACTCTGCTAATAGGACCATGCTTCTAAGAGTAACAGTGTTTTTATAAAACTATTTTTATTTTGGTTGCTCTTTAATGCTGTATATTGTTGTCGGTCTAAATCAGGTCCCTCTTGTAAATGAGTCCTCGTGACTCAATGAGACTAACCTGTAGAAATAAAGGTAATAAAAGTGTCTGACTCTAAAAATGAATCAGATGTAGATGAGCGTCCAGTGATTAAGTACAGAGAATTTCTTTAAAATACGTGAAGTGGTTCATGACATATTTTGCTAACAGACACACACTGTTGACTAATCATTAAAGGCAAAGTTTAAAAAACAGATGTGGTGCGACCAGTTAGTGCTTAGAGTATGAGCTGGGCATGGCTCTCAACTACTACCACACCAAATGTTAGTCAAATATCTGTCAAACTGTTACAGTTGTGTGTTTGTTAAGGTGATTAAGCTGTGGCAGCCATCTTGAAAATGGCTGACTCTATAATTAAATCCCTTGTCGACGTGCATCAAGTGCTACAACGACAATGTTTTTAGAGCGTTGTGTTAAAATTCGTCTAAACAGACTAAAAAAAGCAGTTTATTTCTTCCAGAATGCAGCGGATCTTCAACCGTAAGGATCTGTTTGTGGATGGGGGCAGAATAATTTGTTTACCTGCTCCTGATTGCGCTCCCTCGTCACTTCGATGGCGTGAACGCACGGCGTGTTGTGGAGCGTGCGCCGTGCAGGAATGGCGTCATGTCCCTGTCACCATGCTGGCTTACACCACCTCATTGTGAAGCCTGGATGCCCCCATCGCCTTCAAATGACTTCCTCTGTCATAGAAAAAGATTTTCCTGATTTATATCACACGCTGCAGTTTGAAAGAGTTTTACTCCAGTAGTTTTAAACATGTACTTTATAAAAGTTTGAAATGCAGGTCTGCACTCGGTGTAAACAAAGCACTCCGCCTGACCCGACGTCTGCGTAACAAATACATGGTGGAATCTGACAGACGTGGAGCTTCAGACGAGACCTTCAGGTGGATTTATAAGCGAGAACCTGCTGCCAAAGAAAGAGAAGAGCAAGGTCACGTTGGGCAGATGTCACGACGTCAGCGTTTGAACATGTGCTGCTTCTGACGAGCTTCGGTAAGTTTACAGTTTTAAGCTAACCTCTCCTTTCATCTGCAGACTTTACTCGATAAAAATGAGCGTAAATACGTACTAGCAAGTCAAAACTGACCGACTTCTACGTCCCAAGCTGCTCTTCAGCAGGCTTCACCACTGTTTCACTCTTTTCCCTTCTGCTAGCACGTTTGTATTGTACGTGCTGCTAGCTTAGCGCTACATCAGTGCCAGCAGTTGTCGATGGGGGAGGGGGGGTTCGGGCGCTTCGTCGTCAGGGCGGGGTGCCCTGATTGTCTAATGGTCAGGGAAACACTGCCACCTATGATTCCAAATTGTTTGTATATTCATTTAGCAAAACTACAAGTAACATTTTTTTGTTAAATCTATATTTAACTCAGATCTTTTGGATGCTAAGGCTTCAGGCTCAAGAAACAGATTAGTTTCCTTTATTTGCATGTGCTCCCCTGAAGAAAACATCCTTGAGCCCCTTGGCATAAAAGTCCAGGACATGATCTTCTTGCCACATACAAATAATTAGAGAAACCACATCATCCTCGTGTTTCCTGCAGCTGGACGCCACATTTTTCTGCTCACTCGGACCGAAGAAGTTTGCAGAAAGACGCTCTCGGACAAGTTCAGCTGAGGAGCAGAAGGTGTTCGTTAAATTAAAATTGAGCTCCGGTCACTCGGGCTGAAGCGTACGACCTGCAGCGCGACGCTTTCAGACACTTTGGCTGTTTCTGCAGGTAAAAATGAAATGCACGCTTTAATTGGCAAATATTGTGCAGATTTTATTGAATGAAACATTCTGACATTTTGTTCTCATAAAAAATGAGTTGAGCTCCTTTCAAGTTCAACTACAACATTTCTGAGCTTCTTCTAACTTGTTTCTGCTAAATTCTGCTTGTTCTGCTCCTTTCAGCTTATTTCTGCAAGCTTCATGTTGTTTCTACCATTTCAGCTACTTTAGCTGTTTTTAAGTTAATTTTAGCGTTTTCGGCTAAGTCCACTTTTCTGTGCTCATTTCTGCTTTTTTCAGCCTAATTGGGCAAAATTGTGCTCTCTTTTCCCTTCTGCTAATTTCAGTTTGTTCTACATTTTCAGCCAAAGTTTTTAGCATTTTTAGCTAATTTAAGCTTGTTTTCAGATAAATTTGTTTCTTTGTGCTAATTTTGGCAACTTTCAGCCTAATTAACTTCTTCTAATTTCAGGTTGTTATGCTCCTTTGAACTTCTCTGCTAGCTTTTTCTACTATTTCAGCTACAATTTAGCTGCTTTTGTGCTAAATTTAGCCTTTTCAGCTAATTCCATGTTTTAGCTCATTTCAGCTCCTTCTACTTCCTTCCTGTATAGTTTAAGCTTCTTTCTGCCTTTTCTGCTAGTTTCGTTTTTTGGTTAATTTCAGCTTTTTTTAGTTACTTTCTTAACTTTTAGGCTCGTTTCTGCTTATTTAAACATAATTCAGCAAATATGTGTACTTTCTGCTTTCTTCTGCTAACTTTGGCTTGTTCTTCAATTTCAGCTACATTTCAGCTAATTTCAGCTGTTTTTCAGCAAGTTCTTCTGCATTAAGTATTCACACCGCATTTTTGCAGGAAATGCAATTCATCTAGTTAAATGTAATTGTTTATCGGTCTTCATGGCTTTACAGTGAAAACCTTTAATTCAGAAGAATCGCAGCAAACCTCTCAACAAACACAAAGTGTTGCTCAGGTGGATCCAGGCAGGACGACCGGAGCCACAAGCACAACACCGGTGAGGTAAACACCAGCTGCTGTCATATGTGGGGCTGAGTGAGAGGAGCGGGGCGTTGTTCGCTCGTGAAAACAAAAATAAAACGTTTGACTTCAAAAGGACGAACATCTGATATGTAACAATGCTCACAGATGGCTGCCGGAGAAGACGTGAAACTCCAAAGAGACGTGTTGCAGGTCTGAAGCTCCGTCTTGTGCGTTCGTGTTGACGTCAGGGGGATCCCCATGCAGGCGCATTATTTGGAAATGGATCTTCTAAAAGCACAAACACAGGATCAGACAGCGGAGTGGACCGGAACGGTTCTGTTCCAACAACACCAGCCGCTCACGACTCGTTTCTCTTATTATGAGAAATTTTACTCCGTTTCATTTACAAGTGGCTTGTACTGAAGTTTAAAGGAAAAAGTATCTTACCTGTTGCAGATGGCCCTCTGGACAACCTCAGTTTGAAGAACTAGAGTTTAGGTCTGACTGGTTAGACCATTAAACAGAGAGTTGATTAAAGTTTGGAGACTGAAGCTGGTTAGAGACGACGGTGATCCACTTTGGACCTGCTTCATGTGGACTAGCCATGACGTCATCATTCATGTCAGAATTACGCTTCATGTTTTTTAAGTCAAGTCTGTTTAAAGAGCTGCCCGTGTCAGGTTTTTTAATAAGAGTTGAACCCAGAGTTCAGTTTTGTGGTCAAAAGAAAGGGACCAAATCAAACGCAGCGACAGAGTTCAGTGCTTTTATTTTGAAGGGAAAGGGAAATGAGTTTGGTGCGTTAAAACAGCAGCAGGGGCGTTAGTGGCCAGCTAGTACGAGGTTTTATTTTAAGGAATCTAAACAACAATTTATGTTCTCGTCAGACCGAAGCCCGTTTGGGTCAGTCAGGATCCAACGGATTTACTTTTGGAGGGAATCTAATTCAAGATGGTCGCCACTAATAATCTAAACTTTTGTTTTTGGTGCTAATCCAAGATTACCAGAGGCCCCAATCCCAGGTGTCCCAGAATATTTAAACCTTTTCTTTAATGCAAACTGCTCCACGGACTCGTGAACCAGTGTTGGACTGGGGACCGTCCAGAACCCTCTTCAGTTTTGTCCACCGTGCGTTGAACAAACCCTCGCCAGGCTCGTCTAAGTGCAGCGCTCGTGCACAAGAGAGGGACCTCTGTGCTTTCTGCTCGCAAAATTATCTCCCCATCAAATTTTATTTGAGTTGAACTAATTTTTGTTTGTTTAGTGGGTCTCCGCTCGGTCCCGCGGCGCACTCCGGCAAACCATAAAGACATCAGTCCGGATTAAATGATTTATCATCCTTTAACCGATGAATGCCGGGTGTTGTGTTCGGCCCGGTTCCATGCAAGGCCTCTGCTGCACCAGGACGGGCCAGAAGAACTGTCCAGAAAAGGTTTTCTTTCTTTTTTTTAAAGTGTTGAAAGAGACGTGAAGGTTTTATCATATTTATGTGTTTACACCTGCTTCACCCACAGGTAGTTTATGAGGGTTTGAGTTTACTCGTGTTCTCAGCGTCGTCGGGCTTCGGAAAGAGAAAAACAGAAACGCACAGAGTCGGGTCTGAAAGAAGCGATTTACCTGGGGACGGCTACATTTCATGCACGGATATAAAAGTGTCAGAGTCCAAACCGGGCGAGACTCACGGCGAGTCTCATAAAAGACGGGAGCCACAAGTCTGAGAGGTGGAAGACTTGGACGTGGAACTGAACTGACCCTGTCCGCTAAACCCCAGAGACCCGTATGAATTCAGCCTCCAGGGAGCGGGAAATAAACCAAATTCCAGTTTAGGACTGACCACACATTATTATGGCCTCTTATGGGTCCCTGGTGGTCCCCTCTGCTCCGGCTTTGTCCGTTTCAACAAGCCAAGCCACACAGAGCCGCTCCGACGCCTTTCACTTGTAAACAGAATTACCCCCGACGTGTGCAAAAAGTAGTAATCGATAAACAACAAGTGTTTTTTTATTTGTCGTTCTCTTTGTGTTTTGCACTGCGTGATAGGCAGGATGTTTTTCTATCAAAAAACCTCGTCAGTGATGGGACTCCAGGGGTGAGCCATGTTGATCCGTGCAAAAATATCTCCACAGCTATGAGCGGCGTTCTCCAACAAAAACAAATCCCGTCTTGAAATAACTTAAAATGCATCCAGGGTCACGAAGATACAAAAGCCCGCAGGTCTGAAAAGTGAAGCCAATTCAGAGGTTTTTAAAATGGGTGTTTTACTGGCCAACAGAAGGCAACTTATTCAGTTATTTTATGGGTGGAACATTAACACGAATAAAGTAATATTACTCTAGAAACTGTCCAGATGACCTGACTGAAAATTGTTTGATTGTATACCTGGATTATTGAGCATACCATACCATACCACTTTATTTATTGAGCACTTAAAACAGCGACAAGGCCAACAAAGTGCTGTACAGACAGAACAACAGGTAACACACAAAGCAAAATACAAAATGAGGTAAATCAGAATATAGACATAAAAACGATGCAGATAATGACGACAAACCAGTGTGGAGCATACAGGATCAAAAGACAGATCATCTGGTGTTGAAAGCTACTGAATAGTAGTGAGTTTTTAAACGGGACTTGAAAACCGAGAGGGAGGGGGCCTGTCTGACAAGCAGAGGTAACTCGTTCCAAAGTCTTGGTCCTGCTACAGAGAAGGCCCTGTCACCTCTGTGCTTAAGACGAGTTCCTGGAACTGTGAGGAGCAACTGGTCCACTGACCTCAGGGAGCGTGGTGGGACATACGGTTGTAGCAGATCAGAGAGATGG
>NC_056498.1:46532208-46557632 GCF_014905685.2 Nematolebias whitei
GGGTTTTCATGAGCTGTATGCCATAATCATCAGTATTAAAACAATTAAAGACCTGAAATATTTCAGTTGGTGTGCAATGAATCTGAAATATATGAAAGTTTCATTTTTATCATTACATTATGGAAAATAATGACCTTTATCACAATATGCTAATTTTTTGAGAAGGACCTGTAAATTTCAAATTCTAATAAAAATAATGATATTCAAATGTAAATATAAGGACTGGAAACTGCATGTGGAAGCAAACATGAATAAGTTACGTATAAAAAGCCAATAAAAACTCAGTGAAATGAGGCATGAATGCTTTCCTGTGCAACCAAATATTAGATTATTCATGTCGTCTTTTCAGTCAGCGGCCGGTTGGAATTTAAAACTACGGAAGGCCAAGAACGCCACGATTTGCTTCTGCCAGCTCGTCTCAGTGCGGCCCCGTCTGTTTGTGATGGATGACTGTGGCTCTTACAGGAGCCCAACCATCCAGCACTGAACGCTGCTAAGATTTACCTGCGTGCAGCTTCTTTCTTTAATGTTGGTGCTTCAAAACAAAACGGGTTACAGTTAGAGATGGTTCCATCGTCAAGAGGTTTAGACAGGTTTATAATTTCTGATTATTTGACATCATCTACAAAGAATTTCCTAGAGAAATACATAAAAATGTCTAATTCCTTCAACGCTGTTCTCTGAAATCTACATCAGTATTTTTACTCTATCCTCGTTTTCTTAAGCTCCTTTTAGCTACGTTCTAGCTAATTAGAGCTTTTAGCAACTATCTTACAGTTTTTAGCTTTCAGATCGTTTTGCTAAGTTTAGTTTTAGCTATGGATTTTGTTGCATTTGGTTTTCCTACACAGTTTAGTTAAATTTAACTTTTTGCAAAGTTTTGCTGTTAGTTACCGTTTTCCTAGTTTGCCTTCAGCTACTGCTTTGCAAATCTTACCGTTTAGCTACAGTTTTTATTTTTGTAGTTTATATTGACAGTTAAGTTGCATTTAGTTAAGACTTTTCAAATAGTAGATTTGAGCTATAGTTTAGAAAATTTCAGCTTTTATCTACGGTTTTGATTATTTTAGCTTTCAAATATATTTATTTTAATAACATTTACCTTGAAGCTACTGTTTTTCTACTTTTAGCTCATAGCCACTGTTGTGTTAATTTTAGCTAAAGCTACCATTTTGTTTTGAGATACTGTTTTGCTAAATATAGCTTTTAGCTGCAACTATACAAATTTAGGCTTTTATCTACTGTTTGGCTGATTTCAGCTTCTTTTTGGGGGAGTGGTGGTGAAGAGGTTAGAGCAGGCGAGCCTGCGATCGTAAGGTCACCAGTTCAACCCCCCAGACTGACATCATCAAAAAAATGTGGGTTGACAAGGTGAAGCGCCTCCACCTGCCTCCGCCCTCGTTTGTCCCACCGTGGGCCCTTGAGCAAGGCTTTCTGCTCCACACAGAGGCTGTGGTAGCTCGGTGTCTGTGGTTGAGTCAGGAAGGACATCTGGTGTAAAAATAATCAAGTCCTAATGTGAGTCGGTTCACTGTGGCGACCCTGAAGAAGGAGCAGCCGAAAGAAGAAGAACAAGAAGAAGATCATCTACTGTTTGGTTAATTTTACAACAAAAATACGTTTTCTCTGTTTTAAAAATGTTAATTTAAATAATGAACAGCCTGAAGTGAATATAATATAAAAAAACACGAAAGTCTCTGTGGGTGAGAAACTTGTTTGGATCCACCGGTAACTTAAGCTTTATTCTGTCATTACCGGATCCGTTCGGCTTTTTGTGGAAACGTCTAATGATGAGTAATCGCCAACTGAAGACGGAGAAAACGAGGAAACAAAGCGAGCGCCTGAGATCAGGGGACAACGTAAAACTGATGTCTTTTGGTCCGAGTGCATTAAACCTTTTAAACAATTTGAGTTCAGGCTGTAAATCATCCTCACTGTTTAAAAGCCTGATTCCTCTCGTGTCGTGGCAAATGAGTGTTTGTGTGAATGCCTCTGCGTTGGGTTCAGGCCCGGTCCCTCTGCTGTGAGGCAGCCTGCAGTCCTCTGTTCAGAGCAACCAGCAGTAAATTATCAGGTTCCCCCTAAAAGCCCCATCACCTCCACCATGCCTCTAACTCCGCCTCCAGAGAACATCTGCGGCGGCCCACACGGTACGAACTCGGGCCGTCTGCACATCTGAAGACTTTTTGGTCTTCAGGTGAAATGTAAAGAATCAAACCGAATCACACCGATGGCAAAAACAGCCCCCAGTTTCCTCCAGGTTACTTGGTTTACGGCTCAGCGTGAAAACGGAGCGCTACCTTTGTAGCGTTTTAGTTAGTGCGTCTGTATTGTGCTACGCTAGCTTAGCGCTACGCCGGTGCTGGCAGTTGTCGTAGGCAGAGCGCTCAGTTCTGTTGACACGGCGGGGCACCCTCCTTGTATTAATGGTAGGGGAAACACTGGCTCAAGTCTGATTGAAATCTGAGTTTTTATGTCAAATACCTTTTTTCAAATCAGACCCGGTCTTCACCTTCGGTACCAAATCAGATTCTTTATCCAGTGTTTTTCAGATCAACCTCAGTCTGAGCGACCGTTTCTCATTTCATCTGGATTTTACATCAGTGAGGTCAAATATATTGTGACTATATATTTTTTACTGCACTTTATAGATATTTTTACTCTATTTTAGTATAGTTGAGTATTGATACTGACGTCATCTAGTTTAAAGCTCAGCCTCCACACTCAAGCAGCCACAGAACAGAGGTCCATTTGATTCTTCTTGCTTTTAACTTGAGAACCGACACCAACATCTGATACCAACGTTGGTGTCGGACCGTATCGAGGCCAACGTGATTCTCTAAGTCTGTACGATGTCTTCTGTCACGTGAAGTATAACCAACTTTTTTCATTGGGGGAAAACGTTGTGTTGTGGAAAACAGAACAACAGGTGAAATGGATTATTTTGTTTTTATCTAGTACACACGCGCGCGCACGCACACACACACATATATACAGTGCCTTGCGAAAGTATTCGGCCCTCTTGAATTTTTCAACCTTTTGCCACATTTCAGGCTTCAAACATAAAGATATAAAATTTGAATTTTTTGTGAAGAATCAACAACAAGTGGGACACAATCGTGAAGTGGAATGAAATTTATTGGATGTGTCAAACTTTTTTAACAAATAAAAAACAGAAAAGTGGGGCGTGCAATATTATTGGGCCCCTTTACTTTCAGTGCAGCAAACTCACTCCAGAAGTTCAGTGAGGATCTATGAATGATCCAATGTTGTCCCAAATGACTGATGATTATAAATAGAATCCACCTGTGTGTAATCAAGTCTCCGTATAAATGCACCTGCTCTGTGATAGTCTCAGGGTTCTGTTCAAAGCACAGAGAGCATCATGAAGACCAAGGAACACTCCAGGCAGGTCCGAGATACTGTTGTGGAGAAGTTTAAAGCCGGATTTGGATACAAAAAGATTTCTCAAGCTTTAAACATCCCAAGGAGCACTGTGCAAACAATCATATTGAAATGGAAGGAGTATGAGACCACTGCAAATCTACCAAGACCCGGCCGTCCCTCTAAACTTTCATCTGGAACAAGGAGAAGACTGATCAGAGATGCAGCCAAGAGGCCCATGATCACTCTGGATGAACTGCAGAGATCTACAGCTGAGGTGGGAGAGTCTGTCCATAGGACAACAATCAGTCGTACACTGCACAGATCTGGTCTTTATGGAAGAGTGGCAAGAAGAAAGACATTTCTCAAAGATATCCATTACAAGCACCTGGGAGACACCAAACATGTGGAAGAAGGTGCTCTGGTCACATGAAACCAAAATCCAACTGTCTGGCCACAATGCAAAACGATATGTTTGGTGTAAAAGCAGCACAGCTCATCACCCTGAACACACCATCCCCACTGTCAAACATGGTGATGGCAGCATCATGGTTTGGGCCTGCTTTTCATCAGCAGGGACAGGAAAGATGGTCAGACTTGATGGAAGATGGATGGGGCCGAATACAGGACCATTCTGGAAGAAAACCAGTTTGAGTCTGCAAGAGACCTGAGACTGGGACAGAGATCTATCTTCCAACAAGACAATGATCCAAAACATAAAGACACATCTACAATGGAATGGTTCACAAATAAACGTATCCAGGTGTTGGAACGGCCAAGTCAAAGTCCAGACCTGAATCCAATCGAGGATCTGTGGAAAGAGCTGAAGACTGCTGTTCACAAACGCTCTCCATCCAACCTCACTGAGCTCCAGCTGTTCTGCAGGAAGAATGGGCAGAACTTCAGTGTCTCCATGTTCAAAACTGATGGAGACAAACCCCAAGAGACTTGCAGCTGGAACTGCAGCAAGAGGCGGAGATACAAAGTATTAATGCAAGGGGGCCCAATAATATTGCACGCCCCACTTTTCAGTTTTTATTTGTTAAAGTTTGACACATCCAATAAATTTCATTCCACTTCACGATCGTGTCCCACTTGTTGTTGATTCTTCACAAAAAATTAAAATTTTATATCTTTATGTTTGAAGCCTGAAATGTGGCAAAAGGTTGAAAAGTTCAAGGGGCCCAATACTTTCACAAGACACTGTAAATATTTTGATTATTGTGAAGCTTTTAATCAAGTCATTTCACACTAATTTGAACAGTTTAAATAAGCACTTATTAAACGATTTAAGATAAACATAAATAACATAAAAATATTTATAATGAATATATAATTATCTTTCAAGATTCTAAGAACAAGAGAGAATAACATTAATACGATTATATAAAGTTTTTTGTGAACTCACCTCCATCCCTGTTTTCAGCTCGATGTATTTCTGATGTTTTTGTATATTTCAGGTTTATATTCCCTCGAGGCAGTGGATAAGTACAGATTAGTTAATCATTGCATAAATACTTAAAGTAACAACAAATGCACAGATTCTGATTAAAACAGACGTGTGTGTGGAGCTACGTGCAGACCCAAGCGAGCCTACAGCAGCTCGGCAGTTTCTTGTGGTTTGGAGGTGGAATCATTCACAGCAGCGTCAACTGTCCCCCAGACCAATATGTCCGCCTCTTGTACAGTATGTTCACGTGACCGTTCACGTGACCACGTGCCCAGATGTCCGACTTCGAGAATGAATACATTTCTACTTTCATTACGTCGCTCCTGTTCCAGAAGTACTTTCTGCAGCGGAGTTGCCCAGAAGAGGCACATTGAACCAAAACAATCACATCAGCTTCTGCTGGTCGTTTCAGAAGCGTGGCCTGTCCACACTGAAGTCTGATGCTCCTTCAGGTTTAAATAAAAACCTGAAGGAGCATCAGATCTGGATCATTAACGCTGACCAGAGGATCAGCGGATGCTCCGTGCCCGCTCTTAAAGAACTGCACAGCTCCCACTGTCTCAGGAAATCTGCAAACACTTCAAAAGACTCCTCGCACCCAGATCAGAGCCTGCTCCACCCGCTCCACCTGCTCCACCTGCTGCAGGAGGACAGGAGCATCAAGGCCTGGACAGATGGACTGAAAAACTCCTTTTATCCCTCGTTCATCTGGACATTCAATGACACAGAGCACCTAATGGTGCACAATAAATCCTGAACATGCAACAATATGCAGATGACTGTTGGTTTTATTTTGTGAATAGATGGTTTTCTTTTTTTACCTTTTATTGAAACATATTTTTGACACCGTGAGGACATCATTAATTTTGTTGTACGTTTTACAGCGACTGTAAAGATTTTCTGATACAGTGAAGTAAAGATGCTCTGACTTTAGTGAAAAGATGAAGTTTTGACGCTCACCTCTGTGGTGGGTTTGGATCAAGATCTTGATTAGTTGTTTGTTTGCAAACAATCAAAATTCAAACCTTTTCAGTGAGAACCTCTCCTCTGGGAGAGAACCGATCCAGGGAGCTCTCACGGCTGAAGAGCAGGCTAATAGGAGAGCGTCAAACTCTCTTACAAAAGAGGACCTTTCTCAAACTAAGGGCCGATTTCAAAATCTACATTAACTCAAACCAGATACGCAGCATCTTTTATTTAGAAACGTTTGCAAATTAAGACGGTCTGTGTGTTGGAAGTCTTTGTACTTGCACTTCTTTAAGGGAATATAAAAAAAGAGTTGCGAACAATAAATATCTTACCTGTTGTCGACAGCTCTTTGAACGTCTTAAAACTCCAATCTTCAAAATTGTTTTATTGACATCAATTTCACATTACGTCGTCATTCACAGAGAATTTCACGGTGCTTTACAGTTCGAGCACCGATATCGGCGGCAGCTAGCTGTAGCATGTTTGATGCAGCCTGGGGCACTTCTGGCAGGACGTTCACGAGATCTGCTGACACAAATGTTTAATGAAGGTTTGGGTAAACAAAAAGTTTTTTCACGGCGAGCTTTGACGGAGGATTCTCTTGAGTCTCATCAAGCGAATAATGTTTGTTTATTTTTATTTTATTTTTTTTAAATAATAGTTTGAGCGGACCCACTTGCAAAGTGTATTCATTGGCTTAAAACAAGGTGCAAAAGCTGAACGTTTAAACTCTTAAACCTATTTAAAATATCTCGTTAATATCTCAGAAGAAGTCTGGACTCCTGAGCAGCTAAATGAGAATCTGGTCTTTTCAAAATAAAAGTCCTTTAATTCAGCAAAAATCACTGCAGTCGTGAATTCAGAAAAGGGTCAAAACTGAACATTTGTGCTGTAAAAGTTTAAATTGGTTGTTTCATGAGAAGTAAACAGTATAATAAAAATAAATTAAAAAAAACATTTATGAACAGAAATGAACAAACAAAAAAAAGTTATTTTTAAGTAAAGCCATGAGTCTGAGAGCCTGAACATGATTTACAACACGCATTAGGAATAAATTTGATTACTGAGGGTTAAAATAGACACTACCATGATAATTAATAACCAGGACTTTTCTGCTAAATTGCTCAGGGGGTCACAGTTACTGAAAACCAGCAGCTCTGGGGCCGGACATCCAGCAGTTATTGTCATTACGTTTGTTTTATGGTTTAAAATCTAGTTTTATTTATAAATTAACCCATTGGTGGGCCCAACTGAGCACACCACTGGGCCTGATTTGGCCCCCGGGCCACCAGTTGAATAGCCCTGTTTTATACAGTCACTGTAAATTATAGCAAACCCGAGCTTTAATAAAAAAATTACAAAAAGACTACATCTGTTGTAAATTATTTTAAATATTTGCCTCTAAGTTTATCATTGTATTTTTCTCACCTTCTTGTGCACAAACTTCATTTACAAACATAAAAATAGCGCACGTCGTGATCATTAAAGGGTTTAGATCTTATACAGTGGATACCTGTGAACGATCGTTTCTTCACACTTGAAAACATTCGTCCAGTCCTGCGCGTCTGGTTGTCCCGAGGCTGTTGCACAGAGAGGGTCTTTCTCTGAAGCACACGGACCCTCTTCACTTTCTGTTGACTTAATAAATTACTCTGGATGTCAGGGTCCAACCACAGCTTTATCCTCGGAGGGAGCAGAGGGGGGAGTTGTGGGGGGGGTGAGAGAGGCAGGAGACAGAAACCACTGCAGAGGACTTGAGAGCAGACACCAGAAGTCCGAGGCCGGAGCTGCTTTACGCGTTGAGGAACAGAAAACCTAAACAAGGATTATACAAATGTTCTGTTGTCTGCAGCACAGAATTATAATCTTAATCTTGTTCACAAGCACAACTGTTGAGTTACTCTCTAAAAAAACCAAAAAAAAAAACGAGTCAGATTTATTTACACATTTAAAACAAACTGTTACCAAAGTGCTTTAACAAAAAGATCACAGCATCAAATAAAAAGTAAGAAGATATAATTACAGCACATGGAATAAAAATATAAAATACAAAACATAATTAGAAACAATGAAATACCAAATCAGATCACCCCGTGTCAGACGTCAGGGAGTAATAACAACAAAGCATCAAACGACAAAGAACGGTCCGGTTTGGTCTGAAAAGGGTTCAGCTCGCATGCAACTGGCACATCTGGAACGGACACCAGAGGGCACAAGTGGTGGCATCTGGAGTGGAGCGTTCAGGAAGCAGAAAGAGTGAAGGAACGTGAGGAGGTAGAAGCATCAGACAGCTTGTGATCCAGGTCTGACTGGGTCGTATCGTGCTCCTTACGGGAAGCGTTCAGGTGTCACAGTGGGCAGGTGTTGGACCCATTAGGTACTGGAGGACACCTACGTGTTTTAAAGGTTCCTGTTGCACAGACCACTGGACTATCCCAGAACCTCGTTACGTCTGTGCCTGCCACCCGGACACGGGCGTTGGACTCTGCAACACCCCGAGTCGTACCGGACAGCAACGTTCCACCTTACCGTAGGTGACGTTTGTGAGCGTGCACGAAGGAGTCCAGGGTGTCCGGGGTGTCGTGCCGACGGTGCTGAGAGACAAACGGTGTTCTTCCATTATAGAGCCTAAAGGTTGAAGGTCACCTGTGTGGTCACCTGGTCTGGACTCTGACCGCGCAGCGCTGTGCAAGGGACGTCCTGCATCATGCCCTGGTACAGTCCATCCGTCTGTCCACCCGTTTTCTTTACTCGCTTCAGCTTTCTGGGTCTTGGGAAGCTGGTTCCTATCTCCAGAGAGGCAGGGTGCATCCTGGACAGGTCCAGTCCATCGCAGGGCCACAAAGAGACGCTGGAGACTAAAAACCTTCAGTGTCCCACTCACCTGAGACAGTCCAGGGTCACCAATGAACCCAACATGCTCATTTTTGGTCTGGAGGAGGAAAACGAAGTACGAGAAGAAAAATAATCTCCACACAGACGGGCCAAGAGACGACCGTGTGACCTTCTTGCTGTGAGGCGACGGCTCTAACCACTGCCGCCCCGGTACAGACTTTGAACAAGAACACACCCGTCCACACACGGCCAGGTTTACTGCTACCTCTGCAGCAGACGGCTTTGTTACAGGTGATCCAGTTACACACCTGGGGTGCCTTTCTGTCGTGACACCTCGTACGCCCATCCATCACTGGAACCACTGACCTCATCACCCCCCACCCCCCCCATTTAACGTCTTCTTTATCTGCTGTTTGTCCATAAAATGTGTTAAATGATTGAAACGACAGTTCAGTGGTTTGATTCTGTCAACTCCTTAAAATCATTGATTCATCACAGATCTCAGACTTTTCTTTTTCCAAATCATATTTTGCTCCTTCATCTGTCAGCAGAGCGGGGGGGGGGGGGGGGGGGGGCAGGCATTCAAAGGTTGAAGTTAAGACCAAAGTGTATCATGACGGTGACCTCATTTAATTTGTTAAAACTTGTTTAGCCGCTCCTCGGATCCTTCATCAGGTTTCATCGTTGGCAGAACATCTGTTGGTTTATACGACTGCAGGGGAGGAACCCATGAAAACGCTTAAATTAATTCACCTGGTTCAAAACCTGATGAGGTCACCTGCCTTCATCTTCCGTCCACCGTTTACGTCGGCGTCCAACTCTTCACCACGTTTCCTTTTATTTACATAACAACTAAACAGAGAACATGAAACAAACTCCAGGAAAACAATGTTTGTGCCTGCACACATTAAATCAATAAACAACAAAATAATCAACAAATTAATTCATTTACGCCCACATTGAGTGTAACCTTTTGACTGGAAGTGTGGGTGGTAAAATCAAGCGCTCCTCTTTAGTGTCCCCCGTCGAGGAGTCTAAAGGAGGAGCTGGAAGTACAGTACCCTCCATCCGTGTTGTGAGCACGATTACATGACGAATACGCAACGCACATAAGAAGTATCCGTCTAAAAGTCAGAGTCTAAAACATCCTGAGATTTGTAACAGACTAAGATATGGCTGCAGAGTCCAGGTTTAAAGGATCGGAGACGGCAGCAGAGCCAGGACTAAACACGATCACTTCAGTTTTCTGAAGCCATGATGTCACCACGATGGCTGCGTTCAGCCGAGCGCCAGCTTCACAGGCTCCATCTTTTTACGATCCTGTTGTTTTTTAACTTTCGCTTTTTGCGCCTACACTGTACGTCCACGGTCCGAGTGTGACCGCGACACCTGTGGAGTTTTTTGTGTCGCCGCCTTGCCATCGTGGTTCAGTCCTTCCAGCCTCGGGCTCAGGCCTGTCATGGCGGCTGTCTCCATGAACCTCCATCTGCCTGCACGGACCGAACTCTACGGACCTGTTCGATTCCACGAGGGAACCTCGGATGTTCTCTGTCTGCCAGACCCGGTTCTGGAGTGCAGCTGCTGCAGTCGTTATTACCATCAAGCTGCTAACTGGACCATGATGCTGTACATTTATTTCTTATTTCTTTTTCACTTTACGCATTACGCGTGTAAATTATAGCCGAACAGAACCTATGAGAATCGTGCTGCTGCTGTTCGGTGTGTTGTTTTGCACTATTAGCGACTGACGCATATCTTTAGCGTACCGTTTGGCGTTCGTTTAGCGTATATCTTAGTTTATATCTCAGATCCTTATTTACTGTTTCTTTTTACACTTTATATTTTTGCTATTGTTTGATGTAACTGGGACCCTGTGTACACAGTTTTGTTCCACCTCATGTACCACATGTGATGAAATGACAATAAAGAACCTTGAAGACGTTTTAACAGAAGGTGGATGGAGCAAGAACTGTTGGGTTTTAATGGCAGATAAATCTGACCATCGTCAACATAACAGTGAAAAGAAAGACCACGTTTCCTCAGGATGGAGCCCATAGGGAGCAGAGAGAGTGAACAGAACAACGCTGACCATAGCGTTCCTGAGTCTGGGGGCCAGGGCCACCATTGGCCACCCCCCTGACTCCACCATTACTCCTGGTGGTGGATAAAATGTCTCCCTCCACCCTCCAGGATCCGTCACTCTGTGCCGCCTCGGACAAGAAAACAAAAACTCCCTCTGTTCTTCTCCACAGCGTAACTCTTACCCACGTGAACATCTTGCATTTAGGTTGATCTCTGTTCGGTTCCAGCGCAGAAAAAACACTCGCCACCAAAACTACAAACATTAATTATTCAAATCCCTCAGCGTCGTGGCGTACTTGTTCACTAAATTTAAAAAAACCAACCAGTTCCAGAGCTGCTCGGTTACGACTCCCTCGTGTTAACGACCCGAACCTTCACACCGAATCAGAACTCGAGTTCGAGGCTTCGATGAACCCGGACGCTACATGTCCTCCGGTAGACTCGTCAGGAAAACTGCTAAACCCTGAGAAAAGCTGCAGACTCTGAGACATGCGCGGCCGTACACGTTCAGAACACGCTTTAAATATAAACTAGCAAGTGACTGACTCAAATGATTCAAATGAACCAGATCCTTTCAGTGAATGACTCAGATTAACCTGAGTCCAGAACAATGAGCTGAATTATTACAGTGCACTTAGTCACAACACATATCTGTATAATTATACAGTTATATATAGTCAATTATAATTGAGCATGCATCAGGATACATATCTGTATAATTATTACTTTAATAAATGGACGTTGTTTTTACACAAATTAAATGAAAGCCCTTGAATTTGAATCCAACTCACTTAAGGAAAATTAAATTTTTGAGTGAAATCCTGATGTCAACGCTGGATCTTAACAGGGTTGTGTAAACCCTCGATTAATCCAGAAGAACAAAAAAACAAAACAAAAAACCTGGAAAGGCGTTTTGAGCCTGACAGAACGCAGCGTTCCATTTTTCCCTGAGATCTATAAACACCAGAGGTCTGAAAGGTTTATAACCGAGCAGAAAATCAGGAAAGCATTTCCTCCATAAATCAGTCAGCTACCTTTAAACTGCTGCTGCATCTTACAGTAAATTGTTTTGACGTGGTGGAACCAGAGCAAAGATCTGACATCTGGGGAGCGGGGTCAGTGGGTGGTGAAGGATCAGCGGCTGAAGGAGGCCGTGTGCAACAGCTGAAAACTGGAGAAGCTGCGTTTCCTGTGAAAGTGCAGTGTGAGCGGTTATTGCAGAAGAACTTGTTGAAAAACAGCTGAAATTTGTTAAAAAAAAAAAAAACGCTGAAATGGAAGATCTAGCCTAAATTAACAAAAGCAAGCAGAAAGAACACGTATTTGAAGAATTAGGTTTAAATAAGCAGAAATTAGCACAAAAATTTGGAAATTAGCTAAAAAAAAGCTGAAATTAGCAAAAAGTAGCTGAAAAGGCAAAAAGAAGCTTAAAGTACCAGAATGAAGTGAAAAGAACTGAAATGAGCTAAAAAAAAAAGTGGAATTTGCTGAAAAAGCTAATATTCATATCAAAAGAGCTAAACAGTAGCTGAACGAGCAGAAAAAATGGAAACTAGCAGAAAATATCTGAAAGGAGCATAACTAGCTGAAATTAGCAGAAAGAAGTTAATTAGGCTGAAAGTAGCAGAAATTAACATGAAAAACTAAAATGTATCTGAATTTAGCTAAAAATGCTTAAAAGCTAGCTGAAAAGTTAGAACAAGCTTAAATTAGCAGAAGACAGCTGAAAGAACATGTTTGCCCAATTGTGCTGAAAGAAGCAGAAATGAGCAGAAAAAGTGGAAATTATCTGCAAAAAGCTGAAATTAACAACAAGAACAGCTGAAAAGTAGCTAAAACTGCAGAAAGAAGCTTAAATTACCAGAAGGAAGTGGAGAGAGCACAGTTCTGCTCAGTTATACGGACAAAAGTTGAAATTATTGCGAACAATCTGGAATTAGCTGAAAAATCTAAATGTAGCATTAAACAGCTAAATAGTAGCTGAAATAACTGAAACTAGCAGAAATAAGCTGAGAGGAGCATAACAAGCTGAAATTAGCAGAAATAATTTATTTAAGCTCAAACAAAACAGCTGAAATTAGCTTTAAAAAAAAAAAAAAAAAAAAAACGAGCTTAAATTAAAATTGTGGAACGAGAAAGATGCCAAAAAATGTACGGAAGAAAAATGGATCAAATAGTGAGAATGCTTGATAAATATCACACAATAAATGCTCACGGCCTGCTTTATTCACCCTTCCTGTTATCACAAACTCCATTAATTTCTTTATGTCCCCAGCACACCTGCCCCACATCCGTTAATTAGACTCAGCTGTTTGAGCTCTCTGATCACCCTCCTTGTTCAACTGGTTCCCCGTTTCTCTCGTCAGGTTTAACTACCGCAGTTTATCTTTCCGACGTCTGGCTTCTCATTTTATTTTGCTGCTGCCTCGTCAGCCTTTTGATTTCTTTAGTTTTCACAGGAGGATCCTGCACGGTGGGTCCTCACCTTCAATAAAACAGTCCCTGCCAGTCGCAGCTGCAGCTCGTCCTTCCTCATTCTCCAACCTGAGGCTGTTCAAAGAGTCTATAACGGGTAAGATGTTAACTATTTATAACTTTAACAGAACCTCCCAAAAACCCTGAACTCTTCCTTTATGATTCATGTTAGTTCTGCCATTTGGGATAGGCACGTTTTTTTTATTAGGCTGCTCAGCTTTTGCACAGTTTATAATAATTATTTGAAATTGGCAAAACTTTTCTAGAATTTACGATCATTTTTGTTGGGAACTGTAGTTTTACCGTCGTTCATATCAGGCCTAAATTTACTGTAATTCATGTTGGGCGCCGCAGCTTTAGAAGCATTTGTAGCCATTCACTTTAGATGGTGCGACTTTTCTACAATAACTGATTTTTCAGGTTTATTGTAGTTTGTTTTTAAGATTGAATCTTTTGTATAATCTCTTGTAATTAGTTTTAGAAGTTGCATCTTTTCTATTACTTCTACCCTTTGCTCTTGACTGATCCAAATTAAAATTCACTTTTTATGAAAGCAGCAGCTCTTCTCTGAGGCTGAGAAGTGATTTGTTTGCGCGTTACTTTCCTGTTTCCTCCCGAGTCGTGTGTTTTTTGGATCTCTTCTACCTCTGTTGGTCTGAATGTGTGCAACTCATGACCGTTCTGTGATGCTCATCCTGAAAACCAAAAACTCTGCAGCTGGAGTCTCATCCAGGTAAAGTACAAAGCCTTGCCCGGTGGTCTGCTCACATGCCTGGATGATCTGCCCCAAACAGCCTGGATGTTGGTGCGGCAGAGACACTCCTGCTTTGTCAACATCATGGTCCTCATTAGTGAAGCCAGCTCCAAATCCATCCTGTATGGCTGCAAAGGAGCAGAGATTTAAAGTGATTGATTTGCTATTACCAAATACTTCATGCGAGTATAAGACTGCCGAGTTAGATCCCAGCATCTTTTATTTCCCTTTGTGTTATGGAGGTTTATATAAATAGTGGATTAGTTTTGAAGATGAACTTGGATGTGAAACTCTGAGGTTCTGTTTACAGGGATTGAAGAAAAACTTCAAATAAAATATAATATTTAGATTTGGATCGAATCTTCTAATCTAAACCAAA
Organism: Nematolebias whitei; assembly: GCF_014905685.2. Taxonomy (NCBI): domain Eukaryota; kingdom Metazoa; phylum Chordata; class Actinopteri; order Cyprinodontiformes; family Rivulidae; genus Nematolebias; species Nematolebias whitei. The sequence goes on from NC_056498.1 coordinate 46,546,537, forward strand.
GCTCATCGCCCGTCACCTTAAATTAAATTAAACTAAAATTATATGATATGGGCAAGAGTTGAAGCCGTTTTGGTCAAATATTGTACGCGACCTAATGCATAACATCATATTTCAAGATCTTGTTAAATGTGTTTGTGCTCAGAGGAGGGTTTGAGGATCACTCTCGGCTACTACTACACTCAATTTTAGCTCGATGTCTGAACCGGACCGAATTATAGCAGTTTTATTATTGGCTGCAGTAGCCATCTTGAAATAAATAAAAAAAAAAAAATCTAAATAGATAAACTTATTTTTTTCAGTATTTTTGAGCACCTAAACCGCGGGCCTCAGGTTTTCATATTTAGTGCTTGACCTCCTGCTGCCCTTGGGTCCAAAGGACCTCAGTTAACCGAAGCCTTGTGGGTCATTTTGACCCAAGGGCAGCAGGAGGGTTAAGCCCTTTACTACTTGCCAGTTTCTTTCACATTTCCTTTACAATTTTAAAAAATTTTCTGCTCCAGTTTTAGAAAAACTTTTAACGATGCATCAAAACGTGCGACTCGGTCTGTAAAACTGACTTTCAGTAGTTGTTGATCATCCGACGTACGTAGATGTAAAAATGTGTAAAATAAATAATAAACAAGCAGTTCGCAGGTGTCCCCCATCGCTGAGGGATTTAAGATTTGCCGTCGTATGTCATTGCACATCTCGTGGTGTCTCTGAGCAGGACATCCTATCCCCAGTTGCTCCCCGGGCGCTTTCAATATCTGCCCACTGCTCCACCTGGGTGTTTAAGGGGGGCCATGGCATGGAAAAGTTTGGGAACCCCTGTCCTAAAGAATCCTTCCAAGCTGCAGACTGCACCCCAAGCCTCCACAGATCAGTTTTAACTCAAAAGATGCTTTTTTTATTGTTAACGTTGTCATATTGCGTACATAAAACCCTGTAGAAACCTAAAAGTTCCCAGGTGTGACCTTAAGAGTCTTCTGTCGCTCATGGTTCAAGACATTTCAACATCAGATTTATTGTTTCTGAAGTATATTTTTCATCAGAATGATGTATTATCTTACAGAAATGTGATTATTTGTATTTCTCTTTCTTTTTTTAACGTAATTTAATGCTTTAAAACACGTGTCAATCCCAAGGCCTGGGGGCCAAATGTGGCCCTCGGCATCTTGTCTGGCCCCCGAGAAGATATGTAAAATGTAAAATACTTTTATCACTTGAATTGTTTTCAGTAATCTTTCATTACGATTTTGAAAGCACAACAGGGAACGTCAAATGAGACCAATCAAACTCATATTGAGGAACCTGCAACCAAAAAAACGATGTTTGGTATCTAACTCGAGTTGATGTAGATTCTGAAATTGGCTCTTAGTTTGAAAAATGTTTTAATTTTGGCCCCATTTTGTGAGTTTGACACCCCTGCTGTAAAACAAGGCAGACCTTTTGATGTAGGGTTCTGTTTCCAGAAGAAAATGTAGTTTGAGAAAACGCCTACAATTCCCAACAGACACGCACCTTCCACGTTGAACACAACGATGACGAGGCATCATTGGTTGCGATCTGGTCACATGATGTAGTATCAGGCTTTCTCATACGTTAGCAGTGGTAACTACTTCCAGGAGGTGTGCTCAGTTCTGAAGAAAGGTGCGTTTAACAGACGCTCAACGCCTTTACTGGAACCGCATGGCGGTGACAGTATGACCCAGCGCTGTAGGAAATTTTTTTGTCTTATGTGTAAGTTAAAATTGTGTCTTTGTGGATTTAGAAAAGCATATGATAGGGTGCCGAGGGAGGTGGTGTGGTGTTACATGAGGAAATCTGGAGTGGCAAAGAAGTTTGTTAGACTGGTACAGGACATGTATGAGGACAACAGGACATGTATGAGGTCAACAGGACATGTATGAGGACAACAGGACATGTATGAGGACAACAGGACATGTATGAGGACAGCAGGACATGTATGAGGACAGCAGAACAGTGGTGAGATATGCAGTAGGAGTGACAGCTTCAAGGTAGAGGTGGGAGTGCATCAAGGATCGGCTCTGAGCCCCTTTTTGTTTGCTCTGGTGATGGACCGACTAACAGATGAGGTCAGGCAGGAATCCCTGTGGACTATGATGTTTGCAGATGATGTGATCTGTGGTGAGAACAGACAACAGGTGGAAGAGAACTTGGAGAGGTGGAGGTATGCACTTGAAAGAAGAGGAATGAAAGTCAGCCGCAGTAAGACAGAGTACATGTGTGTGAGGCTACAAGGAGCAGAGGTCACAAAGGTGCAGGACTTCAAGAACTCAGGGTCCACTGTCCAGGAAAATGGGGAGTGTGGTAAAGAGGAGAAGGAGAGTCCAGGCAGGATGGAGTGGATGGAGAAAAGTTTCATGAGTGATTTGTGACAAATCACAATTGCTGACCTTTGTCAGCAAAGGTCAAAGGAAAAGTTTACAAGACAGTGGTGAGACCATCTATGTTGTATGGTCTGGAGACAGAGACATGGACAAAAAGACAGGAGACAGAAGTGGAAGAGGCAGAAATGAAGATGTTGAGGTTCTCCTTAGGAGAGACGAGGATGGAGAAGATCAGGAATGAGATCATCAGAGGTACAGCACAGGTTGAACACCTGGGAGATAAAGTTAGAGAGGACACACTGAGATGGTTTGGACATGTCCAGAGAAGGGACAGTGGTTTGGACATGTCCAGAGGAGGGACAGTGGTTTGGACATGTCCAGAGGAGGGACAGTGGTTTGGACATGTCCAGAGGTAGGACAGTAGAGAGGTTTATTTAGATAATTATATGAAAGGAATCCAAGTCCTACATTTAGTCCTGTTTCTCCTAAATCCTGCAGATTCACCTGTGTGTGGGACAACGTCAAAGTTTAACTTTATTTTTTCCTTCTTTTGTTCTGGCAACAAAAGTTTTGATGACACCAACAGAGCGTGCACCTGGATGCCAGAACGTCTCCAGGTTGGTCACCTTTGACCTCTTGGAGACCAGGTCCCACCACCTGCGCCATCCGAGTCCCTCGCCAGATGTTTGGATAGAATATACCTGCTTCTGCAAACAGGGGAGACATGACAGGGCAGGTCACCGGAGAGAGAGCAAAACAAGAGTCGAGTTTCACAGACCCTCTATCAATCAAACATCTTGGAAACACACAGGAATCCCACCGCCTTCAAAGCAGGATTGTTTTTTTTTAGTCTTTCTTCTGAACAAGGGTTTGTTGTAACTCCAGCAGCAGCGGCGCTCATTGTCCTTTCGTAACAACTTGGTGAAACCTAAAAAAATGTTTCTACAACTCCTGTTTGTGTCTTCAGAAATGCCACCGGAGAGTTAATCTTCTGTTTTTATTCTGTCAAAGTGACGCCGCACAGCGAGTGCAGGCGAAACCTCGTACTCCCCCCCCCCCAAAAAAAAAAAAAAAAACCCTAAACGAGCAGACTTGAATAAACGGGCATTGTTCTGGTGCCGGGAACAACCGAGGAGCTTGTCTGAGCTCGGAGCTTCAGTTCAGCTTTACAGTCCAACAAATTCAGCTGCTCTGAAATCTGCTTACGATTGTGTTGTTGTTTCTAAATCCAATCCGTGGATTTATTGTGTAAAACTCTCACAGTTGGTCTGATCTGTGTAATAATCTTTTCACGGCTCCTGTCTGCTTCCACACCAAAGGTCGAGCTTTGTGAAGCGGGGTTGGTTCATGTATTGTGAACATCCAGCCAGCATTCACACCATTTCACTGTCTTTTAGTTTGTTTTTTCCAAACTAGTTTTGAGTCTTATGCAGACTTCTGCTGTTTTAGCTGCTTGTATATCAAAACATTCAGCTCATTCAGGAGATGGCTGCCATGACTTGAGGTTATACTTTAGTTTAATTACAAGTATTTCCCTGTAAAGATCAGTGTTTCCCCTAGATCAGTTCCATTGACGGCTCACTCATCGTATTTTATTTTTGTCGCCCGGGGGTGGGGGGTGAAGTAAGATGTGACGGAGTCATACCTGTGTTGTCCGCCTGCTAGCTTAGCGCTACGTTGCTGCCAGTTTATATCAATGGGGGGGGGGGGGGGGGGGAGATGCGGAGCGGAGCGTAGCATTTGTATTGCGCCCTGTGCTACATCAATACGGACAGTTGTCAACGGGTGTGGGGTGGAGTTGGAGGGGCCGAAGTCACATCTGTGTGGCCCGCCTGCTAGCTTAGCGCTACGTTGCTGCCAGTTTTTATCAACATAAGGCGGAGCGGTACGTCAGTAGCATTTTTGCTAGCGCGTTTGTATTGCGCCCCGCGCTACGTCAATACCGACAGTTGTCAATAGTGGTGGGGGGTGGAGTAGGACGGGACGGAGTCACGTCTGTGTTGCCCGCCTGCTAACTTTGCGCTACGTTGCTGCCAGTTTTTATCAACGGGGGATGCGGAGCGGAGCATTTGTATTGCATCCTGCCCTACCGTCAGTTGTCGACAGCGTGGTGGTGGTGGGGTCAGTAGGCTGACGGGCCGGGGCGCCCCACTTGTACAATGGTAGGGGAAACACTGGAAATAGAAATTTTCTCAAACCTGCTTCTGCTATAGGCTCTTTATCTTTTAGCTACCGTTGTGCTGCTTTTAGCTAGCCTTTTTTGTGTTGTGGCATTTTGACTTATTACAAAAAAGTTAAATCGTGTCATCTGGACAGATTCTTTTTTAGGAGAAACGTTTCATCCAAAAGACTTCATCAGTCTGAGGCCTGCCACCAAATTGTCGTATAAATAGCGCCTCGTTGACGTGTTTCAAGCCAGCCTGCTGTGGCATTCCCAGAAACTTGCTGTACACATGCAAAAAGGAGGACCATCAGTCTAAAACGATCAATCGTTAGTGCATAACTATCAAATGTTTAGGCCTGATGGCCGTCTTGCTACTAACCAAACCAGCCTGAGGACAACCTGGCCTAAACTGGTAAAAAAAATTACCTAATTTAACTTTTTTTTTTTTATGTATTTACCTGGATGATAGGAATGCGCAATATATCCGGTACACGGTAGAAACGATAGACATTTATCCTACGATACAGATCTGTCTTCTACCGGCTAACTGCAGTAACGCTGTGTCTGATGTAAAATCAGAGCTGTCAGATTTAATCGTTACTTTCTTTTAGTTGAAAACTGCGTAAGTGGCGTTAAAGTCTTTTCTTCGAGAGCTAAGTAGCGAAGCTACAAGCTAACTACAGCCGGCTTGCCGTAGTGTTGCCGTATTCTGACGCATGCGCAAAACGCTGTGTTCCGTCGAAAGTTAAAGTAAGTGTTGGTCATCTTTAGAGAAACCTGCTCTCTGATCTGTGAAACGAACGCTGTGTTGTGTGATTTTACTGCGAGACCCTCTGGTCAAAGCCACAGACTCATTTTGTGTCAGCTCCATTAAAGCTGAAGGAGTCGCCCACTAGAGGTTTGGAGGGTGAAGTGTTTCAGTATAAAATGCTGCTCTGTTGCTGTTCATTTATTAAGTGAGAAGACTGGAAACTGTTAAGAGTTAACAACATCTGTGATCTGTGTATTGAACCTGTACGCTCCACACTGGTTTGTCGTCATTATCTGCATCGTTTTTATGTCTATATTTCTGATTTACCTCATTTTGTATTTTGCTTTGTGTGTTACCTGTTGTTCTGTCTGTACAGCACTTTGGTTGGCCTTGTCGCTGTTTTAAGTGCTCAATAAATAAAATGGTATGGTAACATATATATTTTTTTTAAACATATGGTTATTTGATATCTTTTGCACTGTTTTGCACTACAAGAAAGAAGCCTAATACTTAATTTGTTTATTATTTAAAAACCCTCTGGACCAAGTGGTGGAATTTTCTTAACTGAGATTATTTTGTGGTATAGCAGTTTTCAAAATAAATGATGGCAAAAGGACACCCTATGCTTTTTTTCATTCATATTGCAAGTTTTATACCAAAAACATATTGTGATATATATCGTTATCGCCACCCTTCACAATACATATCGTGATATGAATTTTATTCCATATCACACATCCCTACTGGCTGATTGAGCTTACAAACCTTTTTTTTTTTTTACATCATTTTGGATTTTAGCCGGTGTTTTGCTTCTTTTAGCTCGTTTCTTGCTACGTTTAGTTTAGCACTAGCATTTTGCTGTTGTGGCTTTTAGCTGGTGTTCTGCTTCTACTCAGTTCTGTCGCTCAGGCTGTTTTTTTGTCCCCCCCCACAGAAAATGCAGTTTCTTTAGTTTATCTGTGTGTGTAGCTCTCTCTCCCCCACACACACACCTTTTTACCACCCGCCTCGCCGTGGCCGTGCACCTGTCTGGTGCAGGCAGCTGTGGGTGGGCGGGTCTTGGCTGTCAGGAGAACATTCCAGAGGAGAATTCACCCCACTAATCCCCTGGGTTTAGGCTCGACAGCTCCCCCGTCTCTCTCCCACCTTTATACCTGCAAGACCCCTTCGGTGCGTCCCCTTATCGCTCTCTCTCCACGCGCCTCTCGGCGCTGGTCAGGCTCAGATGCAATACTGGTATGTTGTGTCAAAGGTGGACACCGAGACGGAGTTTAAAGGGCCGCTTCCACCCCACCTGCTCGCCCACCCTCAGATCCCAGACCCAGGTGTTTAAATCCCCCCAAATATTCCAGGATGAAAGCAAATATCAGCCCGGCGACTGCAGGCTTATTTGGACAGGAAGAGACTTTCTGTGGACACAAAATATTCTGCTCTACTCTCACAGAGTTCTCTGAATTGTCTAAATTAATTTAATTAGATCTGTCCGTTCTAAAGCACTGAAACACACGTTGAATGCTCAGTCGGTGCTCCCACCCTGTTTATGGTATGTATCAACATATTCAGCTCAATATAAACCTTTGGTTTGCAACTTTTATACTTGTCAATCTATTTTAACTTTTATTAATTGCAAACATTTTTATTTCAGCTTTTAGATACCAGTGTCTTACTTTTAGGTTTCTGGTACCGTTCAGCTTCTTTTTGCTACAATTTCTTCTCGCTATAGTTTTGCTAACAACATCTGTTTAGCCAATTTAATCGTCAGTTTTTCTGCTTTAGTGACTGTTTCTTTAAATATCTCCAGTGTGCTCAGATCTCCTCAAGGTTTCACGAATTCTGTTTTACAGGATTTTATCTATAAATCTTTTAAAAGCAGGAAGTGAAAGGATTAAAACATTAACTTGTCATATAAAGTCCGTGTGTCTTCTGAAGCTAACGGTTAAATGATTTTTGCGCTCTGACTCGGAGCCTTTGCACGTCTGTTTGAGGCTTACTTTTCAGTCTGCATTTTTGTCTACCTCATTAATTTGCAGTCAGGGAGGGAGACACATTACAATTATGAATCTAGAACTGTAGCTACATTGGTAGAATATCCTCTGAAACATCCTAGTTCGTTTCGCTCTCGTTTTTCACAGTTAGTTTGTTTTTCTCTCCTGCAATCAAACAAACATCGCTTTATCTCCACAGGAAGATCTGATGTCACATCAGATCCTGAACTTGGCAGCTGCTCTGTTCGGCTGCACCGTATAAACGAGCAGTCACCACGACAAGATGATCCCTACGCAGGTACACAGTTGGCCTTTTAGCAGAGAGTACTGCTGTGCGTCTTTTTTAAGTGTCTAACCCTCATGAGTGTGAATCAAGCTGGAGAACAGCAGCAGTCGTTTGAACAGATTTCTACAGACGCCTGGTAGAAGGAGAGTCGATAATGCTGCCTAATTTTCTTTTGCACCATTGAACCAGTATCTAACTGGGGCTGTGACCAACTGGAGACTCATCTGACTGATTCTTATCTGAGTGACAGGAGTTTTTGTGTTGATGTTGGTAAGTTTATCTGCTTCAGTGCTTCTTTCCTGCGGGATCCCACAGGACTCAGTTCTTGGACACCTTTTGTTTTCACTGTATCTGCTGCTCCCTTTGGGGTCCATCCTGAGGAAACTTGGCCATTCGTTTCATTATTATGATGACTATCAGATTTATTTGAGCCATATCTTAAGAAGTCTGTTACAAATCTCAGGATGGTTTTAGACTCTGACCTCAAGTTTAATAAATATGTCAACTCTGTTCTGCTTTAAGCTTTTTCCAGTTAAGGCAGATATCTAAGATTAAGTCAGTGTTGACCAGATCTGGCCTTGAAAAAATGGTCCTTGCATTTGTTACAACCCGGCTGAACTACTGTAACGCGCTTTATGTCGGGGGCAGTCACGTCTCCAGCTCGTCCAAAATGCTCAGCTCTGAACAGGAACTCTTAGGTTTCAGCATATTTCACCGCTTCTGTCCTCCCTTCACTGGCTCCCTGTGCGTATCAGAATTGATTTTAAATTCTCCTGTTGACCTTTAAGTACCTAAATGGCCTTGCACCGTCATATATCTGATCTACTTCAACCGTGTGTTGCTTCTCGAGCACTGAGCTCATCTGACCAGCTGCCAGGTTGAAGCTCAGAGGAGATCAGGATTTTCAGTCGTGGCTCTAAATCTGGAACAATCTGCCCCCCCAACATTAGACAGGACCCGCCACTTCCTGTTTTTAAATCTCTCCTAAAAACACCAGTTTCTTCTGACATTTAACAATGTCATTCAATATTGCGTTGTTTTTGTGTTTTTTTATGTTTTACATTTTTTGCTTTTGATTTTTTTCTGTAATTACTGCCTTTTGATCTAAGTTAGTGTTAAAGTTAAGCACTTTGGTAAGAGCTGCTTGTTTTTTTAAATATGCTTTATAAATAAATTTGACTTTGACTCAAAATTGCAAAGGAGTGCAAGTCCCAGGCTTTTAACCCACAGATGAGGACCCCTTCAAGAGCCCGGGGGGGGATTCTGCAGCCGGACCAGAGGCTGTTGAAGCCCTGATGGCTTCTGACAGTAATGTCTTCATGGGTCCACAGTGGACTCAGGCCAGTGGCGGGCTCGGGTACCAATCAAACGCACAAACTGTGCCCAGAGTTTGTGCTCAATGGTATCTCTGTGTTGGAGGAATGCATGCGAGAGAAGCGAGGAAGCAAGAAGATGGGGCGGCTTTGCCAGTCGGGACTGTGCCAAAAGGTGCGGGTCCCTTTTCTTCAGCTGCTCCGTCGGTTCAGGCCAGAGTCCAAGTCTTCAGGGGAAATATATTTGGAAAACTGCACTGACATCTGGCCAAACCATAAAAAGTGTTTACGTGCGTCTCTGCCCAGGGGAGAAGAAATTACGAACGACGAGTCTTCAGCATGTTGTGGGGGGGGGGGGGGGGGGGGGGGGCGAGTGAGGGGGTGGGGGGGGGCAGATTGCACATTAAGGGTTTGTTAGATTTGCTGCTGCACCTGTAACTGATTACATGGCTGTTTGGTAAAATCAAATGTGCTAACATCGTCGAGGCCTAAATGGCCTCATGGGGCATGTTGACCCGAGGGCAGCAGGACGGTTAATGCAAACACAGACACGACTAAAAATAGTTTGTGGAAAAGGCGTGCGTTTAGCAAGCTTGTGTCCATTAGCAAGTTTCGATGTCCTTCCTTTAGAGTTTTTTTGTTGCTCAACCTGGAGCGAAAAGGTCAAAGGTTATCCATCGCTAATCCATTGTCAGTAATGGTCCCTCCTTTGTGTTCCCCCCGGGGTGTTAAAACCAGATCGTTGGGCTGGATTAGATCACAGGAGGGGGATTGATGTGTTAATCATAAATTAAGCGCTAAGCCTGAGCGGGCAGGTCAGTCTGGGGTCAGCGGCTCAAGTTTTAGCAGAGCTAAAAGTGTGAAAAGTCACAGCTTACTAAATACCAAACAGCCCGACATCATCAGCCAGAAAAACAAAACCATGTAGAGTTGTGTAAAGCTGATCTTTTAAAATGTCATTATATAAAGGATCTATTCAAACCTGAAGTCTCTCAGGGGTCTGCAACTTGTGGCTTTGGACCCAGATGTGGCTCCTGGTAACTTTGACCAAAAATAACACGAACCAGAGAAATGTTTGTATTTTAATCGATGACAGAAACGAGTAATTTGTAGGTTTACTGTTTTTTTTTTTTTTTGCAGTGCGTGTCTAAAGTTTCTGCAGCACAATAACCAATAATACAAGTCGGGCCAAACACTTTTAGTACAAATAACAATTACACCTAAATCTACAAAGGAGATACGAGGTTGTGTAAAATGTTAAAAACAGAAAACAATTATTTGAAAATCTCATAAATTCACATTTTATTCCCAATGAAATGTGGTAAATATATAAAATGCTGAAATTAAGAACTTATACCAATAGAAGGTCATTTTGAATTTGATGGCAGCCATACATTTTGTGAAACAGCCAACAAAAGCTGCAAGGCTGAAGGTCAGTACTGGATGGTGGTCGTGACCTTCAGACCCTCAGGACCTGCATAAAACCAGGTCTGGTTCTGTTCTGGGCTCAGGAACTCTTCCACAGATCATCGTCTGTAAAAACAGTTCATCCACAGATGCTGCTTAAAGCTCTCAAAGAAGAAGCCAGATGTGAACACCATCCAGAACCGCTGCCGTCTCCTCGGGACCAGAGCTCATTTCAAATGGAGTGAGATGAAGAGAACTGTTCTGAGGTCGTTCAGGTCCAAATCTGAAGTTCTGTTTGGAAACCATGTCCTTCCGTACTAAAGATGAGATGGATGGATGATAAGAAGATATATCAGTTCCTCTGACATGTGCAGCTTACACATCTGGAAAGGCTTCATCAATGCAGAAAAGTGTATACAGGTTTAAGAACATCTGCCCCAATCCAGGACTGTTGGAATAGCTAGAGTCCATCACACCAGAATGAGACAAAACCTCCAACAACTGGTCTCAGATCCTCCTAAACTTCCAACAAGTGGTCTCCTCAGGTCGTCCAACATCTGGTCTCCTCAGATCCTCCTAAACTTCCAACAAGTGGTCTCCTCAGGTCGTCCTAAACCTTCATCATATGGTCTTCTCAAGTCCTCCAACATCTGGTCTCCTCACATCCTCCTAAACTTCCAACAAGTGGTCTCCTCAGGTCCTCCAACATCTGGCCTCCTCAGATCCTCCTAAACCTTCAACATCTGGTCTCCTCATGTCCTCCTAACATCTGGCCTTCTTCAGGTCGTCCTAAACCTTAAACATGTGGTCTCCTCAGGTCCTCCTAAACCTTAAACATGTGGTCTCCTCAGGTCTTCCTA
>NC_056498.1:46557642-46584912 GCF_014905685.2 Nematolebias whitei
TCCTAAACCTTCAATGTGTGGTCTCCTCAGGTCTTCCTAAACCTTCAACATCTGGCCTCCTCAGGTCGTCCTAAACCTTCAACATCTGGCCTTCTCAGGTCGTCCTAAACCTCCAACATCTGGTCTCCTCAGGTCCTGGATGTTTACAGACAGATGTTAAAACCAGAGGAGATGCTTCTCGTGGAGCTGAACTTTTGAAGATGTGTTGCTGCCGTCAGATTCACGTTCTCCTGATTATTTCAGAGTTTCTCAACATCTCAACGTGTGATGTTTGTGTTTCGTTGGGAATTTTACGTTTAAGGGGCGAATCGTTGCCTTCTGTCTTAATTTAGATTCTAAACATGGTCCCAACTGTTTCTCAGAAGGATCTTGTAACGTTTACCTCCACACCCACTGGGTGACAGAACAGCCTCCAGTTGTAAAACCTGCAGAGAATGAAGTGTCTATCTGGCAAAAACTGATATTTTTCCATTTAAAGGTGTCGCCTCAAGGGAATTGGCAAACGGTTTTAAAATGGGAAGACATGACGAATACTTGGCTCCTAAAGACGGTGTTGACAAGTTTCATTAAAGGCACAGCAAGTAAAATATGGACAAATTACTAGATTTTACAGGGTGGGATGAAGTAATTCTGTTTTTTTTGTTTTGTTGTTTACAAAAGAAAGACCCAAAACCTGTTTAAGAGTTCTTTATTTCTAATAAAGATGAATACATGTGAACATATTGGGCTTTTTCACGATGATTAATACATTCTTGCAGACTGCTTTACAAAGTCAAAGAAGTGAGCGTCTAAGTTAACGTAGCCGTGGAGCAAACTATACAAACTGACACGACAAACTACGGCCTGGGGCGCAAGATGCTGCAGCAAACATGAAAACTTGTACAACTTTTAAAGGTACACTTTTCAGACACACAAACCTCACATACATTGTATGTGCTTTAATCTTTTTTGTTGTTGTTGTCAGGACATAAAACACTAACTACACCATTCACAGATTCAGCAATTTGTTTAAATAGCTCATTTCTACAAAGTGAATTTACATTTTTTTTAAAGTACAAAGTGCAAATACTATGGTTTCTGTTGTTGTAGGGCAGATTCTTTGAGCGAGGGGGGGGTGTCAGCTTCAGCCTTGCTTCTTTGAAGGATTCTGAGAGGGAAAACATGCGATTTCAGTTAAACATGCACACGGGTGTGTTTGCACTTTGACAACTTAGGCTGCACGTTTCTAAATTAGGCCACGCCCACACTACTACAGATTTTTTTTTTAAAGCTGCTTTTATACTCTTTCATTTCAAAGAGCTGTTCAAAGGATTCAGAGCGTTCACAGCTGTCATCTCTAGGGAACAGACGGCAAAGCTGGCCTTGTTTAGTCTTCAACTTCCAGGTTCTGGTCCGACGTCTAGTTTTAAACAGTTTACGGACACGAGCTTAATCGTTTTGATACGTTTATAGGCTACATTCGCACTGCAGACCAGATCCGATTGATTTTGTATGTGACCTATAGTCCAGGTGCTTTGTCTATTAAAACCTTTTTCAGATTTGTCATTTCCTGGACGACTGAGATTTTACACCAACAGATGAAGCTAACGATGTGGGATCGATACTCGAGTTTGCTTCTGTTCCTGAAGTGCGATGCCGCGCTGGAGAGAACAGGAAGAGCCACGATCAACTGGAAACACTGGACCAAACAGTGACGTCTGATCATTAATCCACAGGTTCTGATCGCGCAGTGTCAGAATCGAGCCACACACGCCAACGTGCGTAGCATCCATACCTCTGTGAACCTAGTGTCCAAGTGCTGACGTCAACATTTTGTAATAAATACGAATGCATTTTTGGAAAGGCAACATTGATAACCTGTTGCAAAATAAATTTCAAGCTGCTGAACTGCACAGTTGTTGAGATATTTGCACGCACAGTAACAGGAAGTGATGTCCAAGGGTGACATCACTTCCTGCATGTAAACAGATCATTGCTACAATGGCTAACACAGACAGCAGAGAAGAATCTGACATTTAGATTATTTAGTCACTTTTTTTTTTCCCCTCACTCGCTCTCGAGCGAGACGGACGCTTTTCTTCCTGCTCACATTTTGTTTTTCCATCTACCCTTTATTTATCCAGGTAGTCTCATTGAGTCACGAGAACTCATTTTCAAGAGAGACTTGTTTTTTTTTTTTTTTAGGGAGCACATGGTGGGGGTTAAGGGCCTTGCTCAAGGGCCCAGAGTGGGGCGAATGAGGGTGGAGGGAGGTGTGGGTGTTCCACCTTTTCCACCCACATTTCGATGTCGACTGTACCGGGAGTTGAACCTGCGACTTTCCGATCACAGGCCCATCTTCTAACCTCTGCGCCACCGCTCCCCCTCCCGTCTCCCTCCTGCTTTCTTCTTCTGTCTTGTGTGACAGAACTTGTATTTTCACATCTTCCGAATCGTAAATTACTGACCTGGATCTGGTCTGCTGGACTTTCAACGCAATTGATTCAACAATTCTCAACCAAGTGACCGAGTCCTGGAGAACCCTCATGTCCCGCTGAGATCCTTTCCTAATGACCTTTCCCCTTTTCTGTCTAAAGAACAAGGATCTGCGCTCTTACGAGCAGCAGCAACGTGCACTCCGTCCATCTTTTGGACAACTGTATGGACATAATCTGTGTATTGTACTATGGTGCAATGATGATAAAGCTGAACCCCAGAAACAGCCTCTCAGACAGACCAGTTTCTCATGCAGCTTCTGTACTCACTAGTTTACTGGAAGGCAGGTCTTCTCCTGGTTTGGAGCCTGTGAGACACAAGTGGATGAAAGTTTTTTTTAACTTTTTGGAGTTGATGTAGATACACATCCAGACTGAACATTAGGCTGTGTTTCTGAGCCCACCGTCGTCTTTGGTCACCCCCAGGCAGCCCATCAGTTCCTGCAGAGACAGTGCCTTGTTGTTGCTGATGTCGCAGTACTCCACAAACTTTTTAACGCACTTCTTTGGCTTGGACTTTTTGCGCAGGAAGCGCTTGAAAGGCTTGATCTCCTCCTTTCCGATGTCCCCGCTGGCGTTTTTATCCAGCTGGCTGAAGTACCAGTGGACGACCCTCTCCTCCAGGGTGTGACTGGGGTCCGGCTCGGCCATCCTGAAGGTCAAGGGACAGTTCATGAGGTTAGTAGATGATTATCTTCACCACACGGTTTTTACATTTGTGCCGTTGTGGTGAAAGACTGAGCCCACTTTACGTGCACAAGTAATTAAAAGATGAACACATCCACTTCTTCCAAATGCCATACCTTCCAGCAGATGCTGGATCTGTGACAGCATGCACCATGTCTGTCGACAGCGCGTCAAGAACACTTGTCAGGAACTCTGTTTTCTTTGCCCCGGGGCAGCCTGGAAAATAAACCGCACAAACATGAGCGTCTGAGAGCATACAGTACGCAGTATTCAAAGTGCCGAGTTTTCATACAGCAATGGTCAAAAGCAATGCAACAAATTGGAAAGCTTCCACTGCAGCAGGGCTAATCAATGTGCGGGGAGGGAAAGCACATAAGCCTGCAGATGTCCTCGAAGGAATGCATATCGCCCGCCAGTCATGTCCGAGTTTTAAACTTATCTCGAGAAGTGACCGAAGTTGAAGCTGTTTGAAGTGCATATAAAATAAAGAGTAAATAAAAGAATTGGTATAAAACAAAATAAAATCGAGCTACATTCTGAAACGAGGTAAAATACTGAAAACAGGAACATGACTGCATTGATTTTTGCGTTGAACTTATCAAATGTTTAAAATCCCTTAGAGAGGTCAAAGTGGACAGCTTCAGATGTTTTTTCAAGATATTCCAGGAAACGGGAGCGGAGTAAGAAAAGGCCTTTTTGCCAAATTCAGTCCGCACCGAGGGGACGCCGCAGGTAATGATGTCTTGAGAGCGCACGCTGTAGCTGCACTGACGATGTGACATGTACGAGAAGATGTATGAAGGCAGCAGACCAAGAAGTGATTTAAAGATGAAAATGTACCAGTGAGAGAATCTGTGTGAAGTTAAAGATGACCAGTTAACCAGTGAATACTGGGTGCAGTGGTGGGTACAGTAGTTACAACCAGTTATGAATCTTAGCGCACTGTGATAGGCAGCATCCAACATCTGCAGGGTTCTGGCAGGGGCAGTCATGTAAATGATGTCACTGTAGTCAATGGAGGGAAGGAAAGTAGCAGCTACAAGATGTTTCCTGGCATTCAGTTAGACCGTATCTATTTCTGACAAACCCAGTTTTAATTTCAGTTTATCAGGTTTTTGACATGAGGCTTAAAAGGTGTGCACTGACCAAGATTCCCAAGTATTTGTAAGAAACCACAAACTCGATGGGAACACCATTCGTAGATTAGACAGGAGGAAGGACTGCTGGTACCAACTTCCTGTTTGAAAACAACATCCCTTTGGTTTTATCAGCATTTAGCACCAGACGGAACAAATCTGACTGACGTTGAACAGATTGTAGAAGCTGGAAAACCTTAGTAACCGTTTTAGCTCAACAATAAACAATTGTATCGTCTGCATAAAAATGTAAGGATGCGTCAGGAATGTTCTGACCAACATTACTTATGTAGATTGTAAAGAGAGTTGGTCCTAACACTGAGCCTTGTGGTACACCATTATTGACAGTTAAATAACTAGAGGAATGATTCTCAGCTACTACTGTAACAGATTTTAGCTCAATATCTGTAAAAGTAACTGAATGTGTGTTGTGAATGACTCTCAGCTACTACCACAATAATTTTTAGCTCAACATCTGTTCAAGTGAACAAGTTGTAGCTGTTTTTGTGTTTAATCAGGGCTGTGGTGGCCATCTTAACCTGGGTTGACTCCCGAAACAAATCAAGGTGTGCATCAAGTTTCATTACTAGTCCAGTTGGCTATGAGATATTGTGCTAACAGGCACTCTTGGAATGACTCGAATCCAAAATTCAAACAACCCAATTCATCTCTGAGCCATCGTAGGAGGAACACAATTAGCTGGTGGCTCAAATATGAAATTAATCTTTGTTTTATTAAAAACCAAAGCGGTGAAGCATTACTGCACACAGAATGGTAGAAAACCTACAATCCACAGAAGAAATGACCCTAATAACAGTAATTGTCTGCTGGGTCGTAAAGTTTTAAGATGTTTGTTGTAGAAAAGCCGAAGGCTACAGAGACCCGGAGGATTCCTGGACTTCAGTCTGGCTTCTCTCCCTCAGTGTGCCTGAGGAGGAGAGGAAGAAGACATTCTCCACAGGTTGCTGCTCTTTTTATGGCCCAGGCCTGAGGGACCAGATTCTCCTGTTCAGGAGATAATAGCACACTTTGTGCCTCCCTAACAGGTGGCAACCAGCGCTGAGGTAAACACCCAGCCGTTACTCCACCTTTCAGAGGCGAGTTCAGCTGTCAGCGCCGAGGCGAGGGGGGGGGGGAGGTTCACATCCTAAAACTCTTCCTTCGTCACAAGCAACCAGTAAACGATGGGTTAACTCCGCTCAGCCAGCCGATGGGATAAGTGAACAGTGCCGCAGTGTTTTCAGCTCTTGTGACAACTGCAGTTTCAATCACTTACCAGACCACTTGATTTAGGAAGGAACAAAGCCACCAAGCAGGACAAAATATATAGAACCAATAAACCTCAAGGACTAACAGGAGTATGACATTCGACACGCTATACGCCCGTCAAATCAGCGACAAACTCATGCAAAAGCGAAGTGTTGAAAAAAACGTTTTATAAACCTGAAAAGTGCTAAAAACATAACAAGCCGTCATTTGACTAGCCATTAGCCTAGCCTGGATAAACCTTTGCCTCTTTCTTGAGACTCTTGACTGAAAGACTGAAAATTGACGGGACTGTCCCTTTAAAGTTTATTAGGACGTTTGACTCAAATGACCAAACAAGGTGCCTTCCAGGTCTTCTTGTGGTGAACCAGTCTAGACTCAGACATGTGTACCCTCCAAAGGAACAGTTTTTATCTGGTCTCTAACTTTGTGGGATGCAGTGGTCTGAGGCTCAGCGTTTTTCACGGTTTGCACCCACCCCCTCCGTAATGCTGCAGGAATCTGAGCGCGTCTGCAGCCCATTCAAATGGGAAGCCATCAGGTAGTAGTTTAGTCCCTTCCTTCTTGGCAGCGCAGGTTTTTCTTGTGGGAGAGAAACAAATCAGCCTCTGTCTGTGGAGATGCAGAACCCATTTTCAGTTCATGTCAAGTCTGCAGAAGCAAAAGGTTGGCGTCTTGTTTTATAAAAGTCCCAGAAGTAAATCAAGTTGAGAAAGCTTTAAATGTGTTTGTGAAGCATTTGCCAGCCTGAGTGTATTTACATGTGTACTTCTGTGTGTTACTGCTAATAAGAAGCAGTGTTTTTCTTTGGAACCAGATGGGCCAGAGCCCTGTCAGCACTCGGAGCCGCAGCTCGTAAGGCCTGCCCCAAAGATCCCGCTCTGACGAACAAACCCATCACTCAACTTTCCACTCCTGCCCTTCCAAGGAGGGTTGCTCCTTCCACGCCTTGCAGCTTATAAACCTCTCATCACCGGTTCTTCAACAGCAACTGGGCTGCAGCAACGTGAAAGCAACATTTGTAATTCTGATTTTGTGCTCCAGCAATGTTTACAGTCATTGACACATTTAATTATGAAGAATACAAGATAATCTTGATCTAAGAGTGTGGCTCGTTTTACCATCAGAAACATGGCTCTCCTTCACATGAGCAAAGATAAAGGATTTGTCGCTGTAACGAGGATTCGTCCACGATCGGTCTGCTCGTCTCGAGCTCGTGACGCTCGAGCAGAAACAGAACTGTTGCAACACCCGTGAGCAGAGAGCGAAGCTTCATCTGGGCGCACGGTTACATAAACAGTCGCTGACGAGACCAGAACAGAAGCAACCCTGTTCAGAGTCTACTGGGTTATTAATGTGTTGACCAAACCCCAGTTCAACCAGAAACATGAGGTTCAGTGAGGGTTTAGGATTAATTTAATCAAAGGCCTTGCACCATAACAACAAGGTGTTTTTTTTACAACTGGGAGAAGCTGATTATATCTCAAAAGCTCAAATAATGCTTCAACTATAGCTCCAAAACCCAAATGAGTTGAAAAGGAGGAGCCGTGGATGCTTTCCCATCTACCTGGCAGTGGTACTCGAGTACCTGGCCACCAAAATCCTGGAGCTGGTGGGGAAACGTGGCTCGTGACAATGGGAGGACAGAGATCATCCCCTGGCACCTGCAGCTGAGTGTCCACAACGAGGAGGAGCTCAACAAGCTGCTGGGAGGAGAACCCATCGCTCAGGGAGTAGCTCTGCCCAATATTAAGACGGTCCTGCTGCCCAAGAAGACCGAGAAACATGCCAAGTCCAAGTGACGGATCACCATCTGCAACCAGTTTCTTCTGATGCGCTGTAAGACAGACCGCTGCAAGAGATCCTTCCTGCACACAGCCATCAGCATCTAGAACAACTCTTTACTGAAACCAGGATGATGAGTTACAACATTTAATTTACCTTTGGGATTAATAAAGTATTTTTGAATTGAATTACTGAAAGGAATGCCCATCACCCGCTGCCTTTCATGCCAAAGGGAGACGAGTGTCCGGACGATCCGAGACAGAAGAACAGCTGCAGGAGGGAGCGGGACGGTTTACAAGACGCTACGATGGATGGTTTGGAGACGGTGTCGCAAACAAAGAGCTGGAGGCGGCAGGGATGATCAGATTTCACTTTGGGAGGAACCAAAATGGGAAGTGTTAGAAATGAGTCCATCAGAGGGACAGCTCAGATTGATGGACTTGTGCAGAGGAGGGACAGAGAACATTGTGAATAAAGGATGTTGAATTTGGAGCTCTAAAAGAGGGGAAGAGGAAAGACTACAGAGGAGTTTTATGGGCGGGTTGGTGAGACAGAGGAGGATGCTGGGAGGGGGCAATGGAGGCAGATGGTCCACTAAAGAAGAAGCTGATGTAAGACATGTACGCTGGCTTGGTTGTAATTTTTGCTCTTTCGGTTGTGAAGAAGCATTAAATGTTTAACGCTTGTCAGTAGTTATTATAGAGTTCTTTCCCAACGGGATGTAAGAGTTGTCTTATAAACACGAGAATCAATAAAAACTGGGCCTTCAGTTGGTCTGCCGTTAGCCTAGCCTTGGAGGAAGGCTTCTGAACTTTTCTCCATGCTCCGTGCTCTGACTGATGTCACAGCTCATGAGTATTTGACAGAACATCACTTCAAAAAGGACCAGATTTTTCCTTTAACATCTGATTAGCACGTATTAAAACGTGGTAAACCCATCCACAGTCACACTTTTGCAAATGCTGCTCAAACCTGCAGCTTTAGGTGTTAGTTTATTTTGTGGACATCCTTTGAGCGCCGTCTCACATGTAACTGAGCCCACTCCATGACTCCCATCCCCCACTACTGATCTTCTGCCCTCTGTGTAGTATCTACACCACTATCATTACCCGTCTCTGGCATCCTATTATCTATTATCCTCACCTTACCTCCCTGCTGCTTCTCCTCTGCACTTTCATTCCACCATCCTCCATCTCAAATATCAGCCAAAGATTAATCTTCCCCGTCTGTCCCCATCTCAGTGTTGGCTGACCGGTGAAGGGCAGTATCTGGCAAGCGTCAAGTCTTTATCCAGCATTTCCTTGACCATTAGTGCTAATGACCCACGCACCCCCCCCCCCCCTCCACACTCACACTGTTATCACTACCTTGGAAGCATGGCAGCAGTTGAAGGCCAAAAACATCTGAGGAGAAAAAAATGGCGGCTAAATCCAGCCATTAGAGACAAACCTTGGAGATGTCGGCTTCTATAATGGTCCTTGGGTTTGGCTGGAACAGCTCTGGCGTTACCGTCACATTTTGGCTGTTCGTACCTGTCATAGTAAAAACGTGAAAAAAGTAGGAAAGGTCAAAACGGGTAAAAGGCCATGTCTACATGAGCAAAACTGTCCTTGTAAAAATCAAAAGGATCCAGTGGCGAACCCTTCAAGGCCTTCAGAGAAGGCCTAAGAATTTAGCACTTCTGAAAAGATACATTTCAAATTTTAATTTAATATTAATTTGATATAAGAATTTTCAATGCCATTTTTATTCTTGTTTGTGCTAATTTCTCTTCTTTTTTTTTGTAAACTACTTTGCAGTTGAGGATTTTTTTAATTCATGAAAATCTGGTTATTCAACCAAATTCTATTTAAATTTTCATCTCCAGGCAGAAACTGAAGGAGCTTTCATTGGTTAGGGCTTCACTGTCAGGAGAGAAGGCTGAACTTAGCCAGAACACCACAATGAGGATGTTTAATAATTGAGTAGAAAATTACCTAATTAGGGCGCTGATAAAGTGGGCGGGACCAAAACACCAGGCTCTGAGCCTTCGGGAAGGCCTTGCACAGCATTTTTTTATTTGACAATGTAAAGATTGGTGTTGACTCTGTAAATTCAAAAATCCACACTGAAATTGTAGTTGCTCTAAAAAAAAAAAAAAGGATAAATACCAAATTAAGGTTTATATTAATGATTTTCAATATTACAGTTGTACTTCGGTTTCATTACTAGGCCTGTCGCAATAAATGAATGAATCGCACACTGGATGACAAAAAGCTCGACTCCGGTGCTCTTCACTGACCCCGCCCTTTCTCTTTTCTTTTTAATATCTGTTTTAACCGTCCAAAATCACGTTTTTGGATCGTTAAAAGCAGCTAGGCTGAGAAGCTAAGCTACGAGCTAAGCTAACAGGCCGACCTCGATAAAAAACTTCCGTCTTGTCAAAGCTCCAAAAATTCACGGTTGAAACCTGTGCCTTCGTGTAAAACGTTGTTTTTCTCTTCAAAAACAAGCTGAGAACTTGTTTACTGATTGTTTTATTAAAAGCTTTGTTCGAAAAATGCTATGCTAAAGAGCTCAAACCACACCAAGCGTCTGTCATTTTGAGAACAGAAAAACAGGAGACAGCCCATGTCACGTCAAGGGGCCTCCCTCCCATTTTTCTTAGAGACACACTGCTCGCTCCTTCACTATCCATCCTTCGGTTCAAACAGTCTTATACTGCCATCTAGTAGTAAAAAAGGTACTATACACAAAAAATAACCAACATTTCTTCTTAAAATTGAAAATTACAGTACTAATTATTGTCAAATTTCAAACAATATCATTCATTGCAGTAATTTCTGAGAAAATTAATCGCCTTGCAAAATGTATTATTGTGACAGGTCTATATGATAAAATTTTACAGAAACAGTAATTTCCATGGGTTCCTGTTCAATTTCAGTGTGAATCTTTGAAATTACATGTTGTACTTAAACGTAAGAAACTGTATGAGCCGCAGGGACTTCTGGGTAATCTTGGGTCAGAAATGGACTTTTTCATGGTATTTGTTTAGATGGGTTGTTTAAGTTGGTGGTTCTGTTCATTGTTGGATTGTTATGCCAAACAAATATGCAAGTTCAACTAAGTGACCCCATACTGGATCATTCGAGGCTCGGGTGAACAAGAACTGCCACTGGTGCATTTGTCAAACAAGGTGCCAACAGAAATTGTGCTACTGTTAGTCCAAGACCACAAGGAGGGAAATGTGTCATGAGACAGAGGCAGAAGAGGAAAGTCAAGAATGTATGACTGAGGGTTGCAACTCTAAATGTGGGGACAATGACAGGCAAAGGTAGAGCGCTGGCTGACATGATGCTGAAAAGGAAGGTAGATGTTTTATGTGTCCAAGAGACCAAGAGGAAGGGCAGCAAGGCTCGCAGCATTGGAGCAGGGTTCAAACTGTTTTACCATAGTGTGGATAGAAAGAGAAATGGAGTGGGGGGTTTTGTGTCGAGGAAAGAAACTAGGAAGGACAAACGGTGGTGGATTTTGCCAAGAGAATGGAAATGGCTATAGTCAATACCTATTTCTGAAAGGGGGAGGAACATAGAGTGACCTATAAGAGTAGAGGAAGGAGTACGCAGGTCGACTACATTCTGTGTAAAAGAGGAAACCTGAGGGAGATTGGGGACTGTAAGGTTGTGGCAGGGGAGAGCGTGGCCAGACATTCATTCATTCAACCTTTATTTAGACAGGTAAATCCCATTGAGCCTCTGCATCGAATGGATGGACAGCATCCGATGGTTGTGTGTAGAATGACTGTTGTTGTGAAGAAGAGAAAAATAGTAAAATCAGAGAAGAAGACCAAATGGTGGAAGATGAAGAAGGAAGAATGTTGTGAAAAATTCAGAGAGGAGCTGTTAAAGGCTCTGGGTGGTAAGAAAGAGCCTCCAAATGACTGGACTACTACAGCAACAGTAATTAGAGAGACAGGTATGAAGGTACTTTGTGTGTCATCTGAACAGAGAAAAGGTGATAAGGAAAGCTGGTGGTGGAATAGTGAAGTGTAGGAAGCTATTCAAAGAGAGGTTAGCTAATAAGAAATATGACAGTGAGAGGACTGAAGAGAGACGGGAATATAAGGAGATGGGACGTAGAGCAAAGAGGGAGGTAGCAAGGGCAAAGCAGAAGGCATATGATGAGTTGTATGAGAGGTTGGGCACTAAAAAGGGGGATAAGAACTTGTACTGATTGGGGAGACAGAGGTATCAGGTTGGAAAGGATGTGCAGCTGGTTAGACTTGTTAAAGATCGGAATGGTAATGTTCTAACAAGTGAGGAGAGTGTGACGGGAAGATGGAAGGAGTGTTTTGAGGAGCTAATGAATGAAGAGAATGAAAGAGAAAGAAGAGTAGAGGTCAAAGAAACTGTGGACCAGGAAGTGGGAAAGATTAGTGAGGTTGAGGTCTGGAAAGCTCTGAAAAGAATGAATAAGGGGAAGGCAGTAGGACCTGATGACATACCAGTTGAGGTTTGGAAATGTCTTGGAGAGATGGCAGTGAGGTTTTTGACTCAAATATTCAATGGCATATTTGAGAGTGAGAAAATGCTTGAGGAATGGAGAAGAAGTGTGCTAGTGCCCATTTTTAAGAACATACAGTAGGTGATGTACAGAGTTGTAGCGACTACAGGGGAATAAAGTTGATGAGCCACACATTGAAGATCTAGGAGAAAGTTGTGGAAGCTAGACTTCGACAAGAGGTGACTATTTGTGAGCAGCAGTATGGTTTCATGCCAAGAAAGAACACCACTGATGCCATCTTTGTTTTGAGAATGCTGATGGAGAAGTACAGAGAGGGTCAGAAAGAACTCCATTGTGTCTTTGTGGATTTAGAAAAAGCATATGACAGAGTGCCAAGAGAGGAGGTGTGGTGTTGCATGAGGAAATCTGGAGTGGCAGAAAAGTATATTAGACTGGTACAGGACATGTATGAGGACAGTGGTGAGATGTGCTGTAGGAGTGACGGATAGTTTCAAGGTGGAGGTGGGAGTGCATCAAGGATCGGCTCTGAGCCCCTTCTTGTTTGCTCTGGTGATGGACCAACTAACAGATGAGGTCAGGCAGGAATCCCCGTGGACTATAATGTTTGCAGATGACTATCTGTGGTGAGAGCAGGGAACAGGTGGAAGATAACTTAAGGAGGTGGAGATATGCACTTGAAAGAAGACGAACGAAAATCAGTCGTATTAAAACAGAGTATGTATGTGTGAATGAGAGGGAGGCCGGTGTAACAGCGAGACTACAAGGAACAGAAGTCACAAAGGTGCAGGACTTCTAGTGCTTGGGGTCCACTGTCATGAAAAATGGGAATGTGGTAAAAAGGTGAAAAAGAGAGTCCACGTAGGATGGAGGGGATGGAGAAAATTTCAGGACTGATTTGCGTCAAAAGAGTGACAGCAATGGTCAAAGGAAAAGTTTACAAGACAGTGGTGAGACCAGCTATGTGGTATGGTCTGGAGACAGAGACATGGACAAAAAGACAGGAGACAGAACTGAAAGTGGCAGAAATGAAGATGTTGAGGTTCTCCTTAGGAGAGACAAGGATGGAGAAGATTAGGAATGAGAACATCAGAGGTACAGCACAGGTTGAACAACTGGGATATAAAGTTAGAGAGGACACACTGAGCTGGTTTGGACATGTCCAGAGGAGGGACAGTTGTTTGGACATGTCCAGAGGAGGGACAGTGGTTTGGACATGTCCAGAGGAGGGACAGTGGGTATATTGGTAGAAGGATGTTAGAAATGCAGCTGCCAGGAAAAATACAGAGGAGATATATGGATGCAGAGAGGACATGGAGGTAGTTGGAGTGAGGACAGAGGATGCAGAGGACAGAATGAGGATTACTTGCTGTGGAGATGCCTGAAGAGGGAAAAGCTGAAAGGAGATCTGTAAAACTGACTGAATTGTTGGTGTTCAGGTTGACCCCAAACTTTAATTAGTTGAGAATATGAATCCAATGATTAGTTCCGGCAGCTTTCCTTAAAATTCAGCCAAAGGTTCATGGGATATTTGGCTAAAAGGGACGAGAAAACAATATCCCCCATCTTTTTGGTGGTGGGTGATAACTAACACGTATAGTCAAAGTTTAGGGGCTTCAATAACTCTTTTGTGACAAACCAGTGGGTGTGAAACTATTCCAGAATGGATGAAGGAGCTGGAGTTTTTTCTGAGAACAGAAAGAGGGGTGTGATGAGTAAGGCAGACTGAGAGTGTGGGACACAAGGAAGCTTTCACTGCCCCCCTTGGAGAGACATTATATCCCTGTTGCTGCTGCGTGACTGGGTCATAAGCTGACATTGGACAAGTTGAAAGATCCACAATTCTAGCTTTTCTTAATGTATGCATTTATGTGATACTTCCTGTTCTGCAAGGTTTGCTGATAATCTTTAAAACTTTCAGACAAGGGGTCATTGCATTTGCTTGGTAATTGTTAATTAAGCTTGTTTTATATTTGGCAAGATGTTGAGAACTGTTCTCATTGTGGCAGGTGCATGACAAAATTACCTCATTTTGATCATGCCGGTTTTATTTAGTTAATGTTTCAGCAAAAACCATCCAGAGGTCCTGATTTAACTTTTAGATTTTTCTACTTGGATTATTGAGCATGAACTTTGATGTTTTTGAACCACTTTGGCCATGACTGCCTCAAATGAGTCAGCAGGGGAGAGGGTGGACTACAGAAACCACCTGAGCACCATCAAACTGGTTGACCCACTATGAGAAGGTACTATTTATAAAACTGAGTTTGTTGCAGCTCCTCAGACTGATGAAGCATGAAAGATGAAACGTTTCAACCAAAAGAAACGGTCCAGAGGACCTGAACTGACTTTGTTTGATTTATCTACCTGGATTATTGAGCATGAATGAGGATATCCTCAAAGTACGCTTTTATGTTTATGTTGATTAGTTGATGTTATTTGTGGCCCACCTGGTTGAGGTTCCTGGTATGGGCCTCCCAGTGTCCACCAACACACACCAGCAGTAGCCAGTGGAGGGGTGGCATTGGACCGGCTTGTAGAGTCCACCGTGGGCGCAGTCCGGTTCAAAAACAGCATCATTGTTACGCAGCCGCTTCTCCTCCAGGGCAGACTGATGCTCTTGGTCACACGATGGGGCTGAAATGAAGGAAGTCAAAGAAAATATACTGATAATCAAATGTATACTTGTTTAAATGGTCCAATTTGGATGATTTGGTAAATTTCTAGAACTAAATATAAGAAGGACATCTAAAACATTGGCTTTTCCCATATGGTCATGTTTTTTGTTTTTTTGTTTTCTATTAAAATAAACTTTTATTCCTAAAAACATTCCCCAAAACAAAACGCCATTTCTGCAGTTTTTCTTTTCAACAATCTGTCCAAAACAGTGTAACATGCAGTAGTATCCATGCCAGGCCTGTATGTGGTGCTGTAACCCTGCCAAAAACACACCAAAAACAGGAAACAAGATATGAAGCAGGAAGCTTACAAATTGTGTAGGAACCACATCTATATATAAGACTGTTAAACTGTAGTCTATGGTTGGAACTGTAAGCACCTCCAGAAGGCCAAGACAAGGACGGTGAATACAAAAACAAGACCTGAATCCATTTAGAAGATTGACAATGAAAAATAACTTCTGCTTTGTGTTGCATTAAACCACAAGACCACATAAGTACAGGACAATGTTGACTGGGAGTTATTATATAAACACTTGGACTTATTAGCTACTTTTCAATACCCAGCAAGGGGCAACTGAAGAGGAGTTGTCTTCAAAATGCTATAATAGTGAATTACTTATGCACAACTGGCACTCTTTAACAGCCATTCTTATTTTTCACATTTTCAAAATGTATACTCAATGTAAAATGTAGTCCATTTTCTGCAGTGTTGGTTTGGCTTGTTTTGACAGATCAATCTTTCAGGTCTTAGATGATTAGGGTTTTTGTTCTGATCTATTTAAGGACTGTTTAATGCTCAACAAACTTTTCATTTAAGTAATACAGGATAAAAAGGTTTTGCTATAGTTAAGACACTCTCATTTGCTGCACAAAAGCATGCGTCATGTTTGAGATAGACGGACAAACAGACAGACAGATACCGTAGATAGATACCATAAATAGATACTGTAGATATAGATACCATAGATAGGCAGATACCATAGACAACTAGGTGGATGGATAGATGGATACATGGATACCATAGATAGATACTGTAGATAGATACTGTAGATAGGTAAATGGATACCATATGTTGATTGATACCGTAGATGGATAGATACCGTTGATGGATGGATGGATGTTTTGTTAATCCCAGGGGGCAAAATCAAGTTTGTAGGTTAGATTAGCGGTGGATGTATCACATCGGCTGTCCACACAACAGTGGCGTTTCAAGATTGTTGCACTCACTCTGAAACCCTGTTTCAGAAACATCCTGCTTGTAGGCTCATAAAACTCTATTCCCAAATCATCAAAGCCTCAGTTAGAATTATTTCTAATCTGTCTTGACCAACACATTTTAAAAGAAAAATTAAAGCAGATGATCTCTCCCCACTTTCTTATGCTGCAACATAAAACATGAGGTAAACACATTGGAGGATGGTGGTGTGTGTTGAATGCTACTTCAACTCATGGCACTGCCTTAAGTCAGGCAAATAGTTGGACACTCCTCTGCCCTTTGTGGGAGAAACAGACAAGACAAAGACAGTCCCTTAAGCTTACCTTCAGGAACCCCCACTTTTGTTAAATACAGTAATATTCTGTTTGTTGACATGTTTAAAATTCCCTACGTGGACTGTGGGATAGATTCTTGAAGGGATAGAGATGGGATTCAGTTCAACTTCAGCAGGAACCAATCAAACCATTTTTCCTTTTCTTCTTCTATGCCATGCAATTCTCTGACAAAGATAAGAGCATTAAAATCAGGACTGGAAGAAGGAGCTTTTATTTCTAAACTGTCTTGCTCTTCAGCCTCGAGGCTCAGATGCTGCTGTGGATTATGGATATTCTGTCGCTGTTTGTTTCCACCAAAGGTCTTTACCGGCTCAGAAGACACCAAATCAACCGCTTCCCTGCTTTCTATACCAAGTCTCTTTGCTCCAGTTCTTCTGCATGGACTCTCTGTAGGAGCTGGAAGGTTGTTTTTTTTTTCTCACCCCATTGCCTCAAATAATATATGGTAATCAAAACCATCAATGCTGCATTTTTCAGGCTTTTTTTTTGGGTTGTAAATTATGATAATGGAATTCACGCTCAAACCCACACAAGCACAGAAGGTTTTCATCTTTGAGCCTGCCTAAAATATGAAATGCAACTTTTTTCTCCGCCTACGAGCAAAGAAGGGATAAAAAGACAAACATGCACGTGTGTAAAGAAGAGAAGAATGGGAGATCCTGTGTTTATGCCATGTGATAATAATTACAGACTTGTTGCGATGCTGAAACCACAGTGAAGTTGCACTATAAAAACCAAGACTTATTGCTTTCATTGTCCTTAAAAGACAGGAACAGACTCAAAGTATAACTGATTGTTTGCGTAAGTAACCCGAGCACAAAGTGGACCATCGGCTAAAGGTTTGCAAAAACTCGCCCGCCCTGGTTTTAAACTCACGAGATGCTCTGGTTCTGTTCTGCCGGCTGCGTTCCCGTTCCATCCACAGAGACGGGGACTGGGACGTGATTTCTGAAAAACAAAGAGAGATTTATTTCCAAGAGTCCAGAACCCACGTGCACGTCATCTGAGCCAAAACAGGTACTTCTGAAGCTTCTGTACTTCAAAACAATTTAGTCACTTCAAGCCTCAGTATCAATTTAACATAAAAGGCAAGTAGTTAATTTGTGTTTGAAAACATTGTTCACTTTTTAATATTATTGTAAAAATCTTTCACTTCTTTCTTTTTAAGCTGGATACTATTGGACGAAAAATCTCTCTTCCTTTTTAGGACATCTTGATGGTGTTTTTGAGTCTGTGTCCCCCTCCACATCAGGACCACCCTCCTGCCCCAGATTCAGTCTACAGATGCGATTCTAGCCTTTTCTCACCAATGACATAAAGAAAGATGGACGAAGCAACTCCAATAACCTCCTTTGCCCAAATTTGAATCCATGAGGACTTTTCGTACAGCATCTGTTTAATTTGTCCCTCACTTTTTCCTATGGTTCTTCAATGAACACCCCTCCCCTTCTGCCTAACCCGCTACCCAAGTTCTAACCACTCTTTGGGTTTCCTTTGACAACAGTCTGGTTGCCATCCATGGCAATCATCAATAAGTGCTTTGTTGCTTCCTGTTCCAGCCTGCACTCAGGATATGGCTAACTCCAAGTACATCTATGGTCACACAAACCTCTGGTTTAAACTTTGCCGTGGGTCGGCCTCCCGCAAATGGTAACACAGTCACAACCACCATTGTTGAATGCTTTCCTTAAGCTGCAAACTTCATATAATTGTTCAAACTTCCCACAGCCAGGGGAACTTTTAATCTTTTTGTTGCACATTTGGTCTGAGTGTATATCTTGCCTTTTGATCTAATCTTTGACGGGGGCTCCTTGTTTAGCTCATTTATTTCTAAGAGGGCAGGCGGAGTGAAACGATCAGAACCTTCTTCTTCTTTCGGCTTTTCCCTCTTCAGGGGTTACCCCAGTGAGTCATCCTTCTCCATCTTACTCTGTCCTCTGTCCTCACTCCAACTACCTCCATGTCCTCTCTAACTGCACACGTATATCTCCTCTTTGGCTTTCCTCTGTCCTTTCTGTTCCGTTGCCATTTTTTTATGATTTCGGTCATGTGCCTGATTGTTCCGACAGTTGTGGCATCTCGTTATCCAACTAGCCAGGGTCTTCTCTCTCCCTAGACCCCTCAGATTACAAATGTGGTCATGGTGTGGAGTCTTTCCTGATCTGCTCCACCTAATCACCCTGCCTAGTTTCACAGGCCTCCCATCTCAACTTGCTGTCTGGTTGTAGACACTGCACAATGAGTTGTAGTTTCAGTTGTTTGTATTCTGCAAACCCTCAGGTTCCATGGACCAGTCTTCCTGCCATCATGTCTGCATGCTTTGGCTTTCAGGAGGAGGCCATGACCTCCTGATCCTGCTCCAAAATTCCTTTTGCAGGTCTGTTAATGATTTCTGAGCTCAGAATTGAATGTTCCTAAGACTAAATTTTGGTTTCTCTATAAAACTTCTGACACAGTCAGTGGCATCTTAATAAACACAGACAGTAATTTTTTTATTTTTACAGACCATTTCATAAGAGCTCACCTTCTTCTTCTGTGACCGGCTGTGGAACCATGGCGGTGACGGTCTCATCTGCATTTAGAATGGAGAAGATTTGCAAGGAGACTACAATTACAAGAGTTGGTTTTGATCAGAGAACTTTAACTGCGTGAGATTTTGCACGTTGCCCGGTCAAGAAAGATGGTAGAGAGAAACAATGAAATGTAAATTGATACAGGAAGTTTGAAAAAGGAGACTTGCAGAGGAAAACGGGAGTATGGTGTAGTGGTTTCATAAATCATGTGGTCATAGGAGGGTCTGCTAAAAAGGGCAAATTGAGGTGAGTTAAAGAAGAACAGGAACAGTTATAGTTGGTTTTATTTCATCATTTGATTATAGGATAAAGGCTGTTTAAAGTATGTGAAAAAATAAAAATTACCATCTGTATTTGAGCTGTGAGAAGAACTGGAAGATGAGGAAAGAACATCTCAGGCTGAAAACCTATTCCAGTGGGTGTGAAGAACCTTTATGGGGGTATCTCACTGGGCTTGGACAGTCTGAGACGAGTTTGTGAGAAAATAGGCAAACTTGCTATTGAAGTCTTACTGAATTCAACCACAACCCATGTGACTGCTGTTTCAGATGCTTTTTTTTTTATATATATTTTAATTATAGCATATTTTTGTGTGCACAATTTACAAAACTGTACCTGCATGACACATTATTTTGTTGCCCACAACTGTCCACGTCATATGCACCTTCTCAACCATATGTGTAAAACTCGAGGCCTGAGGGCCAAGTGCAGTCCTTGCAGACATTTTACCTGGCCCTCAAGATGATGTTAAACACAATATGTTTTTGTCGCCTTTCATTTTGCTTTAAAACCAAGTACACTTTATTCAGCGTAGACTTCTCATGACAGTTGAACTTTTTTGAAGCCACCCAAAAAATGTGAAATTGTCAGTTATTTTTTAATTTTTATGTGGAAAGAACAACAGAGAACATTGAATGAGACCAATGAAACTCTTGAAACCAAGAAAAGATGTCTCGTTTCTAACGAGTTAATGTATTGATTGAAGTTGGACCAAGTTTTTACTTTTGGCCCCCATTTGTAACTGAGTTCAGCACCCTGTTCTAAGCCATCCCCACATCTAGGATTTGTTCTACCGTGGTACACTTATAAAATGAGAACTGGTAGATTAGCAGCAGTTTTCAATAAAAATTATTGTTGTTGTATTTTTAGCCAAAAACATTTTCTCTCATGGACTGAGCTTCAAGATGGCTGCCAAAACGGACTATTTTGAAAGAATAGTTGCCACGTCAATTTTTTCAAGTTCAAGCGAAATAAGGCTGCGAAAGGCAAGAAAATTAGGAACTTAAATAAGTACTTACAAGGTACCTAGTACCTAGGTACCTACCAACATAGCTAGTACTTACGAAGCATGTACCTGGTGTCTGATTGATAAATACTTAATACTTACTAAGTACATACAAGGTGTGTATACTGTAAGTACCAGGAATGTACCTGAAACTTGAATGGAAAGTACCAGGTTTATACCCTATAAATGCAAGGTATGTTTCTGGTATTTACAGGGTACTTACTTACCAGGTATGTACCAGTTCTACCTGGTACTTACATGTGTGTACAAGACAAGTACCTTGGACATACACTAACTATGTTGTTCCCAGGCCAACCATTCATCTTCTCACACGTTGTGGGTGGATTAAACTCATAAAGTCATAAAGCTGAAAATTAGGATCCCCAGAAAACATTGAGGAAACTCCCTTACAAATACCGTTCACCAAGTGGTCTCTAAGAGATCCAGAACCATGAAGTCTTGGCTTCAAGCTTCAGCTTTATGACTTGATGTGTTGGAGACAAGGCATCTAGTAACTGGGAGACATTAGTTAGCAATAAACTCTTACTGAAAACTCAAGCTTACATTAA
The DNA here is from genome assembly GCF_014905685.2 of Nematolebias whitei. Classification (NCBI taxonomy): domain Eukaryota; kingdom Metazoa; phylum Chordata; class Actinopteri; order Cyprinodontiformes; family Rivulidae; genus Nematolebias; species Nematolebias whitei. The sequence continues at coordinate 46,578,150 of NC_056498.1, forward strand.
ATGCCAGGTTCCCAGGCCATCCATTCATCTTCTCACACGTATGGGGTGGGTTAAACTCGTCGTCAGTGTGACTTACAGTCAAACATGCTTTTATTCTGCTCACTTGGACGATGGAAATGCCATTTAAAAATGTACTTGTGATTTGGGTTCATGATAAACCACTAATGATGATCTTTACTTTGTGGCCTTTTACTTGACTCTCTAACACCTCTTTTAACATCTGCCAGGAAACCCCTGTGCAATTTGTGGTCAGAAGGCATCAGTTTTACTGCCGTTTGTCAGTCATTAGCAGCATGAGTCCAGCCTGTGAAAAAATAATTGTTAAGTCAACCAACATAAATGCACTAACTGCCTATATTCTGATAATAAAAGCGAATAAAACGCTGTCATAAAACTGGACCAGTTGGCTTCTTTTGAACCCAAATATTGATGCAATCCCAGCTGTTTTCAGAGCCGGCATGCCACAAACCTACAGTTTATTCTGCTTTTCACCGCCCTGTTTATCCAAGCAGCTCGGATTGAACCACAATCCACCCCCGTCACCTCCCGTCCTCCCCATCTCCCAACATTTTTCCTCCTCCTTCCTCAGTTTCTTGTGTTTCCCGTTGATGTATGTGCAGCAACTTGGCTATGACAGACACCATGGTTGTTTACAGTAGGGAAAGACGCACAAGTCACACTGACAAGAATAACCTATGTGGCAAACAGAAAGGCAACGTATATGCACTTTCTCTCTCATAAAAACCCAAACACATACGGAATCAATCAGAATAAATCTAAATTGCGGTCTATGTGAACATTAGAATCACATCAGCTAAACAAATTGGGCAAAAGTATACAATATCTAAAGTGGAGTCAGAGGAAAATGTTAGCAATACAGACAGTAATACAGCCTGGTACTTACTGGATATGTACCTGGTACTTACTGGATATGTACCTGGTACTTACTGGGTATGTACCTGGTGCAGGGTTGGGGGCTAAGATGGTGTAGAGGTAGGGCAGCCGACCTGAGACCTGAAAGTCGCAGTCTGACTCCCCGCCATGCCCACATGTTGTGGCGTCCCTGAGCAAGACACCTAATCCCTAATTGCTCCCAGGGCACTTACATAGTTGCCCACTGCTCCACCTGGTTGTATCTCACGTATGATGGGTTAAATGCAGAGAACTAATTTTGTCATTGTATGGGAACACAATGATGACGACACATAGCACTTACTTACTTACTACTTCACTTACTGGGTATGTACTTGGTACTTACTGGGTATGTATAGGGCTGGCCGATATGGCCAAAATTTTTGTCACGATGTATTTCTTAATTTCGGTCAATAACGATTTAATTAGATATCAACATAAACAATATAAAAGCCTCAGAAAAACTGTACAAACTGTGCAAATAAATTAATGTTCACCTTTTATTTGTATTTAGCCTACAAAAAAATTGAAATCGCCATCAAATAAACATAAAACTCTCAACTTTGTCAATATTAATAGTTTTAACTTTAAACAACAACATAACGCACACGTTTGCTGCATGGGTTATGCTATTTATGTTGTTTCTTTTTTGATACAGCTGGGGGTGTTGTTTCAGGGACACGTTGGCTCAAACTTTTATTGTTCTTCATCTTCGGACTCTCGGCATATTCTATCGAGTGGAACAAGTTATGCAGTTAACTAATCAGTTATGTCATCTGCTTTCTCTTTGCTTGTGAAAGCTTGTTCAGTCACATTCTGACGGCCATGGGCGCTCATTTTGAAGCAAAAACTTAACGCGCGTTGGAGATTAGCGTAGCCTGCTACCACCAACACCTTCTGGACTCGAGCTCTGTGTAACGTCTACGTCACCACGCATTTACGTAGTTGTGTTGCGGCTTTTTCTGTCCGAGTTGAAACTGAAGCTGCCGCTTCAACCTGAGCAGAAAAAGAAATGCGTCAGTGAAACGCTGTAATCGTATCGAAATATCGAAAATGTGCTTAAAACTCATATCGTTGTTGAATAAAAGTATATTGTGACATATATCAAATTATTGTCCAGCCCTAGGTATGTACCTGGTGCAGGGTTGGTACATTATAAATGCCATGTACATACCGGATAAAAACAGTGTAACAAGTCATTTCATATTACAGTCCTGGTCCTGGGAAGGACCTTGTAGGTACCAGGCATGTCTCCTGTAAGTACTAGGCACTTAAATGGACTGTACTTGTATAGCACCTTTCTAGCTTATCAAGATGCTCAAAGCTCTTTACACTACAATCCGTGTCCTCATTTACCCATTCATACAGCACTCTACTAGATCTCTGCAAAGCTAATTGAACAAACCATTCTAAAGAGACTAATCAGAGCTTTATCACATTTATACATGGTGGGATGCACATCGGAAGCAACGAGGGGTTCAGTGTCTTGCCCAGGGACACTTCGGCATGCGACTGCTGGTGGATTCTTCAGTACTTACAGGGTATGTACCTCCTACTTACAGAGTTGGTACACTATAGGTGCTAGGTACATACACAATAAAAACAGTGTAACAAGTAATTTCATATTACAGCCCTGATCCTGGGAAGTACTTTGTAGGTACCAGGCATGTCTCCTGTATGTACACACACTGTAGGTACCAGATACATACACTTAAGTTCTAGATACAAAATTAGTAAGCACAGCCTAACAAGTCACTTTATAATACAGCTTTATTCCCTGTAAATACCCTTATAGGTACCAGGTACACACTGGTTAAGTACCAAGTGCATACCAGATAAGGACCGAGTACTTACCTAGTAAGAACCAGGTGCATATCCTCTTATTTACAAGATAAGTCTTTTCTTTCAATGTAAGTACCAGTGTAGGTTACCAGGCACATACCTTGTCAGTACCAGGTACGTACATAATAATTACTGGGCTGTATTGGGTATTGCTACTGAAATGTGTAACTGGAAGAGGGTTGGAATTTGCTGAAGAAAGGTTAATATGTGGCCACTGACTTGACTCTTTTTGACTCTTCTGCTGAAAAAGAAACAAGCTGAAAAAGGAAATGATGAGATGATTAGACAAGATAAATTTGTCTTAAAATTTGTGCACAAACCTTTGTTGAATTCCATCTTTAAAGTTAGGTACTGAAAATGGACATCATGATACTAAAACACAAAACAACCTGGAACACACCTGGCAATTAGCTCTTATTTGTCAGGTAAGTAATGCAATAACGTATAGTGTATGTACAAGGTACTTGTCTAGTTCACATATGGTAAGTATCAGGTAAAACTGGTACATGGCTGGTAAATAAGTACCCTGTAAATAGATACATACCTTGCATTTGTAGGGTATGAACCTGGTACTTTCCATTCCAAGTTTCAGGTACATTCCAGGTACTTGGTGTACATACCTGATATGTACTTGTTATGTACTCATTATCAGTCAAGTACCCGATACATACCTTGTAAGTACTAGCTATGTTTGTAGGTACCTAGGTTCTAGGTACCTTGTAACCCAATATGCCCCCCCTCCCCCAGCAAATATACTTAAAAACACGAGAGACAACAAACATAACTCCTGCAACATGATTTATTTTGACAGCACCGTGTCAGTTCCTCCGACTGGATCACTTCCAGTACAATGAAAACATCTTCTTTACATTTCAGTGACCTGATCACAACGTACCCCTCCGGTTTGCTTTGTGTGGTTAGCTGGCTCCTTTCAATGAGCTTAAGGGGTATTCATCATGGTGTGCCGTGGTCACAACTGAACCGAGTTGCACAAGCCCATATTTGTACACGCTAAGTCAACAACCAAGAGCGTTTGAGCCAAAGAGCTGACGTTACGGCAGTAAGACTAAACACGCGTTCACAAAGAGTCGACGTGTTCCCGAGACCGCGTCGTGTTTCAGTTCAACTCTCACCTTCTTTACGCGGCGCTTTGGTCGTCAGTTTGTCGTGTCTTGATCCTAAAAAAAAAAAGACAATCATGATAAAATCAGTCAAGATTTTATGTTGACGCCAAACATTAAATATAAGGACTTTATTTACATCTGCCAGACTGATAGTTCAGACTGTTTGATTTGTGGTTCTGTGTCCAGGTTAATAACAACATATATGTTGTACCTAGCTGCTTGAGTGACATCACTTCTGGAGAAATGTAATTCTGTCCAGATTGATGGTCTGAGTGGGACAAAAACTAAAATAATTTAGCTGATGACTAAACTACAGTAAGTGTTTTGTGTTTTTGTGCTTCGTTAATTTTTACATAGTTGTTCAAACGCAGTCTGCGTTCATGTCGTTTTCCAGATTTGGAATTTTAAATCAAGCTACTTCCACATACTTTGTTATTTTAGTCATTCATGTCTCAAAACGTTCTGCTCATTCAGGAGATCGATGCCATGACTTTTGTTTTTCTATTATACTTTTCGAAATATTTAACTTTATTTAAAATAAAATGCATCGTAGAATCACATTGAAATTTGTCCAAGTAAAAAAAAAACAACAACCTAAAAACCTTTTCTGGCTTTTATGCTAGTCCTTACTACAAGCAACCACTTTTAGCTTTTAGCTACCGTTTTGCCACACAGATTTTAGCTACCCCTTTGCTACTTTTAGCTGCCATTTTGCCACTTTTAGCCTTAAGCTGCTGTTTTGCCACATTTGGCATATAGTTAGAATTCTGCCTCTTTTATACAGAGTTTTTCTATATTTAGCTTTTAGCTATCATTTTGCCACTTACAGTTTTTAGCTACTCTTTTCCTACTTTAGCTGCATTTGCCGCTTTTAGCTGCCATTTTGCCATTTAAAGCACTTTGCTGCCATTTTGCCACATTTAGCATATACAGTAGTTAGCATTCTGCCTCTTTTATACACAATTTTACTACATTTAGCTTTTAGCTATCATTTTGCCACTTACAAATTTTAGCTACCCCTTTGCTACGTTTAGCTGCCATTTGCCACTTTCAGCCTTTAGCTGCCGTTTTGCCACTTAAAGCATCTTGTTGCCATTTTGCCACATTTAGCATATAGTTAGCGTTCTGCCTCTCTTGTGCACAATTTTGCTACATTTGGCTCTTAGCTATCATTTTGCCACTTACAGTTTTTAGCTACCCTTTTCCTACTTTTAGCTGCATTTGCCGCTTTTAGCTGCCATTTTGCCATTTAAAGCACTTTGCTGCCATTTTGCCACATTTAGCATATACAGTAGTTAGCATTCTGCCTCTTTTATACACAATTTTACTACATTTAGCTTTTAGCTATCATTTTGCCACTTACAAATTTTAGCTACCCCTTTGTTACGTTTAGCTGCCATTTGCCACTTTCAGCCTTTAGCTGCCGTTTTACCACTTAAAGCATCTTGTTGCCATTTTGCCACATTTAGCATATAGTTAGCGTTCTGCCTCTCTTGTGCACAATTTTGCTACATTTGGCTCTTAGCTATCATTTTGCCACTTACAGATTTTAGCTACCCCTTTGCTACTTTTAGCTGCCTTTTTGCCACATTAAGCTATTGTTTTGCCACATTTATAATTTAGTTAAATTTCTGCAGCTTTCAGCTGCCATTTTGCTCAATTTAATTTTTCGTTCCAAGTACTGGACTGAAAATAAAATCTGACCCCTCACAAATCTGCAATGCCGTGCTCCAGTGTTTTGAATTATATTTATTATCAGAGTTAAACAAAATGACGGCGCCCAAACGCCACACGCCACCCACCTTGGCATCGAGGTTTCTTATTGGCCACTGCTGAGCCGCTGATGGGCCGGCCGTTAGGAGTCACACACCAACAGTAGCCCGTGTAGCTGTGACACTGAACCTGAAAAATTAAATTAAGATTAAACACAAAGTGAGCTCAGGATCATTCAGGTGAGGCGTCTGAAAAATGAGATCATAAGAAACGTTCGTTTACACAAACAAAAGGCTCACAGATGAAACCAAAACATTTAAAACTGGCAATATCAATAATACACATCATGTTTATAGATAATAAGAATTAGCAAAAGAAACAACAACTAATTATTCACACATCAAATAGACTCAATTAAGAATAGTGTGCTTTGATCTTTTGCATTTGTAAATTACATTTTAATTTAATTTAATTTACTAAACTTTCCCCATAAAATACGTCAAGATATTTTTAATTCCTTCAAAAACCTTCTCGTCTGAAATCTACTTCAGCAAACATTCTATGTTCAGGTTTGCTACATTTAGCTTTTAGCTGTGGGTTTGCTTCATTTAGCATTTAACTACTTCCTGTTCTTTCAGCTGCTTCCCTCTGTGGGGGTCACCACGGCGATTCAACTCCCACGAGTTTTACACCCGATGCCCTTCGCTACACAATCTGGGCTAAAACCTGCGGCTTCAAGATCACAAGTCTGCAGCCCTTAAATTTTAGCTACTGTTAAGCAAATTTGTCTTTTAGTTAAAGTTTTGACACATTTAGTATAACTACTGTTTTGTTAATTATTGGTTCCACAGTTTTGCTACATTTAGCTTTCAGCTACATATTGTTAAAGTTTAATATTTTGCCATATTTAGCTTTTAGTTAATGAAACGTGATTTTATCTAATTTGCACATTTAAATTAGCCTTAATATACTTTTGCCACATTTAGCTGTTAGCTACTGTTTAGCAACACTAGGTATTAGCTACAGTTTTGTCACATTTAGCGTTTAACAACAGTTTTGCAACTTTTTAGCTGTTAGCTACTGTTTTGCAACATTCAGCTATTAGCTATGGTTTTGTCACATTTGGCTGTTAGCTACTGTTTTGCAACATTCAGCTATTAGCTATGGTTTTG
>NC_056498.1:46584922-46591274 GCF_014905685.2 Nematolebias whitei
TTAGCTACTGTTTTGCAACATTCAGCTATTAGCTATGGTTTTGTCACGTTTAGCTGTTAGCTATTGTTTTGCGACATTCAGCTATTAGCTATGGTTTTGTCACGTTTAGCTGTTAGCTACTGTTTTTGCGACATTCAGCTATTAGCTATGGTTTTGTCACATTTAGCTGTTAGCTACTGTTTTCAACAGTAAGCTATTAGGTATAGTTCTGCTACATTTAGTCTTCAGCTGCAGTTTAGTTAATTTTAGCAAGTATTTTGCCATGTTTATCTTTTAGCTACTGAACAATTTAAATCTATTTGCATGTTTAAATCAGCTTTTAGCTACAGTTTTGACACATTTGGCTGTTAGCTACTTTTTAGCAACATTTTGCTATTATCTACTGATTTGCAACATTTAGCCATTAGCTACTGTTTTGCCACATTTAACATTTAGTTGCAGTTTTGCTACTGAGCTCTTAGCTGTTGTGCTATTTTTAGCTGTTAGTCACAGTCAGTTAGGTATTATTCTGCTAATTTTGTCTTTTGGTAACAGTTTTGCTGATTTTGGCTGTTTCCAGTTCATTTTTGAACAATGCATTGTTGCAGAGAAGTCATCTGTCCAGAGTTTTAGCTGTTACCTCGCTGTATGTGCCGTCGGGGTTACAAACCGGCACGAAGACCTGCCTCTTGGCCTGCTGCTCTGTGTACTTCTTCTCTGCTACACATCTGGAAGTCTCTGAGGAGCACCACAAATCACCAGAATCACCAAACATCAGAGGAACTCATCACTCAAACCACAGCTCAGCTATTTTCTTTTGCACCACAAATATGAAGCCAGAAAGAGTCTGAGGAAGATGTTCAACCTCGCAGACGATGAAGAAGAGGTGGAGGGAGGGGGGGGGGGGGACGCCAAGAGGGAAAGAAGAGACAGGAGGGGAAATGGATCTGGAAGTTTTGGAGGTTGCAGATGGTTCTGTGGCTCGGAATAGAAGCGGGTCGTGGTAAAATCATTACTGAGAGAGACGGCTCGTTTTCATCCTCAGAATGTTCCAGGAGAGGAAAAACGTCCTGAAGATCCCTCACCGTCCTCCAAAACATCTGCGAAGTTCAGCTCATACGGTCATTTGTTTGTCTGTTAGCAAAATATCTCGTGAAGCACAGATTGGCACTGACCTACATCACTAATGAATGCGTCATTTACACGGTTGACTAACACGGACTCTTCTCACAAGAAGGCGATTTGAATGTACATTTCAAGGCATGAGGCTGCTTTTAGCTACTTTCAGCTACTTTCAGCTGTTCCCTGCTCCTGTCAAGATCTTTCTGCTAACTAAAAAAAAGGTGCTGCTTCTAACTTCTATCTGCCAATTTCAGCTTGTTAAGCTTCTTTCAAATTATTTCTGCAAGTTTCAACAATTTCTGCTATTTTAGCTACTAATTAGCTGTTTTTATGCTAATTTGAGCTTTTCCAACCAATTCCACATTTGTTGTACTCATTTAAACTTTTTTTCAGTCTAATTCAGCAAAAATGCTCTCTCAGCTTCTGGTAATTTAAGCTTCTTTCTGCTTCTTTAGCTACTATTCAGCTGATTTGAGCACATTTATGTGTTTTTCAGATCATTTCCACTGTTTTGTGCTCATTTAGCCTAATTGGTCACAATTGTACTCTCTCCACTTCCTTCTGGTAAATTAAACTTCTTTGTCTTTTCAGCTAGCTTTCAGTTGTTTTTTTTTTTTTTTGCCAATTTCAGATTTTTTCAGCTAGTTTCCACTTTTTGTGCTCATTTTTTGCTGCTTTCAACCTAATTGTGCAAACGTGTTCTTTCTGCTTTTTATGCTAATTTAAGCTTGTTCTACCTTTACAGCTACATTTTTAGCTAATTTTAGCTGTTTTCAGATAAATTCAAATTTTACTTGGTAATTTCTGCTACTTTCAGCCTACATAACATCTTTATGCTAATTTCAGCTTGTTATGCTCCTTTCAGCTTTTTTCTGCTATTTCAGCTATTTAGTCGTTTTTATGTTAGTTTTAACTTTTTCAGCTAATTCCACATTTTTAGCTCATTTCAGTTCCTTCCACTTCCTTTTGCTAGTTTAAGCTTCTTTCTGCATTTTCAGCTATTGTTCAGCTATTTTTTGTTGCTAATTTCAGCTTTTTAGCTAATTTCGTAATTTTTGTGCTCATTTTATTCAAATTTAATTCAGTAAATGTGTTCTTTCTACTTCCTTCTGCTAATTTAGGCTTGTTCTTCAATTTCAGATCCAGTTTCAGCATGTTTTCAGCTGTTTTTCAGCAAGTTCTTCTGCAATACGCATTCACGCTGCATTTTTGCAGGAAATGCATTTTCTCTAGTTTATATTTGAGTCAGCACCTTTAAATCTTTATGCACGTGTTGCAGCCGTGGCCGTCGGGTCGTTCCGCAGGTGCCCCGGCTCTCCAGCTGTGCAAACACTTAAGAATCATTCGGCAGCGGTGAGTTTGAAGGGAACGTGTTGTGACACACAAAGCTGGTGGAGCTCGATGCTCCACGTTGAAACGGTGACTCAGACCGAGTCTGAAAAATAAACATTCATCACTTGGGTGAGACGGCTGGCAGTCAGTGGATGCGAGGGGATAGGTGCTGTTTTCTCTCGGTCTGCAGGGTGTATGTGCGAGAGAGACACTGGTGAGGAGAGGGGGACAAAACAGGAGTGGTTCTAAAGTTAGCCACACTGGAAAAACCCAAAACCATCGCCCGTCTCCTGGGGGCTCCGACCAAAAAACGGAAAAAGTGACAGGACACTTGGATCGTCAGAGCGCAGTGATAGAAAACAAATGTGGTGCTATTTTAGCTGCTCCAACACAATCCCATCCCTGTGCTCTCAGGACAGACGCGTCCTCTGGTTTGTTTCTGCAGCTAATTCGATCGCCGGCACCGTTTTTAATGTGTGGATGTTGCCGGTCTGCATGCGTCCATGTGATGGACTGGAGACCTGTCCAGGGTGTGCTCTCGCACAGATGGACACCAGCTCCCTGTGACCCGTAAAGGAGAAGGGACAGACGAAACGGGAGGAACGGGGTGGATGTTGCAGTGATGTCCAACAGTTATCAATAGTTGGTCCACTGTCGGCTGTGACGTCAGCTAGAGAGCATGGAGTATGAAAAAGAGCCAAAAGACCAGGCTCGGCTAACACTTATCCAAACAAGGGCCCTGTCTCCTTTTTTATTTTTATTTTCAGGCAATAATTAGGAAAATAACTAAACATAAACCTCTACACTTCTGCATGACAGGGTAGGGTTAGTTTTACCCAGTTAACGCTTCATAAATACGAAGATACAAATAAATTTAATTCTCTTTCACAATAAAAAAAAAAAACCCTCTTCCAAGGAGCTCGTTACAATTCAAAGAGGAATGGATGGTGTGATCAAAAAAAGACAAACGTTGGCCTTGACTCTTTTTCTGTCTCTTTCTGGTCAACCTGGGGTCACATTTCAGCTTGCGTCCACATCCTGGGAGGTAGCTCTTTTCACTATACTCTGCGATGCCAGTGCTGCTGTTACGCCGTATTGTTTTACATTCTTAGTGTTTAACGTATATCTTGGATCTTTTAGCGTACCGTTTGTTTTGCTTATATCTTAGATCCTTATTTACACTTTATATTTTTCTACTGTTGGATGTAACTGAAACCCTGCGTGCACAGTTTTGTTGCACCACGTGTGATGAAACGACAATAAATCTACTTGAACTAACTAATGATGACGTTAAGCTTCAATTCTCTTAAAAATGATCAAACTCTCCCTTTAACTCTACAAGTTCAACTGACTCGTGGGGTTTTCAGATCTTTAGCTGGACCTTTTCATCTGGATGTTTGCCATCTTGCACACAGAATCATCAAGCTCGTTTCCATCTTATGAAAAAGGCCTTATCCTCCGAGTGTGGAGCGATAAATTGGCATTAGAGTTGGCGAGCGGGGTGGGGGTCACGGGGGGTTGTGCGGGTTCTTCCTTCCAACAAGAGCGGCAACAATAAGGGAGTCTGTGAGCCGTCTGACCTCTCTGACTCCCTTTCACTCTTCAGTCCTCGCCTCCTGTTTGTCTCTTGTGTGAGGAAGAGCGTTAAAGTCTGCAGAACGCAATCCCTTCAGAGATGTAAGACTTTCTGAAGAAACCAGGAGTTCTCACAGAAACGCAGGCTTCTTATCCTCTTGCATGTTAGACCTCGGCTTCAGGAGTTATTTGGTAGTTCTTTGTTGCGTTTGTTCCTTTTTTGGGGTAATTGCGCTTATTGTCCCTCGTCACAAAACGAAAAGGAGGAGTTGGAAATACCGACCGTCCATCCATGAATGTGAGCTCGATAACTTGAAAACTACGTGAGGTACGGACTTCCTTTTTGGTACGTGGTTGCATCTAGACGTAAGAAAGATTAATTTGGAAAATTGGGTTGCCCTGTCAAAATCCAAGATGGCTGCTGCCTATCATTTGAGGAAACTACACTTTTTATTGTTTGTATTGCATAAAAGAATAGTTTTCTCAAATGACTGAGGTGGATGAAGATTAATTTATGGTGGCCAAGGCCACCACTGGCCACCCCCTGTCTCCTCCACTGCACCTGGTGGTGGATACAGGGGGTGACCAAGGCCACCACTGGCCACCCCCTGTCTCCTCCACTGCAACCGGTGGTGGATACAGGGGGTGACCAAGGCCACCACTGGCCACCCCCTGTCTCCTCCACTGCACCCGGTGGTGGATAAAATTGCCCCTTCCACTCGCCAGGATCCTTCACTCTGCACCTCCCGGACAAGAAAATAAAAATAAAACGACTCCTGTTCTTCTCCACAGCGCAACTCCTGCCCGCTCGAACATCTGCGCTACAAAAATAAAGTTTACTTCATTCTCTGTTCAGTTCAGGTCCAGAAAAACACTCGTCTCCAAAACCACAAACATCTATTTGCATCCTTCAGCGCCGGGGGACACGGGCGTACTGCTCCTCAGCTCCAGCCCCGCCCACTTACACCTGCTCCCTGTTTGGTCAGCCTCACCTGTTTCCCATCTCCTCCGTTTATTCCCTCTGCACTCATTCTCCAGCAGTTGATCCTCGTGCTTCGTGCCGTGTCCGGCTCTCCTTGGTGTCTCCTTGTGACGACTCCTCGGCTCCTGTAAGTTGCCGTTATTTTGTTTCATTTGAGTTTTTTTTTTTTTTTAGCTCCTTATGTTGCTCCTCCTTTCTGGGTCCATATCCTCCACAAACAGTGACACAGACTTCGTGTCACAGTGATGATGATGAGTTGTAGATGTAATGAGCGTTTCATTAAAATCAGTTCAGTGGTGTTTTGCTAACAGACAAACAAACATGATTCTGTAAAAAAAAAATAAAAAAGTAGTTTCCATTGAAAACGGATAAATTATATTTTCACAAATTACCGACGTCACACGGTTGGTGTGAAGCCGTCGACCCTCTCGTCCTCCCAGCACTCAAAGATCCAATCATGCAGAAAAGATGTGAACCCACTAACTTCTAATGCCCCCCCCCCCCACACACACACACATATATTAAGCAGCGCTGAAGCGTGACTCATGACCTGACCTTTGCACGGTCCCCGGTTGACCTCCAGCTGGGGGTCGCGGCACTTGGCCCGGAGGAACTCGCAGCGAGACCTGAAGGTCCTGCCGTCGGAGGCGCACAGGGCCTTCCGAGGAGCTCCGCTGCACTCCATGTTGCACTCCTTGTCCTGATCCACTCGCAGGAACTGCAGGGGCGAGACGCAGGAGGTCAGCGCAGAAAACGTTTCATAAAAACAGTCGCGTCGTTTCAAGTTTCACTTCATTAAGTTACTGAGCAGATCGTTTCTGCCTCGTCTTTAAAAAGGGGCCTCGCGTGACCCCAGAGCCACAGGCTGGCGAACGAGAGGATGCGCTTTCCAACAACGAAACAAATGTTTTTTTTTAAATCAGCTTAAAGTTTGAATGAAAAGCAGAAGTTCGGTGCAGGGTTCAGTTCTGTGGCCTCAGGATTCTGTCGACGCCGTTTTAAAATTCAAACATCACAATCCTTCGTCTCAACGGTGCAGCGGTAAGAAACGGTAGAGGTGCAAAGAAAGGCAAGAGCAAAAGAAATGTTTGTCATGGTCACCATGGAAACCACACGCCTGTTTCTCACTCCCTGACATCAGACAATAATGCGGAGTAGAAAGTAAGCCTCAACAACAGTCACTGGGATAAAACTCAGCTGTTTACATCCATTCATAGCTTTTAATTCGCCTTTTGCTACATTTGGCTTCTAGCTAAACTTTTGTTACTTGTAGCTACTATTTTGCTGCTTTTAGCTAACCTTTTGTTTTTTAGTTAAGTTTACTTTTAGCTGTTGTTTTGCTACTTTAAGCTTTTACCCAGC
>NC_056498.1:46591284-46599149 GCF_014905685.2 Nematolebias whitei
GTTTGTAGCTACAATTTGGCTGCTATTAGCATTTAATTAGCCTTTTGCAACGTTTGACTTCTAGCTAGCCTTTTGTTACTTGTAGCTACCATTTTGTTGCTTTTAGCTAACATTTGTTGCTTTTAGTTAAATTAGCTACTCTTAGCTGTTGTTTTGCTACTTTAAGCTTTTACCCAGCCTTTTGCTATTTTTTTTAGCCAACATTTAAATCTCTGAACAGCTCCGCCCCCTCTTATCTCTCTGATCTGCTGCAGCCATATGTCCCACAGCCTCTCTGAGGTCAGCAGACCATTGGTTCCAGGAGGTGACAGAACCTTCTCTGTTGCAGGTCCAAGACTGTGGAGTTACCACTGCACGTCAGGCAGGCTCCCTCACTGTTTTTAAATCTTGCTTAAAATCCACTTTGATTCCCTGGTTTTGACACGGAGTGATTTTGTTTTTAACCTGCCTGTACTTTACAACGTTAGACATTTAGTTCTTATCTTCTTCCATTTGGATCTATGTATTTTATCCTGTGTGCTTTGCCTGTTTTCTCTCCTGTACAGCACTTTGGTTGGACTTGTTGCTCTTTTTAGTGCTTTATAAATAAAGTGGTGGTAACATTGATGTTGCTTTAAGCTGAGTTTACTCTTAACGTTGTTGTTACATTTGTTGCTTTTAGCTATCAATTTACTTTTAACAAGCTTTTTGCCACTTGTAACTTCTGTCCCACCTTTATATACGTTAAACATCTTGGTGTTATTTTTGATCAGGACATGTCTTTTATCCCCCACATTAAAAACGTTATTAGAACCTCCTTCTTCCACCTGTGTAATATCACTAACATTAGAAACATCTGATCTAAAGATGAAGCAGAAAAACTGGTCCATGCATTTGTCACGTCTAGACTGGACTATTGCAATGGTTTATTATCTGGGTGTCCAAATACTTCTTTAAAACGTCTTCAGTTGATCCAAAATGCTGCTGCCAGAGTCTTAACTGGAGTTACTGGGAGAGATCATATCTCTCCAGTTTTAGCTTCTCCCCAGTGGCTCCCTGTCAAATCCAGAACTGAATTCAAAATCTTAGTGCGGCTGTGGCTGAGTGCTTAGAGCAGTCGTCCTCCAATGGGAGAGTTTGGGTTTGATTCCACCAGCAGTCACATGCCGAAGTGTCCCTGGGCAAGACACTGAACCCCTCACTGTCTCCGATGCGTGTCCCATCAGTGAATGAATGTGATCTAAAGCACTGATTAGTCTCTTTAGAATGATTTGTTCAGTTAGCTTTGTAGAGATCTAGTATAGAGCTGTGTGAACGGGTAAATGAGGCACAGATTGTTGTAAAGAGCTTTGAGTATCTTGATCAGATAGAAAGGTGATATATAAGTACAGTCCATTTACTTCTAACCTACAAAGCTCTCAACAACCTAGCTCCATCTTATATTCGAGATCTTATTGTTCCATATTTTCCTAACAGAGCACTTCGCTCTCACGCTGCAGGTTTACTCGTGGTTCCTAGAGTTTCCAAAAGCAGAACGGGAGGAAGATCTTCCAGTTCTCAGGCTCCTCTCTTGTGGAACCAACTTCCAGTTTCTGTCCGTGAGGCTGACACATTGTCCAGAAGAAGAAGAAGGAGGAAGAAGAAGAAGGAGATGAAGAAGATTCTGTCAGCAGTAGGCAGGACAGGTCCACGTTTCACTTCCTGTCCTCTTTGTCTGAGGACACACCTGCACAGGTGTCCACCTGGACTCATCCTGAAGACGTCTTAAGAATGAAAGAAGCAACAAGGACAGAGATTTGTCTGAATGCACCTGTGTCCCCCCCTCCCCCACCTCAACAGGCCTCACAGCGGCGGTGAGGGAGGGGGCAACAAGCTGTGACGGCTACAGTCAGTGAAAAGACTCACCAGGTGACAAATGACCTTTATAAAGGAGTTGTTTTAGCTTTTATGAAAACGTGTTTGCGTTTGTGAAGCCGCCTTTTATTCCTTTCAGTTTTAGACGTTTTGAGTGTTTGTTCAGTTTTTTTAGCTCCAACCAGCGTTCCGGACTACGTCTCTGTCAAACAGTCCTGACGTTATCCCTTTATGAACCCAAGGCACAAAGCACACTCCAAGCCTCTCCATAAACGCTCGGACGATTGAAAACAAACAGAAAGGAGCACTTCCTGGAGGGGGCGGAGCCATCTGCAATAAAAGAAAAATTTGTAGCAACTGATGTTTTACAAATGAAGTGAGAAATGAGGTTCGGTGTGAGCGCCTCTCACATCCAGACTGCGATGGCTGCAGGGCTGCATGCACCTGGGAGATGAGGGCAGTCATGGAGGGGGGACCCTGGGGGGGAGGGGGGGCCCGGTGTGTCAGATCTGCTCATAAATCTCCCTCTGGTCTGATCAGGCCCGTTTAAACACATCGGAAGCAACGCCACGAGGGACAGGGGGAGGAGAACTCCCCAGGACTGAAAGTTTTCCAAAAGTTTCACCCAAGAAGAAGAAAAGATGAAACTTTAGACTCTGATGAAGACGTTACGATAAGAAGCCTGCAGCTTCAAAAAGTCACTGAAGTCGGTAAAACCTTCAAAAACCGTTAATCCGGAAGTTTAAAAGCCATAAATGTTGGTGGTGTCTTTTATTTTAAATAAAGTTTTGAGAAGTACAAAAGTTGTAAAAAAAAACGACTACAAGAGCTGAATCTTTCGATGCGTGACGGGTTCGTTCAGCGCAGAAGTAGAAAATGCTTTAAAATTAAAAACGGTTTTTAAAAATAGACAGAACTTGTAAACAACGTTTTGTTGTTTGATGAGATCTCGAGAAGTTTGTGCTCTGAGCATGTGCTGAGGCTAATGCTCAGCTACTACCACAACTGGATTAATAATAATAATTATTATTCAATATTATTATTATTCGCCTGTTTTTTCTTCAGTTTCTGTCACAGTTTTTGATTTTCTTCTCCAGCTCTAGAAACAAACATTAAACCGTAGAGTGCCGTTTGGAAACGAGTTATGATCTTTAGCAGCAGAAAATCAAACGGCTGAAATGAAAGGAGTAAAAAACAAAAACAACTAAAAAGAAAAATAACAAAATTGTATTTCCTGTGAAAATGCAGTACGAATGCTTAAGAACAACAAGCCTAAATTAGCAGAAGAAAGCAGAGATAACATATTTGCTGAATTAGTTTAAATAAGCAGAAATGAGCACAAAATTTAGGAAATTAGCTAAAAAAAAAATGAAATTAGCAAACAATAGCTGAAGATAGCTGAAAAGGCAGAAATAAACTTAAACTACCCGAAGGAGCTGATATGAGCTAAAAAAAACGTGGAATTAGCTGAAAAAGCTAAACTTAACATAAAACAGCTAAAAGTAGCTGAAATAGCAGAAAAAAGCTGAAAGAAGCATAACAAGCTAAAATTAAACTAAATAAGTTAATTAGGCTGAAAGATGCAGAAATGAGCACCAAAAAAATCGAAAATTATTGGAAAAAGTTTAAATTAGCAAAACAAATAAACAAAAAAACAGATGAAAAGTAGCTAAAAAGCAGAAATAAGCTGACATTACAAGGAACTGGAGAGCACATTTTTGCTAAATTGGGCTGAAAAAAATTAAAAGAAATGTAAAAAATGTAGAATTAGCTGAAAAAGTTTAAATTAGCATAAAATCAGCTATAGTAGCTGAAATGGTAGAAAAAGCTGAAACTTGCAAAACTCAGCTGAAATGAGCACAACAAGCTGAAATTAACAGAAAGAAGTTGGACACACAAACATGTTGTAGTTAGCAGAAAGAATAAGAAAGGTGCACAAAACAGCTGAAAAAGCAGCTGAAAGAGAAGTCCAGCCTTTTCTGGTTGAGGACCACGGCCTCGGATCTGGAGGTGCTGATCCTCATCCCGGCCGCTTCACACTCGGCTGCGAACCGCTCCAGTGAGAGCTGAAGATTTGTTTTCACACTCTTTAAACTTTGTATGAATCTTATTACTATCGTGCTTTAGAGGATGGTGGTTGTACATCTCGCCTCCTCTCAGCCTCCGCTGCTCCTCGCTGCTCCTCGCTGCTCCTCCTCTATATCAGGATGTTTGTTTGCAAAGCCTCTGAGCTTGTCGGCCACACTGATGGTGTCTGTGTGTGTCCTGCCATGAATGCTGGTGTCCTGCCTGCAGCAGACTGACGGCCCAGACGGAGCCATCGAGCTGCTCAGCATCCGGCTAAACGTTCCCCGTACAAAACGCAGCGAAGCACCGAGCGCGTGCACGTGCCGTGAAATCACTTGACTCGGGGACAGTTCACACACGCTCACGTCCCTCGGCAACAAAATAATGTGCACGGCCTCGAGTAGGTTTGCAAGCCGTGCACGAAAAGGTAGGCCAAGATTTTTTAAAGTGGGCCGCTAATTTTTTTATTCATATTTTATTTCTACAGGTTAGTCTCATTGAGTCACGAGGACTCATTTACAACAGAGACCTGTTTTAGACAAAGAACAGAAGAGGTACACACAACAATAAACTGTCATCAAATATAAGATGAAAAGTAAATAAAAGTAGTGATGTATAACAAAATTTAAAAAAGCTACATTATGAAATGAGGTAAAATACTAAGAACAGGAACATGTCTGCATTGGATTTTACATTGAACTTAACAATGTTTAAAATCCCTTAGAGGTCAAAGGTCGAGAGCTTCAGATCTTTTTCCAAGATATTCCAGGAAACGGGAGCGGAGTAGGAGAAGGCCCTTTTACCGAATTCAGTCCTCACTGAGGGAACACTGCAGGTAATAATGTCCTGAGAGCGCACGCTGTAGCTGCACTCACACAGAGACATGTAGGAGGAGATGTATGAAGGCAGCAGACCAGGAATTTAAAGATGAAAATGTACCAGGGAGAGAGTCTGCGTGAAGCTAATGGTGACCAGTTAACCAGTGAATACTGGGTGCAGTGGTGGGTACGGTAGTTACAACCAGTTATGAATCTTAGTGCACCATGATAGACAGCATCCAACATCTGCAGCATCCAACATCTGCAGCATCCAACATCTGCAGGGTTCTTGTAGGAGCGTTCATGTAAATAATGTCACCGTAATCGATGGAGGGAAGGAAAGTCACAGATACAAGGTGTTTCCTAGCATTCGGCGTTAAACAGGATCTGTTTCTGAAAAAGAAACAGTTTTAATTTCTTTTTTTTTAATCGTTTTTGACATGTGGTTTAAAAGAGAGATGTGCATCGACCACGATTCCCAAGTTTTTGTAAGAATCGACAAACTCAGTAGGAACACCATTCGTAGATAAGACAGAAAAAAGGACTGCTGGCACCGGCTCTCTGTTTGAAAACGACATCCCTTTGGTTTTACCAGCATTTAGCACCAGTTCGAGATGGAACAGGTCTGACTGGATGATGTCGAATGCAGACTGTAGAAGCTGGAAAACCTTAGCAACTGTTTTAGCTCGGCAATAAACAATTGTATCATCAGCATAGAAATGAAAGGATGCATCAGGCATGATCTGACCTACATTACTATGTTGATTGTAAAGAGGGTGGGTCCTAAGACTGAGCCTTGTGGTACACATTTGTTGACGGTGAAATACGCAACAACACGTCTCACTTGGTTGAACGTCTGCCCATTTTCTCTCAATTTTGCGTCTCCAACAGTCTCAGCCTGACGAGGTTCTACTTTTAGTGATAGATGAAGGTCCTGGTGTCCTCCAGACGTCTCACTCCAGCCTCTCCACGTTGGTGCCATCACGGGACAAAAAGGCAGCATGGTGGCGAGTGATGAATGGCCTCCACCTCGGCTGCACGCAGGCTTCCACTTTGATTCCTCATGAAAGGAGCCTCATACAAGACAGGACACATAATGTGACTCGAACCCGTTTATTGCCCGGATCTTTTTCTTTTCCACTTCCAGACAGCTGCCTCTCCCTCTCTGCGTTCGGCTCTTTATGTTGCTTTCTTTCCTTTCAGTGTTTCATTTTGTGTGTGTGTGTGTGTATGATCTGTCTTGAAAGATGCTTTTGCATCTGCTCAAAGAACACAAGAGGTTGGCAAAGGAACAAGAGATGAGTGAAAGGCAGCGAGACGGGCCGAGTGTGAAGAAGTTTTCTTCTTCTGTTTTTTTTTTCCAAACCAACCGGCAAACAAATCCAATCCTGTTACCTCCCCCCGGCTCTGCAGCATTGTGGGACTGAATGGAGTACAGAGGAGGCGAGCCTCCAGCAGAGAGTCTATTGTAGGCTGATAAGGGCCCTCACTTCCAGTACTCGGAGAGGCCCCTCACACCACGCAGGATGAACGGGGGCCCCCGGCTGAGAGCCGTGGTGAACGCGTTAAATGGTCGAGGCGGGAGTTTCCTGCACGGATGCTGGGATGCAAAGAGAATCATTAGATTCCAGCGAGGCGGAGAAAAGAAGAGCGTCAGGCTTAAACAAACTCGACCAACTGCAAAATATATCCAGCGCCTGATATTCCTCAAAAGATCGCAAAATCCTCAAAGGATCGCCCGCCGCCCTTCCTGCCGATATTTGCTGAAAGCAGCAGAAATGTGAAGAAAAAGTCTAATAAAATGTTGTGTTCATTTGTCAAATTCAGGTTAACACAAGGTCAACAATGCAATGAAATGTTCAGGATGAGAATTGGTCCTTGAGGAACACCATCCTGCATGTTTTAGTTGTTTCCCTGCTCCAACACACCTAATTCAGAGATTTTATTACTTCCTGGGGTTCTGCCAAAGTCTGTTAATCACCCATTGATTCAAATCAGGTGTGTCAAAGCAGGGAAACAACTAAAACATGCAGGATGGTGTTCCTCAAGGCTCACTGTTAGAACCACTGGTATAAATAAGTATTTTACAGTAATATTATCTTAAATGCACATGATATATATTGCACATAACTAACAAACTACACAGGTTGTGTGACAGGTTATTGAGATTAATTAAATTATGATGGTAAGGTAGAGACGTACATGATGCAGCAACAATAAACATGTTACGTGTCACAGTCACAGATGTGGCTTGATGCAGTGTTATTGTCATTAGTTCAATATTATTATCCATTATATTATTATTATCTACAGTATTATAAGTATTATTATCAAAAGAACAGAAAAATAGCACAAAATGAGAAGAATAAGCTTAAATAGGCAGAGGAAGAGAAAAATGTGAAATTAGCAACAAAAACAACCTTGAAATGAGCAGAAAGTTGCAGAAAAAGTAGCAACAATAAAGCAAAAAAAAATTTCAATGAGGCAGAAGGGAACATGAAAAGTTGAAATTATTTTAAAAAGTACAAAAGGCTGAAATTAGCAGAAAAATACCTTAAAAGTAGCTGAAAAAGCTGCAAACTTAAGCAAAAAAAAAAAACAACCATTGGAATTAGTGCAAAAAAGGTGAACAAATCTGAAGCAGAACAAAATCTGAAATGAGCTTCTTTTAAATGTCACAGATTGAAGAGTGTCAAGAGCTCCATTCATTTTCAATGAGAAAAACATGGCCGACAACGCTAAATATCTCAAAGCATCAATTGCACAGAAACACAAAGTGAGAGCAGGAACGTCCAGAATGAGCCGAACGTTTTCAGACAAGAATTGTTGAAATGGAACGAAAACTGCGGGATGAGTGACGGAAAACATACGGAAGAAAACCGGATCTCAACCGTGAGAACGATTTATAAACCTTCACACAATTAATCCTTCTAATGACTCTCAGCTACTACCACGCCCAACTTTAGCCCAGTTTCTGTAAAACTGACAGAGTTATCGTCATTTACGTTATTGCTTAGGCTGATTAGCTGAAGCAGCCATTTTGAATCTAAAAGCGGATCAGCTGAACAATTAAACATCCAATAAT
Source organism: Nematolebias whitei (assembly GCF_014905685.2). Taxonomy (NCBI): domain Eukaryota; kingdom Metazoa; phylum Chordata; class Actinopteri; order Cyprinodontiformes; family Rivulidae; genus Nematolebias; species Nematolebias whitei. The sequence goes on from NC_056498.1 coordinate 46,599,088, forward strand.
TAGTTTCTAAGAAATTTAAAATCCATCCTGACTCGTCAGATATTTTGTTAACAAACACACAC
>NC_056498.1:46619149-46619491 GCF_014905685.2 Nematolebias whitei
TGTTGTCTAAATGACTTTACGCAGATGTTGTTGTCTAAATGACTTTATACAGATGTTGTTGTCTAAATGACTTTATACAGATGTTGTTGTCTAAATGACTTTATGCAGATGTTGTTGTCTAAATGACTTTACGCAGATGTTGTTGTCTAAATGACTTTACGCAGATGTTGTCTGAGTGACTTGATCCAGATGTTGTTGTCTAAATGACTTTACACAGATGTTGTCTGAGTGACTTGATCCAGATGTTGTTGTCTAAATGGCTTTATACAGATGTTGTTGTCTAAATGACTTTACGCAGATGTTGTTGTCTAAATGACTTTATACAGATGTTGTTGTCTAAAT
>NC_056498.1:46619501-46619845 GCF_014905685.2 Nematolebias whitei
TGTTGTCTAAATGACTTTATACAGATGTTGTTGTCTAAATGACTTTACGCAGATGTTGTTGTCTAAATGACTTTACGCAGATGTTGTTGTCTAAATGACTTTATACAGATGTTGTAGTCTAAATGACTTTATACAGATGTTGTTGTCTAAATGACTTTACGCAGATGTTGTTGTCTAAATGACTTTACGCAGATGTTGTTGTCTAAATGACTTTACGCAGATGTTGTTGTCTAAATGACTATACAGATGTTGTTGTCTAAATGACTATACAGATGTTGTTGTCTAAATGACTTTATACAGATGTTGTTGTCTAAATGACTTTACGCAGATGTTGTTGTCTAAAT
>NC_056498.1:46619855-46620051 GCF_014905685.2 Nematolebias whitei
CAGATGTTGTTGTCTAAATGACTTTACGCAGATGTTGTTGTCTAAATGACTTTATACAGATGTTGTCTAAATGACTTTACGCAGATGTTGTCTAAATGACTTGATCCAGATGTTGTTGTCTAAATGACTTTACGCAGATGTTGTCTGAGTGACTTGATCCAGATGTTGTTGTCTAAATGACTTTACGCAGATGTTG
>NC_056498.1:46620061-46624473 GCF_014905685.2 Nematolebias whitei
TGTTGTCTAAATGACTTTACGCAGATGTTGTTGTCTAAATGACTTTACGCAGATGTTGTCTGAGTGACTTGATCCAGATGTTGTTGTTTAAATGACTTGATGCAGATGTTGTTGTGTGAATGACTTTGACTTGATACAGATGTTGTTGTGTGAATGACTTGATGCAGATGTTGTCGTGTGAATTACTTGATGCAGATGTTGTCGTGTGAATTACTTGATGCAGATGTTGTCGTGTGAATGACGATCCAGATGTTGTCGTGTGAATGACTTGATGCAGATGTTGTCGTGTGAATGACGATCCAGATGTTGTCATGTGAATGACTTTATACAGATGTTGTCGTGTGAATGACTTGATCCAGATGTTGTCGTGTGAATGACTTTATACAGATGTTGTCGTGTGAATGACGTGATGCAGATGTTGTCGTGTGAATGACTTGATGCAGATGCTGTCGTGTGAATGACCTGATGCAGATGTTGTCGTGTGAATGACTTTATACAGATGTTGTCTAAATGCTTGTTTAAAACTTCTCCTTAAAATCTATTTTTATCAGTTTTCAGATCCTCTTGTGAGAATAAGCAACAATTCATGACGTGCACTGATTTATTTTAAACTGTGGAGGAAAATGTTACATGTAAAATATTGAAAGATTAAAGTCCCACAATAAAGTTCATCCAGTGAGTGAAGAGATATTTTGCTAACAGACGGTGAACTTTGTCCTGAGAAGTGATTTTTGAAAGATGAATGTTTTATGGAACTCTCTTCAATTTCTTCAACAGGACATGATCCACATCGCCGACACGAAGGTCGCTCGTCGTTACGGAGATTTCTTCATCCGACAGATCCACAAGTTTGAGGAGGTCAGTGATGAGGAGGATGCAGCAGCGTCAACCTGTTCACCCTCACAGGGAAACAATCAGCCACATGGTTTTCTTTAGAGTTATTACTGGAGTTGATTGAGACGGACATTTTGGCTGCTGTGTATGTAGTCGGGAGCATGACTCCATGTGCGGGGGCCTTGGTGCTCCGCCCCTCTCTGGTGGGGAAGGAGCCTGAGACCAACTAGATCTAGATCTCAGGCTCTGACTGTTTGTGCCTACGCTGCAAACGGCAGTTCAGAGGATCCGGCTTTCTTGGAGTCCTGGGGGTGCTCCGGTGCCCACGTGGGTAATGACTGTCTGATCTGAACCCGAGCGGGTTCTGTTGTTGGACCCGATACGTCCCGGTATTGACCTAAAATATCGGCACCACGATATCGTCCGGGCTCGAGTTATTAATAAACAGCTCCTAAACAATCCTACGAATTTAAAAACTCTTTTTTTTTTCTACTTTGTCAGAATCGTTCCAAACGCTGTCTGTGCAACAGGTCGTTACACCCCCAGTCTGGATTATACCTGAGGTTAAAGGAGGCTAGGCTAATTCACGGCCTTCAGGCCAGATTATGAGTTTAATTAATCCCAAAGGGAAATTATTTCTTGTAACTCGTTTCATTAAGAGATGTTATAGATGCTGTAGGCAGGAAGGATCTCTTGTAAAGATCCATCCCACAGTGGATCCTAAGAAACTGTCTGCAGATCCGTCCACCCAGACTCTGCTGGCCTCTCTGTTCCCCCGGGCTGCAGGACCTCCCAGCTCAACACATTCACATTTATTCTGGCTGAGTTTCATGCAGGCGGGTTAATTTGGCCTTTACTAAACTTTAGCTTTCCTTTGGATTATTTTAATCTCAGCCCAACGTGGTGCTCTGCTTTTACATCACTTTGTTTTAGCAGTAAGGTAATAAAACCTCTTCCTGTCGTTCTACAGCTGAACAGGACTCTGAAGAAATTGCCCGCCACCGGGACGACGACGACGGCGGCGGCGGCGTCAGGGGGCGCGACGAGCCGATGAACGTGACTCGAAGACGACCCGGTGGACTCAGAACTCTTCAACTTTTCTAACTTACCAACAATAAAAGGGTCGAGCTCCTTCAGACAGTTCCTGTTCTTGACCAGCAGGTGGCAGCACGTTTATTTTTATTTGTCGAGTCTCATCCCACAACATAGTTCCTGAAAACATGTTCAACAAAAGTAAAATATAAAAAAATACATTTTGAAAACACGGCACTCGACAGAAACGGATCGACGCGTCACAAATACTCGAACGCCAAACATCCAACAGAACGTCCCACCGGCTTTGGCAGCCAGAATTCAATTTAAAAATATCTTTAGTTCATGTTTTGTAAAAACAAAAGTCAAACGGCTCATTTTGAGCGTGCACGTGGCAGTGTACAGTCATCTTTAGATCTATAAAAATGGTACTTTTAATCATTTTCATTTAGAAACTTTTTTCTTCTCAGTCACAAAAAAACAACTTATGAGTAAAACGTCCGTTAGGAACAAAATGGCTGCCGTTGGGAGTAAACAGCAGAAGCTTCACTTTAGAATAAAATTATTGTCAAACAGCAAAATGTTTCTAAAGGAAGAACAAAAGTCGTCGACGCTGCAAAATAATTTTGTCCTCCTCGGAGTGTTCGTGGCCGTTTGCTGGTCTGGGTGTGTTCATTGTGTGTGTGTCTGCAGCCGTGACGTTGTTACGCAGAACGAGGCGCCTCTGATGGTTCTCAGGTCATGGCCCGGTCCGTCTCATCCGTGATGCACCGCTTCGTTTTTTTTACCGTACTGAAGACGGTCGGCCATCTTTGAGCCCGCTCTGAGCGGGTCGGCTGATGTCGCTCCTCAGACTGCACACGCTGATCCTCTCCGAATCGTACCGGGTCGGCGGTACGGAGGCAGGAGGACACACACGAGCCCCCCGGCTGCTGCGCTCAGACCAGCGAGGCCTCGGCTAGTCATAGCTCCGTGACTTCCAGCGGGCTCTCGGACACGCCGTCTTTGTGGCGGTGCATCGGGGTGGACTTGGCCGACTCGGTGCGGGCGTTCCGCTCCGAGTACAGACCGCCGTCGAGCGCTTCCAGGGAGCGCGCCAGGGCCCGCTGGTCGTCCTCCGGCAGGCTGTTGAGGTCAGAGGTCAGGAGGGTGCCCGTGCTGCCGTGGACCACGTGCACGCCTTCGGGCCCTTTCAGCTCCATGGGGAGTTTGTGCTTGAAGCGCAGCGTGCCGTGGCCGCCGCCCACGCTCAGGCGCTCGTCCTCGTCGTCGTCCAGGTCGCTCTGGATGAGCTGAGGAGGCGAAACAGAAAAACAGGTCGACCAAACGAAGACGAGTCTCACGTTTCAAACGTTTCATTTCAGGAACATCAGAAGGAAACGACAAAGCAGCAGAGAAGAAACACCTCAAAGTACAAGAAGTGAATGCATGTCGCCCGCCGCCTTTCATCTTAAGAGTTCATTTAGACGTCACACTCAGAGTGTTGATCGGGTTTTGAAGCAAGCGTCTCGTTTTTTAAACTAACGACGCGTTCCTCAGTTTTAAATACGAAACGGTGATTTGGTTTGATCACAGCTGAGCACAGAATTATACTTTGGTTCATTAAAGCTACTAAATGTCATTTAAGGTGCTTTTATTTTGTTAAATTCAACAACTTTTTATTTAAAGTAACAGCTGTGTTGAGTTTTGGTAAAAAACAGACGTGGGCAGAAGCTGTCCACATTATTCCTGAGGGTTCTGCCGTTTAAATCTGGTACAACTTCCTGTCAGACAGGAAGTAGCAGTGATGAACCATGGTAGCAGGGAACAGACCGCGGTTTATTTAAAAGTACATTACTTTCAGTTTAGCAGATATAAAACTGTTCACATTTATTTAACAACTGTAAAGTCGACTAAGTAGCCGTGCTGCGTTCAGGTACAAGCAGACCAAACTAAATCAGTGGCTACAACAACAGAGTTTGAACACGGAGCCAAAACAAAACGAGTGTTCCTGTGAAAACAAGTTTAGTTTCATCTCCTTCCTACAGATGAGGAATTAAGAAGAACGTGTCTGAACAACGTGAACTTGAAGAGAAAACCCTAAACTCTGTCTGTGAGCTCATTTCACTTTGTCGACAAACGACCGACGGAGGAAAACCTGCATCCTACTTTGTGTCTGGACGACAATAAACCACCGGAGAAGAGACGCCGGGTCCTCAGAAGGATTGAAAACAGTGACGAGAACATCAGGCATGATTTCAGGTGTATGAAGGTCACAGCTTTATATATTTGTTCATCTTCAGTTTTATGATTTTCTCTGTAATTAAGTCAAGTTCAGTGATGGAGGACTTTAAGACTTTGTCTCTGTGTCTGATTTAAGGTCAATAAGTTTGTGTCCCTCTTAATAAAAACTCCACTGACCTTATTACTGTGGAGACACTGAGACACCTCAGAGCTTTTCAGGTTGATCATCACTTCACCGTCGGAAGAACCGAGTCAGCGAAGGAGCTAAATATGCTGGTGTAAGTAGCTAAATATATGCTGGTGTAAGTAGCTAAATATGCTGT
>NC_056498.1:46624483-46626923 GCF_014905685.2 Nematolebias whitei
TGCTAGTGTAAGTAGCTAAATATATGCTAGTGTAAGTAGCTAAATATGCTGTAGCTAAATATATGCTAGTGCAAGTAGCTAAATATATGCTAGTGCAAGTAGCTAAATATGCTGTAGCTAAATATATGCTAGTGTAAGTAGCTAAATATGCTGTAGCTAAATATATGCTAGTGTAAGTAGCTAAATATGGTGTAGCTAAATATGCTAGTGTAAGCAGCTAAATATATGCTGGTGTAAGTAGCTAAATATGCTGTAGCTAAATATATGCTAGTGCAAGTAGCTAAATATATGCTAGTGCAAGTAGCTAAATATATGCTAGTGTAAGTAGCTAAATATGCTGTAGCTAAATATATGCTAGTGTAAGTAGCTAAATATGCTGTAGCTAATATATGCTAGTGTAAGCAGCTAAATATATGCTAGTGTAAGCAGCTAAATATATGCTAGTGTATAGCTAAATATGCTGTAGCTAAATATATGCTAGTTTAAGTAGCTAAATATGCTGTAGCTAAATATATGCTAGGGTAAGTAGCTAAATATGGTGTAGCTAAATATGCTAGTGCAAGTAGCTAAATATATGCTAGTGTAAGTAGCTAAATATGGTGTAGCTAAATATGCTAGTGTAAGCAGCTAAATATGCTAGTAGATGTAATCTGCAGCCACTTCTTCAGGTCGTCCTCCATCCCTGGTCCTCAACAGGCAGCGGTATGATCATATCGTCCTGTTGGAGCTCTGACAGGTGGTGCTCCTACATGTTTAAATTAAATCCACAATGCTCGGAGAAACTACATTAGCTCATACTGTTCACAAACAAACAAATGCCGGTTTCGTACCGCACTGGAAGTCGCGCCCATAATTCACACAAGGACCAGGAATAAGGTGGATCGATAAGCCCGTTGGCAACGGTGGAGGCGCTCACATCAGAGCACAAGGAAAGGAAAATCAAAATGTAGCGATTAAAAAGATTAAAAAGAGCAAACTGGACGTGAAGGCTGGAAGCAGAGGAAGTTAAAAGGCGCAGGCAGGAAGTCAGGAGGAACTCAGAGGAAGTAGGAAGTGGAGCAGCAGACAAGTCAACCTGTTGTTTTCTAATCCCACCTCGGTGATCGATGACTTGTCCCCCTGGCTGGTGGAAACGGTGACGAGCCGCGCTGCAAAGAGCTTTTTCAGCCTCAGGTAGTCGTCTAGAACCACCTTGAGCAGGGAACCCTGACAGGACAGCACTTTGGATCAAACAAGGCCCGAGGACACGGTCCACCTCACACACCCTAACTGTCAGAACCGACACGTCTTCTACTGAACACGTCCAATTTGGTTTTACTGTGGAGGCGGTGGTTCTGTCACCCACAACATAAAAACACTCGGACTCACCTTGATGGGCCCCTCCCTCATGATCTGGCCCAGTTTAGCGATGTTGTCGTACTCCTGAATGGCTGCTCTCAGGTACCGATCATCCTCGGGCCTCGCTTGAGGCTCTCGACCGAAGGTGCCCTGTGAGGACAAAACACACGCGATCAAGGAATGCCTATCACCCGCCGCCTCGTTCTTTCCGACCAAGAGAAACCGAGGTGGAGCCATATTGGTCAGAACTTGAAAATAACTATGTGCCGTTAGAGTTTGTGTTGTGAGTAACTCTCAGCTACTACCACACCAACTCGGAGCTTTTTAATCTCTAAAACTGACCGAGCTGCAGCCGTTTACAGCGGGCCATAAAAACTGCGGTACTGACGTGAGTGCGCGCCGGGCTGTTCCACAGGTCCGTGATCTCGCTCAGGTTCTCGGGCAGGTCGTCCTCGTGGTCAGCCTGAGCGGCCAGCTCCAGGTTCCGACAGAACGGGTCCAGCCAAACCGGATTAGCTCTGCAAAGGTAAAAAGAATGGCGTGACACCGAATGGGTAGACAATAAAAACACAACAACTCAGGCCCCGTTTACACAAACGCTGTAGTTTCCATGTTGGTCAAGTTGCCAGATAAGAAATGATGAACTATAGCACCGTGGCTTAAAAATGATAGTACTTTGACCTAAACTGTCACATGTGCTGAGTAAAGATATTCTAAGATGAGGTGTGTTGTGTTTGTTGAACATGTGCACAGAAAAGGAGGGGGTAAATAAAACATTTTACATTTATCTGGCAACCCTGATGTAGGCTCAGCTGCATTCAATGAGCATGCAGCGTCTGCATGAGGGTTAACTGGTGAAGACACCAACATCTCTTTGGAGCCTGGAGTTTATTAGTTTTGCTCCTGCAGAACAAAAACACTCTGCTCTCTGCCATTTATTATAAATGTTGTTATATTTATTATAACTGTCATTGTATTTATTATAACTGTTGTTATATTTATTATAACTGTCATTGTATTTATTATAACTGTTGTTATATTTATTATAACTGTCGTTGTATTTATTATAACTGTTGTTATATTTATTATAACTGTTGTTACA
>NC_056498.1:46626933-46628879 GCF_014905685.2 Nematolebias whitei
TTGTATTTATTATAACTGTTGTTATATTTATTATAACTGTTGTTACATTTATTATAACTGTTGTTATATTTACTATAACTGTTGTTATATTTATTATAACTGTCATTGTATTTATTATAACTGTCGTTATATTTAATATAACTGTTATTTATTATTATATTTATTATAACTGTTGTTATATTTATTATAACTGTTATATTTATTATAACTGTCATTGTATTTATTATAACTGTCGTTATATTAATTATAACTGTTATTTATTATTATATTTATTATAACTGCTGTTATTTATTATTATATTTATTATAACTGCTGTTATTTATTATTATTTTTATTATAACTGCTGTTATTTATTATTATATTTATTATAACTGTTGTTATATTTATTATAACTGTCGTTATATTTATTATAACTGTTATTTATTATTATATTTATTATAACTGTCGTTATATTTATTATAACTGTTATTTATTATTATATTTATTATAACTGTTGTTATATTTATTACAACTGTTGTTATATTTATTATAACTGTTGTTATATTTATTATAACTTTTGTTATATTTATTATAACTGTCGTTATATTTATTATAACTGTTATTATTTATTATTATATTTATTATAAATGTTGTTATATTATAAATGTCGTTATATTTATTATACATGTTATATTTATTATAACTGTTATTTATTATTATATTTATTATAACTGTCGTTATATTTATTATAACTATTATTTATTATTATATTTATTATAACTGTTGTTATGTTTATTATAACAGTTGTTATATTTATTACAACTGTTGTTATATTTGGCTGAAACCTTGGCTGAATGCAGAGGTGCGTACCCTGCTGGAAGCCAGGAACACTGCCTTCAGGTCTGGAAACTCAGAGGAGCTGAGTAGGACAAGAAAAGAGCTGGTTGCTGGTATTAAGAGGGCCAAGGCCACATATGCACAGAGGGCCGAGGGTCAATTCATCTCACAAGACCCTCGGAGCATGTGGAGGGGCATTAAGTGCATAACAGATTATAAAGGAAGGAGTGAACAATGCCCCAAAGACCCATCTCTGCCTGATGCCCTCAACAAGTTCTATGCACGCTTTGAAGACCCGAACAGACCACCCAGCACCAGACTCACCTCACCACCGGATGAAGAGCATCTCAGCGTGACCTCAGCAGAAGTAAGGAGTACCTTCAGGAGGATTAATCCGCACAAAGCAACTGGCCCAGACAACATCCCCAGAAAAGTGTTGAAGGAATGTGCTGATCAGCTCTGTGAGGTGCTGGCAGACATCTTTAACACCTCACTTACCCTGGAGACAGTTCCCACCTGCCTGAAGACTGCCACCATCATCCCAGTCCCAAAAAGCTCTACAGTGACTGGTCTGAATGACTATCGGCCAGTGGCCCTCACCCCGATAGTCACTAAATGCTTCTAAAAACTGGTCATGACTCACATCAAAACAACCATCAACATCAACGAGGACCCTCATCAGTACGCATACCGTGAGAACCGATCAACAGAGGATGCAATCTCCTCTGTGGTCCACACTGCACTCAACCACCTGGAGCAGAAAAACTCTTACGTCCGTATGCTCTTTGTGGACTTCACGTCTGCCTTCAACACCATGATCCCCCAAACCCTGATGGACAAACTATCCACACTAGGACTAAGCCCCTCCATCTGCAACTGGGTACTAGACTTTTTAACAAACAGACCACAGTTAGTGAGGATCCACAACCTCTCCTCCTCCACCATAACCCTCAGCACTGGCTCTCCTCAGGGATGTGTGTTGAGCCCCCTCCTGTTTACTCTGCTCATGTATGATTGTGCAGCTACCCATCCAGGCTGTCACATTGTAAAGTTTGCAGATGATACAGCGGTGGTGGGATGCATCACAAACAATGATGAGTCCAGCTACAGGCAAGAGGTGGAACACCTGG
>NC_056498.1:46628979-46634942 GCF_014905685.2 Nematolebias whitei
TGGTGGAAGTGGTCTCCAGCTACAAGTACTTGGGTGTACACATGAATGACAACCTCAGCTGGAGCAACAACACCACCAGCCTGATCAAGAAAGCTCATCAGAGACTCTACTTCCTCAGACGGCTGAGGCGAGCTGGTCTGGGAAGCTCAGTCCTCACCTCCTTCTACAGGTGTGCAGTGGAGAGCATCCTGTGCTCGAGCATCAATGTGTGGCATGGAGGCTGCACAGCTGCAGAAAGAAAAGCTTTGCAGAGAGTGGTGAAGGCTGCACAGAAGATGTTGGAGTCAGTCTCCCCACCATCACAGACATCTACACCTCCAGATGCAGGAAGAGGGCCACCTGCATCATGAAGGACCCCACCCACCCAGCACACACACTTTTTGCCCCACTCCTCTCAGGAAGGAGGTTAAGGAGCATTAAGTGTAGAACCACTAGACTGAGGAACAGCTTCTACCCTGAGGCTGTTAGACTCATGAATCTCTAACTAGAATAATCACTGTGAAAAACCATATCATGTTGCTGCTGATCTGTTTCATGTTGCTGCTGATCTGTTTCAATGTTGATGTGTTCATGCGTGCACATCTGCTCACAGACTCATGTTCATGTTTGTGCTGATGTTCAATGTTTTATGTTATGAGTGCTTAGTGTATATTTAGTTGATGTTTTTCTTAGTTCATATCTTAGATGTTATTACTGTTTTTCTTATACATTTTATTGTTGGATGTAACTGGGACCCTGTGTACATAATTTCGCTCCACCACATGTACCACATGAGGTGCGAATGACAATAAAGAAACTCTGACTCTGACTCTGACTCTGATTTATTATAACTGTTATTATATTTATTATAACTGTTATTTATTATTATATTTATTACAAATGTTGTTATATTTATTATAACTGTTGTTATATTTATTATAACTGTCGTTATATTTATTATAACTGTCATTATTTATTATTATATTTATTATAAATGTTGTTATATTATAAATGTCGTTATATTTATTATACATGTTATATTTATTAAAATATTCATTATAACTGTTATTTATTAATATATTTATCATAACTGTTATATTTATTATAACGGTTGTTATATTTGTTATAACTGTCGTTATATTTCTTATACCTGTTATTTATTATTATTTTTATTATAACTGTTGTTAGAGCAGAAAGACTTTGGAGTGCACATGTGCAGCTTCACTCCTCTGTGGGGGGTCCCCCTGAAAATCTCCGCTCTGAGACCTGGACTCAGAAACTTTCAGTTTCAGAGAGGACGAGGATGTTGTCTGGAAATGAACTTTTCACGTCGTGTAAACGTGAGACGGGTCCTCAGTTAGAAGAAGACCAGCAGGACTTTTGGATTTAGTTCGATGTTCAGCTGCTGCAAATACGGAGGGAACAAGTTCCCACTGGTCTGAGCGCTAAAACAAAGCTTTAGTAAACAGACTGTTACACAGTTTATATGAAATATTGGACCGTGGTCGGAGGGTTTACACAGAACAGATCAGGAACGCCACTCAAGGTTTTAACGGGTCACGGAGAGTTGGACTTTAACGGCCGACCTGCTGATTTTATCTCTGTTGCTTTTTACACAGGAACAGTTGAGACGAAGGTTTTAACAAATATACACCAAATGTTTGACAGATGATGTCACACTTAGTTTTGAAGGGTCTGAAACTTTTAACACACAAATTACTTCCACGATCTTTTAGGTAAAATTGCAAATTATACATAAAAAAGTGATTTTTTTGGTCTTCTTTCACCTAGTCTGTGCTCAAAATAAAAAAATATATATATTTTTTTAAAGTTACGTTATTCTCTCTATAAAACACTGTAGAAACATAAAAACCCACACGTTCATCAGAGTCTTCTGCCACATTTTTACAGTTTGAGGCTTATTTTCTGTCCGCCTCTCATTAACTTGGCTGTCAGGGAGTGACAGACACAGGCGTGTGGTTCCCGCGGTTACCACAGTGAGCCACTGGTAGCTTTAAAATGCAAACATTTTTATTTTTCAGAAAATGCTATGTTGGCATCCATCAACAAAATGTTGGGTTTAATTATTTTGGTGCAATTAATGAGTAAAAATCAAAACAAACCTTCAGTAAATTAAAGCTTGAAGGGCAAAATGGGGATCCATGTACCAGGATTAATTGTCATGGTGCCTTTGTTTGGTTTAATGGTGATTCTGTGAGCGTGCACCTCTCAGGTGTGCACGTGCAGCCATTACTTACCCCTCAAAGGAGTACTTGTTGGTGTTGGGCATGTCCAGGATGTCCATTAGACCCTGGTTTCCTGCAGCGCAGGGGCCAAATTATTGTTAAACACTTTTTACAAACATAATGACGCCACACCAACACTGAGAACTGACGCTCGCTGAAGAAGCTGAAGAGTTTGTACTGTTAAAAAAGCTGAAGGTTAGTTAGCTACAAGAAGCTAAATGCTACGTAAAGAAGAAAAATGCTAACGAAAAGCAACAACATGTGAACCAAAAAAAGTTAAAAGTAGCAAAAAGTCCAACTGAAAGGTTTGGAAATGCTAGATGTTGCAAAAAAGGAAAATGTAGCAAAAGGCTAGCTAAATGTAGCAAAACAAAGCTAGAAGCTAAAAAGCAAATGCTAACTTCAAACAAAGCAGCAAAAGCCAAAACTAAAACCAGATAAAAATACAATTGTTGAGCAAAACAAGAGAAATGACACTTTCTGTGAAAAAGCAGAGACTGCTCTGATGTTAAAGCTGAAAGAAGCAAAACACTAGCTAAAAAAAAAAAAGAATGCTAGCTAAATGTAGCACACTGTAGTTAAAAGCCAAAGTAAGGCCAGCTAAAAACTACAAAAAAAGTAGCTAAAGCTAAAAGTGAACGTCTCACCTGACGATCCTGCAACGATCGCTTTAAGCTTCCTTTGGTGTCTGCAACACAAAAAACGTGGGTTTGATGCACGTCTCGGCTGATTTCAGATCACCCAGTCTTCAAAAAGCAAACGGCGTGAAGGACTCACACTCTGCGATAATGCCAGTTCATTGTTACGAACAGGATCCCTGCCAAGCACAGCAGCACCGCCAGGATGATGATGACCAGCTGAGGGAGGAACAACGGCTCAGAAACAGCAGAACAGAACAACGTGCGCAGAAGAGCGAGCTCGGGGTCGCAGCCCTGCAGACCTGCAGCGTGGAGATGTCATCAGGCAGTTTGTCACCAACAGCCGGCTGAACGTCCACAACGTTGTAGGTCCTGAACAGGTTCCTGAGCTGCTCCTTGTTCTCGTCGATCATCTGGATGACCCTGCAGCACATCAGGAGCCGGAGTTACACGCTGCACCACACCAACTGTACGCACGAACGTAAAACCCCACGGCTTTGGAACAGAAGCGCACGAGACCTTTCAACGTCCAGGATGGTGTTGGTCTGATTGTTGACGACGTGGATGAGCATGTCGGTCTGAGCGTAGCTCACTCTGCCCTTTTTGTCCACGTGGAACTGAATGTCACAAACGAGACGAGATGCAGTTTATTAAACAAGATTTTTTTTTGAAAACAGTAAAACATGAGAAATTACTTTTACTGTAGAAGTGCTGAGCCGAAGTCTGCGGAAACTGAGTCGTTGAAGCAAAAACACTACAAGCTAAACCCCCAAAACCTAAATGCTAAATAAAAGTAGCTAAAAGCTAAATATACCAAAAGGCTAACTAAAAGCTAAAAGTAGAGAAAAACAGACAGTTTTCTGAAGCAGAAGGATTTGAAGCAATCTTAATGTACCGTAATTTCCGGACTATAAGCTGCTACTTTTATCACACGCTACGGCTAATTTATGGATTTTTTTTTTTTGACAGGGCTAACGAACTTCATGCAGCTAAAACATTTAGCCTCGTCACATCCGGACGCTCAAATAGCTGCACAATCCATGTCTCTCTAGGGGGCGGGTCCTCGTGACTACCTGTATAAATAAAAGTTAAAAAAAACGACCGGTAAAATTCCCGAACAGGTCACAGAAAGTGACGTTGAGCGACTACGAAAGAGAAACTGAAGACGTGTGTGATGAAGTTTTCCTGAGGCTGTTCAACACTGAAGAAGACGACTTTAGTGGTTTTAGTGCACAGGAGGAAGATGGCCATCAATGACTTCCTGCTACTCTATTTCATTTTTAACCAGCCGTGTTACAGGCACTGTTCAGAAAAAATAATAAAAAAATTCTTGTACATTTTTGTGTTTATCAGTACGTATTTAATTAAAAGTAAAAAAACTTTCTGTGTAAATATCTCGTTACAACCTGCAACTTACAGACAAGTGTATCCTAAACATGCGCAACAGTTTTTGTTTGATTTTATTTAGTGGGCGTGGCTTATATTCAGGTGCACTCAGGTGTCTGCAATTACAGTATTTCTGTGTGGAAACTGTTGTGGCTGAAGTTTAATATTTTGAAAAGAATAAAAGTTACAAACACCAAAAGTCAGCACTCATCTCCTGAATGACCTGAACTTCTCGACTATGAATAGCTAAAATAGCCGAAGTAGTTCGATTGTAAAAGACAGATTAAAAAAGCAAACGAAGCAGCCGAACCTGGATGTCGTCCAGGTTCACGATGGCACCGGTGATGTTGGAAAGGAGGCCGATGAAATCGTCCTGGTTCTCCCGAACCCAGTCTGGAATCTCGTTAAAGACTATCTTGACCCTCTGGTCGTCTCGGAGGATGTAGATGTTCACGTTGGAGGTGGCGCTGTGCCCGGCGAGATCACAGGCTAAAATCTCCAGCTGAAAGTAGCCCGGATTGTAAGACGTGAAGAGGTCGTAGGTGCGGATGATTCCATCTGCCAAACCTGTCGCAGTGATGGAACACAGAACCCAACGGTCAGATGTACGGATAAAACTATTAAATTAAAACATCCTGGAAGCGGTTTTAACTGCTCACCAATGATGAAGATGTTGCCTACGTCTTCACTGCCGTTGCTTTGGGTCTGGAAGTAGCGGATCGTAACGATATGGTACTGGACCAAGCTGTTGTTACCGATGTCGTTGTCTATCGCCAACACCTTAATAAGCTCTGAGCCCACTTTGGCATTCGCTGCGACCCCTGAAACAAGAAGGACCATTATTCTGGTTCTGCACCGGCTGACCAACCCGCTCCTGCAGCGACGGCTCACCTGCGGTGTATTCGGCCTTCGTGAAGCGCGGAGTCTGGTCGTTGATGTCCTCCAGCTGGATCTGGACTTCCAGCAGGCTGGGGTCAAGAGTGGGGTCCAAGGCTCTGGCCTGTATTGACCTCTGACCTCTGGGAGGAGTCCAGCTCCGGTTGCTGGAAGCCTTGATGATGATGGAGTAGGCCGGTACTTCCTCCCTGTCCAGCACCTTGAGCACCCTCAGTTCTCCGTCCAGACTCAGGCCAAAGTTTCCATCGTTGTTTCCGGCTTCAGGAAGACAAGAAAACAGTTTGTTCAGGATGGATCCATAAAAACGTCTTCAGCTTTTGAAACTTTAAAGCTTTGATGTCCCACACAATGAACCCACAGTAAATTAGTTTCCTCCATCCTTGGGTTTTGGACTCAAGACATCAATCCAAGTCAATTAACGGGGTTTTAACATAAACTGCAAAATGACGTAAATGTGTGTGACTGATACTACACAGAAGGTTACTACCTAAAGGCGTACACTTAAAAGTAGCAAAAAGGATAGCTGAAGCTAAAAGTAGCAAAAAGGCTAGCTGAAGCTAAAAGTAGCAAAAAGGATAGCTGAAGCTAAAAGTACCAAAAAGGATAGCTGAAGCTAAAAGTAGCAAAAAGGATAGCTGAAGCTAAAAGTAGCAAAAAGGATAGCTTAAGCTAAAAGTAGCAAAAAGGCTAGCTGAAGCTAAAAGTAGCAAAAAGGCTAGCTGAAGCTAAAAGCAGCAAAAAGGATAGCTGAAGCTAAAAGTAGCAAAAACGATAGCTGAAGCTAAAAGTAGCAAATAGGATAGCTGAAGCTAAAAGT
>NC_056498.1:46634952-46637159 GCF_014905685.2 Nematolebias whitei
GATAGCTGAAGCTAAAAGTAGCAAATAGGATAGCTGAAGCTAAAAGTAGCAAGAGACCAAAAGCAGAAACGACAGATGAAGATAAAAATGAGGCTTTTTTTTTTAAAATGAGCTTAAACACCAAAACAAAGATGCTTAAATTAACACAGTTGTAATTTAGCTAAACAGATGCTAAAGCTAAAATTGGCAAAAAATGATGCTAACTGTAGCCAAATAGTAGCTAGACTTTTCAAACTAGCAAAAATGACCCTAAATCTAAAACAATAGCTAAAAGCTGAAAGTATCAAAATGATAGCTAAAAGCTAAAAAGAAGCAGAAATGTAGCTAAAACAGAACAAGTATGCTGACGTAGATTTCGTACTGAGTAAAGTTTTTGAAGGAATTACGAGATTGTAAAATATTTTTTATCTAATTTTATTAAAATGAAGTGAAATATTTAAAAAAATTTAAATGTCAGAAAAGCTAAAGCACATAGTTCCTGATCCAGCAGAACGTTTTGACAAATAATGCGCTAAAATATTACAAAGAACGCGCTGGATGTTAGTTTTAGTTTGGGGTATCGGAGTAAAAAGGGCTGAATACAAATTTACGCCACACTTTCCTGTTTTAGTAGAAGAAAAAAAAAATTTCTTCCTCTTAATTTTTGTTTTGGTCGATCTTATTAAAACATGATGTTTGTGGTTGAAATGTGGAACAGTTCGAGATGTTCTGTACCTGCAATGAAATAATAGACGATGGCGTTGGCGCCCTCGTCGGCGTCCACAGCTCTGGTCACGTTGCCGACTACGGTTCCTGGAGGAGACTCTTCAAGCACCGTCATCTTCTGGTACGACAAGCTGCCACGCTGAGGTGAGGACGCACACGCCATCAGACCCAAGATGACAACACACACACAGTCCCACAACTCCAGGCGCAATCGCAGCCACACACTCACCGGCGGTTTCAGGAAGACCGGTTCGTTATCGTCTATGTCCAACAGCGCCACCTGCAGAGGCTGCGTGGTCTCATACGGCACCGGCTGACCCAGGTCCCGGGCCACGATGATGAGCTGAGAGAGGACCGTGCACAACGTTAGTCGCGTACAGCCGACGTGTTTCAGACGCAGAAACGGCAGAAGACTCACGCTGTAGAGGGCCTGCTTCTCTCGGTCCAGTTTCACAGTCGTCGTGATGACCCCCGACACGGCATCGATGCGGAAGTTCTCCCAGTCTCTGTTTCCCGCTCCCGTCTGCAGGAAAGAGTAGCGGACCTCTCCGTTCACCCCCTCGTCGGCGTCGGTTGCGTGCACCTCGTAGACGGGCAGACCCGGCGGCTGCTCCTGCACAGAAACCCAACGAACGTTTGTACGAACATTTAGTGAGAACTGGATTAAAATTGTTGGTTTTCTTTACTGGTGTTTGGGTTGATTACCAAAACTAACCAACACTTGTGGTTCCCACGGTTTCAAAAAGTAGAATGCGAGGCAGAGCTTTCGGTTAGAGATCATATCTCTCCGGTTTTAGCTTCTCTCCATTGGCTCCCTGTCAGATTCAGAATTTCATTCAAAATCTTCTAACCTACAAAGCTCTCAACAACCTAGCTCCATCTTATATTACAGATCTTATTGCTCCATATATTCCTAACAGAGAACTTCACTCTCACACTGCAGGTTTACTCGTGGTTCCTAGAGTTTCCAAAAGCAGAATAGGAGGAAGATCTTCCAGTTCTCAGGCTCCTCTCTTGTGGAACCAACTTCCAGTTTCTGTCCGTGAGGCCGACACATTGTCCAGTTTGAAGACTTTCCTGTTTGATAAATCCTATAGTTAGGGTCGGCTTGGGTTTCCTGAGCTATCCCTTAGTTATCTGCTATAGGCTTAGACTGCTGGAGGACAAATTGACCTCATGTCTTATCTCTGATGTATTTACTTGCTCTACTCTACCTGTTTATAATTATTTCTATCTTAACATATTTTTTTGTCTTTCCTCATATAGAAAGTTCACCTGAACTATAGAAAGTTCACCTGAACTATAGAAAGTTCACCTGAACTATAGAAAGTTCACCTGAACTATAGAAAGTTCACCTGGACTATAGAAAGTTCACCTGAACTATAGAAAGTTCATCTGAACTATAGAAAGTTCACCTGAACTATAGAAAGTTCATCTGAACTATAGAAAGTTCATCTGAACTATAGAAAGTTCATCTGAACTATAGAAAGTTCACCTGAACT
>NC_056498.1:46637169-46644669 GCF_014905685.2 Nematolebias whitei
AAGTCCACCTGAACTATAGAAAGTCCACCTGAACTATAGAAAGTTCATCTGAACTATAGAAAGTTCACCAGGACCTGTCATTCTGTTTGTTTCTCCTTCCTGTCCTCTCAAACCTCAGCCGGTTGAAGCAGATGTCCTCTCGTCCTGAGCTGGTTCTGCTGGAAGTTTCTTCCTGTTAAAAGGAAGTTTTTTCTTTCCACCGTCTCCTTTGTGCTTGCTCAGGGGGGAGACTGTGGCAAAGTGAAGATGCAACACAACCTGCTGCTTCCTTAGATAAATAACTTTTACTAATGTCTGTGAATGTTTCTGTTCAGCGCCCTGAGACGACTTCTGCTGGGACGTGAAGCTACAGAAATACACTGAATCGACTCAGACACAGATACCTCAGTGATATGAATAATGGTTCCATTAGCTGGCCTGACGAACACGGGTCTGTTGTCGTTAACGTCTATGACTGTGATGATCAGGTCTGCAGTGCCCCACAGGG
This sequence comes from Nematolebias whitei, assembly GCF_014905685.2. NCBI lineage: Eukaryota > Metazoa > Chordata > Actinopteri > Cyprinodontiformes > Rivulidae > Nematolebias > Nematolebias whitei. The sequence continues at coordinate 46,637,657 of NC_056498.1, forward strand.
GAGGGCGGCCCTGGTCTGTAGCCACCACGGTGAAGTTGAAGCGCTCCGTGGACTGAAGCAGGCGGCGAGAACGCACCAATCCGGTGATCGAATCCAGAAGGAACGCGTCTAAAATCAGAAGAAAATGCAAATTACTGAACTGAAAAATGGGCTTCATTAATGTTCAAACATCACTTTGTTACAAATTACTGTATTTTCCAGACTATAAGGCGCACTTAAAATCCTTTAATTTACTTAAAAATCGACAGTGAGCCTTATAGTCAGGAGCCTTATAGTCTGAAACATACGGTAAAAAGCTATTACAAGGAAACCATAACTTATAACCTCCATTAGTGGCGCTTTGTTAAAAACTTCATACCCATGTTTGGTCCGAGCATGGTGTAAATCAGCGCAGCGTTCTGTCCTTCGTCCAGGTCTATAGCTGTGATGGTGATCACCGACGTTCCGCTGGGCTCGTTTTCAAACACGCTGGTGTTGAACACTTTGGATACGAAGCGCGGACGATAATCGTTCACGTCCAGAACCGTCACCAGAACCTGACACGTCGTAAGAGCACACTCAGATCAGACTAAAGTCTGGTGGTGAGTTCAAGAGCGTGCAACGACGTCTGCAGCGGTAAACTAATGCACAACAAAGTGTCACGTTCAGAGATGGATTCAAGAAACGGATCTGTCAGAACGTTCAGCACCGGGCTCATCGGTAACAATCTGACGTTTTGTTCTTATGTTCAATGAGTAAAACGTTTTTACTTTCTGAAGTGTACGTTAAAGGGTTATTTACGACATTCTGAGCTGGAGTTCTGTGGAAAAGTTTTGAACAGTGAACTCGTAGCTCGTTCTGTTGGCGTCTTTAGGCCATGACCTTTAGCGTGCACTGAGCCGGTTCACAGCTCGGTGTGAACCGGTCCCGATAAGTCAGGGGTCCTGGTTCTCAACGAGGACACGTTGTAATGCTCCCTCTGGTCATGAGGCACGGCTAATGACTGAAAGAACGAGGTCCTGGAAGCAGCTGAAACCAACTTTCGTAGGCTCAGCCATAGAGACAGGCTGGGGGGGAGCTCAGAGCAGAGCCGCTTCTCCTCTGCATCGAAGGGAGTCAGCTGAGGTGGTTCAGATTAGGACGCCTCCTTTTCGAGGTTTTCCAGGCCTGTCCCACCAGGAAGAGGTTCCGGGGCAGACCCAGAACTTGCCTGGGAACAGGGGAGTGGGAGGTCTGTGTTCCACTCCTGGACCTGTTGCCTCCACGACCCGACAAAGATGAGCAGTAAAAGATGGAGATGTTGGAGAAGAGATTTGGTGCACGTGTCAACATACAGCTTTATGGCTCTAGACTAGGCCTGTCACGATAACAAATTTTGCTGGGCGATTGTCTCAGAAATTATTGCGATAAGCGATAATATGGTTAGAAATTTTAGTAATTATTGTCAAATTTAAGAAGAAATGTTGGTTAATTTTTTTGACTATTACCGTTTTTCGACCACTAGATGGCAGTATAAGACTGTTTGAACCAAAGGATGGATAGAGAGGGAGCAAGCAGCGTGTCTCTTTAAGAAAAATGGGAGGGAGGCCCCTTGATGTGACATGGGCTGTCTCTCTTCGGTTCTCAAAATGGCTGACACTCTGAGTGGTTTGAGCTCTTTAGCATAGCTTTTTCCCACACAAAGCTTTTAATAAAATAAATCAGTAAACAAGTTCTCAGCTTCTTTTTGCAGAGAAAAACAACTTTTTACACGAAGGCACCGGTTTCAATCGTGAATTTTGGAGCTTTGACAACACGGAGGTTTTTTCCCCGAGGTCGGCCTCTTAGCTTAGCTCGTAGCTTAGCTGCTTTTAACGATCCAAAAACACGATTTTGGACGGTTAACACAGATTTTAAAGAGAAAGGGAGGGGTCAACCGGAGTTGAGTCTTTTGTCATCCAGTGTCTTCAGTAGAAAGAGAGAGACACGAAGAAACGATAAAGCCAGTCAGGTCTCCAGTCCATCACAGGGACACAAAGAGACAAACAACCATTCTCCCGCTCTCTCTCTCCAAAACGAGGGTTTAAAGAGCCATCTGCAACAGGTAAGATAATAACTTTTCCACAGAACTCTATTCTAGATGTCTCTTTAATAGCATGCACCTAAGACATGGTTGGTATAAGTACAGAATATTACGCAGTGTAAAAATGATTCATGGTTTCTGTGTGGTGCATTTCTGCAGAGTTCTTTCTACCTGAACGGAGTTCTCTCTCCGGTTGTTTGGGGTTCCTCCAGGGTTGTCCCGGGCCACGGCGGTTAAAGTGTAGTGGTCCTTTGTCTCTCTGTCCAGAGGGGACAAGATGTAGATCTCTCCCTTACAAAAGGGAGAAGGAATGATTAGGAAGGAAGTACTTACAGGGAGGGGTGGTGTTACCGGATTATTTTGGCTCAGTGTTTATGGAGCGTGGAGCTCGAACATGCGGTGTGGCCTCAGGACACCCAGAGGGTTTGTTGAACATTTCATTTCCAGGCAGGATAACGCCCGGCATCGCTCCGAGGGAAAACACGGCAGACCGTTGCTCACTGGTCAATACGTGTTTATCTTTTGTCTGACGTCTCGAAGAGGAAGTGTCGGACATTTTCTGCGGACTCTGAGGTTTCAAGACTTTGTTCACACAAACTACCCCAGAGTTCCTGATGCATGCTCAATAATCCAGGTAGAAAAATCTAGAAAAGTTAAGTCTGGTCCTCTGGACATTAAAAAACAACCAGACTTACACTTCGAATAAGAAGAACTGTGACGTGCTCCTCTCGTCTACTCACCGTGGTTGGTCTGATGTCAAACTTGCCCTCTCCGTCTACGAGGCTGTACTCGATGACGGCGAAGAGTCCAGAATCAGCGTCTGTGGCTCTGACCCGAATTATTGTGGTGCCCAGGTCCACGTTCTCAAACACAGGCACCTACAAAAAACAAGAAACACATTTTTTATCAAGAACGGAGCAAAATGTTTCAGGCTGAGCCACGACCAACGAGCCAGCTGAGTTAATAACGTGACACTTTTATTTTGCGTGCTCTGGTAGAAAACCTTTCACAATAAAGGCCTCATATTTCTTGTAGGAATGCATATCGCCCGCTGCTTTTCAAACCAGAGTTTAAAACTAGGATCATCATTAAAATCATGAGTGACTCTCAGCTACTACCACTTTACACTTCTCTGAGTGGTGACTTATGTTTATCTGAAGTCAAGTTGTCTCCAAACAGCTGCAGAGACACTTTAAGGGAGTTTCATTCAAGTCTGGGCAGTGGTTTGTGACACTTTCAGCTAATGATTCACAGATATTTTGCTAACACACATGCACACAGAGACAAAGACACAACTGATTAAGGCACTGCCAAACAATGATAGTTATGTCCTGATTATTCCATTTATTGTTTAAACCTAATAATAATATTAAAAGTAGCGCAGCTTGGTTCCAGGTTTTTTGGAGCACCGGCGTTTTATCCGGTCCCCTCAAGCTAAAACATTTTTATTTGGCTGCGAGCAACATCTACCGTATTGTCCGGCGTATAAGTCACGTTTTTTTGCATATATCTGTCAGTCCTGCAACTTGTACATCGAAGCGCCTTATAAATATATGATTATTTTTTCCATATTCGTAACACAATTTTTGACTGACTCTTTAAATTTAAAAAAACTGCAACAGCGAGTCCTCCCGTGCGCGCTCGCTACACTCAGCTGGTGCAGGTGGAGGAACGCTGGAGAGCTAGTGGCTCCAGCCGCGACGGACGGATGGACGGCGCCGCGCCACCCAGGCGAAATGAAGCTGTTTTCACAATTAAATAAACGCGACGGGTCAGCGGTGCGACTTATACTCCGGAAAATACGGCAATCTGTTCGGTACCTGATAGGAAGGTTGCAGGAAGACGGGGTTGTTGTCGTTGACGTCCACGATGCGCAGATAAACCGGCAGCTCGGCACTTCTGGGAGGGGAGCCGTGGTCCTGAGCCCGTATGGTGAAGTTCAGCCACTGAATCAGCTCGAAATCCACCGTCTGATTGGCTACAATCTTACCTGAGAACAGTTAGTGTTAGAGTTTTTTTGTTATCAACCCTGTACTCTGTTAAATCCTCACATGACGTGTTCAAAACTAAGGTCAACTGACAGAAATCAACTGCTTATCATCACAAAATATTTTAATTGCGCCCTCTAATCGTCATTCTAGCAGATATCCTGATGTGTAACTGAAAATGTCAACCTTGTGATAACCCTGCCTAAATCTAATAAAAAGCGAGCACTCATGAGAAGGTTTAGAGGTCACGCTGAACAGCTCAAAGTTGTTTTCTGTGATCAAATCGTGAAAATCTTGTTTTTAAAAGTATAAAAGTTACAGAAGCCCACAAGACGTAGCACTTGAACCTGAGCTGAAAGTTTGGATTGAGGAATGACTACCACTGACCAGTAGTTTGTTTCTTTCAGCTGCTCCCTTCTTCAGGGGTCGCCACAAAGAACTAAATCACGCATGGATTGTTTATTTAAAATAAATTACGGTATTTTAAATGATTGAGCACCTGTGTGCAGCCCACAGGGGCAGAGAGAAGCTCCCGCAGCCTGTCATGATCTCCACTCTCTGCCACCTGCGGCTCTCTGCCACAGAGAGCGGAGATCATGCTGTGCTCTTTTAGAAACATTGTTTGGAATATTGCAAGAGTGTGTGAAGGATTTATAAAGCCTTACATTACCTTACACTAAATTAAACTACTACTTCCTACTACTACTATTTGTACTACTATCCCTACTTCACGGTTTTTCACTTATTGTGAAGAGGAGGGGTGGGCAGGGTACGGAACCCCTGTGATAAACGAGGCACTACTGTACCGGGAGTTGAACTAACGATCTTCTGATAACAGGCCCACCTTCTCTAACCGCTGCGCCACCACTCCCTAACTAACCAGAAGTAGTTAAGATTGCAAAAAGCAGGATGCTGACTCAGTGTTCACACAATTAGGATTAATCAAGCTAATAATAATATTCTAACTAGGCAGAACAAAAAGAACGAAGACACTGTAAACAAATATATTGTGAAATAATCTTAAAATAGAAAAATCTCTACAAAGTTTTTCGAGTTGGCTCATTTATTGGTGGCCGTACCGATGGACGGGTCCTCAAGTCTAACGTAGTTCCCCCTCGGTAAGTTGAGCAGCTCGTAGGTGACCTGACCATTCGGACCTTTGTCCGGATCCACAGCTGACACTGACAGCAGCGTCGTGCCCGGCTGAGCCCCCTCTAAGATCTGCTCCGTGAAGTTGGTCACTCCGAACGGCCGAAAACGAGGAGCGTTGTCGTTAACGTCCAACACGTTGATGGTTAGCCTCGCTACAGAAACAAACAATTATATAAAATAAATCATGATGTGAGTGAACAATGAGAAAACTTTTAGACAAAACGTTAAAGGGTGCCAGTGCAGCAACAAAATGGCCGACATTTTGATGTACAGATTATCTAAAAGATGTAAAGAACTAAAATCAAAATAAATGTTAATGCCAGTGGTTTGTTAGGGTAACCATGGTAACCACACCTTCTCCCCGACAGGAGTCTTAAGACAGGCCGACAGGACAGCAGACTAAAAAGTAAGCCTCAGACAGTCGCTGTGTGAAAACGATAAGTCGTATCATGAAGCGCAGTTTTTTTGTAGGAGATAAGAAGCTTCACTTTGGTTTTGAAAACAATAAATGTAAATCAGATCAGATAGAATGGAGGTCAGAAAAGAAGAAGAAAAGAAAAGCTTGTTTCACAAACAGTTTGAAGAGCTTTTAAAACCCAGTACTACATTTAGGGTTAAATATTTTAATACCCTGTGAGGGTTTAAAAACAATTATAAAAACATCAAATTGTCATTTCAGTCATGTAGAGTGACCTGTTTTAGCATTAAATAACATTTTCAGTCTGTAGATCTCCAAAGGAGGATCAGTACTACCATCATGATCATCAGGATCATCACTTCACCACTTGCTCTTGTCAAGGGCGGACACATTTTCCCTCCTCTCCCTCCTCCACTTTGCTGCTTTGTCCTGTCTGTGAAACGGCTTCAGAGCCTCTCTCTACATATCTTACGAACCATAATTTTTGCTATGGATCTGGTCAGCTGGTCTCTCAACGCAACTGATAAAATTTTCTTGACGAGAAGACACACTTCAGGCGAGTCGGCTTTCCCTTATGACACGCATGGAGCTGGATATGTCATTGATTTCTGGGGCGATTGGAAAGTGATGCGTCTATCTCTGCTGTCCATCGAGCATGTTGAAGACGCATATATAATTGGATTTATGATAACAGGTTTCCTGCTGGTTCCTGGTTCTTCAACAAACAAGGAAGTTGTCTGCAACAAATTTGGCCCTGTTCAGGCTGCCGGCCTTATGTGATGGTTTGCTCTGTGCCTCACGTACCATGACTCAATTTCTTTGCAAACTAGGATTCACTGGCAGGATGGATCAGATCTTGGGGAATACTCTCAGGCACCGACCAGCGGTGTGTCCACTTAATTTGGACATTTGGGATTCGTGCGGACCAGCAAAGACTCAAGGCAGACATGAATCAGTAAAGTTCTGCCTGCTCCCAAAACAAATGTTCATCTGAATTCGACTCCCCGGCTGGCTCTGACTGTCTACCTTATCTCAATTCACCTGGAGGCCCTGTAAATTTGATGATCTGCCCCCTCTCCTCCCTCCCACCAAGGAAGTCTGCAGACCTATCAGAGGGATCAGGCTGAATCAACATTGTGTCATCATTTCAGGACTCTTGGATTTTCTCTGGCGTTGTTCCAGGTCGACCTCGGCACCCCCGAATGTGTTTACGGATCTCACCAGAGGGAACTGACTTGATTATACCATTCTTATCAGAACTTCTACAGTGCCTCTGGAGTGTCCTTGGGCACGCTCACCGTTCTTGTCGTCTACCCTGTGGATGTCTGCATCACTATGTGCCTATGTACGGGAGTTTTTTTCAATCTCAGGCTCTCTCTCTCCTCGGTCAAGTAGTGAGAGTTTGATAGGATTT
>NC_056498.1:46648523-46649079 GCF_014905685.2 Nematolebias whitei
AACCACACTTGGACCAGATAAACCACACCTGGACCAGATAAACCACAGCTGGACCAGATAAACTACACTTGGACTATAGAAACCACACCTGGACCATAAAAACCACACCTGGACCATAAAACCTACACCTGGACCATAGAAACCACACCTGGACCATAGAAACCACACCTGGACCATAGAACCACACCTGGACCATAAAATCTACACCTGGACCATATAAACCACACCTGGACCATATAAACTACACCTGGACTATAGACACCACACATGGACCATAGAAACCACACCTGGACCATAAAACCTTCACCTGAACCATATAAACCACACCTGGACCAGATAAACTACACCTGGACTATAGAAACCACACATGGACCATAGAAACCACACCAGGACTATAGAAACTACACATGGACCATAGAAACCTCATGTGGACCTGGACCGTAGAAACCACACCTGGACCATATAAACCACACCTGGACCCGATAAACCACACCTGGACCCGATAAACTACACCTGGACCATAGAAACCACACCTGGACCATAGAAACCACACCTG
>NC_056498.1:46649089-46652652 GCF_014905685.2 Nematolebias whitei
CCTGGACCATAGAAACCACACCTGGACCATAGAAACCACACCTGGACTATAGAAACTACACCTGGACCATAGAAACCACACCTGGACTATAGAAACTACATGTGGACCAGATGTTCTTTGTTCGTCTGTGTCTCTGTCCTGTCCTCTCTAGCCTCGGCTGGCCGAGGCAGAAGGCCACCCACCCTGAGCCTCATGGTTCTGGTTCTGGTTCTGCTGGAGGTTTCTTCCCGTTTAAAGGGAGTCTTTTCTTTCCACTGTCTCCAACGTGCAGTTCAGGATCGGAGACAAAGTGAAGATGTGAGGCAACCTGCTGGCTTCCTCAGATAACTTTACTACGCGGTGTTTCATAACGGATGTGAATGATTCGTGTTAAAACCAGACTGTCAATAATTTAGAACCTGGATTTGTTTTGGACTCGGTTGAGTCCAGGATTTTTACCGTTATTTACCATTTTCTACGTTGATGCCTCGTATTGAGAATCGATGCTTCATAAACAAACTAAATGAATCGAACTGATAAAACGACCCAAAGTAAGAGCAGGTTAGAGTCTTCAGTCAGAACTTGAGTCAGCTCCAGTTTCACGGTTACCTGCTGAACTTCTCACGGTCAGACCCGTTACTGAAACCAGTTTAGATCTACATCAAACCGTTCCGACCTTAACAAGCCGTCAGTGTTTCTGTGTCCTACAAATAAAAAGTGCGAGCTGTGTAGAAACAAAGGCAGGAAGTGGTGCAGACAGGGTTACAGAGCTTCTGCAAGGTGTTGCAAACACACATCCCCCTCCCTGAAGATGACCGAGATGCAACACGATACCTGCTGCAGAGTTCTCCAGGATCTCAGCTCTGTAGCTGGTCTTTGTGAATATCGGCCTGTTGTCGTTCTCGTCCAGGATGGTGACGACCAAGAAGTCCGAGTCCTGAGACAGAGAAGCAGCTGTAAGAGGAAGACTTCACGCTGTCAGGGAACGAGTTTGTTCCTCAATAAGAAATGCTCGTCTGATCAGCAGGTTCTCAGGTGGCCCAACAAGGTCAGGGTAACCTTGAACAGAATGACGTGAGGGTAGGGTCAGGATTTGATTTAAACTACAGCAGCTGCTCTTCGAACGTCTCCGATGCTTTAATTTTAAGTTTCATACATGCTGGTGTCACTATAAAATAAAACATACCACTTCAGAGATAACTCTTTGATAAGAAAAGGTAATAATATTTAGGATATTTTGAAATCCTCTCTGAAGAACAGATGTTTGTAGACTTTTATTCTTTCGTATGAAATAGAAACAAAGACGGGACATTTTAAAACTTTATGATGAACCGTGTTTAACGACTGCCTTCAGCATTTTGCCCTCATTTTCTAACCTGTTGTACTTTTATTATATCATCTTATAACATATTATATATTTATATGCTAATGGGACACGTGTCCCATGTGACACATGTGGAGGTAAACATCATTTCTTTGTTAGATACCACTGATTCCATTTTGTCTAAAATATTATTAGCAAAACTGTTGAGTATTCTTAAAAAATACATAGTTTTGTAAAGTTATACGCAACAGTCTGGTATGCACCTTGTAAATAAGGGCTATGTTGGTTCTTACTTGGTACTTACAGAGTACTTACAAGAACTGTACCTAGTAGGTACCAGATAAGTACCTGGAACTTAACAAGTATGTACATGGTCCCTTTAGAGTGCCTAAAATATATGTATCTGGTACGTACCTTCTACTTATAGAGTACTTACTTGGTATGCACCTGGTATGTGCAGTAAATGTGTATTTGTTACACACTTAGTACATACCTGTTACAGTAATCCCTCGTTTATCGCGGGGGATCCGTACCCTGAAGACCCACGATATATATAAAGGCATTTTAAACCCTTCCCACACACTGGCAATATTCTAAATGTTTCTAAACTCTAAATGCTCTAAAAGACAGAATGTCAGGATTTCTGCTCCCTGCCTCCTCTGCTCTTTGCCACTTGCAAGTGCTCTTGGCCACGCCCACTTCTCCGCTCTGCACGGAGAACAGCTGATCAGCTGCAGCAAGAAGACATTTCTCCTGCAGTGTGGGCTGCACTAATGTGCAGCAGGTGCTAAATAATTTTAAACAACTTATTTTAAATAAAAATGTCATGCCGATCGTGCGGCTCATCCAGCACTCAGCCAATTGTGTGTCATGTCCACTCTTATTTTGAAAAACCGCGATAGAGCTAGTCCGCGATAAACGAATCGCGAAGTAGTGAGGGACTACTGTACATGGGAAGTACTTACCAGGTACAGGCATTCTACTTTTAGAGTACTAAAAAGTTAAGTACTTGATATGCACTTGGCACATATCTGCTACTTAAAAGGTACTTACCAGGTATTTACCCATTTCTTATGCAGTACATATATGCACCTTACAGAGTACCTACCGGTACTTGTGTATCAGTACTAAACTGGAAATGCCTGGATATGGTACTTATGGGATATGTACCAAGTACCTAAAAAAGGTATGCACCTGGCATATACCAAGTACTTACAGGGTACATGCATGGTGCTTACCTGGTACTTGCAGCTTGGTCCTCGTAGGAGCCGGACTCTGTAGGTACCAGGTACGTACTCTGTAAGTACTGGGCTGTAATATATTTTGCTACCTCGTAGGTTTTTACAAGTTTTCTCCAACTCGGCAGAAAGTGTCAGGGATCGAGACATCTCTGAGTAGCAGAATATGTCTTCTTTGAGATCATGAAAGTTTTATGCTCGTCACATTTTGATCAGAGACACGAGGACATCTGGGGGACGTCGGGGGTGGAGCTTTGTCTCAGTGAAAGGACAGTTGGACGCGCCATCAGAGGACAGGAGACTTCTTCCACATGACAGTTTTACCTTTCCACAACCAACACTGTGATTGTTTCTCTTAATCTGCCTTTACAGTTGATGTGAGCGTGTGTGTGTGTGTGTGTGTGTGTGTGTGGGGGGGGGGTGTTACCCTGCGAGCGTTGCGGGGGTTCTCTGGGTTGTCTTTAACAGTGATGGTGAGGACGTACTGCGCCACCCACTCTCTGTCCAGAGGTCTGTTCACCTGCACCACACCTGTCTAGAGACACAGAGGAGTAAAAGGTGGAGGGTTTACCGTTACACACAAACCAAACGTGCTTCACAGAGAAGCCGAGGCATGAAAAGATAAAGATCGTCATAGCAACAAGACATAAAACGAGAGGCAACAGACGTTCACGTACAACCGGAAGAGAGTCGGCTGTGGGCGAGAAGGTAAAGTTTGGAGAAGAAGAATGAAAAACAAATTATCTGCGAGGACCGACTCCGTCACAGACAGAAACAATGTTAGGAATGAATAAAAACATGTACAATGTTTTCATCTGATTTGGTTGAACAAATAGTTTCAAGTGACAAAGTCATTTTTATGATTTCAGTTCTGTGAATCCCAAAACTAAGATTGGTATCCAAAATAAAACACTTGACCCACTTAATGAAACTTTAGAGATACTTTCCCCCAAATCATTAAACATTATTATAACCACCACAATTCAGTTTTAAACAATTGTTTTATAAATATATATATATAT
>NC_056498.1:46653052-46661416 GCF_014905685.2 Nematolebias whitei
CACATCACTCCCACTCTGGCTTCACTCCACATCACTCCTGTTCATTTGAAGATTCATTTGTTTTTAAAAGTTTAAATGGTCTTACTCCATCCTGCCTCTCTGAGCTGCTTCCCCCATCCTCTCCTGCTTGGTGCCTCAGATCAGCTGATCAGCTGCTCCTGGAGGTGCCGAGGTCCAAGCGGAGGCTCAGAGGGGACGGAGCGTTTTCTGTTGCTGCTCCAAGACTGTGGAACGATGTCCCTCCTCTCATCAGACGAGCTCCTTCACCGTCCGTTTGTAAAACTCTTTTAAAAACATATTTTTACTCCCTGGCACACACTGAATTTGTTCTGCACTACTGTTTTTATTGATCTTAATATTTTAACAACCGTTTTATTTTTATGTTTAAACTTTCTTGATTTTACGAGTGCTGCACTTTGTTGGAGCTGTGATTGTTTTAAAGGGCTTTATAATTATTAATGTCTTATCTTTCTGTCTAGCTTTTGCTATGTTTAGCTTCTAACCTGCATTTTTTTCTACTTTTAGCTTTTAGTTAGACTGTAGCTACTTTAGCTAACTTTTAGCTTTTTTAATTTCTAACTTTTTTTTGCTACTTTTAGCTTTTTCACTTGTGATCTGCTTTTTAAACTTTTAGTTACGTATCTGCTTTTAGCTTGTGATAGGATTTAAAAAATTGGCTACGTATCTGCTTCTGTGTGCTTGGGGAGCGGTGGCGCAGAGGCTAGAGAAAGTGGGCTTGTGATCGGAAGGTCACCGGTTCAACTCCCCGTACCGACAACATCAAAATGTGAGTGGGAAAGGTGAAGCACCCGCACCTGTCTCCACCCTCATTTGCCCCGCTCTCTGGGCCCCTGAGCAAAGTCCTTAACCCCCACCATCTGCTCCCCCGGGCGCCCTTGATGGCAGCTTTCTGCTCCACGTAGCTCGGTGGTTGCGTCAGTTAGTTCTCTGTGGCGACCCCTGAAGAAGGGAGCAGCTGAAAGAAGATCTGCTTCTTCACTCCGCGTCTTCAGCAGCCACACAGTTTCAGCATGACGCGCCATGTTTTTTAAAGAAATGCAACTTTTCCAGTGATTGTTTGAAACGTGAGAAATGTGTTACTTTTGATGAATTCCACTGAGAATCGCGCTGAAGATAAACGTCAGACACTGAACTGAATCATGAAGAAAAACTTCTCAAAACTGTAATTTTAGTCAAATAAAAGATGCACATTCAGGCAGACGGAAAGGAAAGATGAGTTACCGACCACAGATGGAACTACGTTGGTTCTGCTCAGGTTTGATTACAGCGGACCTGAGAGAAACAGGAAGCTTCATCATCGTACTTCCTCTAAAGACTACCTGCTTCCACAGGAAGTCAGATCTGTGCAAACAGATCTTCGTAGGTCATGACAAGAAGGTGCACACGTTTAAAGGCTGGTTCATATTTTGCAAGAAGCGTTGAAATTTGTTCTCATCGCCCCAGCTTTGTGACAAATTTTTTTTTTTGGGTTCTCGCACCACCTTTAAGAACCCATTCCGTGCACGAGCACCTGGCAGGACCTTTTTCTCACAGGAGTATGCTCCAAGTATTGTGATTAGTCAGAACTTCGTGGGTGTTTTTAAGCAAAAAAAGTGGCTGATCTACACTGCTCGCACATTGCTGAGGAGCAGCTGGCCGAGGCCGTTAGAAAATACAGCCATCTTTACAACCGATACCACAAAACGCATAAAGATAGTCAAAGAACTCATGGAAGGAGAGCGTGATGTTTGTGCATGGAAGGAGCCAGAGCAGAGAGACAGCCCATGACTATGCCACTTTTACCTATTACATGATACAACTGCATGCCATACTACTCGAGTGACATCTAGCGACTGAAAATGGTAGTGTTCAATATTTTCAGTCTGAATGAATGAAAACGGTCTTGATTTATAAATATGGGGAAAAAATAAATACATCACTTTGGTGTGTAAGTTGCAGGGCATGCAAATTATGCAAAAAACTGCGACTTATAGGCAAAAGAATTCGGTAAAACCTTGGGCGGACAGAGTAGGAGGGACCTGCTCCCACGGTGCATGTTGGAAACAGTGGCGGACACACGGTGATAAATTTGATCTTCTCCTCGGTTAACGACAGAAATACCAGCTCTTCCTCCTCCAAATCCTCCATCATCAACTGAAACCAAGCAGCCGTTCAGTGTTTCCCCTAGATAACTTGAGGGGTGCTCGGTTTATGGTAGTATAATGGTATGGGAAACTGCTGTTACTGGTTTGTTTCTGTTTGCACATGAAGTGCGCTGCAGTGGGAGGCGCTCACCAGGAGTTCTCTCTACGGTTTCTCTTTAGAGTATTGACAACGTGTAAAAGAACGTCTCTCAACCACTTGAGTGAGAACAGATGTCTTGCGCACCTCAAGTCCTGATGAAAGTGTTTTCAAAACAACCTTAAACGAAACTTCCCGTTGATCTTACCGTGTCGACGATGTAGAAGGCCCCGTCCTGGTTCCCAGCAGTGATGTTGTAGGTTAGCAGCGCATTGCGCCCACTATCTGCGTCTTGTGCACGAACCTGGGCCACGGACGTGTGAATGGTGGCGGCTTCACTAACGCTCGTGTTATAAGGCAAGTTGAGAATGACGGGGTCGTTGTCGTTGATGTCGAGGACATTGACCCCCACCACCACCTGAGGACGACGAGAACCAGCTGAAATACAAAACTACAAGCTTCCATGGATTTTCTTTTACTCGTGATTGTTTTGCATCGTTTCATTTTTTACAGTCGTGCAGTTTGTGAAAGTTGTGTGTTACAACACAGAAGTGACGCTCCCAACTTCCTGATTATTCAAGAGGATGTGAGCACAGGCTGCGCCCACGTTTGGCCGCGCTGACGTAAACGGCTCACCGAGCTGTTGCGAGACGGCGTTCCCAGGTCCCGGGCGGTGATGGTGATGTTGTAAAAGGCCGTGGTCTCTCGGTCCAGCTCTACATCCTTCCGCACCCGAAGCTCCCCGTCCACAGGAGAAACCGTGAACTCATCTGACAGATACACAAACCTCAGCGATGACACACAAACAAACAAACAAACAAACAAACAAACAAACTGGGACTCACTCTGGGGATCTCCACCAGTGATGCTGTACTCCACTTTGCCGTTAAGACCAGAGTCTTCGTCGCTGGCCTTGACGGTCCACACTCGTGGTCCTGGCTGACCCTCCGTCACATCGAAGGGCCCCTCGTACCTTCTGGGGAAGGTGGGCGTCACATCGTTCACGTCCAAAACGTTCACCAGAACCTGAGAGGAGGAAAGAAATGTTCCTTCAAGACGGTAAAACTGAAGTGACCGTATTTTCTGTGAACCTACAGCGTGAAGCTGAGCGCTGAAGACTTTAAAGAAGAAGCCGAAACAGAGTCATTAAAGCTAAAAGAAGCAGAACATTAGCTTTAGCTAAACGGTGTTGAAATGCTAGCTAATAGCTAAAGGAGGCAGAATGCTAGCTAAAGCTAAAAGCAGGTTAGAAGCTAAACGTAGCAAAACTAACTGAAGTCAAAAGTAGCAAACACTAAGAGTAGCCAAACTTTAGCTAAAACAATAAGAGGGGCTACCTAAAAGCCAAATGTAGCAGAACACTAGCTAAAAGCTAAAATAAGCTAAATGCTACATAGCAGTTAAAAGTAGCAAAACACTAGATAAAAGATTAATATGTCAAAAGGCTAGCTAAAAGACAAAAGAAGCAACATTTTAGCTAAATGTAACAAAATTGCTTGCTTAATGTATCAAAATAGTAGCTAAAAAAGCAGCAACTGGAAAGTTAAAAAAACAAAAATTAGCAAAACACTAGCAAAAATTAGAAAATAAAACTTGACTTTGTAGACATTTGTGGAAGTTAAAAATGTGAAAGAAACAATAGAAGATGTCTAAAATGATAACACGAGCTAAACTAAACAGAAAAAAAATAAAAAGGTTGATAGCTACAATGAGCAAAACAATAGCTAAATTCATAAATTAGCAGAACAGCATAAAAAATGTAATCAACACAAAAATATTAATCAGAAAACATTAGGAAAAAAAAGGAAAACCAGCTAAATAATAGCTTAAAGCTAAAAACAGCATAAAAAGTAGCTATAAAACAGCAAATCAAAAGCTAACAAAGTAGCTAAACAGCTAAAAACTACAAGTAACAAAACAGTAACTAAAAACTAAAAGTAGCAAAAGAAGACAAAGATGGAGATGATCAAATAAGATTAAACTAGAACGAAGTGTTTGTAGAAGCCGAGGAGATTTTTGTTTTCTAAGGGAAAATATTGTAAAAGTTTTGAAAAGTACAAAAATTATATATATAAAAAAAAACGTCATAGCACCATCCCCTAAATGAGCTGAACGTTTTGATTTATGAACAGCTAAAAGTATGCAAAGTGGTTTGACTGTAAAAGTTGCAAGAGAAACTATAAAACAACTGAAGCACCAAAAACTGAGGTCAATTTGACCCCAGGGCAGCAGGAGGGTTAAACAAAACCCACTATATTTGATTTGTTACGCTCAGATCTAACGTCGGACAGACATTAATTTAGTCAAATATTAATATTAAACTGAGTTATTACTGTTGTGCTAGAAGTCAGGCGAAGAGCAGGCTTTGGGCACTGGTCCGTCGCCGTGACGACCAACACGTAATGTCCATTGCTGATCTCGTAGTCCAGCTCCTTCACGGCAGTGATTCGACCCTAAACGAGCACAAAACCCACCGGAGGTTATTCACCGGTCCAGCCGTCGCCCGCACCTCCGCCCAGAACCGCGCCTCACCGTGACGTTGTCGATGTTGAACGTCTGAACCAGGTTTCCCTGAGCGATGGCGTACCGCAGGGTCCCGTTCAGACCTTCATCCGGGTCAACGGCTGTTACCGTGGCGATGGTGGCCCCCACCGTCTCCGGCCCCTCGCTCAGCACCGTGACGTACTCCTCCTCGGGGAACTCCGGGGCGTTGTCGTTCTCATCCACGATGTGAACGTTAACGGTAGTCGTCGCCTTCAGAACGGAGAAAGAAAAGAAAAAACATTTACAATTATTTGATTAATAGTTTCACACCATCGATGATGGAAGTAAAGGGTTTAAGTCAGGGTCACATGTTTATCCCTCCCCCAAACTGAAGCCTCGGGGGTTATTTTGACCCAAGGACAGCAGGAGGGCTAACTCTAAAAACACAACTGGAAAGAAATAAAGTTTATTGATATTCATTGCAAAATAAAAAAAGTCAAACTGAATTTTTTTAATAATATTGATGTTTGTGACTTTCAATAAAAACTTTGTGACCAGATACCAACTTCAGCGCACGTTTGTTTACCTGCGAAAACAGCCGAAGTGACTGAAAGAGGTCAATGATGATGACATCAACAGAAGAGCAGTTTAAAACGAGAAAGTTCCTGGAGAAACTTTGGACTGCTGCCGATTTAAAACTTTGATCTGACACTTTGTGTTGGGGTTCGCTCTCAGCCATCACCAAACCAAATATCAGCTGGACATGTGTAAAAATAGCTGCCATTTAAATGTAGCTTTGGTGGCCATCTTGGATTATTTTCTTTGAATTCAGTATTTATTGGGCATTACTCTCAACTTCCATCAACCCAAAATTTAGTTTAATATCTCTAAAAATGGCTAACGTATTTTCCTTTTTAGCTCAGGCAGCCATCTTGGATGTTTGCTTTGCAATCCGAGACTTTTAGGGATTGTACTCAGCTACCAATACACCAAATTTCAACTAAACAGATATTAAAATAAATGAGTCATTGTATTATTTCCCCTTTAACTAAGGTGGCTATCTTGGATTTTTAATTTGCATTAGGAATATATGACAACTCACTCTCAGCTACCACCACACCAAATATCAGCTCGATATCTCAAAGAACGGCCGAGTTATAATAAATTTAAAGTTTTACGAGCTAGCTGTGGCAGCCATCTTGAACCAAAATGGCTCCAAATGTAAATCCGTGTTTTGTTCAGAGACCTCCCCCTCTAGATCATGTGACCTCACTGCAGCAGTTAAGAGGCTGTTGAGAGTTCCGTCTGTTTATCAATGAGAAAAATGGCGTCTTTTTAAAATTCAATTACAGCAAACAATAAAACTCTTTGAAGGAATTTGATACATAAAATGTGTAAAAGTTTCTCGACGTGGATCAACGATGTCATTTCAACCTCCTGGATCCATGATCTGGTTCTTTCAGAGTTTGTGACCAGAGGTGGGGGAGGAACGTAGACTGACCGGTAAACTGAGAGCTTTGTCTTACAGCTCAGCTCCCTCTTCACCACAACGGACCGGCACAGAGTCCACAATACTGCAGACGCTGCACCAATCCATCTGTCAATCTCACGCTCCATTCTTCCCTCACTCATGAACTAAACCCCGAGACACTTGAACTCCTCCACTTGAGGCAGAACCTCGACCTGAAGACAACAATCCACCCTTTGAGGACCACGGCCTCAGAGCTGGAGGTGCTGGTTCTCATCCCAGCCGCTTCACACTCGACTGAG
Organism: Nematolebias whitei; assembly: GCF_014905685.2. NCBI lineage: Eukaryota > Metazoa > Chordata > Actinopteri > Cyprinodontiformes > Rivulidae > Nematolebias > Nematolebias whitei. Next base: position 46,659,548 of record NC_056498.1, read on the forward strand.
AACTGCTCCAGTGAGAGCTGAAGATCACGGCACGACAACGACATCGTCTGCAAATAGCAGAGAATCGTTATAACTGCTGTTTTTTTTTTTTTTTAAACAAATAGAATAAACTAATAATAACCCTGTGGCCTGTTGTCATGACAATGGGACAACTGTGCAACTGTCTGTTAGCAAAATACCTCATGAACGACTTGACAGGTTTCAACAAAACTCAGAAAATGAACCATCGGCAACAGACTGACATTTGGAGTTTATTCAAAATGGCCGCCACAGCTAATGGAAAACACCTATAAATCAGTCCATTCTACACACGATGCTAAAATCAGCTGAGGTAGTAGCTGAGAGTTGTTCACGACACTCTCTGAGGGCTAAATGACGCGTTGCCATGATGGACACCATCCTTATTTTCAGAGTTTGACCAAAACGTTTTTATTTCTCATCATTGGATGATGTGAAACTCATGGCGGGTGATAGGCATTCAGACTTTTACCTTCAAAATAAAGACATGTAAAAACCCGTAAAGATCCCCGATGTTTAATGTTTCCATATTTATGACCCGAAAACGTTAAAATAATTTAAAAATACTTTTTAAAACCGAGAAGGAAAGTTTCCAAACATAAAACAAACGTTCACATTTGGAACATAAATCAGGTCTCTGTTGTAAACGAGTCGCGAGGCTCAAAGGCATCAACCTGAACAAATAAAGGTTGAATGAAATTTTAAAAAGCAACAGTTCCTCACCGGAAATCGTTTCCATTTGTCCTAAAACTGCGACTTGCAAAGATAACTTGCTACAGATTATATATTTTAAATCATGACACTTGTTTTGTTTCTAAAATACGTGAAATCACAGCTTCAGATTTTTGGGTGCGGACGCGCGCGGGGCGGAGCGTCTTTACGCACGCACTTCATTCCTGTCTTTGCGCGCAGCCAGAAGACAGCGCGCGCGAAGCGGAGCGTCTTTACGCACGCACTTCATTCCTGTCTTTGCGCGCAGCCAGAAGACAGCGCGCGCGGGGCGGAGCGTCTTTACGCACGCACTTCATTCCTGTCTTTGCGCGCAGCCAGAAGACAGCGCGCGCGGCCACAGCTCGTCAGAAGAAGTTTGAGCTGCCGAGAGGAACATGTCCGGGTTGAAGGTCCAGTCAGTCATGGAGCGGAGCGCGAGGTCCGTGTGGTTCTGGATGGTTCGGGTTGTGTTCGCCGCAGCCGCAGGTAGGCGCGCGACATTTCACTTTCCTGGATGAAAAGTGTTGAAGTTTGTGCGCAGCTGCTGAAATGTGAGAAGTTCTCCTTTAGGAGCAGCTGCTCCTCATCACAGCCTCCGCTTAGTTTGTTGTTGTTTGGAGGCGCAACATCTGGCGCGCGAGGCCGTGGATGTTCACGGACCTTAACTCGCTGCGGCTCCGGAACCATCTGAAGCTCCGACAATGAAACAAGAAAAAATGTCTTTTCAGAACTGTTCTTTAATTACTGCTGTAATCAGATGCGTGTGCGCGCGCGTGCGTGTGCGAACAGCTGTCACCTCAAACAGTTTATCAGTTCTCGGCTCCGGGGTTAAACCTATTTAGATAAACTAACTCCTAAAAACCCTTAAAGGAAAAAAACAACAACTTTCCAGTCTTAAAGAAACATTTCAGACATTTTAAAGTGTAGTTCTTTGGAGGTTTTATACGGAAGGAAAATTCTGCAAAAACAGAGAAATGAAGCTGAAACTGAGCTGCAGTGAAGCAAAACACTAGCTAAAGGTTAAAAGAAACAAAATTATCTGAATACTATAAGTAGCAAAACACAAAGCTAAAAGCTAAAAGAAACAAAAAACTAGCTGAATACCATAAGTAGCAAAACACTAGCTAAAAGCTAAAAAAA
>NC_056498.1:46661426-46670413 GCF_014905685.2 Nematolebias whitei
CTAAAAGAAACAAAAAACTAGCTGAATTCCATAAGTAGTAAAACACTGAGGTCAGCAAAATATTGTTTAAAAGCTAAAAGTAGCGTAGGGCAAGCTAGAGCCTGAAAGTAAAAAAAAAAAAAAAAAAACACTAGCTAAATGCAGCAAATGTTAGCCAAAAGTCAAAAGAAAGCTAACAAGGTAACAGCAGCAAAAGATTAGTTAAAATTAAAAATAGCATTGGGCTAGCTAGAAGCTAAAAGTCACAAAACACTCAAAGAAGCAAAAAAAAACCTACGTAAAAGCTAAAAGCAGCAAAACATAGCTAGAAGCTAAAAGTAGCATAGGAAGACAGAAACGGAGTCTGTGGCTGAAGTAGATTTAAAATAGAACAAAGAAAATTTAAAAAAATCTCTAAATGGAAAACTTTTGTAAATTTAATATTTTGAAATGTATAAAAGTTACAAAAATAAAAGTCACAGCACCCGTCTGCTAAACGAGCCGAACATTTTGATCTACGAACGGCTAAAATTGGGCAAAGTCTTTGGAAGACGTTGGATTAAAATAAACATCTAGAACAAAGGAAAACTTTGAATGCTGAGTGAGCATGTAGGTAAATATCTTACCTGTTGTAGATAGCGCTCTGAGCATTATCAGCTTGAAGAAATAGCAATTCTAACAGAACTGATGAGCTCATGGCTAGTCTTAACACATTACAGTTATGTACACAGAACCCTGCAGTCGTGTTCAAGCACCAACGGTGGCGGCAGCAGCAGCTAGCTGTAGCACTTCCAGTGGGGACACGTTCGGCTGATTTTTCCCCAGGAATAATCGTGAAATTGACATTTGCATGAATCGCTACAAAAACCTTTCAGGCGGAAGTCGTTTTAGGACGGCAACGCTGGTCCTCGCCTCGTCCAGACTAGCCGTTTGCTCGTCCTTCCTGTCAGATTTAATCTCTTCAGATTAAGAACAACTTCAGACAAACTTTAATGTATTAGTATTTTGAAAAGCAGCGGCGGCGTTTCCGAAACGTTCCCGCAGGTTTAAGGAGACAAAGACTGATTTTATCGTCCTTATCTCGTTTCTTCAACGGCCTGTTTGTCGGGAGGTTTCCTTCTTTTCAGCGCACGTTGAAAACAGCCGTTGTGCCAGTAATGGACGTCCACTCTGCAGAACCTGACCCGGGTGAGACCCGGCTACAATCAGAACTTCACCTCCTTCCTCCCAGATAAGCTCTTAGTTCCTTGTTTTGGACGATGGTGTGGTCCAGTCAATAAAGCGTGCGGAGCAGGATCGGTTCCTCCTCCGGTGCATCGATCTGGAGCTAAATGAACAGATCTGGACCAGGCACAGATTCTGTGGTCAATCCCAGTGACGAGCACGAACCCGGGTGGGGAGGGAATCCAGCAGTTGTTTGAGCTGCCTCTGTAATAACCAGTGTGTGTGGGGGGGGGGGGGTGCGTGTAGCTCGTTGTGATATTTCTAACAAGCGTCTTTTTTTAAAGGTCTGGACATTTTTCACATTTACTCAGCAGCGAGAACGATAAATGACATCACCACCTGTGACCTCCGTGCTGCTGGGAACACTTTGTACCCCCACGGCCCAAGGACTGCCTCATGCAGAGCCTTGACTCATCAAGATACAAGGTTCAGAAACAAACAACCAAATGCTATGCGCCTTTAAAAGGGATAGTTCAGCCATTTTCAAGTGGATTCCTGTGGTAATGTTATGATAATTAATATCTAACCTGTTGTAGATGATGGGGATGGAAGTCTTTAGCCACCTCACTTTTCAGCAGGCCGGTTACAAAACGGTGTTGATGCATTTTGTAGATCTGGAAACTTAAATGCCTGACTTATTTTACATAATAAACATTAACTTATACATAAAAAACAGTTACAGGCATCCCAGTTAGCAAAGATGCTAACAGAACAAACTGTAAAGAAAGAAGCTAATACGATTAGCATGATGTTTATCACTGGAAATTTGCACACAAGCTAAAAGAGGCAAAAGTAGCAGAAATGTTGCTATAACTGAAAATGGCAAAAAGTTAGCTACAATTAGCTAAATATAGTTAAATGCTAAAAGTAGCATAGTGCTTGTCAAAAGCTAAAAGTAGCAAAAAAAGTAGCTAAAAACTATAAAAGGTAAAGTGCCAAAAGGAGCAGAATGATATGCTAAAAAACTAGCTGCAAATTATCAGAATAGTAACGCTAAAAATGGCAAAAGGTGAAAGGTAAAATGAGCAGAACAGTCGCTAAAAGTAGTAAAATGCTTGGAAAAAGCTGAAAGTAGCTGAACTGCAGCTCGTATTAAAAATAGCACAAGACAAAAACAGCAGCTGAAGCAGATTGCTCCTGAACTAATCCAAGAGATCTGAGTTTATTTCCATTTGTAAATATTGTTAAATGACTTTAAAAGTCTAAAAAACAAGCGTCGTCAGCCTCCATCTCCTTAATGAGCCGAACGTTTTTACTCACGAACAGCTAAAATAACAACGTGAGCCGACGTAGATTTTATGAAACAAACGGAAAATGAAAAGAGCAGAAAACGACATTTTAAACTCAGCGTTCACGTTCTGTCGCTGCGCGGTTGTTTTGGAAGACGCTGTCGTGGTGACACGTTCTGAACAGGTGGCTCCGAGGACGGAAACAAAGGAGGCCGGTCTCCGGGGCCCCCGGGGCCCCTCAGGGTCCTGGGAACAAAGACCGCAGGTGGAAACCCCTAATGGTGAAACTGAGACGTCAAAGAAGTTTAGTGTGTTGGGACGCTCAGTGGTCTATTCTCAGCCGGCGCTGAAATCTGTGACCAGCCCGGCCTCAACGAAAAATTAAAGATATTGATTTAATCGGTTCCTGTCAATAAGGAATCAATGAAAGATCATCAGTGTGTGGGCTGTTGAGCTGAAATACAACCAGTTCATGTCTTCCTCTGTCTCACCGCAGAGCTTCTCCTTTATCACGCTCTGCTGTCACACACACACACACGATGCACGCACACACACACACACACACACACACACGATGCACACATGGCGTGCAGACAAACATGCACGGCTAATAAGAGCAAAAGTTATTGGCCCTTTAGCTGCTGTACTTCCTTCTCGGCTGAGGCTAAATTAAATGTTTCGAGCGACTTTTGACATTTAGAGTAAAAATAAAAACACTTCTGTGCTTCCTCTCCGGTGCTTCTGTTGGTCCACAAAGTTCACCCGGTGCTCCGACTTCTCCTGGAAACAACGAAGGCACTTCATGACTGAACTCCGTCTACGCCGCATCTGAATTCGATTTGTTTATTTTTTCAAAATCAGAGATTTTCTGCTGCGCGTGCACCTCCTGTGAGAAAAATGGATTTTCTAAAAAAAACAACAATAAAACTGGAGACTTGAGAACTTTTATTTATTTTTTTTATCTTTATTTATTTGAGCAAATTCCACTGAGATCACAGATTTATTTTTCAAAGTCCTCCCGGATAAAGGAAAACTTTAAGGAGTGATGGTTTAATTGTAAACCTAGTATCTGTAGTGCGTGCAGGACCAGTTTCCTGTTGCACAATAGACGGTGAAAGATACTGGTTCTCTGACTCTGCTGGTCACAGAGTTGGGGCAGAGCAGCCGACTCCAAACCTGAAGGTCCTGGGATCGAACCCCAGTCATTCCAACATCCGTCTGGGGTGAATGTGTTCACCATTGCATGGGAACATACAATATTATCTGAAGTAAATAAAACAAGTTAAATTTTGATGTAGAAGATACGTCTGTATTGACGTCCATTGGTCACAGTCTGCACCTGCAAGGCCCCGAAATCAGACGTGCAAAAACGACGTTTCGACGTCTCCTTGCTCAGTGGGTTAACCACTAATCCATCGCGTTTTTTACATTTTAAATAAACAACATTGGCGAAATGATGCAGCATCTTTGTGCGCGCTCACAAAGACTTTCCGTTTTAAAACCAACAATGAAGTTATTTTTATCGTCTTGTCGAGTCGTCCCGGTCCGTTCCGCCTCAGAGTTGGTTTTCTGTTAAAGAAAAACGTTTTGGGCGAATGCAGCCGAGCTGAAGCCTGCAGCTGTTGAAATGCAGGAGTCATGGAAACTAAACTGAGGCAGCTTTGAGAAGGTTCAGAATCCACTTGGTGACTATTTTATGAGATATTTCTAAACGCGTTTCAATTTCCTGCGACACGAGACCCTTGGTTTAGAGACGTTTTGGAAACTCTGGTTGAACTTGCGCACATGCTGCATTCTGTTTTTAGAGACAAACCACCGATGACAGCTACAGAAAAGTCAATTATTTCAGCTGTTCCATGTTTAAATGCCGCTGCAACCGTCTACGTTCAGTTTCAAGAGAGGAACCTGACGCTCTGCAGGAAGGAAGTTCAGACGGTGACCTCCTCCACCTCCTCCTCCACCTCCTCCTCCTCCACGCCACACTTTCTGTAAAAACTCTGACTTACGGTGCCGTTCACCCTGGATGTAACTGGGACCCTGTGTACATAGTTTTGCTCCACCACATGTACCACATGGGGTGTGAACGACAAAGAATCTCTGACTCTGACCCTCACACACACGTGCACTCTGAAACGCACGCTTCCTGCCGTGTCTTTGGGTGCAGCGTGCACCGCAACCTGCTGCAGACGAAGGCAGATAATGAAACTTGCTGTTCAGTTCTTTGCACAAGTGCAGCGTGTAAAAAGTATTTCCTACTATACTGTATATATACTACAGTATATATATAATACCTACTATATTTCCTGCTATACTGCAATACTGTATACTAGGAAAGTATTACCCCCATTTTGCACATTACTTGTTTTCCCACACTTAAAGACAAAGATAACCTGGATTAACACAAAATGCAGTTTTAAAAACGACGGTTTTCTTGATTAACCTCCTGCTGCCCCCGGGTCCAAATGATTCCAGGGGCGTTGGTTTTAAAACGGGCTTGACCCAATGGCAGCAGGAGGGTCCATGCAGGACTCTATTAGAGCTTAAGGTTTGGGTCTTACTGGGCAAGTTGGCAAACGTCATTCAGTATCCTGAACGTCTCACAGCAGAGTCTTCATCGTCCTCATACGAGTCCCAGAGGCACGCCGAGTTCTGAACGTATCTAAAAATACGTGCAACCCAAGTCGTCGTACGCTTCTCCAACCCGACTCGAGAGCTCTACAGATGTTTCCACTCCTGCACAGAGGAGCTCTCCAACATCCGAGCCCAGAGTTCAGTAACAACAAGCGCACTGACGACGAGTAAAACAACCCGAGGCAGACGACGTGTTCGGTGTGTGCAAGGGGCACAGAATGAGTGCCGTGGATTCTCCTTCAGGTTTCTTCTGGTGTCGTGCAGAACCCACGGTTCCCTTAATTACAGCACGTCGACCCAGACCATCACACTAACGCCACCGTGTGTGACTGTAACTATGGCGGTGTTTCTTAGTTTGGATGCAACAGGACACGCACCTTTAAAAAAAGTTCCACTTCCGTCCCGTCAGTCCACAGAATATTTCCAGCAAGATGTTTTTTGGCGAATGTGAAACGGGTCTTTGTGTTGGCAGTTTTGGTTTTCCATGGAGGAAATGTCTCTTTCCTGTTCCTGAGCCCTGAACTCTGACCCTACCTGAGGCAGGTGAGGCCTGCAGAGCTGGTTCTGGGGCTGTTCAAAGTGGCTGCTCCTGGGAACGTTCACCACTGATCCGTGGTTTCTCCATTCGTGGATGATGATGGCTCGATTTACGCAGTTTCTTGACTTTACAGAGCAATTTAAAAAACAATAATAATAATTAGAAAACGTGCATTTTGTGTTCACTTAAGTTATCTTGGTTAGATATTAATATTGGCCTGTCTGAAACATTTAAGTGACAGACACGTGCAGGTGCGAGTTGCTTTTCACAGTTTTTGTTCGGTTGCAACAAAAACAGGCATTTTTAAAGTGCATAATACAGTTCTTTCCGTGATTTCGTGTTCTGCTGCTGCACAGAAGTCAGAACAGGATGTGGTTGAATGTGTGAGTAAACGAGGGAGTTTGTGCAATATGTAAAAAGGCCCCACAGCTGTCTCGATGGTTTCCTGGGTGAACAACAACAGCTAACATGCAGCTGATCCGTGTCGCTGAGCAGCCATTAGACACAACATTTACTACAAGCACTTTGTAACAATATGGAACAGTGGTGTCGTGAAGAATGATCAGACAGAACATCGGTCTGACTCCTGCAGGACAGGAGGTGGTGATTCTGCTCCGACAGGTTCAGCCAGCAGACTGTGAACTGTCCGAACCACAGTTTGAACCCACAGAAGGAGAAACAAACTGTGCTGACCCAAAAATATAAAAACTAAACTAGAACATCAGCTGCATATAGACTCTAAATCCTGGCTGATATCTCGGATTGATTTAAAATCTTGTGGTTGGTGTGACTACCTACAAAGTGGTAGCTATTAAATCTTTCAGAGCTGTGATGTAAAGAATTATTTAAAAACTAGAGCCCCGACCGATATGGGAGTGTTGTCTATCGCCGATATTGGGATGGGAGTGTTGTGGAATGTCAATAACTGATATAATGGCTGAAATTTTTTAGCTTTATCCATCCCCAAGAATCTAAGAAAACAGCGAGTGGGTCTTGTTTATTTAGCGCAGCTGTTAGCAACCATGAAGCTAAGCTAATCAGATCCACGCTTGTACGTATACAAGTGGCGCACTGGTCATAAAAACAGTCTTCGTAACGTGCGTTCACATTTTCTATCCTTCACTATTCACCATAACGTTATCAAGTGTTACATAAATGTAAATTAAGCAAACACCCTTCCATGTTCATTGTTTAAACAGTCAGTCACGTACGGTGAAGGTCTAATTACTATCGACAGCAGCGGTGTTTATTTTTTTAGTAGAAAAGTAAAAAGTTCAGACAAACTATGCATTTTATTGACGACGACAAAGAAAACGTTACTGACACTGATATATTTTACCTTTTATGTTAGATTTTTTGTTCTGGATAAAGTTTTCCAAGGAATAGCCTATGCTAGGTTATCTAAACGTTAGCTTGCTAACTTGAGAGGCACGTAGCTAATGACAAGCGGGTTGGAGGATTGAAGATAATTTTTTTAACAGATCAGTTAAAATAAATTTACCATGCTCTGTTCAGCAAAATACTCTACTTAGTATTGTTCTCTGCTTCGTCTGTGCTGAAAGTGAAACTTAAGTGAACGGCCATGACTTGAAAGTAGTCTTCATGCGCCCTCTGCTGGATACATTTTACAATTACAGCTGGTTCCAGCATTTTAGGGGTGAAAAATAGAAATGCTTATATCGGCGCATACGTAATGGGACATTTTTCGCTGATACCAATAGGTCCTCAAATGCATATATCGGCCTAAATTATCAGCCCTACCGATATATTGATCAGGCTTTAGTAAAAACTGAACTATATTTTATATTCCATAAGTTGATTTTATGTTAATTCCAAGAATCTGGACATCTTGTTCCTGAGTGATGGTAGGATGGAGCAGGAGATAAGATTGGGGCCTCATCCTGAGTAATAAGGGTGCTGCTTTGGTCAGTCATAGTGAACAAAAAGAGTTGAGTCGAAAGGCAAAGCTCTGGATTTACTGGTCTATGTTCCAACCCTCACCTGTGGTCAGGAGATTTGGATCATGACAAATCCCAACGAACTGGAAAAAAAACATTAGCTGCTGTTACTAAAATAATTAAGTTCAAGTTTCTTTATCGTCATTCGCATCACATGTGGTACATGAGGTGGAATGAAACTGTATTCAAGGTCCCAGTTACACACCCAAAAAGCAAAAATATAAAGTATAAAAAGAAACGGTATAAAAACCACACGACTTTGGGTTTCCCCCCAAATACTCCCCTATTTCTCCTGGTTATTCTTTGTCACCAGGAAAAATAATATATATAGGGATCATTTTTCCCAACATGAAGCTTCAGACATAATTTCCAGACGTCTGTATATTTTAGTCCAAGCTCAAATAACGTCATGCTCAGCCTCGTGATGTTGTAGAATGAAGAAGCGGGAAAGTAAGGAAGGATGGATGTGTTGGAAACGTCTCTACTATTTAACTCAACATCTGTCCAATCAAATATACAATAACCATTTTTTGTGTTGGCTCATTTTAATTGGTTGTGGCGGCCATCTTGAATTGACTCCAAAAGTCACTTCCTTGAAATGCACAACCGATTATGTTCTGAATCTCTTCGGTGGTTCATGAGGCATGTTGCTAAAAAAAAAACACGGATGACGTTAAATCTAAACATAATGCTAAAGTTTTAAGCTAACATCTCGCCCAAAGAGCAGCGATTGGAGTATGTGTTTTGAATGACCCTCAGCTACTACCACCAAGCTTTAGCTCAGTATCTGTAAAACTAATTGAAGGATGGCCATTTTTGTCTTTTCTCAGGTCACTCGGCTGTGACGGCCATCTTGAACTGGGTTCAGTTGTAGACATAGATCAAATATTAATTTCCTAAAAGTCACATTAAAACTAATCTAGTGGCTGATGAGATATTTTGCTAACAGACAAAGTTGACTCGAAATATTTGCAATAAGTGTGATCTGTTAGCGCTCGGATTGTGTGCTGGGATCAGTCTCAGCTACTACCATCCCAAAGTTTAGCTCAGTATCTGTACAATTGGTAAAGTTGTACATTTTTGTGTTTTTAAGGTCAGTTGGTGGCGGCCATCTTAAATATAGCTGATGCCAAAAGTTGTGATGTATCCATCCATCCATCCATCCATCCACCTCACCATGTGTTTGTTCATTCAACATCCATCCATTTGTTCATCCATTCGTCTGTTATCCATCCATCCATCCATCCATCCATCCATCCATCCATCCATCCATCCATCCATCCACTCAACTGTCCATCCACCCATCTGTACATTCAACCAACCCCCACTCTCATCCATCTACCCATCTATCCATCCATCCACCTCACCACCCATCCATCCAACCAACCAACCAACCAACCCCATCCATCCATCTATCTATCCATCTAT